>NC_086286.1:120939568-121625818 GCF_963924245.1 Chroicocephalus ridibundus | reverse complement strand
ACCACTGCTCCCAATGCTACCTATGGGACAAGGAAAGGAGTCAGGGTAAAGCAAAACACCACTAAAACAGCCGGCAACTGTCAGCAGCATCCCATGGAAAAGGAGAGATGAAGTATTCAGAAGGAAGCATTCACACAATTTGATGTCACGGCACCTTAATGGGGTAAGATTTGCTGTTATCCTTTTGGGATAGCTGAGGAAGTAAGATGACTACCAAGTAGGCATTAGGTGCCTAAAAAGGCAGGTGAAGAGAGGTTCCCAAAAGCAGGCGTGTGCTTAACATCTAACATCTGTCATTAGCACGCACTTTGGTGCACCATCCTAAGAGGTGCTTGTCTTCACTTCAGCAACTAAACCTCTTTAAAACTCTGGAAAAAACTTAGGGCAACACAGGATGTCTACAGCACATGAACCTTGGACTTTTCCATTTCAAGGGACCATTTTTCTTTGTGGACATCATAAACATCTTGAGGACATTTTGCCAGGAAAGGCCTATCTTGGCAAAGAGTAAATAGAGCGATGGCATGCAGCAAGTCTGTTCTTCTTCCGGTTTATATGATGCTAAAGCAATACACAGCTTAGATAGCTCGATTTAGAAAGACAGTAAGGCTTTCTCAAGTGCAAAACACCTCACAATTTCCAGTTAGCTTCTGTGTGGCAGCCAACTCCACAACAAAGATTAAACATCTGGTTCCTTTGAAATACCCTCCTTAAATTCTCCAGAGAGGAGTGCATCTGACACAAAGCATGGCATGAACTGAAGCGAGGTGTCAAGAAAAGTTATTTATGAGCAAAACCACCAGAAAAAAACAAGTACCTGGGATTTTAGTCTTATCTCAGCATTAAGCACAGAAATCCTGGCAGGGAAGGGCTGGCACTTGGCCCGCTCCATTCAGTCAAGTGGAGAAGTTAAAGCAACTCAGTCAGCAGAACAAGTGATATATGTGGACAAGAGGGGAAGAAACAGGCCTTCAATCAAAGCGTTAACACATCTGATAGTCTCATGTGCACCTTAAAAGGCACATGAGAAATAAGCTGGGATCGTTTGGAAGAGAGGAGACGAGTTGTTCTGGGGACCTCGGGGGGTAGCAGTCAGCACAGAGATGTGGGCATTTACCCAAATGATAAAATTCTCCCCTAACTTGGGCTGGGCAGCTGAGCAGCGCAGACAGAGGTGCAACTTTCTGGATGACAAGTCATGTTCTGCCACCCACCCCAGGGTCCAACTCGGGCATCACTGCATGGACTCGGTGTGAGCCAGGACTTGATCTGGAGAGCGAAGTGTCACCATGGCTGTGACACTCTCTGAAGGCACCTGCAGAAGGTGGTTCTAGGTTATAAACCCACAAGGGATCTCCTGGATCAGCATGTTCACTCCTCTGCCATTACAGGCTTTCAAGTCTTTATATAGTCTCTCTGTGTCCCAGCTACCAGCTCCCACCACTCATCTGTCTGAATCAACACCATGCTAGCAATAATTTATACCAGTTCCCAACCCAAGACCTGCATTACCCATTTGCAATGAGTTAACAGTATCAATCCCACAACAACACCTCACCGTCACTGCCTGGCAGCTTCCCCCCTGCAGGGACGGAGCAAAGGAAAATCAAAGCTGGAGCGTGCTCTCGCTGGCAGAGCAGACCCATCAGATTTGGGTACAAGCAACCAGCAGGACAGTGTGAAAAGGCACATGCTGGTGCTGCTGACAGTGTCCTTATTTGTACTTGGTGGAGACTCCTTCTGCTGGGCTTTTTATACAAGCAGCCTCTTGTGTGGCCACAAAACTGAGGGCTGATGAAAATAAAAAAGTTACTGTGCCTACAAGCAGCAAAATTCTGAATTATGGTGCTAAGAGATGGAAAAGGCCGGCCAATACCTCGCCTCTTTGTTCATCGAGATTGCTTGCTGCATGTTTTCTACTATTTTGATCTATTTAATTTTAAACACTCCATTTCTGGAGGCTTGGATAATTGTCACAAGAGATTATTTTGCGGAGGAATATTGCTCTTTCTGAGGAATTCTATTTCAATATGCTGCTGAGTGTTTCAATTTAGGCGCATATATTATTCCCCGAATCAAAACATTTGACTGCTATAGCCCTCAGATTTTACAGATGGGGAATTGGCTCAGGCACAAGGTTTTGAAAGTGTTTAAATATCAAAATGATTTGGCCAATCTCACACAGGGAGTCTGTGCCAAAGAAAGGAAACAAATTCCGGCTCCCTACGTTTCAGCCTTGCACTCAAACCATCCCCTCTCTTTGCTAGTTTGATCATTCGGTGTTTCCCGATGCTTGCTCAGTCCTAAACACGCTTAAACTCCCAGGACTCAACTATCCCCCAACCTCCATCTTCACTGAATATACAGATCAGTCAACTGAGATCAATGAGAGCTCAGTCTTAAAAACATACAGACAGGGGGTTTGTCATTCTCCAGCCCCCTGCTACATACTCGCTTGTGCATTTCCAGCCCATAAGGTCTACTCTGAAAGCTCAGTGTGATCAAAGCAGATCTGCAGGACCTTCAGCAAATCCTCCTGTGAATGCCTGAAGCAGAGCACAATTTGAACAAAACATGACTCCCTCACCAATGAAAATTACAACCAAGCCTTTTATCTGGGCAGGTTGGGGCCAGGAACTGTTGATGCTCAACATATTTTTAAAATAATAAAAAAAATAAAAATCCTACTGTGAGTAAACACCCAATATAAACTATTGCAAGTTTTTAGAGGTAGCAGCTCTGAAGGATTTTCGTTTGAGACTTGAAAATGCACAGTATCCAGCCAGAAATGGGATCATTCGTGTTTCTTAACTCTTACAAGAAAGCAATTCCTTCGCACGTATGTAAGGTATATGGCGCTCTCAGATTGCAGAATTAAAAGTGGTTTATGTGCTGCAAAACCTAAATTCACCAAGCAGTCAGTCAACAACATCTATTAAAATAATGGATTCTGGCTGTGTCGGACCACAAAATATCACAATATAATCACAGAGCAAGGAGGAAAAATCCCATACTTAAGAAGACTCTGCACCTGGGGACAACAGTAACACCACTGTGTAGCTGGAAACGTGGGTGTGGAAGATGCTAATTTGATTAACAAAAGTAAATTGAGGCACAGCCTACCCCCTTGGCTTTTTCCCAAGGGTCTCAGACATGGCCAAGGAGTAAGTTGAAAGCTTTTTGAGCTGCCTGTGCTGCATCTAGCCCCTTTCAAGTGAATAAAACCCCATTTGCATCATATGCCTCTTCTCATGATCACGTGTGTCATGTCAGACATCATAGAACCATAGAATGGTTTGGGTTGGAAGGGACCTTTAAAGGTCATCCAGTTTTCCAACCCCCCCTGCCCTGGGCAGGGACACCTCCCACTAGACCAGGCTGCTCAAAGCCCCATCCAGCCTGGTCTTGAACACTTCCAGGGATGGGGCATCTACAGCTTCTCTGGGCAACCTGGGCCAGTGTCTCACCACCCTCACAGTAAAGAATTCCTTCAATCTAAATCTATCTTCTTTCAGTTTAAAACCATTACCCCTCATCCTATTGCTATACACCCTGATAAAGAGCTCCTCCCCACCTTTCCTGTAGGCCACTATAAGGTCTCCCCGGCACCTTCTCTTCTCCAGGCTGAACAACCTCAGCTCCCTCAGACTGTCCTCATAGCAGAGGTGCTCCAGCCCTCTGATCATCTTCATGGCCCTCCTCTGGACTTGCTCCAACAGGTCCATGTTCTTCTTACACTGGGGCCTGCAAAGCCAAAGCCCACCAATTTCTGTCCTGTCACCAGGCATTTCCCCTTCATTTGACAGCGGAGCTCTTTGGTCAGACACAGGTGTAATCACCATCAGATCCTACAGCTCTCAAATGTCTCCATGAGCAGCTAGATGGCCAGGGCACCCCCATGTAAAAGGCTGAGTGCACCTGGACATCAACTCCGTGCTTTGGCTGCAAAGCAATATTGCACCTCTGGGCATCCTATTTAGAGTAAAATTATAGTACAGTTTACACAGAAAGCGTAAATTGTCCCAGGAGACAGCAAGAGATGTGAAGGGACTCTGTACAACAGAAGATTTGATCAACCGGCTGCCGTGCAAAATCTTCACTGTTACCAAAAAAAAAAAGCAGAGCAGAGGTTTAACAAGAACAAGTGGTCAAGACCTCAGCCTTCCATCTCCTTCAGTTATTTTAAAAAGGGAATTTTTTCACCCAGCATCGATATAGTTGGCAATCCTGACACCGAATGCAAAACCCAAGAGAAAGAGGGAGTTCCTCAGCCCGCTGCAGGCGTGTTTTCCATGTGCGGTAGTTCCAAACCACCGATAACAAGGAAATGACTCATGCCAATTACAGTACGTCCACTTCCAAGCACCACGCGGAAATCAAGTGAGACTGTCTGGGAAAATATTCCTGTCATAACCAAAGCCACCTACACCTCTCTGAGCCCACACCCCACGCCAGGGACCTCCTCCTCTGCCCGAAGCAGAAATCTGTCTCTTCTGCTGGTGATTTTTGGGCTGGTGGGAAGTGCTACAAGCTGGGATGCCTGACACAACTCATACAAATTTTCGGAGCATTCTGCCAAGACTACTTCTGAGGCAGCCCAGATGCTTTGCTTTTTACTGCATCTTCTGACAGCAGCTAACTACAGCAAGGTTGTGCAATAAGATAGAAATATAACACAGACAAGCTTTTCTCTTGTTTGCCCTCCTTGGAAAAGGAGATGTTCATCCTTTTCTCATGCAGCTGCAATCAGAGAACTGACTTCAGAACTGGAAGCAACTCCAGTCCAGAAACAAAGCCCATGCAACACAAATTAGCTCAGCCTCACCGTTCCTCCCGGTGAAATCTGTCGCAGGTGTATGTCTCTGTGTTGTGAGATACAATCTCTCGCAGGTATATGGCTCTGTGATGTTCTCAGACCAGGACAGAGGCTTTAGGAGATGAAGGTACCATGGTGCACATCCAACTGAGAGCCTCCACGGGGCAGAGACAGACACAAGCACTGCTCCCTACCAACCTCTCCCCTCCTGGCACAGGGCTGCAGAACACCTTTCCCTGATTCCTCCTATTTCTGCCTGTCCAGAAATGCAATAATCTTATTAAAAGATCCAGTTCACCTCATCAGGGAACTCAACCCCTGCATGCCCTGTAGGTACTTAATGAAGAAGTCCTCCTTAAATAAGCTATGTTCCTAAGCTCCCTGTATCATCAACAGCGAAAGGTGGGTGCCTTTGAAAGCCTCCAGGGGAGATTCTGTCTACTTAAATTTAGGAGCCTAATTAGGGATAGTTAATGAATCATAATGTTACCTTTGGATTTATTCTCCTGAGTGTATCTGAGTTAAAATCTTATGAACTGCTTCACATCTTTTACTCAGATATTTTTCTTGTATCTTGAACTTTTCAAATCAGGATTTGAAGCTACAAACGCCTTAATTTCTATCCAATGATGCATGTGCTTGATCTATCCACAGGCAGTTTTCCTCCTGCTTTCATTGCCATGAAAGTCAGTTGTTCTTCTTTCATCATCTTAAATGTAATAACAGAATATGAAGCATCTATTGCCAGCAACTCATAAATCTCCTGCTTGATGTGGCTTTTGGTCTCCAAAGGGCACAGTGGAAAGCATCACATGCACCAGTCTGCTCCCTACATGTTCTATTTGGAAAGAAAAATGGATCAAAAGAAAAAAAGCCTTGTAAGAGATACCTGCAGATACGAAGAGCTACTTTCATCTGCTAGATTTCTGCCTGCTCCCAAAGTCAGGCGAGTTCTCCGTTTTCACGAGATAATGCACCTTCAGGAGGATGAGACTCGAGCCGAGGCTTGTCCAAATTCCAGCATGCTCAGCTACACCCCCATGGGACCTTCTGCCAGACGGAGCTGTAGGACCTCTCTGGCTGCACCTAATCTCCTCCAGTCCCGGAGACTGTGACACCTGAGCAGCAGTTGTGTATTTTAGGGAACTGAGATGGGTCTGGATCAAACCATTCGTGTCACCTCCAGGTGCTACTGCTAGAAGCATGGGTAACCACTGTCAGCAAGGTCGCTGCAGGAACACAAATCTGACTCGGCACTCGTGTATGGGTTGAGTTCAACCCTGCTGAATTAAGCAACTTTCCCTTTATTTACATGCTGAGCATGGTCAGAATCTGACCATTCCATCACATAGCCTCAATTCCAGAAATGGCAGCAGGCAGGGGAGAAAAAAAAACCTTAATAACTACCAGGGTGCCAGGCAAGGATTGACAGCACCTGGGAGAAGCTGCCAGTCTCCCAGACTAGGAAGGTTACAGTAGGAGAGTCCGAGAGTCTTTTGGATTTCCTTTATTTTTGCAGCACACAAGGATGTCTGAACCTGGGGCCTGGGCCCTTTATCAGTGAAGAGGAAGACACAATACAGAGGACGGCACAAAAAGAATAAGATTAATAAGGAAGTCAGGTTCGTTCTTCTGATCTTCCCTGTTCCCCCTGTTTGGGCTGCATCACATACTTGCATCGGTACTTTGCAAATGAGCCCACTCATGTACAGATTTCTTAGGCATTATAGAGAATAAGAGTTTGTTGGTCTTTTCGGAGGAGACTTTTATTACAGTCTGTAATTTTATGCAGTGGTCTAAGCATATCCACTTCACTTTGGATCAAAGCGGAGTGACACTAAATTTCATATTTTAACACAATTCCTATTTTTTCTCATCATGTTCAGTCTTTTTAATCAAACATTTAACACTGCAAGACTGTACCATTCTAAATTACTTTTATAGTACGGAACTGTTGCCCTTGACTTATTTAGGCTATAGAGCTTGGCAGAAAGTCTTCTGTGCAGCTTATCTATTTTTCAGGAAAATATGTGACACAAGACGTGGCTCCCCGGAGGATGCTGACAGAGCAGTAAGCGTTGTGTGTTCAAGTGTGGCTGATCTGGAGCCAGGGCATTGCTCATGAGAAGAATTGCTCGCCAGCAAGGGAGGAGAGTCTCCGTGCTCCGGATGCCGAGACATACCCAAGCGGTTGCAGCCCTGCAAGTTACCAGGAATCGGCTGAGTCACAGAAACTGATTCTGCAAAAGTTGGGGAAAAAGATACTCCCTTAAACATCAGTGAAAGGTATACAAGCAATGCCAGTGAAAGAGGCCCTTGGATGTCTTTGCTACTGTGAGACACTTAAATGATAGCCAGGGAAAGGGTATCCAAGATAGAGCAAGGAGAAAGAGGTGGAGTAAAGGGCCAGAGTCCCTGAAACACAAGAGGTAATGGTTTTAAACTGAAAGAGGGAAGATTTAGGTTAGATATTAGGAAGGAATTTTTTACTCTAAGGGTGGTGAGACACTGAAACAGGTTGCCCAGAGAAGCTGTGGATGCCCCATCCCTGGAGGTCTTCAAGGCTGGATGGGGCTTTAAGCAGCCTGGTCTAGTGGGAGGTGTCCCTGCCCAGGGCAGAGGGGTTGGACTAGGTGATCTTCAAGGTCCCTTCCAACCCAAACCATCCTATGATTCTATGAGAAGCCATGCCAACCCCTACCAGGGACAGGAGAGGAATGGCAGGGAAGGAGGAGCCCAGGCAGGAAAGGAAGGTACCAGGGAAAGTAAGAACATCCACAGCTACACTGCACTGCCCCAATATTTGAATAAAGAGTAAGAAGCCTCATGCCTCAGCATCTGAGCCAACAACTAGCCTAATACAATCCAACTATTGTATTCCATGAGTTAGAGATATAATTTCTCCTCTGAGACTACTGACCAAAACGGACATTTAGGGGATTTCCTGAGCGCATCTCACCCATCCTGTAGTCCACAGACCACTGGTGACCTGTAAGGCATCAGAAAAGTGATCCAGAAAAAAGCTAATTGAAAGAAAACTCAAAACCAGCATATCACTGGATGTTCCCCCATGGTTTGTCTTAGTGTCTGCTGGCAGGCACAGCCAGGAGATCCTTCCCATCTGCTCTCCTTGTCTAATTAAAAATGTTTGTAATTACAGCAGTAAAACTATGCTCTCAAAAAAAAATATTTTCTTTTTATCTAAGTGCTACTTATCTGACAGTGCATGCTAGTTCTTTATCAGTTCATCAGCTTTTCCTCTCTGTAATCAAACAGCAGAGAACTATAAAAGGGGGTAGAAAATTTTTCCCAAAAGATAGCGGTGCCTTGATAACAGGAGCTGAGGAATGTCATCAGAAAGCAGCTGGTGACCTCCGCCATTAAAGGCAGTGACTTTGCCTGGTCACACGGTTGACTTAGTGTGGCAATTCCCAGCATCCCATGAGATGCCCAAACTGGAAACCCTGCACAAGGAAAGGTTATCAATAGCACTGGAATAAAATCTAGGAGTGAACAAAACCATATAGGGTAGCCACAGTGCTTAATGCCCCTCAGTTATATACAGATGAATGCAGATTAATATTTACTGATCAAAATACATCTTAGATCGAGATCCAGAACGTGATGGATGCAGGGACCATTGGGACCTGTTGTTCAGGACCTGGCTTATACAAGAAGGCAGGCTACGCTAACAAACTTGAAATCCAAGGATCTATGAACAAAGTAGCAAAACTGTTTTCAACATAAATCCTTCCATTCACATGGTCATAACCTGTGAGACATCCTCCTTTGGGGCTGAGACTTCCTGAGCACAGTGGAAAGTTTGAGGAAAAACCTTATAGATGCTCTTGAATTATGAGAGTATTAAACCTCCCCTGATTTTTTTTAAAGAAGTACATTTAACTGGCAGGACCTCTCTAATACACAGCATCAGCCTTAAATCATCTGGCTTGTAGACCATGAAAAGTTCTTTGCATGGTTTATGTATTATTATTTTTTTCTGGTAGGAAAACACAGAGCATGCATCATCTTGCTTCCATGCGTATCCCGCGGCAGCAAAGGCTGCAAGCTCAAGTGTTACTACCATTGCTGCTGCGAGTATCTGCCAGTTTTGGGGAACAGCAAATTACAGTCACTTTCCTGACGCCACATAAAAGCAGATACACGCCGTGGAAAACA
Organism: Chroicocephalus ridibundus; assembly: GCF_963924245.1. Lineage (NCBI taxonomy): Eukaryota > Metazoa > Chordata > Aves > Charadriiformes > Laridae > Chroicocephalus > Chroicocephalus ridibundus. Next base: position 121,616,823 of record NC_086286.1, on the reverse strand, counting down.
ATGCCAGGGTTTTGTTCTAGCCCAGCGAGGATGTTGCTGAGCACCTACCCCACGCTCTTAAGCAACTTGCCCTGCAGCTACTTCCACAGCGCAGTCTGGGAGCGCTGGAAAAGACTGTGGGAATACACAGTGCTGCCTGCTCGTGGCAGCTTTCCAGCAATTAATAATGATAAGGTTTTTTTAAGAGAACACAAGGTTTTTAAAGCTAAATGTTTGTTTCTATAAGGCTTCATGAAACGTTCAGCAAGGACGATATTTCCTGCACGCTACTCTGCTCTCTTCCACCCCTCACACATGTAATTAAGATCCATTTGCATGAATGTCCCTATCTCAAATGGATTCACACCACCTAATTGAAGGCACTTTACTGGGATGGGAGGTGGCTAATTCATCCCTTCATCGATATACTGATAGGCCGACTAATCTCCCAGTTTAACCACTTCAGTTAAATACCTGCATTAGTGCAAGTACGGCTGTGCAAAACTGAGCTGCAAGTATGCAAATTATATCTATATATACATATATATATATATATGTAGAGAGAGAGATATACAGATACAGATACAGATATAGGTGTAGGACATTGCTGGGCAAAAGGCTTATCTCATTCATTCCAATGTTAACAGGGCTAAACCATCCTGAATCAAATCCTACCCACCAATTAGTGCAGAAATGATTCCAGGACTACTGGGGACTCTCCTGAGACCTCTCTAACACACGAGCAGGTCTCTGACACATCCCAGCTACTCGTAATACTTGATTCACTGGAAAATCTTGACCACGTTTCCACCCCAGCCAAGCCCCAGGGCAGTCATTCTGGGAAGGTCAGCAACGCTCCCTTTCTAGTGGCCTTTGCCAGCTCCCGCCTGTTTGGGTAGCAAGGCCCGTCGGCTGCCATCTCTCCTGCCTCACTTTTCAAAATGACTGAACTCAATCAGTCAAAAAGTGTAAAGGGAGACACATAATCTGCCACGTGTTTAAAAGTGTTTTCATATTACATATTCCCTAGGAAATGCAGATTGCTAACTCACAGCCAAGGAACGCACTTCATGCTGCAGCACCTCTATTTTTAGGCTTCCTTTCTGGGACTGTTAAAAAAAAAGATTAAAACTTTAACACATACCTTTGCTGCTAGTAACCTGAACCCAGTGCAGACCCTTTATCTGGCATGCACTCAACTTAAGTTGCCACTTCTTTCAAGTGGAATATAATGCTCTGTATCGCAGTATTTGTTCCCTCTACTGAATATCTTGAGCCCACCAACCCTGATATCTTATCATCAGATGAAAGGATTAATCCAACACAAAGAGGCTGTGAACATCTTTTGAGTGAGCAAACCTTTAACAAACAAATTTCCCGGAGGTGGTACAGACAGGGATGGTTTACAAGACCCTGTAAACAGCAAAGAAACTCATAAATACAGTCCTTCAAAGTATTTCTGTCCCATGTTGGGATGACCCTTCTTCATACCACCAGGGAGACTGCCCACCTCTGTAAAGACACAGGCTGCAGAATTTGCTTGTCTCATAAATGACAGTGGCCGGTCCTCCACAGGAAAATTAATCCTTATCAATGCAACTGCTCAGGATAAAATCTACCTCACAACCTGCTTGGATTATAGTGACAAGATGTTATTATTTGCAGTTCAAATAACCACCCACGTTACTTAAAATCTGAAGTCATCCACCTTAATTAACTCTAATAACTGCATAGGACCACAGCAGTTAGAGGAGAAAAATAGTTGTTAACGTGTTGACTGCCAGATGCAGACTGCTGATAGGAGATATATCAGATATTAAAGTATTAAAACTGACCTCAGCCTGGCAGGAGAGGGCTGTGATTCATGCCCATGACTCCTAGGCACAGTGGGAGTACAAACAAATAACTGAATAAAGATTAAAGCATTAGCTGTTACAGTGGAATAAGTCAGGAGATTAATCTCTCATTTACTCTCAGGTAAACCTCCTTCCTAACTTTCTCCCAGTACAGTAGGAACTTCAGCAAGTCCAATGTAGAAAACTGTTGCATTGCCACCTTGTTTGCACCTCTACCATCCACTTAAAATTATTGTTACGGTGGAGGATGAGAACTGCCCCACTATTCTGCTTAGTCAGAGCTTTCCATCCTTGAGTTGCTTCAGACTTTACTCTGCGAGAAATAAAGAACCTATCTGAAAAATCTGTATTTGCATGAAAGCTATTTCCTCCGCTCTTGAGCAAATAATTCACTTCCAATTACGTCCCAGGTAATGGAAAGTCTATGACAAATAGAGTTCAAAGTAAGGCACGTTGTGAAAGAGGTACACTCTAATTAAGAACGCAGTATGGAGAAGAAACGTCACCTTTGTGCTTGTACAGCAGTTGGTGCAAAGAATTCCGTGCTGAATTTCCCAAGACCAATACCAGCTTTGGAGGCACCTAAGTACAGGTTTGCAGCCAAGTTGCACAGAGCTGGAAATGAAAACCTATCAGCAGTCTAATCTCCGTACAGCTGGCTGATAAGAGGAGTGAAATGGCTACGACATTATTCAAACTCAGGCAGTTAATGAAATCTAAGAGCTGTAACTCTGAAATATCACCCGTAAACAGTTTCCCAGCCTCTTCCAAGGGGAGAATCACAGCAGTTTGCAAAGCAGGTTCTGGCACCGGTCCTCACGTGGCTTGTACCACTCTGTAAATCTACTGCCACAGACTGAAAGGACAGAGATGAGACGAATGGTCAGCCCAGCTCTTCCTGGCCTCCGAGTCTGAGACCCAGCCTGGCTGCTTCCCTGTGGCCAAGCAGGCATGAAGTGGTCTCTGCTGCTTGCTCGGCACAAAGAGAATGTCTACCCTCAGCTTTTGTATTCCCGTTGATCATCTTCAGAGGCAGAAAGGACTTTTCTTTCTCACTGAGGGCCTCATGTCATCTGTTTACCTTCTTCTGAAAGGTCAGAGACTAAATATACAATATCCACAGCTATCTGCAGGCAATAAGCACCTGACCAAGGAGGAAGAGGGAGGCTGTGATCTCGAAAGGAACCCATGCGTAGGAGGGATGACCCTAGCCTCGTTAGCAGACCCTGACGTTCATGCAAAGGGTGCCTGAAGTGCTGAGGAAACCCATGCGTGTGTGGTCCTTCTGGTGTTCTGTTTAGACCCGTGAAGATTTTGTGATAGATAAAATAAAGATCATCTGATCTTTGGAACCATTACAAAGACACAAGGAGCACCAGCCTCCACTCTTACATGTCCTGGAAGATGTAAACTGTGGTTGCTGTGATGCAAGGAAATTAAACACACCATTCACCTGGTACAGTCTGACAACCTTTGTGCCTTTAAACTCTCTTAGCTTTCAAAACAGGGTGGCTCCATCCCAAATGCGTGCTGGGAAATAGCATGTGGCTCATAGAATCATAGAATCGCCTGGGTTGGAAGGGACCTTTCAGATCATCTAGTCCAACCATCAACCTAACTCTGACAAAAAACATCACTAAACCATATCTCTAAGCACTATGTCTGCCCATCTTTTAAATACCTCCAGGGATGGTGCCTCAACCACTTCCCTGAGCAGACTGTTCCAATGCTTGATAACCCTTTCAGTGTAAAAAGTTTTCCTAATATTCATCCTGGAGCAACTTGAGGCCCTTTCCTCGTGTCCTATCGCCTGTTATTTGGGAGAAGAGACCGACCCCCACCTCGCTACACCCTCCTTTCAGGCAGTTGTAGAGAGCGAGAAGGTCTCCCCTCAGCCTCCTTTTCTCCAGGCTGAACAACCCCAATTCCCTCAGCTGCTTCTCACAAGGCTTGTGCTCCAGATCCCTCACCAGCTCCGTTGCCCTTCTCTGGATATGCTCCAGCATCTCAATGTCTTTCTTGTAGTGAGGGGCCCAAAACTGGACATGTCAGGACCGTGCAACACCAAACATTGTTTCTGCAACTTAGCAGGATCATAGAATTATAGAATCATAGAATGTGTGGGGTTGGAAGGGACCTTTAAAGGTCATCTAGTCCAACCCCCCTGCAGTAAGCAGGGACATCTTCAACTAGATCAGGTTGCTCAGAGCCTCATCAAGCCTGGCCTTGAATGTCTCCAGGGATGGGGCCTCCACCACCTCTCTGGGCAACCTGGGCCAGTGTCTCACCACCCTCGTTGTAAAGAACATCTTCCTAATGTCTAATCTAAACCCACCCTGCTCTAGTTTAACACCATTGTCCCTCATCCTATCACTACATGCCCTTGCAAACAGCCCCTCCCCAGCTTTCCTGTAGGCCCCCTTCAGGTACTGGAAGGCTGCTATAAGGCCTCCCTGGAGCCTTCTCTTCTCCAGGCTGCACAACCCCAGCTCTCTCAGCCTGTCTTCATAGGAGAGGTGCTCCAGCCCTCAGATCATCTTTGTGGCCCTCCTCTGGACCTGCTCCAACAGGTCCATGTCCTTCTTGCGCTGAGGGCTACAGAGCTGGGCACAGGATGGTCCATCAGGTTCCAGTGTCAGGCACTCATGGGCTTTGGCACTATTTTGTTCATCAGTGCAGACATACTCGGTTAAGTCCAGAGGTCAAACACAGAACACCAAGCAGCTGCCCTAGCTTGGGAGGTCAGCACTGCCCTCAGCACTTCAAAGCATCTGGAACATGAAATCACAGGTCCATAGCAGCACGACAGACATGGGACCCGATGACCTGGAGATGTGTCAGGCCAAGAAAAGAGCTGGATCTACTGCCTGTCTGCAGCAGAGGAAGCTAGGATGGCCCTGTGGGATGGTACCCAGACACAGGGCCGTGACACATATTCAGCTCAGGGATGTTATCAGCTATGTGTTATAGGAATGGACAGCCCTTTAAAAACACTGAAGGCTGAAATGCTCCATGGGGAAAGAAGACGACTGGAAAAATTCCCCTGGCCTCCCCTGAAGTGTCCCTGCACGCGTGTTCCAGCCATGCATGTAACACAAAAAACCTCATTTATACAAAGGTACCTGCCCCCGACGGACCATCTGTGCTGCACCATCTGCCCTAGTGGAGCAGTATCAACCCCCTCAACTGGCCGGAGCTACACGGAGAGAAGCGCGCAGCCTCCACCAAGAACAAAAAGAGACTGAACTCAGCCAGCCCAAGCTGAACACTCTTATCAAACTATGTTTTTAGCACAGCAGAGAGCTGCTACTGCCCAGAAACAGGAAGGAAACATATTACCATATCTCTCCCTAATGCTCCTCCTTTCCCTTTAAACACAAAGAACAAAAAGGTTGTGTTAGAGAGTCCAGCAGGCTCATGTGACTGTAAAAGGATATTATACCGGGCACCTCATCCATCAAAGAGACCAGCAGGGTTTAAGGGAGAGATGGTGGGATAAAATAGTCTCCTGGGCCAAATTCGAGCCATAAACGTTGCTCCTTTTTATGTCAAAGGGAAGTCTTTGACTTTTAATCTTTCCATATTTCAATTAAATGATGCAAATGACAGAGAGCTAAAATAGATGATTGATGCACAGCAAACCTCCCCCATGTTCTTGGGTTCCTAAGATTTGTCTCCTAAATACCTTTACAGCCACTCTGCGAAATTACAGTGGAACTTATTGTTAAGCCATGCTTGTATCAATCATTTGATTTAATGAGCTATCCAAAGACTGTTTCCCATCGGTGCTTTTCTCCAGTCATGGCTGTGCTAGGACCAACTGCAGAGATAAAAGATAACTTCCTATGTGGAAACTCTCATCCCCCATCCATTCCCACCCAGGCAAGGCTTTAGAGACGAACTTGTACATAATTAAATATGATTGCACTTTTGCAAAAATGTGATGGTATAGTTTGATATTAAAACTCTTTTTCCCTCTCAATTTGATTGACTGAAACCAAAAGTTCTGTTTCTGGTGGAGCTCCCTCCAGCTGTTTGAAGAAAAGTATCTCTTACAGACATGTTTTGCATTTCTTTATTTTCTTGTTCTTCTGTAGGTATTCATGAGTTTTCTTCTAGCAAGGAAGACCTGACTGCACTATCAGGAAAACCAACAGAAGAAATACTCCTAGAGAAATAAGTCCACAACAGTGTTGAGCATGTGGAGCCAGAGACACAGCTCTGGCAAGCTGATCACCCACAGGTGGGACGAACTGCATCTCCCCACTTCCACGACAGCCAGAGATTTACAAGCACTCCAGCCCTCTTGAGACAGAAACCTTCCATCCAACCTACATAGAGGCATCTCCCTTCCCTGGATGACAAGCTTACCTCAGCTGTGCTCCCAACTCTGGAGAGCACGAACTCCTCCTAGAAATAATTATTAATGGAAGTCTTGCCCTGAGACACCTTGACATAGAACTCAACAAGAGGTCTTACGCTGGCTCCTGCTGGTGCTGGCACAGGCACACAGATGGACACAAGCCACAAAGAAAGACAGACTGTCAGGAGAGGGATTAAAAGCTGGCTGGGCAACTCGTTCTGAACCAAGCCTTCTTCTGTCTCCTTTGTTCTGTGCTCCAGCTTTAACACTAATTGCAGGAAAGAGCTGCCAAAATGCTGCCGATAAATGTGGGGCTTAATCAAACAAAGCACTCATAATTATTTGATTAAGGATCATTTTCTTTTTACCAATACAGCAAAAACGCAAAACAGTTGTGCCCTTCTGCATTCATAGTGTGGAAGTAACCGCTGTGGAATTTGAACAGTTAGCTGAGGTTTCTGACTGCCAGGTCAGCGTGAGCCAGACCATGTCCTGGCCTCTTGGGAGGAATGTTTGGACACAGGAATTGCTGTTTTCCCTGGGTGGACGCATCCAGTCAGCTGGCCATTTAACAGGCATCACCAGATTGGGACTCAAGCACTGCACAGATGTCGGTCAAAAATTACATAGAAAAGGCAGAAGATGATGTCTGAGTAATGAATTATGTGAAATGAATGTGTTACCATTGTTCCAGTAATCAGTAGGAAAAGTCATAATTACAAACAACGCCAGTGGGAGGACTTGTTGGCTGTCACAGTTTACATGCCAAAGGCGTAATGAATGACACCTCTACCCTGGGATGGCATGGCTCTCATATCCAGAGTTGGTCCTTCCAAAACAAGCTCATGACAGACAGGTGATGTGTGCAGGAAGCTTACATGGCTGAGCCTGCATAATTTTGGCAGATAACCAGCGCACACCCACCCCAGGCTATAGGGCTGTCAGCTCCACCACCCTCATCAGTCCCCACTTGTAAGCCAAACACTGAAGGCAATAAACTGTTTAGAGACCGGCCCTGCATGTCTGTCTACAACGGAACCGAAGAGTGTAGCAGAGGATATAACGCCATGACCATAAAAAACAAAGTAAATTTGATTTTCGCATTAGATTCAAATATTGTCATGCCATACAAGCATTACCATCAAATCTGACTGAATGAAAGCAATCTTTTGTCAAGGAGAAAACACTTCCTTTAAAAGTCTTCCAACAGCCTTGGTCCACAGCTGACAATTACCATCTGTTTCTCCTCAAAAATGAACCCAACCAAAATGTTTCCCAAGCAGTACAGCACACGGGCCTGTTCAGCCCAGCCACCAGGCCTTAGAGGTGCACTGGGCTCCCACCACAAGCCCTGCCAGCGAACACAACACAAGGGGAGATGGGCTGAGAGCTGGCACCCAACCTGTCTGGGTGCTCCCAACTGAGTGGCTGGATAACTGGTCAAAGCCCTTGGAGCACCGCAGGGAGCTTTTCTGATGAGTTTAGAAGAAGGTTGGAACACCAGATTTCTAGTATGAGTCACTAGTTGCTGCATCAGTACAGGCTTTGCCTGGGTGATGTGCCATCCCCCCAGGACAGAACTCCAGAGCATCCTACAGAGCTGAGCTGCATGGTCCTCCCAGCACTGAGCTGAGCTCCCTGGTCTGCTGGCACTGCTGCTGTAGGTCCACAAGCTACACTTCTCCTTGCAGACTAAGGAAGCCCAGGGCATCGGTCCAAGCACTAGCAAATGATCGCTTTTACTCTTTAAACGTTCACATAGTCCTCAACAGAAACTTGGCCAGTGCCAAATAATGCTCTCCCCAGTCATGGCTGGCCACAGCCTGGATCATTGCCCTCGAGCAGTTGGGATACACGTGACTGCCCTGTTTTGAAGGAAAAACACCTGGCTAGATGCAAGTGCTGTTGTGCCACTCACCCCCAAGACCAGAGAGGCTTCGGCACATTTTACTTCCCAGCACAGGTGCAGCCTCTCTGCTCAGACCAGTGCCCTTTCATCACCCTTCATTAACACCTAACTCGAGAAGTTTTGGTAAGGACTAAAACCCCCAATGCACGTGGTCAGACCTTCCCATACGCACAAGAGAGAGCAAGCCAGAATCTGAGCTGATTTAAATCGTCCTGAGAAATCTGGCTGGGAGTCCTGCGCTGCAGAGTGAAGCCAGCTGGAAAGTAAGGCTTTCTGCTCCGCGCTCTGCCTACACAGCCAAAAATCACATGTGGGGAGCGTCGCCAAAAGCCAAACACCTTCTCCTGTCCTGCCTCAAGTTCTGTGTGAAAACAAACGACCGCCTTCACAGTTGGAAAACTCATATTTCAAGGTAGAGTTTTGCGCTTCAGGAAAAAATATGCCAAAGTGAAAGAGCAGCATTAGCTGCTGGCACTGCTGAAGAGAAGCCCAAGGAGAGATCTACTGACTTAGTCACAGGAGAAGCACAGCAAATCCTGGCCCTATGAACAATACACTACGTGGTTTTAGGCAAGTCACTAGACCAACTTGAGGCAACTGCAAAATAAAGTTAGGCGTCACAGAGTAATAGGGCTGAAAACGACTTTGGAGGATCACCTAGTCTACCCTTCTGGTCCCATAGCAGGATCCAATCTAGCTTGCTTTTAAAGACTCCTGATAATGTAGACACCACGACTACTATTCAGACTCTTCCAGAACTTTCCGCTTTTCACCACTGGAATATTTTTTTTAATATATAACTCAAATCTCCTTTGCTACAATTTACTTTCTGATCCTCTCTAGCAAAGTGGTTGAGAATAGGCAGTCCTCCCCATCGCTGCCACAGCCTTTTATGTATCTGAACACTACTAACCTACTCTCTTCCCAGACTTTACTTTTTAGGCTAAATGACTTCAAATTAGGATTCAGATTACAATTGTACCCAAAGGCAAAACAAGGCTCAGGTCCTCCCTGGCACCACACAAAAGTAGTTTAAGACTGCCCCTGCTCCAAAATGCTTATAATCGACAAAGAAAGGAAAGGGAAAATGAAAGTAAAATGGTCAAAGAGATTATTCCTGTTTTAAAGGTAGGAACTTGGTACGGATAGACTCGTGTTTAATCTTTTCAAGAACTCCCATAGCTGCAAAGGAGTTTACAGAGGGCTTCGCACGTAACACAATTATTGCATTTGAAAATGTGGTTATTTCTGCTTTTACGGAGCTGCTAGATAAACTATTTTCAAATACAACCTGAAGATGTATGAATGTTTGTGACAGAGCTGGGAAACACAAACCAGATCCTCGAAGTCCCCCTCCAAAGCCCTAATCTCAAAACCATTCTTCCTTGTAGGGGAAGCAATGATGATTAATGATATTTTTCAAAGCTCTCCGAAGATCATATTTTTTCTACAGGAGCTTGAGACAAAATGATCATTACTCGCTTAAAATGCTTACATGCACCTTCCCTTGCAGGGCAAACCATAACAATGAATATGAGTTTAAAGGATTCTGCACATCAAATTTGCTGTACATGCAAATTTGCTTCAGACAGAACCATTATTAATTGCCTGAATGGTCAAATTTAGGATTTTCTAAAAATGCCTTCTGAGTTTGTATGTGCATTCGTTATCATCCATATGCTTCACTGAGCAATCACTCACCATTTTAATTCATTCCTTTTCACATTAGCACACACACAAATTCCCTGCTTGCTGCAATTTTATGCTTTAGCAACATTTTGCATGCCCTGCACTGCCATAGTTTCAAATTTAAAATAACTTGCACGGTAGAAGTGAGTACAGTGCCAGCATATCCACAGAATATCAGACACCTTATGCCAGTCTGGAAGACTACAATATCAGAAAATCAGTGGGCTCTGAATATATTGTAATAAATGCCAAGTTAACAATAATGAACTGAAAAAAAAAAAAACCACAAGGGAACAGAACGCTTCTAAATTAGTGTAAACACTGCATTGTTTGATTTTGTGTCAGGGTAGGAAGTTGCATGTGGGGATGCAGTCAGACAAACAATTTGATGAAAAAATCTGGTCCTAAAAGAACCTCAGGGGAAGCAATAAATCTTGACTTGTTCATATATAAAACATATCCTCCAACTGGAAAATCTGTCTGGGGGCAGTTAGCCACAGAGCGTGCTGGCGCTGATGACCTCCGTCTGTTCGTGCACACATAAGTATGGCAGCAAACCATCACTCAGCACAGCAGCAGGGCAGGAGTCAAGTCAAATTGTACCTAAAGGATGGAGGAGCTGTAGTACCAGCACTGGAAAAACACACAGAGCTCACAGTGGATAAAGAATGCACAGTGCAATGTTTTGACCGTGGCACGTTACTGGAAGACGTAAAAAGGGGGAGTATTTTTGGGACTGGGCACGTTACCTCTCCTATGTGGCATGGGTGAGAGTGAAACTGGAACATCGTGTCTAATTCAGGCAGTCCATTCATTTTAACTTGAAAAAAGATGAAAGAGGCAGCAGAGATGAGGCAGTGATGTGATTTAAGACCTGAAAAAAATGCTTTACGCTGGAAAATGGAAAAAGCATGATGTTTAGTGTATCACCCTATGAAAGACGACTTGATTTGATGTATTAAGAGAAAGAAACCACTAGCTTCCAGTGAACACTTCAGCCTAGCACAGGGAGTCATAACAAGAACCACTAGCTGGACACATCCCAGATGAGAGACACAGTGCAAGTCTTGAAGAGTCAGGATCACTAATCTTTACTATCACTGCCACGAGTGACTTGTCCTTATTATGGGTTCTCCAAATCAAGCCCGAACCCCCAGGTGGGATGTGTTTATTGTACTGAGCTTAGTATAAAAGCAACTGGATAAGATATAATAACACATACTAGATCATGTTGGATGATCCCATGGTCCCTCCTGGCTTTTAAACTCTAACAATGAACCTATGACCTTTATGAAACACTGGCTGCACTGGAGAAGATATTTAAATGTATGCGTAACGAGTTTCCCATTATGCTAAAGAATGCATCTTCAACTCTGTTTCTAAGAACACTTAACCTCATGTTTTTCCAAACATGGCCTATACTCCTATACTGTCAGCTCCTGCGTTACTATTACTATTTATTTGCACACTAAAGTAGTATGTCCTGTGATCTCAGCATCACCAGATTCCTTTCTGTTCTGCCAAAATTGTCCAGTCCTCTCCCAGGTCTTCCTCACGTACTCGTGCAGCCAACACTCTTTCTTCTCCAGTTTCCCCTAACTGGTGTCCCTCTTGCTGTCCCACCCCGCTGTCTCTAAGCAACCCTCCAAATTAGACTTCTTAAATTCTCTGTCTTGCTTTTGGCCAGTCCCACAGGAGCCAGCTCTCTCCCCGTGCACAGGCACATACCTATTCCCTAGTTTTTAATCCTCTCTCTCTTCCCATCCCAGAAGCTGCCTTGATGCATTAACATGGAAAATTTAAGGCACTTTGCACCAGTTGTGCTGTATCCATGTCTATGTGTATGATATCAGCAGAGGATGACTTAGCTCAAAACTCTTTGATTGTTGTTCAGGCAGAAATGCCTAATTTAAAACTAGATTGGGTCAAAGCGAAAGGCTGAGATTTTCGGCGTGCACACAGAAAGGAAGGCACACATCTAACTCCTACAGACATCTTGTAAATGCTCATAAGTATATTGCAGACCAGTCTTTCACCAACACACAGATTAAACAGATGTCCCCCGAGCGTGGCCTGTCTTCGCTCTCAGTGACTCTTTGATGACATCTCTTAACGCACATTTTCACTGCATTCCCTTTAAGACTGAGGCAAAACTGTCCCTATGCGACGGACAATTCAATGAGTAAAAAGTTCGTTTCCTTTCCTTTACAATTTGAAAGTGGCCGGAGACACAAGAGCTACATACACCATCTCAGCATTTGTCCTGTTTTCCAACATCCTCTATGCTGTAAAGCCCCAAGCAACCCAACCTGCCCTCATAGCTGACCCAGCTTTGAGCAGGAGATAGGACTGCAGCCCTCCGGAGCTCCCTCCCAGGCTGAATTACTCTATGTCCTACCATCCTACGATCCTGTTTCATTGCCCATCTGTGATGGAGTTCTACCTGGAGCCCTTTGCAAGAATCACAGTTTATTTTACCTGGTTTGGCTTTGGGTATGTTACTGCTCTCAACACTGTAGATCACACGTTTCAGGGGGGGGAAGTAAATGAGAAAAAAGGCAGGGAGGTCCACCTGACCATAAATAGCATAATAAGCAGGCAATGGAATCTTCTACATGAAATCCTCTCTAAGTCTAGCTAAGTCTCTAAGTCTGCTCTAGGTGACCCTGCTCTGGCAGGGGGGTTGGACTAGATGATCTCCAGAGGTCCTTTCCAACCCCTGCCATTCTGTGATTCTTTGATTAGAATCATAGAATCATAGGGTTGGAAGGGACCTCTGGAGATCATCTAGTCCATAATAATAAGACCTTTTAACCTAAATAAAGCCATCTTACATGTGTATATGTCACACTGATGCTCTTTTCTCCTAGTGCCTGACTCCCGAAGCCTAGTTGCAACCTTTCTGCGCTTGCATTTGTCCCATGGAGACAACACGTACGTTCGTGTGTCTCACCCCGCCGCCTTTGAAAACCAGCACGCAGCCCCGCAGACGCCAAGCCCCTCTTTGTTTACTGCCTCGTTATTTTCCTTTGCTCTTGCTTGCACTTGCAAAGCGAATCGTTAATGGCAATCACATGTGCACGGGGTGTCGCACCCCAGCACATGCCTGTCTGTGATTTATCACCTTCCACTTCCTGGCACACGAGGCAGCCCAACATCTGGTTGTGACTAGTGCCCCATTTTGGTTCGCGGTTCCATTTCTCCCACCGCCTCTGAAAGCACTGAGGACCAAAAATGCTATCAGGGAGGAAACCAGCCCGTGCTGCGCTGGAGCAGGGCTTGAGTCTTGCCATGAAAGCAAGCGGGGAGCAACTTTCAGCAACGTGCATCTACAAAACGCTGTCTGTTTAATTCCTGTTTACACTGTTACATGACCACACGCCCCACTATGTCCTGCTGACACTCAAGATGTGGTCTGCAAACCACTCACAAGTGGCCTGTTGAAGAAAACTCATTTTTATTCCCTCCGTCTTTAACAATTTGAGGAGCTTCCCAGTCTGCTTTCACAGCATGCAAATCGCTTGAAAAATAGCAGTTTACGTGATGGAGGGTTAGATCAGCTTGCCCACTCTCACGGTCTGACTCAGGCATCTTAATTACCATGAAATCTAAATTCAAGATGACGATGAGCAATTCAGAGAACTGCCAAAGGCTCAGAGCTTGGCTCCTAACACCGGAGCAAAATAATCACTGGTGCTATGCTGGAAACCTGTAACAGATAGACCCCATATTTGCCAGTCAGTCAGAAGAGTGAAAAAAATCAACCCTTAATAAACATTACGGAGCTGGTAAATCTTGAGGGTGCACCAATTCCTGTTGGAGCCACTAAGGACATTTCAGAAGGTTTATCTATAGGCAATGATCCAAGTGGGAACTTAAGAGAGACCTGTCTGTGAACTTTTAGAAATATTCTGTGCAAAAAGCAAATATCCCAGTACACTTCTACTCTGTTCCATTATGCAATCACCATGGGAGTTTATATGCCTCATTAAAGGTGCTGGTGTGACATAGCGGGTCCTGGAACATAGGGACGTTTCAAGACTATTATGTACACAATGTCAGAAGAAAAGCAATATCACCACTAGTCTGAAGACCTGAAATGGCCTCTCAAGGCACGAACGGACAGACAGTGCTGAGCGCTCTCGTACAACACGTGATAGCCTGGGAACAGCAGGCCAGTGGCTAAGGTTACCATTAATGCACCTGAACTCCAAACAGAAACCACTCTTCTGATGAAATGTTTCCCACTGAGGAATCCTTTATAGCTCAGGGTGGGATATTCTTCATTTCACATTTTGGTTTTGCATGCTTTCCCAGACTGCCTTTCTGACCCAACAGAGACACTTAAGAACAACAAGCCCTAAATCTGCAAAAAAGAATTACAAAGAGATGGGAGGTATAATATAAACTGAAAACTAGTCTTGAGACACGTTAACAGGAGTCCAAATCATAGAATGGGTTGGGTTAGAAGGGACCTTCAAAGACCAATTCCAACCCCCCTGCCATGGGCAGGGACATCTCCCACTAGACCAGGTTGCTCAAAGCCCCATCCAGCCTGGCCTTGAACACCTCCAGGGAGGGAGCATCCACAGTTTCTCTGGGCAACCCATGCCAGTGTCTCACCACCCTCATAGTGAAAAATTTCTTCCTAATATCTAACCTAAATCTTCTCTCTTACAATTTAAAACTGGTGCCCCTCATCGTATCACTACGAGGTCTGGTAAAAAGCTTCTCTGTCTTTCTTAGAAGACCCCTTTAAGTATTGAAAGGTCACAATAAGGTCTCCCCACAGCCTCTTATTCTCCAGGCTGAACAACCCAAACTCTCTCGGCCTTTCTTCATCAGAGAGGTGTGCCAGCCCCCTGACCACTTTCATGGTCCTCCTCTGCACCCATTCCAACAGGTCCATGTCTGTCTTGTGCTGGGGACCCCAGAGCTGGATGCAGTACTCCAGGTGGGGTCTCACCAGAGCAGAGTAGAGGGGCAGAATAATCTCCCTTGACCTTCTGGGCACAATTCTTTTGATGCAGCCCAGGATACCATTGGCTTTCTGGGCTGCAAGCACATATTGACCATTAAAGGTCCCTTCCAACCCAACACATTCTATGATTCTATGATTGCAAGCTCATGTCCAATTTTTCATCTACCAGTATCCCCAAGTCCTTCTCCACAGGGCTACTCTCAATCCCTTCATGCCCCAGTCTGTATTGAAACTGAGGATTGCCCGGGTGCAGAACCTTGCACTTGGCCTTCTTGAACTTCATGAGATTCACATGGGCCTGATCATCAAGGCTGTCAAAGTCCCTCTGGATGGAATCCCTTCCCTCAAGCCAATCAATCAACTGCACCACTCACCTTGGTGTCATCTGCAAACTTGTGGACACAAACGAGGCACAACATCAAACATTGACGTTGTGGGAGTATGTGGTGACCAATTGATTTTATCATCAAGAAATGCTTCTGCTAACCAGCTTTTATATCATTCAAGATACCAAATATTAGGTTGGATAACAGAAGGAAGAGAAACTTTGGTTGAGACTGAGCATACAGGAATGTCTCGCTTCAGCATTATCTTGACTTTTAAACGCTGAGGCTCCAGTCCTACTCACATGTTGATAATCTTATGTGTACTGGTGCAACGTCATGCTTCACCTAACATCAGGCCTAGCCTAAAAGTTAAGAGATTAGTTTAAACTACATGATGAAATTCCCTGTATCACTAACAGGTGGAGGCAATCACCTTCCCGAGGCAATCACCTTCCCAAGGCAATTCAGTCCATCCTACAATAGGTGTTATGGATTCTTGGCGTGACCTATTCTTTGAAGGCATCCACCTCTCCCCATTGCCTGGAAAAGCAAAATTCCACCAAAGAGCTAAGTCAAACTAAGAGTCTACTGTTGCCAAGAAGGAGAGGCTTTAACTTCTTTCCCTTCTTTCCTACTTTTGTCTCATTCGGACCCTGATTCCCCTCTTTCCCTACTGTTAGCTATCCCTATATCCACACCCTTCAACTAGATCTCTCCCCCCTTGCCCATTTAAAAGTGAGATTATTTTACTTACAAATCCAAGCGGTCACGTTTTTGCCTTTTTAGTTGTCTACCATTTCAGTGAATTGAATGGACTGATTTATCAAGGCATCAGCAGGAACAAGCAGCCAGGTTTGCCCTGCTTTGGTGGTAAAGAGCTTATAATTCTGCTCAAGTCATGTCACGAACCACATGGGTAAGCATCCTTGTACACAGAGTTACTCATCTGCTCACAGAGCAGAGGTAATGAGTCAAAAGTCTAAACAACAAACTTTCCTTTCTCCTCCTCCACACCATAAATTAGGTATTAATAACACTCATGAAAAAAAAAAACTATTTTGAAGACAAACGCATGGCTCATGAAGCGCTAAGCCTCAAGCACAAAAGAACCTTTGTCCAAACAAAGTCAGACACACGTGAACAGTAATAAAAGTCACCTATGTGCAAGTATTAACATCTGGACTTAAAAACAACCCTGGTGGATGCATAAGGGGAAGGAGACCTTTGAAAATAATTGAAAATGTATATCTAAGGGTGTTTTTTTTTACTTTTTCTTACAGTTGTAAGGGTGCTATGCAGTTGCTATAATAAGACAGGTCAAGGCTCATTCTCTGACCCTGAGGGCAATATGCACCGCACAGCTTGTGTCCATATGGCTAAAATTTCTCCCTCGCACCCTCCCACACAGCGTGGCTTCATTCCTCCTGCTTGCTGGGAAGAGTCGCTGGCCCACGCCAGCTCCCAGGCCATGCCTGGACAGGGGCTAGTTAGCAGGGGACAAAAGCCAGGGCAAAAAGCACAGGACCAATTAAACAGTTTGGATGATGGAGGGCAGTGCTTGATCCCACCCCACACCTTGGACCAGTGCAGTTTGACGGTATGGATGCAGCCAGCGAGAGCAGTTGGAGACGCAGACAAAAAGTCTTGTGTCTGTATATTTAATATAAATAGAGTTTGATCGGAGGCAAGCTAAAGTCAGAGCCTGTGATGCAAAACACCGTAGAAAGAAAATTAACTTTTGCCTTTCTCACAGCTAATGCAGTTGCTCTATAAAACTATCCTAGCAGCATATTCCTACTTAGCACCTATTTATATGCAGTATCATATATTCTTCCCGGCTGGATCTCACTTATTGTTGATAAGCAATCTGACTCCTATGTTTTAATCTACAAAAACATCATCACAAAGCAGGATTTATCAATCCCACAAATAAAATCTGTTTTCCAGGCGAGGCTGGCTTCCTACTGTGCGGCTATTATCAGAAAGGTGTGGGAATACCAACACTCATTCTACACAGTATTCCCCTGTCCTGGGAAAGGTGTTTCGGAGAAGGAAGACTTCGTGTGCCTCTAGCACAAAAGTCAGAATGAAATATTCTGAAAGATGCACTGTTTGCCTTGCAGCACTGGAGTCAAATGCTGCGTGGTCTTGAGAAACAGAGCTGAGCTGCTTCTCAGAAAACGAGGAAAGAAAAATGAGCAGTAGCCTTCGGTGTGGCCACTGTGTGTTCTAGCGTTTCATGTATGCTTTGCCTTCACCAGAGGATTAATTTGCTGTTAATCTGAACCCTCCCTATTCAGAGAGTCCACATCAGCAGTGTCTTGGAAAGAACAGCGTCTCTCAGGACCTTCCCATAATCAAACTCCAGAAACATGGGCAGGAACTAAAGTAGCTGGAAAAGTGTTTAGAGTGTAGTTATCAATGATTCATTTTTCACAGTGAAAGGATACATCAAGTGGGGTTTTGCAGAGGTCAGTCCTAGATCCGGTTCTAATGAAAATATTTTAATTTTCCTGGACACAGAGTACCTGGATGATTACCAGAATGATGGAGTATAGATAATGTTTATTACATTTACAGATGATACCAAACTAGGAAACACTGCAGTAAAGGGAGAGCGAGAGAACTCAACACGATCTTGAGAGGCTGGAGATACAGACAAGTCCAAGATACCAAAGTCAGCCCAGAGCAATCTGCTAGGCAAATTCAGGATGAAAATCAGCTGCCCACATAGCAGTCCTGCAGACCACAAGGGTGAACATCAGCCAGTGATGTCAAGTGGCTGATGGACCTCAGACCAGAAGATCTAAAGCCTCTCCTTTTGCTCAAGAGTAGGAATGTCTCCACTAGAGCACTGGGCCTGGTCTGGGACTCTTGGTTGCACGTGAAACATGGACCTCCAGGAGATAAACCAGAGGAAAGAAAAAGAACAATAACTTCATCAATATTGATATAGTCACCACAAAGAGCAAAAGACTGAGAAGGAACACGGGAGACATGAAAACAGGCTTTAAAAATATGAAGGTTGCTAGACAGCAGAAAGAAATGCTCCATTTTCTACGCTTATTTGGACACATGAGAAGTGATGGGCTAAGAGAAATGGCAACAGGAAAGTTTTGCTTAGTCACTAGCAAAACATTTCTAATGGAAAGGAAAGAGTGAAATTACATTGCCAGAAGAGTCTCCCCTGACCAAATACCCGTCAGGAGTGGTCAGTGTCCATCATGCTTGGTGAAAGGAGGATGGACTAATAAGGTCTTGCAAGGATCTTACAGTTCTATGACTCGAGAGTGAAGCAGTTACTTCTCCATGTGTGCAAGAAGATCCTGACAAAGTCAGCCTGTTTTAGCGATTTTAAATTGCCTGCTAGCCATGGACACAGTACCATTACAAATCACTCTTGGTTGTCCAGTTGCTTTCCCCAAATTTTCAGAGCCTTCCAGACTTAATACAGCCTAATTCAGACCCATCAAATCCCCTTACCAAAGCTCAACTGAGCTTTGATCATCTCTTGTTCTCCAAGGTGACAGTGATGAGGTCTATATTAACTCACCAGAGCATCAGGTTGCCAGCTGACCAGGAGCTCTTACCAAAACACTTTTTAACCTTAGAAGGATGTCAGAAAAGCATATGAATTAGGGAAGCAGATAGAAAACTCAAATCTGCCCAGCAGGAGCTAAATAGAAGGTTGCATCTTTAGATTATCTACGCAGATCAGCCACACAAGCCAAAGATCCAAAGGACTGGAAGAAGCAATCTGGATTTTCAAGTCCTTACAGACATGACAAACTGTGTACTAGAAATTTAGTCCAAAAGGATTTCCACTCCCCCGTGCAGCCAACCATTACTGGCAAAGAGAAGATGTTTCAAACCTACAGCATGACAGAAAACGAGCAAGAAAGACCGGAAGCACTCCCCAAGTATTACTGGGGATTTTGGGGGTGCGCATGTGCAGAGGGTTGTAGGAAATGCCTTCCCATGCCCCAAAATACACCTCAGCAGGATCAGACCTCCCAGACCCTGAACATGAGGAAGGCGAAGCACCCGAGAGTCACCTCTGCGTTATTACTAGTCCCATCCCCTCTCTTCCATAAATTACCTAGGGCTGTGATTCAAAACAGAAAACTTCTCATTAGCATCTCTTACTTGTGAGACAGTTAAGTGTTTGGTTACTATTTTCAAGCAGCATAAAAGCCACCAGTCAGCAGGCTGACAGGTTCCATCCTTGAAGGAAGAAGGTACTTCTATTTACCTTTGGCACTTCTGCCTTGGAACAACAAACGGTCGTTTCTTCGGGATTAAATGACCCCGCCACCCACCTCCGCATCCTCCCTCTGTGTCTTTGGAGCTGCTCAACCTGTATTTCCTTTCCTTTTTTCTTACTTTTTGTTTCAGAGAAGCACATCTGCATGTCTACTGAGGGATGTATGCTGCCTTGTCTCACCCCTGCCCAATGCGTTTCATAAAGTGGAGCGCGATTTGGATGGGCGCTTCCACAGTGCGACGTTTCTAAATCATCATCTAAATGTTTCAGAGTGCCAAAGCCCGAAATAACCAAGCATTCAGCAAGTGACCAGCGGTGACCTGATTCTGGCAGTCAGCAGTGTTGTTCTAGCAGTGGATGTTGCTTGACACCTAACCCAAATACATGCATCATCCTGGCAAAACAAAGAGAAAAAGAGAAAGATGGAGACAAGGCAGACTCTCCCTGCAGTCACTACGACAGATAGAGGAGAGCGCCGGAGTTGTGACCACTCGCATGAAGGATTTTGCTGGTGTTACCACATCAGCCATAGCAAAGAAAAAGCCATAAGGCTGGTCCCAGCTGTGCCGGAGAAGGAAAACCTTGGAGCAGCAGCTTGGGCTCTGCCTGCTTTTTCTTTACACTCATTTTATTCCTCACCCTGGGCCTACCACTTAAGGCAGGATTCATGACACAGCAATCAGGCACAAGAGTGTCACTTCAGGGAGAAGGTAAGTGCTTAACACTAACAAAATGAGTCACAGACACAAAAAAAAATACTGATTTCCTGCCCAGGCACCTCACTAAATTTCTTCACACCTAAACTTACTTTGACATCTAAGGTTGGCATCCACTGTGCGTGCCCGGGAACGCCACCAGCTCGGCTGAACACCCCTGAAGGACCCATCTCCTGCGGCGGTCTCTTGCCGCACTGACAGCACCGGCTTCGGCGCGAAGCCCAGCAGTCACAGCCACTCTCCATCAAAACAGTGCACACAACGGCCACCTTCTGCAACCTTCTCACTGGAGATCAGGAAAACAAGAGATGCACTTCCAGGAGGGCTTAATAATTTCCATGTCCTCAAGGGACCAGAGAGCCCCACTGAAGGAGTTGCCTTCTCCTCCTGGGAAAGCTCAGCAGCTGCACAGCCCTGACCCCAAAAAGCCACAGGGCAGAGCCTTCTGCTGTGAAGTTTCACTACCACATGGGCGGATTTGAGTTTTGCAACCCAGGTGAGGAAGGGCTGTCCCCCTTACAGCAGCCCTGATGGTCTGTACTGCTGCTCTTCGCTCAGGAGCAACAGCAGCAACAGCCCAGCTGTCCAGGGAAAGAAGCCGACAACCGTTTCGTTGCTTCTCTACAAGTACCTGAAAGGAGGGTGCAGAGAGGTGGGGGTTGGTCTCTTCTCCCAAGTAACAGGCGATAGGACAAGAGGAAACGGCCTCAAGTTGTGCCAGGGGAGGTTTAGATTGGATATTAGGAAAACTTTTTTCACCGAATGGGTTATTAAGCTTTGGAATAGGCTGCCCAGGGAAGTGGTGGAGGCACCATCCCCGGAGGTGTTTAAAAGATGGGCAGACATAGTGCTTAGAGATATGGTTTAGTGATGGTTTTTGTCAGAGTTAGGTTGATGGTTGGACTAGATGATCTGAAAGGTCCCTTCCAACCCAGGCGATTCTATGATTCTAGGATTCAGTCATTGGCCACACAAAGCAAACACCTACTGGGTCCCTCAAGTGGGCCCGGGTCATGGAGGCAGAAGAATTTCTGTCAGCACAGTGTTTGTCTGTAGCCTTCGAGCTGGGTGCCGGGCCCGGGTTGCTGGCTGATGCACACAAGCACCTAAGTGCTCATGAGGATCATGCCTTACATCCCCCCGGCCTCAGTTCTCCATACAAGCAGGATAATAACATCTCTCAGCACCCTGTGGGGTACCAAAGGCTGATGCAAAGCTTTTGAGTGAGAGCAAGTGGGACCCGTAAGTCGCTCTCAGAGACAGGTACAGCCTTTTCCATTGCAGGCACTGCAAGAGGAAATGAGTAAAAACCCATCCACGTCCCCCTGGACTTCAAACAGAACCAAACCTCGATCCAGCCTCTGCAGTGAAGGTTGCAAACTGAAGGAGTCTTTATAGGAAGAGTCAAAAAGCATCCTGAGAAAAGAGGAGCTACACCTCCTACCGCCCTGCCACGCTCTCAGGGCTGCGCCATTCTTTCTCTGGCCCCCCACTACAGTGTTTTTATGGTTTTCTTGCTTTCCTTTCTGCTTTCATGGTCCCCCAGAGTTTCAATCGAAGTCGCATTTCCCCACTTCTCATCCTCCCCAGCCCCTTGCGTTCCTGGAAGCAAAACAAGGACACACGGAGCTGGCTGGCCGTAAAAAAAGCTGTTCTCACAACGAAAGCAGCGCTTTCCAATAAAACTTAAGCAGTCTGGCTGCGCTGCTTGGGCTTCGCTTCCCTGGTTTAGGGCACATCTGCGGAGATACAGCAGTGTCAGACGGGTGACATAAATAATAAGGAATCATTCTTAATAATGAAGCAACTTCAGCCTTGCCAAAAAAGTAGCCGATACACCCATTCCAGCTACTGCACACTTATAAATATGTTGATCTCAGCAGCCCCCTTCCCCCTGGACCCCCTGAACCAATCTCAGGTTTGAGTTTTCTGTTAGTTGACTTGTTTATTGCCAAATTCCAACACCCCCCCCCCAAAAAAGAGCACTTTTCAAACATGATTTATGAAGTGCCTCTAAGTAAGCGCATGCACGCACACATAAAAACACACAGGGCCGTGGTTCCAGCTGCACGGGAAAAGCGGCAACAGGAACTCTCACTGCATAATAAACACAACCTGAGCAAACCCTTTTCTTTGTCTGCGAAGGCTTGGGGCCAGATCTGCAGGGGCAGGTATAACTGCATCGCTTCATTAGCTTTCTTCAGGTTGTGAAATGATGCTTTTTTTTGGTCTCATTTTGAAAAAACTTCGCTTTAACACAGACACAGACACACACACACACACACACAGACACACAAGGCAACTCTCAGCCCTTGGTCAGTTCAAACTAGGCCATCCCTGCGCATCCAAATAGTTCAACAGCCCCAGTCTTATGCCTTGACAAGCATCTCTTCCCATCATCAAAGAGGAAGGCTGCTTAATTTTCATTTTAAAGGGCAGAAGGAAAGCATATTAATCTCCAACTCATCTTTGGTTAACGAGAGTGCTGTGCACTCTGTCCCACAGCAGCAGTCATCGTCCAAGACGCTCTCACAGTGATTTGCAGAGCCAGGGCTCTTGCATCACTCGTAAACTCAACGTGTAAGTCGCTGAGAAGCAAAACAGGCTTTGCAGCAAAGAACAGAGGTCATTTGCTGCAACTTGCATGCTCCGAGTGGCTAAATGTGAGCAAAGCATTTCCAGCCCCAAAACACGCTCCGTGGTAAACCCTGGTCCAACAAAGGTGGTGCAGCCCCTGCTCAGCTCTAAAAAGGAGCTCAAAAGTGCATCTCTGGAGGTCCATGCTCTGAGCTTTACCCCGGCTCCTGCTCTCCTCCCCAGGCCCATGGAAGTTCAGATATTTTTAGCTGTTTGCCATGAGTGAAGGAATGTCTTTTCTGAAGTTACCTCATTCATAAGGGCAGCTCCGCCAAGACAAACAGGTCCTAAGTGTGATTACACCGACTCCAGCCAGGGGAGAGAGCTCGCACCACATTAATGTGCATGCTCGAATCGTAAGTACCTGGAATTATGAGTATTTATGGTGCATGAAATTACGTTCCTGACTTCCTCACCTGGCCACACAGATAGGAGGGGGAGGGAATTTCACATCCTTCCTGCTTTTACGTGGCTGAGCACCTCTGAATGTGTGTGAGTGAGGAGCCCCAAAAGCCCCAGGATGAGTGTGGGGTCATCACAGGGTGCTCCCCGAACCGGGGCCTTTTCAGGAACACATGCCAAAAGGAAAGCCAGTGGCCAACAGAAACACACTTTCTCGCCTGGGGAAATCTGTTCTACCCCAGGCTCACTTTGTTAATCACATCCTCACCTCCACCTGCCTTAACTCGCATCTCATCAGAGCCATCCCATAAGCAGGCAGCAATTAACACCCTCCCAAGCAAAGGGAACAAGGACTTGATGAATAACCCCTATATAAAAGCATTGTGCCTCAAACACCGACTAATTAACCCTCAAAAACACCATCTATGTTGTAAAACCAGCGTAGCATTTACCTTTTGCAAGTCCATGGACGTTAATTGACTTGCCCAAGGCCACCGAGGCAAATCAGTGTCAGAGGAAATGGAAGGCAGCAAAGATGTTTCGTAGCTCTGCCCCACAACTGCCTCTGGGATCCCAGACCCAAAGGACCTGTACCCTGGGGCAACAGGGCCTCTCTGTTTCATAGAACTGTCAACAAACCCGTTCAAGGTGTTCAGACACAATTTTACCTGCAGATATCACATAATCACTGACTGTAACTGCTGGGAGGTCTGGGCTTAGCCACCCCAGCCGCGCCAGGGAGGGAAACACAGATCTTGAATATATCTACACTATCTAAAAAAACCCTCTATTATCTAAAACTTTATCTATCTAGCTATCTATCTATGTAAAAAAAAAAATTAGGAGACCCCCAGAAACACAAGAAAAGCTATTTCAGTGCACGGACAGAACTTTTCTCATGTTATCCACCACTAGCAAATATATATTGAACGGAGGTGCCTGATCCATTGGGAATGAGTATACAAACAGGTTTAAGATGGGAAAATACTGATATGCAGCCCCCTGACGTCCTGCTTTATCCATGTGGGACACTTCCTCGGAATTACCAAGCAACCCCCTGCCACAACCCCAGAGCTGCTCTGCGCTGCGCGGGATGTTGCGCTGTGAGCGCTTGCTGGCTTTACATTAATATAAATCATAATATAGGTGACGATGGGCAAAGAGACAATTACATCCATCCCCTCAAAGGGACGTGCATTCGTCGTGGTGTGTCTCGTGCGCAGCATTTATCATCCTCTCAGCAGCAACAAACTCCAGACCAACAACAACAACGACAACAACAACAAAAAGGCTTAATCCCTTTCCAGGGAGTTCTTGTCTGCAAAATCCTCCTTATGAAAGACAGATGTGAACCTGCCAGCTCAGTCAGATGCCGAAAGCAAGCCCTGGTAAATGCAGGAATCAACGTTCTCGCACAGAGAATTGGCAAGAAATAAGGGGGAGATTCAAACAATGAAAGAAGTAAATCATTTCAAGATGACAGGCTGGATTTGAGAATGATTTCAGGCCACGGACATAGAAATCAAAGACCATCATCTCTGGCAATCCCAAAGGAAAATAAACCTTTCCTTTCCCCAGAAAGTAAAGTTATAAGCCAAGGTGAAGAGAATTGAGACCGAGGAAGGGAATGATCCCCATTCAGCGAGGCACGTTGCAATAATCAGAGCACACACGTTACCGGAGACGTAATTTAAAGCAGAGATCAAATTCTACAAAGCAAGACCAAAAAAAAAAAAAAAAAAAAAGAAAAGTAATAGTAAAGGAATGCTATGAGCAACAGGAAACCCCAGCACTGGCAGGGCCCTGTTGAACGCTCCACAAACCATACAGCACGAGCCGCACCTGAGAGGACCTTTCACACTGCCCAAACACTCAATCCCCCTGCCAGACTGCGTGCGTGATTTCTCTTTGCTTTTTATTAGCTACGATGAAAATCCAGCATCTAACGAAAGCTACAAGTCTCCCTAACCAGCAGGAATATGCAAGATGCCAGACTGATTTCCTGGATTAAGACAAAACACCAGGAAAGTTTGGGAGGTCTGAGTCTTACCTTGGACTCCTGGCAGCAAAGTGTGGCAGCACCTCATCTGCTTTCCCCATCAAAGAAAATGCCCAAACCCACTTTTAGGGTGATGTCGACAGCAGCTTCCCGAATTAAAAGAAAAAATCACCATTGTTCAGAAATCCAGAGCACCCGGCTAAAACCCGTGGGACGACAAACGGCAGCTCAGCAAAGCTCAGCCTGTTGCTGGACATCACGGATGTCGCACAGACGCACCGACCTCCCGAATCGTTCACTGACGGGCAAATTCCCACTGTCAAAAATGCATGCGCAGGTGGTGACAAGCCTGAAAAATGAATCAGGATGGAGAACTCCAGGCGGTTCTTGCTCATCAGTAGCCAGATATTTCAGATAGATACAACACTCCCCCTTTGGACCCAAAGCAACGCTCTCTGCATCCTCCAAATGTCGTGTCCCTGCTCACCAGCTCTGCAAAGACAGGAGATGCTGGTTCTATTCTTTCTCAGCCTTCATGCTTTTTCCCTTTCTTTTTTTACCAATTTGAAGTCATATCTTCATTCTCTCCTCAAACATAAAATCATATCTTAGTTCTCCCCTCAGGTTATTACTTCAATTACTTTCTCGTAAGCTTCTTTCATTTCATGTTAAAGCGTTCCCAAACTTTCTTTCTCATCAAAATAATAGCAATTAATTTAGAAAGCTTGATTTGTAGGTGAGTTAGGGCCATTTACGCTTCTAACTGGACTGCAAACCAACCAGCCTTGACTCATATAATCCCTTGGGAAATCAGGACTGTATTTTAGGGAAGGATACAGCAATTTAGAAAATACAAAACATATATAGCATTGTTTGCTATTCATCCACCACCTCAAAGCCATCTCGGGGTAATGTGGCACTTCTACACTTGCCTCCTTTGTGTCAACTTCCACAGCTCAGGGTGTATAATTTCTTCGGTTTTCCAGTTGCTTCTCTTCTCAGAAAGATGACAAACTTTTTTTTGGAAGCTACGGGGATGACCCCACAAGTTTCTAATCACAAGCGTTCCTGTTGCGGGTGACTGCGAGGGATGGCTCAGACTACGCGAGCCCTGTTCCGATACAAGAGTATGAAAACGCAGCTGCTGCTGCTTGGAACGTGGCCACTGCTTAGCGGAGCAGGAACACACGGCGCCCGTTCCCGGGAAAAGCAAGAGGGAGTCGTTGGTGTAGCATGTGAAAGGTCAGGTAAAGCTGGGGGATTTGCACAGGCGTAGGAGAGATGGTGATTCCAGCACTTGGGCATCAGTGCAATACTGACTCATGCCACCACCCCCTAATGCCCTCTTCCTCCTTTAACCCTTAGGCATCCCGCTGTTGAGGCAAAAAATCCAGGAGCTGACTTTCTGCAACACTACAGGCTTTAAATATAGCTTAAAATTGCCTTTTTCCAGCCAGGACCATACAAAAACCCATACCTGTTCTCCCTCCTCAGCCCCGGGGAGTCCCATACGTGCCTGCAGGTTGCCACAAGCTAAGGAGAAAAACACAGGCACTTTCACATTGTTCCTCTCCTCCCACAGTTCTTGTTTGTCTGCTGTCAGTCTCCCATATTCATCGCTGTGGAATCAAGTTGTATATTTGAAAATATATGTCAACTGCCTGACATTTGAAAATCTATTTACAGGGCTTGTCTTCTCATTACCCCGTTTACTTTACAACCTTGATTTTATTGAAATGCCATTTTGGAATATTGATTTCACCAGAATTGCAAAGAAAAATGGGCTTTCTTGAAGAAAATGAAACACATATTTCAGAGGCAACACACAGGAAAAGCTTGCATAGAGCAATAATTGGCGCATTTAAGAGGGCTGTGTAACGTCGTGTAACTCTGGAGACGGAGGGCTAAGTGCTGGTGTTCTGGGGAGATTGGGGGTCCAGCATCATCAGACCCATTTATTCAGCCTCTGTTTCCACTTACAGGGGTCGTGACAATGAAAAGCTCTGCCGCAAAACTTGGCGTTTAACTCTTTCTGTTCTCTAGTGCGTCTGTCACCGTGCCACCGGCTGGGCAGCTCTCTCCGTTAAGCTTTTGGTAAAAGGCGGGTGAGTGGGACTGGACCTTCGCCAGCGGATGGAGAAGGGAAGTGACATTGGCTCATTTTGCGCATAAACATTTTGCCAGGAACACTTTGTCAATGAGACGTGTGAAAAATCACACACCTGACACGGCTATGCAAACAGAGTACCTCATGCCAAGGCCAGAAACTCTATTTGCTGCTTAGTTTCTCCTTCCAAGCAATACACTTAAACTACAGGAGAAAAAAAAAAAATTGGCAGAGGCTAGCTACATCTTTACTAGGCAATTTATTTATAGAGTTTGGTTGATGGAGTTGTAAATCCAGGCAAGCAAAGCAACACTTTATCTGAGGAGGAAGGTGGTGTCATTACAAAGGATACAGATTGTGTTCACTGCAGGGCTGTGAACAGTCACTAGAGATGGATCCACCTTTCTACCAGAGGGAAGCCCTAAAATCCTCTGTGTGACGTGATCCAAGTGCCCTCCCACCCCATCCGGGGGCTTATCAGGAGCGCTAAACCCTGCGTACCACCCACTGCCCTGCCACAGGGAGAAGCGTCAAAACGTTCCGAGAAAAGAGCTTTGCGAGCCCTTACGGGGCTCCATACATGGAGACTCCAGCTGTGAATCTTCATTCCAACTAAAAGGACTGGAGGCATGTTGAACCAAGATACACAACCAAACTAATTTCGAGTGAAGCAGGGATGCGGTGAGGTGGGAACTTCTCCCCAAGGAGATCATTATCAGCCGCTGATCTGGCTCTGATAAGGGCTGTTTCTGCAGCGTTAGCAGCTGCTCATTGCTCACTGGCTATTACTGCTCATCAGTTGGCCAGTAAAACAATCACATTTGGGGTTTCTCATGGGGAGAATTACTAATGATTCAGTTACAGCAGACAGAACGTGGAGTGGGAATGTACTGACCCATAGAGCACTGGAAATACCCACAGATGGGTGCAAAAAGACTGTCCCTCTACCCTGGATGCCAAGATCCTTCTCCAACACTGCCTTAATTAAGCAAAGCTACCAGACTGCTTTACAGACCTTTAAATCTGCAAACGTGCCTCTCATATATTCTGACTGATCATCTTCAGTTCATCTGCAAAACAGGAGTGCCACAAGACTACACAGCACAACAGGCTGAGGGGACACGCATGGGTTCAAGCCCGAATCCACCGCCCATGCATGTCGGTAACCACCTAACCCTGACAGGAGCATCCTCCTAGATCTTCTGCAATGAGCCAGTCAGGACAAGTCTCAGTCTGAAGCCACCTGTAACGTGACTAGACCTGCATGCTTCTTCCCAGGGGCCGAGGAGAAAGTCTCCCTTCCTCCAGCATCACAGCTCAGCCAATCCCAGCATCATACGGGAGAAGACCTCCTCGGGCAGGTGCCAGCCTCAGCCACGTCACAGAGCTGTTACCTGCCTCCTCCTAGACAGAGGGCATGCCTAGACGGAGTCATGGCAGAGTGTCTGCATGGAGACAGAAGACACTCTTGGCCAAAGCTCAGCCCTCAACAGTAACTCACAAGATAAGCAGAGCAACGGCGGCTGCGTCAGCTGCGTCTCCTCCGTATCTTGGCTCCGGGCAAGAGAGACTCCTCACAGACATGCAAGAATTTTCTCTTTGGAGCCTCTGCTGAAACTAGCATGAGACCCTATTTAATGCGCGGTGTGAGGATGTACTTCATGCAGCTGCCACCTACTGCAGTGCCCAAACAACTCACAGTCTCCAAAACGCTTCTCTTCACAACCTCGTGGTGAAGCAAGGTGCTGCTCTGAGTCTCATTTCACAAAATCCCACCTGAGACGCTCACCCACGCTGCCAGTCTATGGCAGCCCAGGGACCTGGGTGTGTATCACCAACAGGGCTGACACCACTGAGGAGGTACAACTGGAAAGAGCAGTCCCAGGCAGGCTTTACTTAGAAAAACAAAACAAGCCATCAGAACTGTTGCAGAAAGAAACAGCCCTTGGAAACCTTAAGGCCAAAGTTTCAGACTCGGGGGAGTCTTCTACATCTGAGAAAATGGGACAACTGGAAATATGGAACCAACCCAAAGGTGCTACAAAGTGGTCTCCTCAACTTGCTGCAAAGTTGACAGACATTTGTATCTACTCAATGCTACTCTTGTGCTTAAAAATAAAAATAAATTAATAGCTTTCGTTAGCTGTGTCGTGAAAGAACACCCACATCAGGTGGCAAGTCCCCCAAGGTGTGAGGACTGAAACTGGGCCATAGAGAGCCCGAAGGGGCAACTTCACCATTTGGGCTGAAGAAGCCAACAAGTCTCTTTCAGTCCCACAAGCAGAGCTTATTTGTGGGGCCCAGGGCTGCTGTGACAAAAGGGCTTCATCAGAGCCAACCTGTGCAGTCAGCTCAGCACGGCTAAACTCTCACCGCAGGGCCGACTCCCAGGGGACGGGACGGTGTGTGCTAAGATAGTACAGCCCTGTGAGACCTTATGGAATTACATCTGGCCCCTATGGCAGGTGGGCTGGAGTTACCGACTCCAGCCAAATCTCCAGCTTAATGTCTTATTAAAGTAAATCAGAGAATCAGAGGATCATAGAATCATTTAGGTTGGAAAAGACCCTTGGGATCATCGAGTCCAACCATCAACCCCACTCTACAAAGTTCTCCCTTACACCATATCCCCTAACACCACATCTAAATGAGTCTTAAACACATTCAGGGATGGTGACTCCACCACCTCCCTGGGCAGCCTATTCCAGTGTCTGACCACTCTTTCTGGGAAGAATTTTTTCCTAATGCCCAGCCTAAACCTACCCTGCTGCAGCTTAAAGCCATTCCCTCTCGTTCTATCGCTAATGACCTGTGAGAAGAGACCAGCACCAACCTCTCTACCATGTCCTTTCAAGTAGTTGTAGAGAGTGATGAGGTCTCCCCTCAGCCTCCTCTTCCCCCAACTAAACAGTCCCAGCTCCTTCAATCGCTCCTCATCATATTTATTCTCCAGGCCCTTCACCAGCTTCGTTGCCCTCCTCTGCACTCGCTTCAGCACCTCGATATCTCTCTCTCCCTACATAATGCTTCTGACTCGTCTTAGATGAGAAGCCAAGGAAGCTTCTGGGTAGAAGGGACCTCCAGACGCAAAACTCACTGATAAGAAGCGATGTCCCACCGTTTCAAGAGCACATTCGTTACCCAATGGGCCAAACACTAACAAGAGGAGAACTGTGAACTTTTTTAAGCAGTTCCTAATGTCACCATTGAATTTACCAACAGCTACCAGGAAGACACTTAAGATGCTTTCGCTCTTAAATTTACTATAAGAAACAACACCTATTAGCCAAAGCTGCCTTTGAAGTGACAGCTAGGGTATATATGTGAATCTTGATTTATACAGTAGGGGGATCGGGAAACAAGTAGCTTATACTGTAGATACTTGCCTTAAAAATGCTGTCATTGAAATGTTCGTATTTGCTCCTGATCCATCTGCAGGAAACCTTCAAATACGAAAAGTTATTAAATCCAGAAACAATAAATTATCTACAAGGAAAGGGGAGAAGAAGCAGCTCCTTTAATCTCCCAATAAAGAAGCAAAGGAAATTGCATCATAGGCAGATGGGAGACCGATGTGGCTGGCCAGACAGACAGAGGGATCGTGCACTGGCATTAATGGCATCACTTCCACAGATCCAGACAGACAGACACCAGCTACAGAGAAGAGGGCCCAAGCGAATGGCTAGATCCAACTCCCTCTTGGCCATCTGAGAGTCTTGACGCAATTTTTGTATGTGGTTACTGGTTCTCTTATAAAGAGCATCAAACCCCTGGCCCTAACGCACGGAGGGGAGTGAACTTTGCCACTCAGACACGTTTCTTACGTTGTTCTCAAACAACGTGGGAAAGGAAAGTTGTAATTCTCCTTCCCCAAGTGTAAAACCCACCAACTCTACAAAGTGAGGCTGAGCTGAAAAACTACACTTGTCTTAATTTTCAGGGCCATGTAAAAAGAAATGAGAAACAGCTTTTTGACTGAGGGTGGTTTTTTTTAGTGCTGCAATCTTGTTTTTTTCTGATCCATTATCTCATCAGTAGCAACACAGTTTGTTTTCTGGCCCCTTTCCACAAGCTCTCTGGGTCAGATAGTGGTATTTGTTTTAATGTCACAAATATGGTTGTTAAGCATAAAGAGGCAGATGTTTATCCCAAGACCGTTCTCTACACGATCCCAACGCCCCTTTCACCGAGATTACTTCTGTCCGAATTAAGTGCATTTAAAAACCTGACTGAAGTAACCACTCCGGAGACCAACAAATAACTGTTACTTAGTGGAGAATGATTTCCTCTGGCCTTTGCTCCCTCTGGCCATGCCCCTCACCATTTCCACCTCCCCAAAGCAGAGTAAGTACTGCCAAATCAGAGGAGCACAGTTTCAGACTTGGTCTCCCCCACTTATTGCCGGGTAAGGGGTTTTTCTATGCATCAGCACACATGAAGACTTAATGTATGGAGCCCCAGCACACCTTTAGCCTTGACCCAGATGTAGTGGCTCTCCAAAAAAAGGAAAGGAAGAGCAGGAATCAACAGTCAGTTTTCACAGCCAGCTAAATGAAGGCAGATGATCTGCCACTGCCTGAGACCAAGGTCACAGTCAGTTATTACAGAGCCACCAGGAAGCAGTAACTATTGCTCATCTGAGCCCCGAAAGCCCTGGTACACCATCTGCTTTTGCTGCATCATACATCCTAACTCCATTTTCACGCTCGCCAGGGAGCATCCTACAGCGCAGACGGCCAATGTGCTGCTCCTCACTCTGTTGATACAAGATCCAGTTCAAGGGAGCAGTTCCTCACCTTGCCTAAATTGGCCATTCCTAATGATCTGCTGGAAAGCTGGGTGCAAGATCAAAGCCGAATGTAGATCTAACCCTGGTGAAGCAGAACAGACATTGACAGCAGTGACAGGCAGCTCCAAATTTCTGTCAGGACCTCAGCACCTACCTATCAGCCTGACTGACTTGGCGTGGCAG
This sequence comes from Chroicocephalus ridibundus, assembly GCF_963924245.1. Lineage (NCBI taxonomy): Eukaryota > Metazoa > Chordata > Aves > Charadriiformes > Laridae > Chroicocephalus > Chroicocephalus ridibundus. The sequence goes on along the minus strand of NC_086286.1, from coordinate 121,584,623 downwards.
AGGTTAACTCAAAGGGCCACAGAAGGGGGGAAAAACATTTTAAATTAGAGGCAGGAATATTTATCAGCTAAAAGAAAAACCTCCCTCTCCATCGGGGTCACAGAAGACAGAAATCAACCATATCGCCCGGCCAGCCCCTCACCCCACACCCAGCCAGCGTGCGGAGCCGGTCCCCTTTGCTCTCTCCGGCAGGACTCTCCGCAGCTTTCCTTCTCTGAAGTTTGCTTACATTACTGGCTCCCTTTGCTGACATTGGCAGCTCGCTCAAGCCTTTGCAAAACTATTTTTTTTCTTGGATATACTTAATCTATCTTATTTTTATCCCATCTGTGAGAAAAAAACGGCCACAGCGCAAACCGACGTGCTCAAGCAACGTTGCCAGCTCTGTGGATCCCATGACCTCCTCGCTCGGTTGCAGCAATGTTTTCTGTTTATCTGGTGCTGCTCTTGGGCGCTCACCCATGTCCGAGCCCTAAAGCAGCTTGCAAGTTCTCTTAAAGGCCTCTTTCAAGGTGAATTAACTGAGTCTCATGCATACTATATTGTTGAGCGTGGACTTCCAGACCTTTCTTTTCCATGTAAAGTTTTAAATAGGTTTAGACTGAAAAATCTTCCTGAGGGATCTCACAGGTTCTTCATACACTGGTCCTGTAAATGAGGTTGGATGCACTCCCTGAGAGAATCACAGCTCACGGTGCTCCAAACAAGGATGCATGGACCACTAGCGTCACACACGCTGCTTCAAAGGGATACAGGGCCAAGAAGGGAGATGGTAACAGCTGTACCCATGTCAGCTGCTGGCAATGGTGGAATTACCACTGCCAAGGATAGCACCACTTGAAAAACAAAGGGGGACATCGGCTGTAATTGCCATGGGAGTCGATTCAAGGAAAGTCTGTGGCTGCCGTTGCCCAGGAAGAGGGACCGAATGGTCTCACCAGCTTTTTCACCTTTTATTTAGGTACCTATGAATTCTGCTGGGTTGCCCTACTTTGTGAGATGGTAGGATGGCCAGAAGGATGTGAGACGGTGGCCAGAAACAGCTGCTCCACGCAGGACCATGCTGGCTTGCCGAGGGCTGGAAAAGTCTCCGGGACGCAAGGAAGGTGAGATTGTTTCTCTCCCTCTGCCAGTCCAGGTAGTGCTGCATTGGTATTAAGCCTATGGCTTGGAGACACGAACGTGTCATTATCACAAGGAGACCTGCAAAACCACTTCAAGCAACTGTTTGTAAATCCATGTGTGTTTGTAAATCCAAACATTTGTGAATCCATTCCCACCAAGTGGGAATACCCGAGTCAGTGACTATGACAGGCATACAGCCACAGTTGTTACAGGAAGGCAGAAAGACATCATCCTTTTTTAAATCAATATTTTTAACCAAAATTTCCTGAAGCAAATCAGTAAAGCAAAGATTTTTTTTAAAAGTCCCTACTGAAGTACTTAACTCTCCCTTCCGTTCTCCCCACTTCCGAATGAAGGAGTAGGTCACAAAATGGTTCTTCTATTAGCAAGGACTGACAGGTCAAGCAATACTTCGCCTACCACTTCACCTTCTTATGAAAAAACAATCCATGGCCCAGCTAGCGCAACATCAGAAAATTATTTTCATTTATACATAATTTGAAAATTGGCTAACCTTTGAATATTTAGCTCTTACTTTTATTTCCCCCGTTTTCTTTGCTGGCTCGCTGGCCAGCACGGAAGTGTACAGGTGTGGGTCATCCTCATGTGTTTGCAGACTGCCTCAGGCTTAGAGATGAAGGAGCGCTGCTCCAGACGATGCTGCTGGGGGGTGCCCTCCTTGGCATGTGGAGGAGGTGAAAGTCTTCTCAAGATACCATGAATCTTGTGCTTCCTCCACCTCTGGAGAGACTATAACTCCGCAGTGCGCCTACTCAGCCCCCTGCCAGTAGCCCAGCACAGTCCTTAATGCTGAATTAATTCAAAAGGACCAGAGTACAGAGAGTTCTTGGGGAGAGGGATATAATTACTGCATTTTAAGTTCTCCTGGAAAAATGTAAAAGTGATTTTATTTTTTTTTTGGAGTTAATGTCTTTTCCTGCTGCTCATTCTGGCTGGAGGCATCCTCCTGTCTTTCCTGACTAGCATTCATCTGTTCCTTTCTGAAACGCAGGAGGTAAAGGAGATGCCTCCTGTGAGATTGGGTGGGGAAGGAGTCGTGGTCCACAGGTGAAGCAGGGAAAGATGAAAGATCTGGAATGCTCATTTTCCTAAGGATTTCTCTTAATCAAATTATCACCAAACTGCAAGCCATTTCTAACCACTAATCACCCACTGGCTGGAAACTATTTTGAACAAATGTAAATGTACAAAATCTGGTTGACGAAAGCCTTGAAATGTAGATCCTGGGAAGTTTGTGAACTCTAACAACTGTGGAGAAATAAAACCACAGTTTCTTTTTGTAACTTTGATCCTATTCTAGGGGCAATACACAGGCACATGTAACAGATCTTTCCTTCCTCTCTATTTTCTTGCCAAGGACATCGTTTAAACTCTCTGGAAACAGCACTATAGCTACTCCATGCTATCCTCCAGAAAATATCACATGTTATTTAAATAAATGCATGCTAGGCTTTTTCTACAATGCCTCCTGGTAAACAGCAGCTGTGATGAGCCTCCGTTCAGCCTGAAAGGGCCAAAAAAGCTGAACTGAAGTCGAATGGAACAATTTGGTATCATCCTCACTCTACATAGTGATATAACAGATTAAATACTTGGAAGAAGGAATGAGGGATTACAGATGTTCCCCCACAAAAACTGCAGCCTGCCTTAGCTCTCTGTTTGTCCCTTGAACCTTAAAAGAAAGGCTTGTCAATATATCTTGCACCGCGTCGGTGCAACAGCTGAATCAACTACCCAGCCATGGACAAGGGTGAAACAACGCCACAGATACCCTCAAGCAGTCCATCTCTCCTTCTGAGGAGTTCTGAGCAAGTCTACTTCATACTTCTCTAAGTCGCATGGTTCAATGGAAACAACAAGGCAGAACTAATTCGCTTAAAAGCCATAGAGATTTTACGTTAAGTTCTCCCACGTTACAAGTTTTTAATCTGTAGGTCCTCATGGCCCAAAGTGATTTGGCAGATTGAAATATCAGGTCGTTTTCTGTAGACCAAAGTTCAAATCCTGATGGACGTTCACATTTTCCCTGTAGTAATCTAGTCCCTACAGTCCCCATCAGAAAATTTCTGCTCAAAAGCAAGACCCCAAGCTCGGAAATTCAATGAAAGAGAGGATGGAAGAGATGATGTGGCTCTTCAGCTGCCTACCTTGCAGCCAGCTCTTGAAACTACAGTTGCCCAGAAATAAAATGTATGCAAATTCAGAAGATAAACAGGACAAAAACCACAACACAGGCGAGCTGCATCCATTCATCAATAAAGCAAGAGCAAATATTGATGAAACGGGAGATATTTTTTTCTGAGCCCCAGTTTGGAATCTGCTTTTTCTTCCAGGGTCAACAAAACCTCCAGTTTCAATCTTTGCATATATGCTTTGGGAATTTGCGTGCTGTGAGGTCTCACCACAGATAGCCTGCCTTTTCTCAAGCAACATGTACAACAGAAAGTCGTGGGGATTTTTTCCAACCTTCCCTCATTAATAATACACAGCATTCACTTAAAGCTTTTCATTTTTCCGGCATATTGCAAGCAAGGAGGAGTACCACCTCTGCCAGGTGGCTTTGAGGTAGCACTCCCATTTTGCAATTGGATAAGATGACCTTCCTACCATCATGAACGGTGGACTGGTGGAGGACACCGACTTAGCTCCTCCAGCTGCACTTATTCTCCCCCTCGGGTCCACAGTGGTCCTGAGGGCTGCAGGGGCGCATTAGGCCCCAAAGAACCACTGTAATAGGACTATAATTTAGGGTGCCTGCTTCAAAATGCGCTGTTGTCAAATAAATCTAGGCTGTCCAGGAGACATGGAAAAGCAAGTTAGGAAGTTCTATGTCCACCTCTCGAGGTTGCTCCTCTCGAGCAGGTGGTTTTCTTCATATTTTTGCCTGCATTCTTGCATTTCCCAGAAAATACCTTCATTCCTTCCTCCCCAGTTCAGGTTGTCGTTTGCCGTTTTCCGTACACCTCCGCTTCATCTCTGAGCTGGTTCAAATTATGTGGCCTCTACCATGAGAGGAAAGAATCAAAGGTCAACAAAGCTCTTACATTATTTCTGTAGCAGTGAATTAAACTGTTCAGGACACAAGCATGGGTGCTAGAATTTGACTGTCTGTGCTATTACACAGCTATCTCACATGCTTTTAGTCCAAGCCAACTGGAACCCTCCCAGATGATTCCCAGACCGGGTTCAGGAAGGAGCATGCACCAAGTGCATGGCAAAGATGAACCGCCACAGCACTCGGTGCCCGCAGACACAGGTGCCTCATCCTTCCTAAAATTTCCCTCCGTCATCCATCGTGGCCATCAGACATCAGCGCTTTGTTCTCAGCATCTGTGTCAGGGGGATAGGGGACAACTCACAGCTCGGTATCCATCCCCCCACAAATGTTTGCAAAACATTCTCATTTCACAGTAGGGAACCTATTTGATTCTGGAATCCACTTGTACTACTTTGACTACACCATTTATATTTGTTTTAAGGATATTTTATATACTCAGGAGGGGGTAAAAGCAGCTTAGTGTAGGTGAGAACTGGTCCCACTGAACCTCCACCTTTCCTTCAACTGCTATTACCACACACAATAGGAAGAACAAGTGTTTCAGAGCAGAAACCCTACCAGTTGAGGGCAAATGGGTGCAGAGTCTTTAACGTTATTGCAATGCCAGGGAAATGAACAAATTTGCCCCCTGGGTTGAAGCTAAAGGAATGAAATTCTTGAGCCCTGCCTAAAATCACATGTGTCTGCTTGGCTCATCTGATGTTGTTCCATGGTGATTCACAAGCACTTCTCTGCCTTGCTTTCTGCTCTGCTGTGTGATGCTTGGCAGCGAGCCGCACAGTTAAAGCTGTGCAGAGAGCAAACTAGGGCCCTGCATGGATACTTTTTTTTCTTTTTTCTTTTTTCTCTTTTTTTGTTTTTTGCAAGCAATCTCCTGCCTCACAGAGGCAACTCTAGAAAATTACAGAACAGGCAAGGTCTGGACAGAATCAGCAACTAGCGTTGCTGGAAAACAAAGCCAGATTGCATGGCGTGATAGCCATGTGATCCCCTTCCTAATGTGCATAATTTCTCTTAGTAACAACAATAGGCAGTGCCTTGCACGCTGCTTTTGCAAATGCTGATTAAGGCCAATAGTACTTCTCCGGATGGTAGCCTGTCCTCTGCACCTGCAAAAGCCGAGCTATGGAAAGTTGACTTCAGGCCACATTTAATAAAAGCCTTACCTTGGTGTCACAATAACGAACCTGTAGACACCCCGCCAGCAGCATGACCCAGAGCGCCTATCTTAAGTGTTCAGGCATCCAACATGGTCAAGAGGAGAGCACTGAATTTCTCAGGAGTGACTCAGAACCTGTAAATGTACATGTCCAGGGAGACAGAGTGTCTGTGCGGGGCAATTAGGTGTTCCCGTGTGCTGAGTGAGAAACTGCTGAGAGCCAGACAGCTGGAAACACCAAGCCCGGAGATATAACTGAATAGACACCTACCTCCTGGCTTGGTCCTCCCAGAAAGTGGCTGATATGGCAGAGGCCTTTCCTAAATATCAGCTGGAAGTTCTCACCAGAGGTGCACGAGATCTTCACCAGCTGACATCGCATCCACTAGAAGGAGAGGTGGCGCAGACCCATACAGGAAGACACAAGCAGAAGATGGAGGTTGACTTGGCTACTGTCATGGTGCCCATGGTGTACTCCTTCCTCTCTGGAGAGGGTTTCTGCTGCCACCGTTGCTGTCACTACGTGCCACCCCTGCTTTAAAGCAGTTGGCCAGGAAGAATCAACATGCCTGGCAGGTTTGCCTAGCCATGGCTTCTTCGAGTACACAGACAAAAAGCAGGAAATTCCCAGTTTTCCATTTGTTTGCTTTTTAAACAGTAAGACTCAATACTGAAAGCTATTTAGACTCTGGCTGACCAAATTTCATACCCAGAGCTTCCACACAGGACAACGGTTGCAGGTTTTGGACAGAGAGGTGACAATCTTTGGGACAGAAAACTCAAGAAGAGACAGGAACCCTCCTTGCACGCTCGGTGCTGTTCAAAGCCTCCTTGACTGGCTGAAGAGCATCCTTCTCACTTCTGAATGGCAGCAGAGGACAGACCACACTTACGGCCTTCCTCAAGAAAAGAAACAAGGAAGCAAGGAGGGTTGCTGCCAGCAGCTGATCACTCCCTGCTTCCAGTTCCTGCTTCTGGAAGAGAGATAAGGGATCTTCCCTGCACTTTGGGAAGATTTTTACCTCTTCTTTCCTGTGCGCACCTGGTACCACACACCGCTGGGACATTCATGGGTGGCATCATTGCGCTCAGGAGAGCTTTTTGTACTTGCTCTGTCATCAGATCCAAATCTGCTAAATATATTAATCTGCTTCTAACCACTGTATCAAGTGGAGGAAAAGAAATAAGAATTCTAAGTTTACAATCTGCCAATTATTCCAAGAAAACAGAGCGTTGTGGAGAGTAAATAGAGAGAAGCAACAAAACAGGAGTCAGAGGAATTTGAGTCTTTCATGGTCACTGATGTGGTAAATCAGCGCTGCAGTTTAACACAGCCAAACGTAGTGTAAAGTAGTACGTCTGAGGGAAAGGACTGAACTTGAAAGCACATATTTAAATGTGACATTCGTGCACTACACTGGCCAGGAAAAGGAGGCTGATTCCATTAAAGAAAAATAAATCTCTGAAGACTGTACAGTCCATGCATGCATTAATAAAGAAGGAGGGGGGAAAAAGGATCCAAGCACAATTTGCATAATTTTAGGCTATGTCAGAGGGGAATCAGAGTGACTAGTAAAATTAAAGGAGCATAAGATGTATATTATTAAGTTAGCGAAATTAAGTCCAGCTGGGAGTCTCCAGAAGAGTATCTTACAGGTAGTGTGTCAGGTACCACTGAGGATGAAATATGGGTTTCACCTGTTGTTATCTCTGTCCTTAGCACAGTGGCTGATGACAAAGAAGTAAACTCAGATTTCATTAGTGCATATTTAAGTTAAGGTAGCACCTGCATATTTAAATTCTCAGCTTTCCACTGCACCAGCCCCTGTAGAAACAACCCCCACTTCGAAGTAAGACGGTCAAAGAGGAGAGGGCAGGGAGTGGTGGTCTTCCTATTGCTGATGGTCAGTGGAGGAGGAGAACACGGAAATATCGTGGTTACAGGGGAAATCGGATGGATGGATCCTTTTTTTTCATAACCATAGAAAGCCTCTCAGAACATTCTCCAAACTGCAGGTACAAAAATGTGCTTGCTCCAGTGAAAACCAGCTGCTGCTGGTGTGGAAGGGGACAGACTGCTCTGTGCTCCTCAGGGTAAGAACAAACTCTGGCCAAGGACAGTGGAGGACAACTCCTTGTTTTTAAGGAACACTGCAGTTCTGCAACGCTGCAAATGGCCTGGGGTGCATTCAGAGAGACTTCCCCCCAGTAAACTGCTGGGAATTTGCATCAGGAAGGTGAGGTCCAGGATTCCCACCAGTGGCTCTGCAGAAATAAGGTATCTCAGGGTGAACACCCCAACGTTCACCTTCCTCAGAGGCCAAGATTATTCGCAGCGGGGAAAGAAAACCTTTCACAGTTACCAGATTAAGCTGATCAAGAACTAACAAGAACTGGAGAAGCAACAGGAGTGGCCTCCTCCACTCTGCCTCCAGAGAAAAATCTGGCTTTTATTACAAAATTCCAGCCTCGAGCTTCCTCCCACAGGATAGACCAAGGAGGCCCAGACTTGTATGAATTAACCAAAAATAACACTTCCAGGGAGGGAGAGGATGACTGAGGGGATTACTGATGGGATACAGAGGCCTCTCACCTCCTTCTCACCAGTTCAACTCCAGAAGAAGTCAGGAGTAAGGAGGAAAAGCCTCCAGCTTCGAGCTCTTTGGTGCCATTAGCTGATTTACTGGGAAGCAAGCCACTCTGCCACAGCCACCACCATGTCAGGCAGCCCCAAGACGCGGACAGAAGAGCAAAAACTGTCCTTCCCGCCTCAGAATTAATCAAAATTAATTTAAAGAGCTGTGAGTTGCATGGTGGCGAGGCTCAGACTGATAGCGAGCTTCAGTCTCCAGAGGCAAATACGTTTAAAAATAGCCAAAGCAAACAGGATACTGTTTGGAGAGGGAAGGAGGCATGCACCTTTTCAGCTGTGTTTGGCCGGCAGCGGGGATATCGTCACGTCGATCCTGACCATCTCCGCTACACGTCCTCATTGCTATGGCAATGTCCTGTCAACAGAGCAGGGATCAACAGCTCCCTGGAGCGGGGAGGCAAGGACTGCCCTCAGGTAGAGGCGCTGCATTAGAAGAAGGAAAACAACGGATTTGTGCAGGCGAGCTGAAGACTCACTAGAGCATGTAAATGTTACCTTAATTTGTGCATCAGCACTTAAATACCACAAGAACTGGAGCTACACAAGAGCAAAGCGGATGAACATGGTGCGGCTGATTCAGCCTGGGGAGACAGCCAGGACCGAGCTGGGAAGCACCCACAAGCGTTAGCGGGACAAGGCTACCCCAAATTCTGCTGCTGTTCTTCGGGTGAACCCTGGCAGAAACTGAAGCAGATGGCAGAGCATCCTTGGAGCAACCTCAGGCAGGGCTGGGAGCACCACACCAAGCTCAAACACTGCAGCAGGGAAAAGGAGCTCAGAGAAAGGGACCACCAGAGCCATCAGAAGCCACCAGCGATGAGCGATCCCTCCTGGAGATCTCAGTGGCCACCATGGGCGTGCAGAGCAGCAAAGACTCTGGCTGAGGAACTAGAAGTAGCACAGATCCGCTGTTGCAAAGCAAGGCTTGTTTGCCCTGCCCTTGTGCAAGACGGAGAAAGGGGGAAGGGAAGCACGTGCTCACTCCACCTTCTCGCAGAGAGCCCTCACAACCCGAGGCCTCTTACAATACTGGTTCCCCCACTGCAGTGAAGTGGCCGCAAAGAGAGGCTTTACTCAAGGTAGTACTTTGGTGAGGTAATTTAAGACAACAGGATTAAACTGAAACAGACAATTTATGTTGTGCAACAGGAAATATTTCCAGACGGTAAAGTCTGTTGGGCTCCAGAGCGCTTTCCCAAGGTAAGCAGCAGAACTGGAATCTCCATCCCTTGACTCATCCGTCAAGTGAAGAAGAATACATGAGCACTGAAAGTGTGGTGTGGAGAATACACACAAGGAGTGTGTTCGGGAACAGAGCAGGGACCCTGGTTTTCAGCATTTGCTGTTACGTAGGGTTACAGGGTTTCATTAACAGAACAAAAAGCTCAGATTTGGGGAAAGCAAGAAAGCCAAAAAAGGCAGAAAGGTCTTGGTGGTACTCGAGACCCTTCAGTTCTGATCATGATCTCACCCTGTGTGGGTTTCTCTTGTCTTGCTTTCTCCTTTGCAAGCCACAGAAAAAAAGCAGGTACGAAGGGACTGATTCTTCTCTGCCCTCAACTGCTGTAAATCAGGAAGAACTTCACTGAAATCAGTGGAGTGATGTCAGCTTAAAATGAAGTGGCTTCACTTTTAGACCTGAAATAATTAAGGATGAAATTACGTTCATCTCCCACTACAGCACCCCTTGGTAAAGTTTTAGGATAGTTTAGAATCAGGCTGCATTTGAGACAGAGACTCATCTCACAACACCTGTATATAAGGATGGATTTTAAAGGACTTTATGTGCTACCTACCCTTCAAGCACCCAAAAGCAACACCTGAAGCTCAGTTACCCCCCCAAGTCACCTTGCACAAGCAATGATTTTGTTGGACCCCTACAAAAATGTCAGTCTGTCGCACCATTTCCTTTCATATGAAGAAATGCAGAGCACAGTTCCAGGTAAATACTGTTTCTTTAGCTCCTTAGAGGTGCTGGGAGTGACTCCTGCTACAGCTTCTCTCCTCCCTCTGTTACATGAGCTCATTAGCCTCTTGGCTACGTCTCTGCTAGTAAACTAAACCCTGCCAGAGCCCATTCTTCAGCCCTGAAGCCAACTGGCACGGCCTGACGCCGACATATCATTAAACTCCCTTACACTCCGAAACAAGGTGGCCGCATCCAAACTGCCTTTCTGGAGTGTCCTGGCCCATCCTGACTCCCAGCAACACCCAGAAGTTCTCTCAGACCAACCTAGTGTGGTAGCACAGACCATCAAGACCAGCTCACTAGTACAGGTATAAGCCAGGTGTGAGGGGCACTGAAAGTGAAGAATATTTTTTGAAAAATCAGTAAGGAGTAGCACAGTACTCAGGAAGAGTCTGGGAGATGGGAAGACCCAAAAAAGTATTTCCTACTCAACTCGATTTATTATTTTTTTTTTGTAAAAAAAAAAAAAAGTGGCTTTTCATATAGGAACTGTGAAACAAACTTTGAGCTTTTACCTAGAAACCGACTCCAGGCAAAGCTGTCAGCGACGTCTCCTGGGTCCCCCGTTGCTTGTGGCAGCAGGACAAGGGATGCCAAGGCTGGGCAGGGAGCTTGAACTTTCCCCGGCCATGGGAGGTGATGTGCCTCGGCTGGAGGCTGGTGTGAAAGACTGATGTGCTCGGGGCATGCCCAAAGCCCCCATCCTACCTTTCCCATCTTGTACCTTCTTCCAGCACATTCCCTATGGGAAGGGGGGGCAGGGAGGACTCTACTGCAAAACTAACATAAAACAAGGGGGAGCAACATGAATCGAGCAACGACTCGGAGGTAAACACACTGTACGCAAAGCCTTAGGATCATTTTCCCCAGGGCCAGCTCCAAGGCTTTTTACCCCCCCCGGCCTATAATTAGCCGTACATATAATTGACCTTTCTAAACGCTGCTGAGTAGCTGGAGGTGTTGGGAGCTCATCCTGCCTGTGAAGACCCCGGGGTTGTGCCGTGCTGACTCTATGTGCCGGCGTATAATGCTCTGCAAGCGCTTTTTTTCCCTCACTTACTGACACGTTGAAATTTACTGCCCTGTGTCAGTGAGTTCAAGGAAGCCTTTTAACTCTGAAAGCCCCGGGAACCGGCTCCAGCGCACGCTTCAGGATTAATCCGTCGGTTTGCTACGCCTTGTTTGTCCAAGAAACAGTCAAGACCGAACGAGTCAGGAATGACAGAAATAGTACATGAAGTCACAGTCGCTCCACTTTAAAGCACAAGCATTTGTGTCATTTTCCTACCAAATAAATAAATATATGTGCGTTTAGCGAGCAAATATGGAAATGGCAGAGGAAAGGCACCACAGGCAGGTTTTTACAGATGCCAGCTGATTTGTGCCCGCTCCTCCGAGCGAGTGTAATACAAATTCCCGCAACTATCAGTTCTTTCTGGTCAGAAAAGCCGGGACCGTACACACCCACAAACCCCGCAAAGGCTACAGCAATCAAGTAAAAAAACCTGTAAAAACTAGACTGAAGCTGAAAGACAAACACCTAAGTGAAATACGCGGAGCACCCCCTGCTCTTTCCCTCACTCCCTTCACTGCCTTCCCAGCTTCTGTACAGCCCCACGCTGGTTTTTCCCTCCCTTAAATAGCTCTTTTTCACCGTCAGTCCTATCAAGCCACCAGCGTCTGCAAAACAGCATCAGTGCCAGCCCTGGCAGATGCCGACCTTCTCCCCTGGAGTGAGAGCCAGGCAGGGCACCCGCAGGACCGGCATTCCCCATCCCCATCCCTCCCGCACACCGCAGGACCGCGCCGCAGCCCCTCGCCCACCCGCCACCCAAACAGGCACCGCCGGCATCCCCACCACCTGCGTGGACGGGACCACCGGCGGCCAAGTTGGCGAGAGAGAAGGACGCTTTTCGCTCTGCCCGCCTTTGGTTCGCGGCAGCCTGGGAAGTACAGCTCGGGGGAGAAGAAAGTTCTTTTACCGCTGGGTTCTTCGGCGTTGCCGGCCGTGGGGATGGCGAGAGCAGGAATGCGGCGTGACAGAGGGGAGCGTGCGGTGTTCTGTGAGTCTCTGCGCGTCCCTGCCCTCTCACGTCCTCCCCAAAAGGCGTCTGCGGGAGGAGAGGAGCGCGGAGCGGAGCGCGGGAGCGAGTGTCGAGGAGGGCAGCAACAGGAAATGACACAGAAACTTCGCCAGGCTCCAATCCAAACTTGGCCCCCGACATGAAAGAAAGGGGGAGGCAATTTGGGGGGGGACAGGAGTGGGGGGTGGGGGGGTGGAGGGGGGAGAGAAGAGAAATTTTTCCCCCTCATTAACCAGCCTAAAAATCTGCTGACTGGAAAAAAAAAAATACAGCACTGTGACAAGTTTTATTAAAGCGAGGAATGAATGGGAGGGGTGAAGGGGGGGGATTCCCGTCAGAGTTTATTTATTTAAGCAGGAGTGGTGTGATGATGTTAGACACAGAGAGCAAAAATGCCGTTTTCAGCAGCTTTCTGGCTTTTCTAAACTCCTCGAATGCTCCAGCTCGTGCCTGAGGGCAGCAATGTCTCCTCTGCACCCCCCGGGTCAGCTGCTGCCCGCCAGAGCCCAGCTAATTCTGCCTGGGGTTGCAGGCGGTCGCTCCAAAACGCGGCACTGCCCACGGGTCCCGGCACGTAGGGACGGCGGAGGAGATGGGCCAGGGCTGCTGGGGTCCTGTGCCCAGCCTGGTGAGGAGCACATGGTTCCACACACCTCGGGGACAAGGCAGGCGCCAGCCCAAGTGCCCGCGACCCTCGGGGTGGCGTGACCCTCGACGGTGGCGTGACCCACAGAAGTAGAAAATCACACTGGGCATGTGGTCAAACCTTTGCCTTGCTGGATGCCTTAGTTGAACAAAGCTGGATGGATATCTCCCAGCAAGGAAAATCCTCTGAACACCTCCCTGCACGCTGGGTACAAGGGGACAATGGCTATCAAACTGGGTGGCAGTTTTTAAAGCGTCCTTTAGATCTAAAACCTGGTATGCACGTGTCCTTGAAGGCAGCCCAGAGCTGGCTTGACTTTAGGCTCTCTGCAAATCTCACCTGCCTTTGGCAGTAGGCAGTGCCATAAACCCTTTGATGGGAGCCCATGGGACTTTCTAAGGAGTCCTCTTGTCTTCCCGATTTGGGACCCACACCACCGCTGTAGGGTGGATGAGATGGGCATCCACCACGTCCATACAACAGGTCACAATAGACTGAGGAGCAGGTCAAATGGAAACTTTCCGCTTGGAAATAGATGAATCACCCCCCAACCTGCTCAAAGACGTCCCACCAGGTAGGGTAAGCTAGAGGTTGGAACCCAGCCTTAAGCTCAGATTCAGCTTTTGAATTCCCACCCTGGGTCAACTCTGATTCCCACCTTGAATCAGAGACTCTCCGTGAAGGACAATCTACCCCAGGTAAGTTATTTCAGTGGCTATCACCCTCTCAAGAAGAAAGGCTGCCTTTTCGATCCATATTTGTCTGGCCTCACTCTCCACCCTCAATCCCGGCCATCATTCATCAATCCACTCTCCAGGAAGCTACGGATCAGGCACGAACAGGGAAGGGCTGAAGCCCACCAGGGCACAGCCCAACCTCAGTTTACCCTCAGCACAGCAGGAATATTTCAAGACCAGGGGGTCGAAATATTTCAAGCCAGGGTTCCTCCAGTATTTTCATTGAAAGCACCCAGGCCATGCAGCTCCAAGCGGAAACTGGAGCCTGCTGTTCCCTTGCCACGTAGGCTCGACCTTACAGAACCACAGACAAGTTATCTCGTAACCTTGCCCTGAATAAATAAAATCAGCTGAGCTTTTTTAGTCTCTCACGGTAAGGCAGACTTTACGGACAGACCACAAATCCTGCCTGTCACTCCTTCAAGATCCATTTCCCATGCATTAAAGTCCTTTTTGAAATGTGCCTACCAGAACTGGATGTGGTATTACAGTAACGATCTCACCTGTGCTGTAAATTTTTAAGACACTTAGACTGGTATCCAGTCGCTCCATCAGAAGCATCTCTCTCTTTCCTGTGCCTTCGTGAAAGTGGTAGCACGTTAAGAAGCTGAATTAGGGATTTATTGTTATAGAATCATTTTACTCCAAACTTCAACCCTAAATACAAAACACTTTAAGATTTGGCATTTATACAGCGTTCAACATATGCTATGATCCAAACAATGGCTTTGACCTGCCTAACCTTTGCTGTATTTTTTTCGCTCTTGTGAATGACTCGAGCACAATCTTAAGGTATTGGTTGTCACTTGCTTAACAAGAGGTTATTTTCAGTTAATCAAAGAAATATAAACAGAGCCTCGTATTGAGATCAAATAAGCTCAGAATAATTATGCCCTTAAAACAGATGTCTAAGGCTGTGTCTCCTTTCAGATCAGAGCTGGTGTACTGTCAAGAAGAGGTCTTGCAGATCTCTTTGCTCAACCAGCTCAAAAAACGACTATCGGCTCCAAACCCTGACGTACGGCAGCGCAGCCCATTGAAGTCAGTGAAGGGGGCGGCCCATGATGCAGACAAGGGTGTCCAGGCCAAAATCAGATTTTCAAAGTCTTTATAGATGAGAGAGAACAGCGGAAGGGAGTTAGATAGCACCACGTTATTTCAAAGTAAGGATAGCCCTGTGTCAAGCCCAGCGTACCGTACCTGTTTCCCCACAGTTCTGAGCCTGACAGGGTAAAATAATAAAAAGAGAAGATGAAGAGACTGCAAGAGACTGTTGGTGCACCTTGTAATGAACTAAACAAGGTCACGGCTGGTCTTTGGCCCTGGGACCAGCTGGCACAGTCTGGCCACACACACGTGGGAGGCTGAACGCCCTTAACCTCCAAACGAGGACGTCCCTATCCAGACCGCCTGTTGGGAGCAAGCTCTGGCCAATGCTACTGTTCAAGCCATGCCAGAGAGCTGCCATTGGACTGGGACAAACAGGGACCACAACAAAATTTAACACCATGGATAAAAGTTTCCCATTGGCAGCGCCCTGGCGCTATTTAATTAACTTAACCAATTAACTAAAATATAGCTAGTCTCAGAATGACAAGTTAGCCCCACAAGACTTTTCCTTCATCCTGAGGCCTTGGATAAATACAGCCTTGCCCCTGTGAGTCTGGGATTTTTCAACACGGCTTTAACATCCTTATTTCTTGCGCTTCAGATACTCTGATTTTTGTCCGTAAGCTGCCCAAGGCAAGGAGCACGTCGACCCCTAGAGCTTTGCCCTTGCAGTTCAAAGCACAAGCGCGGCTCCTTAAACCCATGGGGTAGGACGCATCTCCATCGCAAAGGTAGATCTGAACTAAATACCTGCGCTGTCTCTCTGTAGTTGATAAAGAGAGACTAGCATTTGTAGCGGATAATTTGTCTTATCCAAACGTAGTTCAAGACAGGTGACATGAATCAGCTCCGGAGCTGCCCCTCCTGCCCCAGGGATTACGGAGGGAGCCTAGCTAGTTCTTTCAATCTCAGCACCTAACTTTTCAGTGTCTAACGTGGATGCCAAAAGCAAGATATGTGTTTGCCTGGCATAACAGAGCACAGATTATTTCATATCTCTAAAATAAACATGATAATAGTGTCATCATGACTTTTGATGCCAGAAACAAGTAATCTCGTGTAGCCTCTGAACGAGGCAGACTCTGATTAGGCCATTATGTTTCATACAGTTACTGCAGGGGCCCGATAAACTGTGTGGCACTAAAGTGTATCTTCTCAGCAGGGCATCCACTATGGATTACGAGATGTCAAGAGAGGGGAGAAGCCAGCGTGTCTTTCATTAACCTGAGAGTAATTAATGAGTTTTCAACATGAATTAATCTGAGGTAGCTTCCTGCACTTGGTTTTATTGTACATTTATGTATATAATTAAATATCTCTTTGCTAGGTGCCATTTTCTCTCTCTAAAAACACCTACTCAGTATAATCACTCAGCTTCTTTGAAAGTTTGTTCTGCTAAACTAAGCCCACTCACAAATAACACCTGCAGCAACACCTGGAAAAGGTATGGGCAACACATTTGAGAGTAGTCACTTTGCAATTAGCTTGCTTGACAATGATCGCATTTCCATGTTTGCCTAAAAATAAGACTAGCAGTAGGGAAAAGGCGTGTCTCAAAAGGACTGGTTTTGCCTGTTTATTTGTGAGGATGCGCGACATGCGATCCCTTTCTGATAGTCATTCACCTGTGAGGTGTTTAGGTTTAGCTGTCCTACCCAGACAAGCAACTCATGAGATTCTGGAGAGAAATAATACACTTTTGCGTTTGGGTGCTCTATAAAGGGAATGAATAAGGACTTTGTTTTACTTGTTTGTCTTGCTTTTTTTTCTTTTTTCTTTTTTTTTTTAAAATGAGACCTCTCCAGAGCTCAGAATTCCAGTGGCATCACAGTCCACGGTGGAAACCAGTGGGACCTGTGGATGAATGACCCACACTGCCCTGGATAGGGCTAGAAGAGGGGAAACAATCTTTTTTTATCCTATTGGTAGATCTACAACTAAAACCACAACGCTAACAATGTGCCAAAACATTGTTTTTAATAGCTATACTCTCACCTTGTTTTGTCATTCAGGGGAAACTACTTCTATTTGAAAGGCTATATTAAACCACTTACAGAAGGAGGATTAAGGTCTGGTGATTTCAAGCAGAAGGAACAGTCTTACATACAATTTTTTTGTTTAATACCTTTCATTTCATGCTAGAATGTCTGAATCCCACAAGCAAAACTATAATGCCCCTGAGATGAAGCCTTTTCTGGCTTTTGCAGTTTCATAGAGATCACTGCAGTTTTCATATTCGATTACCTGCTATTTTATAAAAAATATTCCTATACCTTTCCAGGCATGCCTGCTGCTTCCCATATTATTTTTGATATTGACGAAGCCAGGTACACAGACTTCACAGGCAAATGACCTTTAAAAATGAATGAAGATCTGTAACATTTACATCCTACGTATTTTACAGCAGGAGAAAAGCCGGTTTCAGCCTCTCCCTCCTCCCTGCTCCCCACCCCCCACCCCCCCCCAAACAAACAAATAAGAATTGTTTCTCTCAAGTCCATCCCTCTCCAGAAAAATCTGACCTACAAATGGCTTTCTCATAACTCAGCAGACTAGTTTAGTCCTCAGATGGATTTATCATTAACCACATAAGCACATGTTGTCCATTCTGTCCGACCTAATGAATGTGCTATAAATAAAATATCTCTAAATGCAAGTTTCACCATACTTACCCAAGCTGTTGCTGCAAGTCCTTGTAACTCCCAAACCCACTTATGTTAGAAACATTAATCACTCGATTATAATTCAAAGCATCAGCTCTCTACAGCTGAAACTCCCCAGCACTTGACTTTGGCTAGACCTCTAACCTCAACTTATCACTTTCAGGCGTACTCCACATTTTCTTCTCCAATCTGTCGCTAATGTAGAAAAGACGTGGGAATTCACTTTTGAAAGGTATTTTTAACCTAGGAGTGTCTCATTAGAAGGAGAACGCACTATGGAAACTCTAAAACAAAACCTTTCCCATTTTACTTGGCATGGCAATCTGAAAATACCAGAGGTGCGTTTCACCACAACCCATGTCATTTAAAACCCAAGCAACGTAAAGAAAAAGGAAAATCTTTTAGAAAAGACACCATGAGTGTAATTCCCACCTATCCCACAAACATTTTATATGATCGTGGGATTGTCCGTAGAGCTTTGTGTTCTCCATCTTGAATGAGGGAAGCTGAATCAAGCCGTCAATTAATTCTGACTTGTCTGCTCGTTCATCAAGAGTGTGCATGGACAGTTTGGGTTGTTTTCTACTTATTTCAGCTGACAATGTAGCGATCATATTCCATCTTGACCAAAGTTTTTAAAAGCCCAGAGAAACAAAAGATTAATTGTAGGAAATTATTTTTAAACACCATATGCTTTAGTCTGGAAATAGAAAGACAAAGATAAAACTCCCAAAAGGAAAGCCACAGCTAATGACAGCCTGAGAGGAAATGATCACACATCCTCAGTTCTTCTGATGGATGTTCTTCTAGCCTTATTAATCAGAAGTTTGTGATGTCGATAAATCACTGAAGTATGATAACAGATGAAGGTGAGTTTAGACGTAAAATGATCCACGGTGAAGGATTACAATAAAGGAGGGAAAGGAGGGGGAGCCAAATACAGTTTTATAAACTGCATCCTCAGCTTGTGAGGACTTGTAGCTAATAAATGTCATTCCTTTTCTATATTATCTAGGAGATTAAGAATGTTTCTCAATGTATAACTGCTGGGAAGCCTCCGTAGCACCTTCTCCAGTTACTCCAGGAGGTTTACATTACAGCAATTGCTTTATTTTTCCATCAATTATGATTTCACTTACAAAGAGGAACTTAAAAGTACCTTTCTTCTTTTAACCTCTTTTGGAGGAAGTAGGCTCCAGCAGCGGAAAAGGAGAATCCAGGCAAAACACTGATGATTTTGACCTTCCAAGGTTTGTCAGATGATCCTGTGAATGACCCCATGCCACAGAGGTGTCAGCAACGTCTCTAACCTCCAGTTGGTTGGTTTCTGAGCTGTTGGTTTCTATATTCAGCAAAACCACCCAGCTATCAATCTACGTGTATCACAGTTGGTGGTTTTCAAGGAAAGCATTTCCCAGAGCACTTCAGAAGTAAATAAATGCATTTGAGATGCTACCCCTGACGAATCAGTTCCATTCTCTGCCTTCTGCTAGTGGTTTTTATGCTGCAGAAAACAGCCCTGGTCATCTGAAGCAAACCAAAGCCACGCTTATTCAAAACGGAAGATTATTAAAACAAGGAAGCTTGCCAGTAAGGCAAAATTTGCCTTCAGCAATGAAAGCCAGAGGCGTACCAGACACCTAGGAGAGAAAGGACAGAAGTGCACTGGATGCCTTTGAGGACGCTTTCAACCGAAATACAAAGCTGGGTGCTTCCCATGTAGGTTTTAATCAGCTTTGCCACAACACGGAGAGATCTCCCAGCTGATGCCCTACCAAGCTGGCAACGCTACCTCACGCTGCAGGGCAGCGCTTGGTCGGCAAATGCATCGGCTTGGTCCAGATGCAGTGAAGCTACGCAAGGGACATGGCTTCTTGAACTGATAAACCCTGCCGACAGAGCACATCAGCTTGCACGCACTGTGGGTATTGTCTTACTCGGTGTGGAGCCAGCCCAAACACCCCGATACCGTACTGTATTCTGCAGTAATATAAATTGGGGGTTATAGTTGAGTTCCACCGCAGTCCTCAGAGCTTCCCTTGCTGAGGCTACAGCTGAGGTGTCTCTGGCACCACCTACCCAAACACTTCCAATCTGAGGTTGCAGCGACTAACAGGGAGATAGATCAGCTAGGCAAAAGGACAACCTTTGAAGTGATGAGATATTCCCATAGAAAATAAGGGCAATTTATCCCTGTAATGACTGCTTTGTACTCCATGGAATAGTGGGGACAGCATTTCTGTTATTTCTGTTCTTGCCAAAGTTTCTGTTTGTTTAAAGGGAAGTACTGAAAACACACATGAATGGACATCAAATTACAGAATCTTCCTCCAGGCTTTCTAAGCCATCATGAGCAAGAACAGGAGACAAATACATGTTAACATAAATTTTAAGATGAGATGTGTAATTTTACCTATATAGAAACTAAAAGAGCGGAGAAGAGGGAAAATTAAGAACAAAAGACAAGGGGAAAGGAAGAGAAAACGAAGAAAAAAAAAGGCCTATAAATAAGCTCTAGCGTCTGAGAAAAAGAAAGCAGAATACCTGGTGTCCAGTGTTGCAATCTGAGGTCTGCTGTGAACGGATGGACAAATCTGTGGCATGGAAATGAGTCAGAATTACTGTCCGAGGAACACACTCCAGTGGACCAGTCTAACCCAGCTCGGAGGGATATGTAAGACTTACAGGTCTGATTCTTGCCATATGATTCTTGCCAGATGTCTGGCTATAGACAACTGATCACTAGCAGACTATCTTAAGATAGTCTTCAGCTGAGACACACCAATTCCACCTCGAGAGCACTTAATTCTTAAAATGCAATCAGCATTTTAAACAGGAAGCAGCACAGGAATAATCTTAAATTACACCTTCACGCTACAAAGCCTCTGCTCTTGATATATGGAGGCAGCTCAAAGAAATAAAGGGGTATCCAGGCCTGCTTTCCATTGCTCTTGAATGAAGTATGGTATAGATTTCTAGCTCTGGATTCAGGCTTGGAAGCACATCTGGAAGTGTCTACCCTTGCATACATTAGATCTGGGCTACAGTAAAGAAATCATGACCACCACAAATATCATAAACGATGAAGAGAATTCCTGACCTGAAACTAAATATTATTGTTTATTATGTTACATTGAGACTGACTCCTTAAAAGTTGCTGATAGCAAAGCCATGAAGTGTCAGCTGCAGAGCCTCGCACTGCCGTAGCAATGTTCCTGTGAAGTCAACTGTTTGAAAATCTACCCCTGAGCTGAGACATTGAAATCTTCCCAAACCACATGGTTGTTCTGCGTTTGACACAACAGCAAAAAATTACGCTTATCAACCGGGAGTCACCTCACTGCAATACTCAGCCGGTATCCCTTACCTGCGGGAGGGAAGGAATTGCAACACGAGAAAAGGAGGAGTCTGGCAACACGCTACGAGACGAACAGACACAGCCCTTCTCAGCAAGCTCACCTGCTAGAATCGGCGTGGATAAAACACTGCTGGCCTCCAGCGCCAGTGTTGTGACGACGATGAAGAAATCCCCTCCTTCCTCGCATGGCATTTGTTGAACTGAATAGCTAGAAAGGCCTTTAAAATTGGAGGTGGAGCTACCTCTGGTCACAAGAACAGCCAGGTCTCCAGCAGCAGCACTGCTGCTAGGAAGCATTACATAAATGAGTTCATGTCAGGTCACAGTCAGAAGATAGTCAGAGGCAGAAACACTCCAGTAGGCATTATTTTTCCACAGCACAGCCAAAAGCAGGCATTTTTTAAAAAACAGTAAAACACCACGGTGGTTGCAGACACCATTTATTAATAGCAGCTAGTTTGGCCCACTGACATCAACCCCATCTTTGCTGCACTAAGCTGGTTAAAGTGACATAAATTTTCAATGAATTTAAATGAAGGCACATAACTCACTGGGAGACCTTCTGTGGAAACCTCCATGTTCTTGAGGCCAAAGATCTGTTCCCAAATCTAAATCCATTCAGTAGCTACTTATCCATGAGCACGTCCCATTCTCTAGGGGAGAAAACGTGAGATCAAAGATCCTGCTCTTAAAAATTAGGAAGGTAATAATACACAGAGGAGCGATGAAAGCCTTCATCCCACTTTCATAGCACTGCGGATGCTTTCCCATTTCTAACAGAGATTACAGAGCAGAGAGAAAAAGAGAGGCCCATGAAAGTGCAGACTTTGTGAGTCAAGGGGCTCAGCAGGCAGAGCGTTTGCTCTGTTGGGAACCCACAGGGCAGGAGCAGGGGTTCCCAAACTGGGCTGCATCCCAAGCCCAGAACTGGAAATGCTCATGGTCCTGCAGGTGCACAGGAAAACTGTACCATGGCACCAAAAAAGGGCTTCACAAAAAGGAAACTGGGAACTGCTGCTCTTAAGGGTTGTAGTTAGATGCTTCTAGTAGATGCTTCTGTAGATGCTTCTAGTAGATGCTTCTGTAGACGCTTCTAGTCACGTCTTGTCAAGGGTTAATTCTATTCAATATCTCAGAGTTGCATTTCTATCCTTAGGAAGGTGATGAATTTGAGCAAGAGGCTTACCATATAAGCAAGCTGTCAGAAAAAAACAGGACAAATAAAACCTGTCTGACCTCCCTGCCCCAACTTATCAGATGGCAAACGCTTCTCACCAACTACAGCGTACATCAAAACTGGTCATTGCAAAGAAGCGTGGTCGTGCTCTGTGAGAAATACCATGTATCTCTTGCTCTGGTTTTTAGCCATTAACCACTGGCCCATCTGTACACCCACAACTCAGTCTTGCCAAAATGTTCTGGACCCTGAGCTACGATTCCTCAATCAAATATCCCTTTTTCCTGACTTGTGCCATGGTAACATTTCAACCCAGAATCGCCAGTGCCTCAGAGAAGGAAATTTTCTTTCCAACACATGGTAGGACAGCTGACAATGACCATCGATGCTAAACTCCCATATACTGCTGTTCTTGAGTAATGCCTTTCAGGTTGGGCTGGCTAGATGAATATAACTATGGGACAGATATGATCATGGAGATATGGTGATACAAGAAACTCAGCCAGCTGAGAACTTCACTGCACATCAAACCTCTCCTCCACCATCTGGTCCAGCTTCCTGAAGAGCTCTGAAATGACTTCTGTGCCACGATCCTCATCTTTGTTGTCTGGACCCAGGACATCTCCAAGACCTACTAAAGGTCCAGAAGAAAACAATGGTAAGCAACTATGATCCTCTAGCTCGAAGTAAAGAGAAAAAAAGGGTCACATCAAAATGGTGGAATAAATTCCTTTAGGAAGTGCAGACTACTTCAGATATCATCCTCTTTCACTAAAAGTACAATTCTTCAGCATCTCCTATGTGAAATAAAATACATAAGAGGATACACAGTTCACAAAAATCAAACTGCCTTAAAATCCTATCAAAATAATATTCTGCACTTCAAACACTCCTCCCCAGAGGGGAGGTTGTGAAAACAATAGTTGAAAGATGTATAATCATTTTGCTTAATGCACTACTGGAAGATGTTCAAATGCTCGTCTGATGGGTGCAGGAGTAGAACAGAAAATAAAATAGTTCCGTTCAGGCCAGGTCAGGTGATGTTCCCAAAGATTCCTCCTATCCATTTTCTGAAGAAGCACGTACCCAAGAGATCCTGTATGCAAACTGCTACTCAGAAGGGAGTATGATACAACAATAAAAACCAACAGACACATTTAGAATCATATTAAAAATTAAAAGCCCTTAGTGAAATCCAGGAGCTGCTTGTACGTCTGCCCCCAGCTCACTGCAACACAATGCTTTTCTGTAACTTCTGGAAGACTTTAGAAGGTGGTAAGTAAGTTGATGCTCCCCATACAACACATACAGTAAAAAGGGATAAATAGGCCTATCACCATGGGCTTGTCTGCTGCACATCAATCCCAGGCAAAAACACACAACAGATGTGATGGGACTCAACAAGTAAATAATTAATGTCCATCAACAATGTGTAATGGAAAAGGAATCTTGTGAAATTAATCCAGTCTCACATTTTGATGAGCCGACAAATGAGGTTAATAAAAGTAATAGGGTTGATGTAATGGGCTTCTGAAAAGCACCAGACTTGAATTATTGAGTAATAAACTTCACTGGTTTAAAATCAACATAGTACAGTGTAGGTGAATTGGGGACCAGCTAACTGATACCTTTCCAAATGAAATAGTACATGGCAAATGTTCACTAAGCAAGTGAACTTTTGGTCCCCTATAGATCCTGGCTTACTAGTTGCTATTTAATATTTTTATTGCTGACACGGAAGAAAAAAAATAAATTATTGCTTAGTAAGTTTGTGAAATTTTGGGAAGTGGTATGGAATAAAGAGGACAATAAAGCAAAGCAATCCAGAGAGCAATACAGTAAAACGCACACAAGCCAACAGTATGAATTTCAGTACAGACATATGCAAAGTCCTGAATGTAAGATTAAACAGTGGAGATCTTGCTTCTCAGACATGAGAAAGGAGGCCAGAATCAAACTGGAAAAAGCCTAGCAAGTGATAGAATCGTATTGGTTTAATGTGGATTATCAGTCTGATATCTTCAGCAGAGTAATGCGTGTACTAGAGACGTAATATCAACTAGAAGAAGCAAAGAAAGTACATAAACTTGGTATTGGTGCAACTGCTGGTGATATTCAGAGCCTATTTCAGAGGCTGCAGATATTAAGAAATGGGAAAGAATTCAGGGAAAAGCCACAAGAATGAATGAGGAATTATGAAACTTCATTCTGGAGAAAGACCTGAGACGATTTAACTCTTTAATTTTACAAACAAAAGGCTAGCAGGTTTCTTAACCATAGATTATAATTTTATAAAGAGAGAATAAGAATTAGCTAATGAGGTTTCTTCAGCCTTAAGAATAAAAGATCTAGCAATGGCCAATAGCTAGGAGTTATATCTAGATACTCAGAACAGAAATAAATACAGTTTCTTTGGCAATTTTGCAAGGGTTGCGGGATACTTACAGTCACTGGGAATCTTTAAATCAACCTTTTCTAAGTTTCACTCCAGGTCAAACAGCAATGAATTGAGGGAGGTCTTATGGCCTCTTGGTCTCAGAAACCTATCAATTAAGTGACAGGGCTTCACATGCTTCTGTGGGACGCTATTTTACAAGCTAATAAATGTCATCTTTAGGAAAAACTTTGTGGGATTCTGCTTTTTTCTTTAACACACTACTAATGGACCGCCCTGAGTAACTGATTCCCTCGTTTTCTGTTCCCATCAAAGGACAATTAAAATAACGATCTTTCAGCAGTGATAGATAATAACACCTTTTCTAATACTTGTAAAGAATGATCAGAGAATGAATCAAGCAATTAATTCTTAGTTCTTAGTCATTCCTCCTACTCAAGTCCCAAACCAATGTTCATTTAAGCACAGGAATATGTGATGAATGTTTCCTTCAGCCAAGCACCGGAGAAGGAAATTTGGCATTTGTGACCCTCAGACTGCCATATTTTATGGTATCTCTACCACAACCAGAAGACTCCATTGAGAAAACTGAGAAACTTGCAAGGACTGAAATAAAGGTGCTCCAGTGGTTAACACACACTCTCTCTCTCTCCATCCTCACCTGTTTTTTGGCTGTGGCTTGTCCCTTTTGTCACTCATGCTTTAATTTGCCTCCTAATCTCAGTCCTGCTATTCAGTGTCTAAACACTATGCATGTTTCCTTAAGACCACAAAGAAGCAACCCCATTGTGTAAGTGAAACCCATTAAGACATTCCCTGCCCCAGGGAGTTCACAACACAGAATAGAAACCAGCCTTGTCGAACTGGTGGCCTGCAAACTGAATCCAGCACAGACAATCCCACCGTATTTCTTCCCAAGCCTCGCAGGAGATGCGCCCAGTGCAATGGATGAATCATTTCTGCTGGGCCTTACAACTAGTGATGGGCAATGCCAGCAAACACACCGTGAAACGATAGTAGAATTTCTCTTCATTTACTGTAACTCTCTCCTTGCCCCTTTTTCCAGGTATGGGATGGGGTTATCTGTCCAGCTCCTTTGCCCAGATGTGTGCAGCACAGCAAGCTACATTGCCCCATCCCTTTTCCCAGCCAGCACCATTGCCCTTCTCCCCTCAGCAGGGCTGCTGAACACCCACGATCAAAGTCGAGAGGCGAGAGATGACCATGGGGACTGAATCTCCATTCTCACAGCAATGATGATAGTCCCCAAAGGACAGCCTTGAAGTGCAGCTTTCATAGAATCATACAATTGTTAGGGTTGGAAGGAACCTTAAAGATCATCTAGTTCCAAATCCCATGCCATGGGCAGGGACACCTCCCACTAGACCAGGCTGCTCAAAGCCCCATCCAGCCTGGCCTTGAACACCTCCAGGGACAGGGCAGCCACAACTTCCCTGGGCAACCTGTTCCAGTGCCTCACCACCCTCACAGTAAAGGATTTCTTCCTAATATCCAATCTAAATCTACCCTCCTTCAGTTTGAAACCATTACCCCTTGTCCTATCGTTCCACTCCCTGATAAAGAGTCCCCCCCCATCCTTCCTGTAAGCCCCCTTTTACTCAGCTTTCACTGAGTAAATCCCATGGCTCTGGAAAGAGGCCGAGAAACACTAAATTTAGTAAAGAAACAGAGACCCTACAATTCCTTATTGCTCCACCAGCCCTCTGTCTGAAAAGTTTAATAGTATCAAGACATTCGCTAGAATCACAATACATGTTCAACTACAAGTGCAGTGAAACAGCGTGTTTATGGGTCAGCCAGGAGGTATGGAGACTCCAGCGTGGACAAAGTTGGAGAAACATTACAAAAATAAATGGGAGAGGCTGAACCATAATGGAAACTAATAGAACTTACGGGGTTTTTTTCTAAAGGGTGGACCTCATGGATCCAGATTTCAAAGTGAAGCATCTACAGACAGGTGCAATCATTAGGGCTCTAGGTAGGGCCCTCAGACTGAACTTTTTGTCACAAATTTCTGTGATTCTCATTTATCCAAAATTTGTCAGATCAAAACTTGTTAGTAGTATTAGTGCTTTGGAAAGCACGATCTCTCCCAAGATGAGCACCATCCCAGCACTGTTTACATCACAGCCAGCCCTCCTTCCAAATCATTAATAAGGATCTTAAGCAAAAACAGTTTAACATTGTTCCCTACTGCTCCCCTGAGGTATCTCCCACCAAGTGTTGGCATTTATTCATCACTGTGTGTTTCTGGTCCCTCCAGCCTGTTTTCAGTCAGTTTTATAATCTTCATCTCCAGTCAATCTAAATTAATTTTTCAGCTCAGTTTTCATGAAACAATACAATAATTGCCTCAGTACATGAACAGACATCTTATTTACACAGATTAAATGACCACATTCTTTTCATCTACTTGGTCTGCAGTTGTATCAAACTAAGTGACTAAGTTACGTCTGGATTTGCTTCTTAAAATCTATGCGTGTGTCATTCATGTTCCTTTTCAATGGTAAAGTTAACTTATGTAGAGGGTCTGCATACTTCCTACATGCCACTAAAGGAATTGAGTTAATAACTAACGTGTGCTCTGAGTCACACAGAAAACTCAATAAACTCTTCTTGACTGGGGATGAGGTTTGCTTTAACTGCTTACAGATTTACTTTGTTTAGTATTTTCTCCATTATTCTGTTATGACAAAATTCACCCCTTTTTTTCTCCGTCATTTACATTCTGGTTTGGCAACTATCTTGAGGGCGAGCTAACACATACATGGCTCCATGTGAATGCTTGGCACAGCAAATTCTTCTTCTTTCCTTATTTAGACTGTTTTGCTAGAGATGGAAGCCAAAGTTATTGGATAGTTACTCACTCTTTTAATGACTGCTGTTTATTCGTAAAGATCAATACAACATATTTTCCTCTGTCCTCTGGTTCTTGTTTGATTCTTCTGTTTTTCAGAGATAACTGTACGTGAGCCAACACCTTGACTAATTGCAACAAAAACATAGCGTGCAGATCTGGTTTCCCAAGTTTTATTTCTAAGATTTTCCTGTTTCCCGTATCCCTGAAACTCGTCTCACAGAGGTCGTACTCTGCCCCATTCACGAGGTATTCAGTTAACGTTAGTGTCAGGAGATAGCACAGAAATTCGGTAAATCCAGCAGTACTGACTTCAAGTTCTCATTCTGTGGGGCTTCCTAATGCTGTTAGACAGTTCGAGGTCTAAAACGGGATGAAAGGAGACAAGGCGAGGTAAATATGTCACTTCTACTCACAGCTCTGCTTATGGATGCTTCCCAACTTGGTGAAAGTCAGCTAACCCACAGGAACAGCGGTAAGGTATCTCGGCACGTGAAAAAGTTAGTGCCTAGAGCCACTCTTTGCAGAGATCAGAACTTTTTTTTCCGCCACATATAATGGGAGTCACCCTGGTAATGAGAACAGGATTCTGGACCAGTTTAATGTCTGAGTCATCAACTTTTTGTGATTAAAAGGGGGGATCAGGGTCTTGAAGAAAGATCTCTTCATTTATTTGTGTCATTCCCCTAAATATGAATGTGAATTTCCATCAGCAGAAATGAAATAGCTCTTTCAACAGAGTTCCAGAAGTTGAGACACACACACACACGCCCAAAAAAAGCCAAACATCTGAGCAGGAAAATGACATAAATTGAAGAAAATTAAGTGTCCTCTACAAGGGGCCCTACCCTTTTAAACAGACAGACTTCTCCAAAGAGTGTTGAAGAGAACAGCTTGTTCCAGCTGCCCTGTGACTCAGACTGGCATAAATGTAATAACTGGCCAGGGCAGTTCTGGGACAGCAGAAGTGGGGAGAAAAGAAAGGCCAAACACTGCCTTGGTTCAGAAGATATGAAACTTTCAAGTAACCGAACACCAAGCTACTGAACATCTCTAGTTCTCTACTATATCCCACCAGTCAACGTGTTTACTGTACACATATGCAAGTGAAGCACAAGGACAGAGATGACGGTAGACAAGCAGGAGCCTAGTGGTCACAACTGTATCTGTAACACTTATATCTGAAAACTTCATCACTCACTTGGGTTCTGAAAAGACAACTGAGCACATGAAGATCTGCAAAATGACCAGTCCCTTTGGGAGCTTCAGGCTTGGGCTGTGGATCCTAAGAGGGGATGTCAAAGAGACCCAATTGTGGAGTCCAGCAGTGATTGTTTGATGACATGAGAAAAGCAAGACAAAAAAGATCAGAATGGACTAGATAAGTCTCTTGATATCAGCATCTGTGACTCTTTTGCTATCAGCATTGTGACACTGAATTATTTGCTTCTGTTGTCTTGACTAAGACCTATTGAAATGAGGAACAGCACACCTCAGGCAATTTGTTAAAATCACTTCAAGTCTCTGAGTGATGTTAATGATCACCGACTGAGGGTGGAGTGCAGCAAAGAGGATGGCATGATGAATGGCAGATGACAAACATCCACCTTTCTGATGAACTTCTATCTGTGCACTTCCATGAACTCTCCATACACCTCATCACGTCCTGCTCTTTACCTTACCCACCTTCATCACTCTCCCAGGAAGCATCCTCATATTTGTTTTTTAAATACAGAGCTGAAGCAGAGAGGGAATAAATGGCTTGTCTAATGTCATCCAGGTCAGCCCAGGTGTCCAGCAGTGGTCTAGGCAGAGACCTCCATCACTTGCGCTTTTGGAGCTGCAGACAAATCTTATGGCTGGTTGGTCCTTAAGAATGTGCTCAGCGCTCTGCTGCTGCCTCCCCTCATGACAGCCTCTACATCACCAGACATTGCAAAACCTGTCACGAGGAGGCAGAACAGTTAAGGGCATCAGAATCATACAGTTAAGGGCATGAGCACCAGCGTCAGACCTTGTGAAGGTGCTTCTGGTTTGGTGTATGTGCTCTAGGAGCTGACAAATTTAAAGACACTCAAGAAGATTTTTGCAGAAGTATTCACAGAGACAGCCTGTCTCCACATGTCTATCAATAATGTTCAAGTGTCAACACTTCCAGGCAAGAATCTTAAGAAGCCCTCACCTGCTATAGGGTTGCTAATGGTCATTATCCCTGTTTCATAAATGGGGAAAGTCAGGCACACAACAATAAAACAATTCTTCTGCAGTAACTCACAGATCAGAGCTGGAATTAAAAAAAAAAAAAAATGTAAATCCTGGCTCAAGTATCCTGTATTATCTACAAAGTGATCGAACCACTCCTCTCAGAGTTTTCTCTTCCATTCCCTCTCTGTCAGCCCCATCTTCCTCCGACTGTCAATCAGTTCTCTCTTTGCTGTTGTCATTTCCCTTCCTGTAGTCTTTCCCACTGTCTCTCTCCCAGCAATGATCCCTTCCTCCCAGTTCTGCAGCTTTGCCTCAGGTCTTTCCCTAAATTTCATTGCATCAGACCATCTCCCTAGGACCAGAGCTACTTCTCAGGAGGAAAACATGCAGCTGTTGGTGGCTGGAAAGTAGCCAGCGGACTCCCCGTCCCCCCTAGCTATGCTGCAGGAGGATGCTGAGTGACGATGTCAGCAGGGAGAGCAGCAGAGGGAGGCCTTGGCTGCCTGTTCAATACCCTGGAAGCAGCCCCTAGTCACTGGAAAAGGGAATTAAAGGAGAAAAGGTTGCTCCCCCTGGCCTCACCCAAATGATATTCCATCCGGCATGAAGGAGATGTTGACAGAAGGGTCTGTGTGTTACCACAGATGAGAGATTCTTGGCTAGTAGGGATGCACCTCCGCCAGTCACCTCCACTCCAGCAAGAGGGTAGACAAATATCCGAGGCTCCTGCTGATCCATAGCCAGCAGTTGAATGCAGAGTATCTCAGTCTGCTCATAAAAAGGGCCGTCAGGTAGAGCAGAGGGAGGGCACAGGCAGCTCCCTTGTGCTATGTGGAAGGAACAAGGATGAGGAGCAGGTTTATTTATGGGGCTGCTGCTCTGATTTGGACACACAGGGGTTTGAAAGTGTACAGTTTTCACGCTAAATTATTTTTAAACTCAGGAGGAAGGGTGGGACTTACCACTTGTGAGCGTATCACTGCTCCTTGGGTCTATTAATCTATGACATCCTCCTCCTCCTGCATCTCTCCCAGGATAAACTTCATAAGCTAAACCTAACTGCACACAGTTTGCTCTCAGGACACACAATGGTCAAATAACGGGACTAGTATGGTATGCAACCACACAGAAATGGGTTTGAGCAGAGCACAGGTACTCTCCGAGCCCCCCTTCCCCAGCAGTGTGTCTCCAAGTGATGAAATGCAATGCTATCAAATGTCATGACAGAAAGCGCACATAAATAAAACATGAGGGTGCCTCTTAAAAATAAATGTTGCTCCGTGATCTTTTTCCCAGGAGAATGAAGTTTCCAGTGTGCTAGCTCTCTCTGCGTGTGGTATCACATACTGCATGGTCTGTTCCGTATAAGCTCTCAACATATGCTACGAATCTGCCTCTGCAGTACAAGTATTCTAAATCAGACACTTATGCCGCCTTCTGATCTTTTCCAGTCACACGTACATACATGGGGTTCTGCCACAGGCTATCTATCATTTCTCCCTTTCCAGCATCTGAAATGCATGACCCACAATTTGGTTTTATATATGTTTTACCGCAGTTTCCACATAATCACACAGGAAACTTTAATTCTCACCTTATGAGGCCAAGCACAAACACGTAGCATCGGACACGGGCTGCAGTTCTAATCCTTGTCTTTCAGGCTGTATCTCCTATCACCGACAAGCCGTATTTCTTACAACGGATAGAAAAATATCTGAATCAAATTCCATTGCAAGCAAAGCCTTACCCTTCATGACCAGCTGTTTACCTGCATCCTTTTCCACATCCTACCCCAAAGTAAAACCTTAAATCATTAGGCAATTGATGCCCTCTGCCTCTGAGCTGATTTCAGCTCATTTCAGCTGTGGATTAAGCACAGTGGTGGTGCACAAGGTCCATCACTGTAGCTCAGACAGCTCTGCAAAGGCGCGTATCACCCTGTAATGACCCACAGCACACTGCGAGCTTGTGTTGCACTGGGCCAGGGTTGGGGATGGACAAACAGGTTCTTTGCGTACAATATTTTAGGCTAAAGGACCAACCACTAATGCAGGCCAGAATACAGTGATGAAGTAGGTACAGATTTCCTGCAGGTGTCAAGGGGAAGCAGCCCCATCCACTGCAGACCCATCATGTCTCAAGGCTGACTTGCCCCTCTCAGTCCTCCCTCTCATCCCCTTCTACTCAATTCACCAGGAATTCACCATGCCTGGCCCCTTCCCCATCCCAGACCGCAAGCAGCAGACACAGCTGGACGGCATCATCCACCTTCCAGCTGCCTCTGAATAAGGCCCCAAGAAGAAAAAGAGGCTGTGGGTCACTCCAGCTCCTGGCTTATTGCAACCACCTACCAGCTGTACAAACCCTCCTGCCTCAGGGACTGACATAATTTGGCACAGCGCTCACCAGAACGGTGCTGTCTGTACACACGCATGCTGAACACCTTGCCGAGTGATCCCGATTCAAGCAGGGCTCACCCAGTGCCATCTACCATCACGTTACGCGTGCCTCATCCCCTCCGATGGCACGTTTCTGTTTACAATGAGGCAATGTGACTCTTCCAGGAGGGCACATCCCAGGCACAGGGAGCTTTCCAGTGGGGATATGCCCTCCTGGTTGGATCACAGATTCACAGGTACACAGAATCACAGAATGACAGTGGTTTGAAGGACCTTTGGAGGTCATCTAGTCCAACCCCCTGCCAGAGCAGGGTCACCCAGAGCAGGTGGCACAGGAACGCGTCCAGGCGGGTTTGGAATGTCTCTGAAGAGGGAGAATCCACAGCCTCTCTGGGAAGCCTGTTCCAGTGCTCTGCCACCCTCAAGGGAAAGAAGTTTTTCATCGTTGAGATGGAATTTCCTGTGTTCCAGTTTGTGTTTGTTGCCCCTTGTCCCGTCGCTGGGCACTGAAAAGAGTCTCACCCCAAGATGCCAACTCTCGATGCAAGAAGATAGAGGATTTTTTAGCTCTCTGGAAAGGGACTAGCTGGGAAGTGGTGACAGGGGAATGGTCTTGTAAAGTACCCGCCCTGTGCATGGAGCAGATGGCACAGAGGCATCGGAGAAACCCTGTAAACAACCAGTTGCGCTTTAGCCCCAAGCCGTTTCATCTGCTTCGAATACAGGCTCTGTCACCTTCCAGCTGGGGCTGGAAAACATCAGGTCTGCTCTGCCTGCGGGGCTTTGCGAATTTGTATATTCTGAACTAATGCCAGGAGTAACTTCGGCGCTGGAGGGATGAACGCTGGGCCCTGTGCAGCGCACCAGTAAGGCAGTGACTTATCCATGGAGGAGGGCAGCTGGGGAAATTCCCTCCCAGTCAGAACTATTTCTTGGCTCTTTACATTAGTTATCAGCCCTTGGGAATATATTTTCCTCTCTCCATACTCTTCTGTGGTCTCCATTATCATTTGCTTAAATACTAGCACGTGCTATTTATCATGAGGTCCGCAACCCCCGTCCACTCCAGGGAGTTTGGAACTAAGTCAGAGCAATAAATTTTCTAATATTCTATGGGCTTTATAGCGCTAAGAGGCACACAGCTGAAATTACTATCTCAGAGCCTTCAACCCCTAATCTCACAGTGGAACCTTTGTCACCCAAGGCAGGGAGGATGCACACGAACGCAGGTTGTTTATACTCACAGCGGATTCAGACTCAGGCTCCAAGCCTGCTTACTAATAATGATGATTACTTTGGCTCCACTGGTTTTATAACATGTTTGAAAGGCTCAGGGAAACCACATTATCTGCAGCTCCCTTTCAACAGCATGTTTGGTTCCTAAGAGCTGCTAGGCAAGCAAAGGAAACAGGGTGTGTTTGTGGACTGGGAATCAGTTATAATAACATCATAGTGAGCAAAATGAACACCGTGGTCTACAATTACTGCTGTTCCTCTGTGTTTATTGCAGAACAGAATCCTCTGAGACCTGACTCAAAACCTGTTGACTCCACTGAAGGACTTTGCTGCAGGCCCTAGGACCCGCTCAGACAAGACATCATCCCTTACTGACCTGCTTTGCCCAGCGTGTTCGGGGAGTTTGGTCTTTCTCCCTGCAATAGCCGCTAAGAAGGAATTCAAACCTTGACTAGAAAGGTTACTCCAGCACCTCCTTACTTCTGAACCCCAAAGCCCGTTTCAGACTCATTCCTGGCTGATGACTAGAAAAGCTGGCTACAGGATGTGATCCCAAGCACCTTCAAAGCAAATCAGAGTACAGACTGAAGTGGGAACATTTAATAAAGAGTATAAGGGTTTGGGGGTTTTTTTATTAAAGAAATAAATTAAATGCTACTTGAATGTACATGTCCAAAAGAAACACCGGTCTGAGGAGCCTGTATTTTTCAAAGTTATCGAATTAGCCCAGCTTGGTTTCTACCACCAATCTAAATAATGGTGGATGTTGTCCAACAGCTTCCACCGGGAGAAAGGCTGAGGGATTTGGGTCTCTTCAGTCTGGAAAAAAGACGGCTGAGGGGGGACCTTATCAACACTTATCAATACTTAAAGGGTGGGTGTCAGGAGGATGGGGCCAGGCTCTTTTCAGTGGTGCCTGGCAACAGGACAAGAGGTAACAGGCACAAACTTGAGCATAGGGAGTTCCACCTAAACATGAGGAGGAAATTCTTCCCTTTGAGGGTGGCAGAGCCCTGGCACAGGCTGCCCAGAGAGGTGGTGGAGTCTCTGTCTCTGGAGACATTCCAAACCCGCCTGGATGCGTTCCTGTGCCACCTGCTCTGGGTGACCCTGCTCTGGCAGGGGTTGGATGAGATGATCTCCAGAGGTCCCTTCCAACCCTATCATTCCATGATTCTATGATTCTTTTTCCTTCCAAACAGGCAACATCATTAGAGTACATTTGGAGTACTGCATGCAGCTCTGGAGTCCTCACCACAAGAAGGACACAGACCTGTTGGAATGGGCCCAGCAGAGGGCCACAAAGATGATCCGAGGGCTGGAGCACCTCTGCTATGAGGACAGCCTGAGAGAGTAGGGGTTGTTCAGCCTGGAGAAGAGAAGGCTCCGGGGAGACCTTATAGCCCCTTCCAGTACCTGAAGGGGGCCTACAGGAAGGATGGAGGGGGACTCTTTATCAGGGACTGTAATGATAGGACAAGGGGTAACGGTTTTAACTGAAAGAAGGGAGATTTAGATTAGATATCAGGAAGAAATTCTTAACTGTAAGGGTGATGAGACACTGGAACAGGTTTCCCGGGGAAGTTGTGGATGCCTCATGGCAGGGGGTTAGAACTAGATGATCTTTAAGGTCCCTTCTAACCCAAACCACTCTACGATTCTATGATTAGTATCAGAGAGGGGACATCCTCCTGCCCTGAATGTACCGGGTACACGGAGCAGCTCCTGCTCTCTGAGAAAGGGAGCCCAGGAAAAGGAGAAGAGGAGACTTACTGAGCAGCTGAGTGGCCATGTTCCATGTGTGGAGGGAACAACTGGCTTTAGCGGGCTTTGCTTTGCTGACCTTATGGCAACAAAAACTAGAGAAAGAACTGGACAAAAATATTTGAGAACAGCCTAAGAAAAAAAAATGGGGTGGCTTCCCCTGCAGGAGCAGGGCACAGCCCTCTCCTCTGTCCCTCTCTTGCTCTCCCACTATCACCAGAGCCAAGGCAGAAAACACTCCCAAGTTCAGGGTTCGCTGGCCATTCCCCGGCAAGATTCACTCTCCATCACACAAGGGCCAGATCGTCTCAACACTTCCCCCGTAAGAGATTATTCTGCAGTCCCATTGCCC
The DNA here is from genome assembly GCF_963924245.1 of Chroicocephalus ridibundus. Taxonomy (NCBI): domain Eukaryota; kingdom Metazoa; phylum Chordata; class Aves; order Charadriiformes; family Laridae; genus Chroicocephalus; species Chroicocephalus ridibundus. The sequence goes on along the minus strand of NC_086286.1, from coordinate 121,549,634 downwards.
TTTCTGGCAGGAAAACTGCCCTGATCTGGAGCAGGGATGTTTCTAAGTACGCCAGGCCACTGAATACAGTAGCCTGTTATCCCAGAAAGACTGAAGAATAAACAAAGAGGGATTGGAAGAATAACGATCAGTAAACTTCCTTGATCTGGAGGTCAAACCCAGGGCATATCTATATTAATAAACTCAAGGGCTCAAGCACTGGCTTGCAATTGTACACAATGTTGTAACTAACAAAATTCCCAGAGATATTTTGTCCTGTGCCCACCCAAACAGCACCCTGGCATGGTCCAGGGGACAGCACAGCCAGGGGACTTTTCACTGCAGATAGCTTGGATATAGAGAGTTTCTCTATTTAAACGTCTTGCCACTTGCCCTTAGGGCCAGAGAACGTTTTTACTGCACAAGTGTAGCCCACAGCGACTCTCTCCTAAACACAGTTAAACGTCCAAACTGGCGCAGAGCAGTGTCTGTTGTGGTGCATAGGGGATGCCTGGAGAGTTGTAGCTGCCTCCTCGATGTATTCAAACTCATCCCCTGCCCTCTCTGCTGCCTGGGAGACACAAAGGGAGCAGAAGATGCTGGGGGCTGCGAGTCGGGGGGATTTCTCCATCACAGGAATTTCCTACAAGTGGGCACCAAGTCAACACCAGTAGCTCCCAGGACACCTCCATGGCGCAGGGACAGTGGAGTGGCCAAGCTGTGGCACACTGCAACACATCAACTGGCAGATGGTGCCGACGGGCTCGGAGCCAGCTGGAAAGAGCTCTAACTAGGCTGTGCTGGCTTCTGCCAAGATCAGGGCTGGGTAATCCCCGGAGAGCCTCCCAGGCTGCGGGTTCTAACTGGAACCTGCATGTGCTAAACACTCTCCTTCACTGCAGAGAACAGAGTCTCCCTGTGTTACTGGGGGTGTTCGCTCCACCGGAGGGGCCCTGGTCCTTTCTCCAGGTAACGCAGGTTGTCAAAGCAAGTGGCTCCTTGTCCAGCCAGAACACGTCCTCCAAATCAGGCAGGACCTCCCACGCTTGAATTAGGCTGTTGGGGTAAAACGCCTCCAGGCACGTGAAGCTATGCCATGGTCACCTGCACCGCGGCACCGCAGGGTGCACCAGGACAGCCAGGCAGTCAGAAGGCAGGAGGGTTATGGAGGTGCTCACAGCTCTGCTGGTGTCACCCCAGCTGCTGTCATGTGGACAAATATCCCACAGAGCTGGTGTGCAAAATATGGACCTGCCAGAGCACTCTGCATTACTACAGTGCATAAATATTACCAGGAGGCTTTGACTCTGGAATGTTGATATTCTTGAGTTGGTATAAAGCATTTCCGGTTGCAAATTATCGTATTTTCCATGTTATAGACTCTAGCCCTAACCCTAAACCTTTGCTTCTGAGCTGGGTAAGTTTCCACTCAAATAAAAAGAATGGGAAAGTTTTTCTTTTATCACTAACTGGGAAAAGGAAATGCCCTTCAGAAGGACATGGATTCCTTTGATGTCTCAAAATAGAGAAGAGGCTCTTTGCTCTTCTGTGCCGTAAGAAGGATAACTCTGCCATGTCCATTTTTGGGATTCGTTGTTTTCAAAGTTGGCTAAAACCAAGAAATAAATAGCAACACTAGCCTTCTCTCTCTTGCATTCTTACTGTCCTCCACGGGGACAGCTGCCAGAGCAATGAAACTATATTAGGACCGCTGCATCCCTTAGAAAAAGATAAACCCTTCACAGGGTTTCATCCTTGCTCAGTGACGCGTTGGGGAGTCAGCATTGGATCCAGACACCCGTATTTCAGTGTCTGCAATGTAAATGTCCACATGGGTATTAAGCGTGTGAGTTTCCATTATTATCAGCACTGATCTGGTCTTTACAGTCTGAGAATAATTCAGCTGGTCAAATACCCATGATTCTGTTAAACATGAGTGGCCAGTGCTTTCGAAAGGCCCTCGGCCGAAACGTTAAAGACAGGGTGTGCAAATGTTAGGCAGGACCTATAAATAAACCAATATCATTATGTGCATCTATAAGGGCAACTCAGCTCTAGGTATCTAGTCAGTACAAAGCCAAGTTTCCTTGGCTCACTGGCTACAGCAGGAGCTTTGATATCTCATTGATACACGCTTTTTTAATAGCTACATTCAGTATCAGAATCAAAACCTGAATCCCACCCTGCAAAACTGGGTACAAACCCATTGAAGAATAAGAACCCTTCAGAAGAGACATTATATCCCGAAACCAGATATTACTGAACTACATACCGGATTTTTGTCTTTTCTAGTAATTACTAAGATATGAAACTGTCAAAGACTAGTAAGTTTACAAAGAAAAAGATTTGAAGCAGTTTAGTAAACTTATAATCAACAGGGTGCTAGAACTTCATTTAAACATCCCGAGGTTTGAAGACTCAGGAAAGTAATGACAAATAGTTGTTGAAAATATGTAATTTTGTAGAAAACACATTCAAGGTAAGAATTATCTGACCTAAGTTTAGTTGTCGACAATGCAGATATTCACATTTGGTCTAGTCACCATAGGCTCCTTTAAAAACAAAAGAGAGAAATAAGCGCTTGTAAGGTACCTGAGATATCGACTTGAAAATGAGATGTACTGCAACCTAGAAATGCCTATTTCTTTTCATATACTGACTACAAAGGGAGGCCAGCATATCTAGTCCATATGTAGCTGATTATACTGTAGACAGCTACATCTGGTCAGCATTAGAGCGTGTTTAATAACATACCTATTTGCAGCTGCATTCCTATCCAGATCAATATGTCTCTGCACTCAGTACTCCATCCCTCTACTTACACTCAAGATTGCATCCACTGCTAGTCCAAACCTTTAGTCTCGAACTTCAAAAGCATCTGAAGGCTGGACCCGGCTACACTGAGATCTACGACTCACTTGGTAAGGTCCCTCAGCAAAACACAACTCACCAAGCCAGGACAAGACACCTAAGAAGCAGCAAGAGACATGGCATTCCCTCCAAGAAGTCTGCAGAGGAGTGCTTACAGAGAAACAGAGAGGAATCATGACAAGTCCCCTCACTCAGGAAAATACTTTTGCCCTAACCAAAATGTCACTGCTAATGATTATATACATTTCCTTGAATAAAACCTATCTGCTCAAGACTTCAGGAAACACATTTGCAAAGAGCCATCATGCCAAAAAGTAAAGCAGTTCGTATGATCCTGAATTCAAGAGCGAGCCAACCTTGCATATGCAAAGAGCTGGTGAACCTTTTTGCAGTCTGGGACAGGTAAATCATTTCTTGCACCAGTTTAGCTTGAAAGTCAAAAAGCCTGGCTCAGCTATGAGTGTGTCGGCATCCCAGGGTATGGGGCGCAGTTTCTTGGCCAGCTGCAAAAGGAAGGTAAGTCAGTCATCCAGGTCTATAAAGCAGCAACTTGCACTGTTATTAGAAGCTTGCCTCCCCATCTGGAAATTAAATGCAAACATATGCATATGCCTAAGTGCTGCTTAAGAGAAAATCACTACCCTGACAATGCTGAATGGGAACAGGAAGGAAAGAAAAACAAAAAATACAAACCAATATTTGTGCCTTCCCCATTTCATTTTCTTTACTGTGAAAGCCACCCTCACTTTTAATTACGCGTAACTTAGGGGGAAAAGAGTGATGAGGTGAGAAAGGAAAGAAAATCCATTTGTTTGCTAATACTGTAACAGGCTAAGAAACATCTGACAGAAAATTTACATTACACATGTTTCAACTCCGATTTACTAGGTGGCTCAGTCCACTCAAAAAAGAGCCACAACACAGCACCGACATCCTATACTTCATTCTTCACTGATACCCAAGGCATCTGCAGAAGGTTTTGATAATCTCTAATAGCACAGAGGAGAAAATTCGCCTTTCTTACTTGTGGGAACCAGGTACAGCTTTCACACAGCAGAAGTCAGACCCTTTGATCAATATACAGCACATTAAAAAATGTGTGTTAGTATGTAATCCTGGGATAAATCCTGGATGGTTTGGTTTTTCCACTGAAAAAAACATAGGGGAGAAGAGAGTTTAATACCAGTTATTTTTCATAGTAAGAATTATAACAATACTTCAGAAGAAACAAAAAAATGAAAGAGAAATGTGAGGCAGTCATTGAATTCATGACTGAGTGAATTATCGTGACAACAATGGATATGTCAGGCGCGAGCTTAACACCTGATCTTTCCAAAGCTTCATGTCAATAACGTTCAGCAACAACTGTAGGCACTGAAAGCAGAGACTCATCACATCTGTATGCCCATGCCTGCACTAGACGCATACACTGAAATGCCAAGGAAGGTGGTGAGGCTGCTCTTCTCTCTTGCCAGATGCTGAGCAATCAGCCCTAGGACCTGCAGCCTGACCACACGAGGCAGGAGGACACCAAGCGACTGCCCAGTACCAAAGAGCTGGTGACAAATCAGGCCTAAGAAGAAAGCCTGTTCGCCTTGGGCCAGCCTCCATCCCTTGCGGCATGCTAACTACCATACCTGTCCAAAAATAAAAAGGCAACACTTGCTGATAAGGAGGAAGGGGAAGAAATGTGGTGGGGTTTTGCCCTTTTATGAGCTGATCCATTTTCTTTCCAATTTTTCATGTGCCCCTGTAAAAAAGGCATTTCCTGTCTATTCCAAGAGCTGTCTTTTTCTTCTAAAGGAAATACTACAAGAATTTCATCAAAGCTTGAAGCAAATAAATATGATCAAGGGAGTAGAGAGTGCAAGTCCCATCTACAAACTGGTCCTTGACACATACCCCCCAGGTCACGTAAGCTATAAGAATCCAGGCTGAGGCGACTTTTGACCAGCTAGGGAACAGGTCTGTTGGACTCCAGATGGAGCTGCATACCTGGTATCTTCCTCTCCCTGAGGCTTTGGCTTAGACTGAAATCGACTGACACCCATTCAGAAAAGAGACCTCCAAGTCTCTGCCTTCACTCCTTCCCCCGAAGGCACTGACACCAAGGGTCCATCTGCTTGGATTAACCAGCCTCCAGAGTCTTTGCAGGCAGCTGTGAGATGGCTTTTAAAGATAAGAGATAGCCCAGGGTGGCCTCATGGGTTAGGAATTTAGTTAAATAGCTTCTAAAGGGATTTAGTAGGAGTTGCTTCATTGTTTATATTATGCAGTATCAGTCATCCTTAAGGCCCCAGGCCTTTGTATTAGTAAGGCTGAGAACACAAGTGGCCAGCAAGGGATGCTGACACTGTCCCCCACGATCCTGTTATTCCCCATGCAGAAATGCTTCTCTATTTCAGAAATTCCTACTTTCTTTGGCTCACCTAAATGAGGGAAAATAAGTGAAATACTGAGCATCAGGATACTTGGGACTGAAACTCCAGAGAGAGAGTCAGCTTTTCTTCTGGAGCACTGGTGCTGGTACTGCACGATGCCGAAACAACAGCCATTGCTAATATACAGCAAAGAAATGGTAAGTCTCTTCTGGCCCTCAGGGGAAAAATAATCATAAGCCTGCTCAGTTTTTGTTAAAAGATACAGGTAATTGTGGAAAAGAGCAACAAAAAGACAACCGAGCGACTGGACAGGTTGATTTATGAGGAAAGATTAAAGGAGCTGAACATGAATGGCTTAGCTAAACAATGACTAAAACAGGACACGAAAAGTAGCCACTGTCAACAGTATTTGAAGTGTCTGTCTGAAGGGGCATTAACTGTTTGGGTGCGTACACTTTTAATCAATGGAGGTCATGGATCAGAGGTAGGAAAAGTAGATGCCAGCTGAATGTTTAGGAAAGCCTCTCACAGATCAAGACCGTTGGGGTGTAACTCCAATAACAGTCTCCTCCCCACTGTAATTGAAGGTGGTGTGTCCCCCAAAAGGCCAACTGTGCTGAGCAGACATTACCTAAGGAACTTTCTGGGGGCCTCTACTCTTAAATGCCTCACTGGCATCCCCATCTCTAAGCACCAGTGCAGGGATGACCAGACATTAAGACTGTAAAAGTCCATTCCAAGACCTCCATACAGTCAGAAGATAAAATATCCGTGCCCTGGGCCTCAGAGATCAAGCAGGAATGCAAGAAAATGTCCAAAGTGGGGGAAAAGAGTGGTTCTCTGGACTTGTGTTATACCACTGAAGGATGAAATGGGGCCGGGCATGTGCCTGGGTAGTGGGAAGACACGGAAATGTCAGCCTCTACGCCCTACCACTGCTTTGCCTCTCCCGGCCGAGAACTTGAATTCGAACAAGAGAAATAGTCTTTAGTGACACATGGCTAAAGAGACGCAGGTTGGCCATCATTCAACTGTTATAAACCACATAAGTCATATAAGGCACAGCATCCTCCTCCCTGCCTAGTCCATGCGGGGCAGGGGATATTAATGGCTGCCTACTACGGAGAACCCTCCCTAGTTGGTTTGGCCATGGAGAGCCACAGCTCAGTGTCAAAACAGGAAAAAAACAGAAATTATCTTGCCACATCCTGCTGCTGTCTTTTCATCCCATGTGAGAAAGGATCGGGCTGGAAATACCACATGGTGAAAAGTCCACCTGGAGAACAAAGCATGGATCTATTTGTCTAACAAAGTCACCACAGGAGACATGCACAGGTAAGGCATTATGTTGATAGATCTTCGGTTCAGCTCCGATGACGCAAACCCTTGTGTAAATGTTGTCTCCACACCTAAAATGAGACTAGTACTTTCTCCTGAAGTCTGCCTGGCCCTGCCTATGTAACCACTAAATTACTCATAGCAGGGCCTGCTTCTTAATAAGCGTGCACATTGCACAACGGGACAGTCGTTGCTGAGGCCTATAGACACAGCAACACTGTGTAAATCATTAGTGCACTTCCCAGCAATTAAATACATATTTGATGCCCATGTACCTTTCATCAATATCCTACAGACACCCCTGAGCGGCTGTTACTCTTATTCTATTTCAGCAGCAGCTCACAAACCCCAGTTGTACCAAGGGACCCCACCACAGAGGTCGCATATATTTGCATCTTTGGTGGCTTTCACAAAATTGCTATTTATTTCCTACTCTTCCAGTTCAGTTTTCATGGTCGGGAACGAGGATTTTCCAAATCCCAGAGAATTTCCTGTTTGCTTCGCATTGAAGTAGAGAAAGAGAAGAGAGGGCAGCTAGAAAACAGCAGGGCAGCGGTACGTGCCCAGCAGAGAAATGTGCACGTGCTCGCAGAAAGACACCAGCTGTGAGTCCTTCTATAAACGGTGCAAGGGAATGGCATTTTCTTGATACATTTTGATAAAAGAAAGGCAAACATATATGTGATCCACGCAAATATATCTTAATTGGTCATGGTGTCAAACGCTCCCTTTAAATTTAATCTAATGAGTGTTTCACTGAGCTGTCAGCGATCTCCCGTAGCCTCCAGGCACTAATGAGTTAGCATCAAGGTGTCAATGCTTTTGGCATTAACCTCAATTAGGAGGAGTTAGGGTGATCAGTGAATGAAGGGTCAGCCATTCATTGCTGAGACATTCCTCTGGCTATAGCCTGCAGTCTCCTGCATGAAAGGGGCTGGCAGACCGGCTGCCTACCGCCTTCTCAATAAAGAAGGCTCATACGTGGCAACATTACTGTTAATTACTATATTTGAAACCTGTGCAGGTCTTGACAGGAATGGAGAATCAACAGTAACCCTATTTAATGAGGCTATTCAAAGAGGTTCCCAGGGAAAAAAAGAAGAAAAAAAAAAAAAAAAGTAGCCTGTGACAATAGAATGGTAAATATCGACCACTTATTCATGGTCAGCACTTTCAAACGAACACCATTAAGGGAGTCACTATGTCAAAGGAAAAAAAAAAAGTCTGGACAGCAGGGTTATGCTTACAGAAAAAAAAAAATCACCATATAGATAAACCATGTAACCTTAATTCTGCTCCAGCTGTCTCTCTCCAGACTTCCTGAAAGATTTCCTTTAGATACATTAAATTCAGATATCATCTTGCACAATCATTCTTGGGTAGATCTGCTTTTCTGGGGTGAAATCACGGATGGATCACAACTACTTTCAAGGCTGTGCCCGCCCTATTCAAGCAGGGACAGCCAGGCAGGCCCCCACACCTACCCCCCACCTGCAATCAGTTCTCCAGTTGGCAGATTGCTGTTCAACCCCCAGACCATGTGCATATTTATGCCAGAGGAAATCATCCAACAGGCAAATTTGTTTAGAAACCTCAAAGGCTTGTCAGCCACCATAAAAAGCTTGGTTACGTTACAGTTTAGCATTACAGTTATTACAATAGAAACTCTGTGTCCATTCTAAAACATTTCTTAACTTTCTAAATTTCTAAAATATATGTATAATACCAGAATGAACAAAAAGACCCACCTGCCTCCTTCCCGTCACCAACTCCACCACGACTGTCCGACCACCCTTCCCTGCATCCAGCCATGACTGCAACTCCAGCAGCCCCTAGCCAGGGGCATCACACACCACAAAATGACCTGCAGCAGCCCCTTACACTCAACGGGAACCTCGCAGAAAGCCCCTGATGCGCTTCCCTCTGACTTTTAGACCATGGTCCTTATCAACTAAAACAAAACCAAAATAAAACAGAGATGAAAGGAACAAAGGCCTCAGGTGCACAGACGCTGTGAACAGTGGGGGTCAGGTGTTGCAGAGCTAACTCTTTATGGGACTCGTCTTCTTTTCCATAGTAGAAGCTCTATACATTTCCCGGTAACGGCAGAGATAGAGGACCACAGCAGCAGGCTTGCAAAGCTTGCCTAATTGTAAGGCAGCACTTGTCTTGCAGCTCATTCTGCTTAGGATCATCGTAAAAGTTGTCCTTTGAACTCCCTCTCCGCTTCCTCCAGCCCCATCTTCCTTCCTCCCCATCCCCAAGGCAATGATTTTTATCTCCAGGTCTCCATTTCTTCTCTGCAAGAATCAAAGGGCTTTCAAGCCTTTCCTTTGAGGTGACAGCATTACCTGCTCCTCCTCCACCTGAGAAGCGGAGCTCTTCTTCCTCAGAATATTTATTTACCCTAATCTATGTCAGACACAGGCTAGTTCTGCCCTGGTAATGAAGGGCTGCTGTGTCTGGGCCAGCCAGACCAGACGTGTTCGGACTCTTCTGGATGTGTGATTCAGATCAAGCTGCAGTGAGTTGTACAATAAGCAAAACCAAACAGGAGCAGCACAGTGACAGACTCCGATTACCTAATTTACCAAGCTTCATCTTAAAACTAATCAGGCTGTTTGTGCCATGTCACTCACATTTCACATTCTTGTGCAGTCACTAACATGAAACCTAAACTGTTCTTTGCCTCTGGAGCATATTCCTCTTTGATGTAGGACAGCAGGACTACCAACTATAGTCTCTTTTATTAGTAAGTACCTCCAAGACCATTCATAAAGTATGTGCCCCGCTCACTTTAGCACTGGTCAGCAAAAGAGGTGGCATCTTGCCTTTGCCACCAGGGAATCCATGATCTCCAACAGATCTAAGTCATGAATCCAAACTATATGAGCCTTGCTGGCTGAGGGCTTTCCTTCTTTGTTTCTCTCTAAGATCCAGGAAACTGCATCCACAAAATCTGTGAAAACAACATCACCAAAGATGACAAAGTCACAGTCTCAAAAGCTGGAAAACATCAGCCTTAAATTTTGTGCTTACCCATCATGGCACACTCTTTAGTTGCACTGACGGATGCTTTTTTAACAGGTTCTATGAAGTGAGGTCTAATTTTCCAAAAGGACAAACAAGCTCTTTGCTTTTCCTTCCCCTGGATGGATATATGTAAAATGCTAGAAGGAGGTTCAACAAGTCCATTCGCTTGCAGGAACAGGTAACAGATGCTACATCACCAATGAAGATCTACTTTGCCCGCTCTCCCATACCACCAGCCACAGTCCCTGATAATCTACAACAAATCTGCTCTTGAGAACAAAAGACCAAAAGACTGGAAACCTGAAAGCCAGTCAAAGAAGAGAGCAAAGCTGTCGACCCCATCCTAGCTCCTAGAAACATCAAGGGAATTTAGAAAGATGAAACGTGGAAAGTGGACCTCAATCCCATGCAAATCCAACAGGGAAATTCTTCTCCAAACCCAAGTCTGGAGTCTGATAAAACCCTGAGCAGGGGCACAAGACACCGAGCTGTTATTTGAGAACTTCTTCAGCACTAAGACTCCTGTCCAGCTATAGATAATTTCTGAAGGTTCAGAGGAAGAAATCCCCCTTAAGAATTTAAATAAGTATCACGTTCATCTCTTACCTGGATAAATCTTATGATAATTGGAGATCCAGTCAAACAGTGGGAGTGGAAACCAATAAATGTAAGGAGAAAACACTGGTATTATCATTATCATTATGTGGCAGTGATAATTTTGACCAAAAGGAGCATTTGTGTAAGAACGCAGTGGTTGAAAGCCATGTAACCGTATGTAGATATCTGCGTTGTTGAGGTCCTACGTGTAGATAACAGTATCTCCACTAAGCACCAGAAGCTCCCTTTATAGTCAGTACAGGAGATCCGTCACTTCAAATATGCAGCTCATCTCTTTCAGGCACCTACTTTCAGATGAGATGATTTGTTCCTCAAAAGCAGCTGTTCCTCTCCATTACCTGTAAATGGAATTTTTCTCAGATGGGAATGTCTACACTATAAATCTCTATGGCTTATGTGTCTACACTTGGTCAGATAAATCCCACTTCATGAATTTTTCATTATTTGCGCTCATTACTTTTTTAAAAAATACATTATAGCTTGAACAGAATCATAGGCTCGATACAACAATTACTGGAATAATTTCTATTTTCTTAGGAAAATAAGACATAGGATTTGAACAGGTGTCGCAAACCATCTCTGAACCAAAATTCATAACATTGAAAGTAGCCACACAATGGAATTATATTGTATCATTATTCTGTTCTTTATGTGTTTGGGAAGTCAGACTATGTGGCCCATGAATTTAAAATCGGTATGTCTGTGAGTTCTGCTTTAGAGTTTCACACAAGCATCCCAGTTAAACAGACATTATCAAACGTTATATATTCAGTTTAATATCCCTAGAGCTAGGTTGCCTAAAATGTTTACTGGTTTTTAAACACCAATTTTATTTCAACTTTTGAAGAAAGGAAGTTTGCACTATATATTCTGTGCCTGTCTTTCTCTAGCAAGACCCTGTCTGCATTGTCCTGTCTCAAAAGGGTCAAAATGCTTTTGTGTTTTCTTGGAAGTCTGGAATTGTTCTTTTTCCATTTTTTGCAGATTTCAGATATTGCTTTTTATAGAAATTGTGTTTTTTTATAGAAAGCCTTTTTGCAGTGACAAAAATACATTTTCTACATTAATGAATTCATGAATTTTAAGAGCACAAGGGACCACTGCATTCACCCAGCCTGAGGCTTTGATAGATTTACTGCGCAGGAGCTAATGGACTAGAGCACAGTCCCGTTGAGATGACAGGAGAGAATTTGTGCAGCTCCTCAGCCTCCCTCCTCATCACCATCATGAAGGCAACCACCTCAGAGCTCTCTTGTCTAACACAGACCCTGCCTGTAGTCCAACGTGATAGAATATTTATTTAAACACAAGATTTTGGAGAAAACCAGACTGTTTTCCCAAGCACCCAGAGAAAGCAAAGGTCAGCGCACCCCCATCACCCCAGAGCATCTCTTCCACGTCTCCTTGACCCCTCTTGGTCTCCCAGCAGCATCAGACACCATGAAACAATAGCTGCTGTCCCTGGGCTCAGGCTTTATCCTTTACCTGCCCGGTTCTCTCATCAGGATGTGAAGTGCCTGGCCTCTGGGGCTCACCTTACTGCCTCGTAAAGCAGGATGGCAGGATTATTAATGTGGCAGAACTGCGGGATTTTCCAAGCAATTTATGAGTTACCATGGCAGTTCATTAGCTCTCAGCCCAATGACCCCCTTCCATCATGCATGAATCAAGCAGGAGGCACGCACACATCCAAACACACGGTGAGTATTCACATCAAAAATACATCCAAGACCACATTTCCTCCATTTTTTCCAATGAATGTCCAACAAAGGCACTAAAAAGTCACCAGTGATCCAGACCGACAGCCAACCCGCTGAAACACCCCTAGACACAAAGAAATTCACAATCCCCATCTTTTTTCTCTCTCTTTTTTTTTTTTTTTTCCTCATCAGGCCATTTCTGACTGACGCCTGTACTTAAAGAATAGCAGAGGTTTTACATTTACAGCCTCCATTGCCTGCGCAGGGCAGCACGTCTGGCGGCACAGTAGGAACTCTGGATTGCTCCCTCGACTTTCAGGGCTAAGAATAAGGTTTCTCTTTACACACAGAGAAGCCCCTCATCCCCACTCAAGGAAGTATTTGAGAAAATATTTAACTTTCATGGTATTTATGCATGGGTCTTAAAGTAAAGGACACACTTAAACACTTCCTTGAGCCCAAGTGGCATTACGCACGTGAAAAAAAATCAACACCACGTTTTAATACATTGCTGAGTTAGGACTTCAACAGGGGCCAAAAAAATAAGTCTAGTATACTAGAGAAGAAAGAGATCTAGAGAATTAAAGAGAGTCTTTGAAGGTAATAAGTGGGCAATTAAGAAAAGGAAAAGGTCAGGAGCACAGTAACTTTTATCAGCAAGTACAAAACCACCAGCAAACTACCTGCAGATATTACAAATACAATGCTTTTTACCAAAGAAAGAGAGAGACAAGGAGTTTGGGGGCGGGGGGACAGGAAGAAGAGAAAGAAAGAGAGAAAGACTTCTATTAAGTCTCTATTGCACTATTTTTCTCAGTTGCCTTAATATTCTTTTATTTGCTGTTACCCTCTAAGAGTTTCAAGGTATTTTAAAGAAAAGGCAGAGCTAAAATTTTTGTATCTCCCTCTAGTTACAGCTGCCACACTCAGAAAGCAATCTCGCCACGCGTTACGTGCCTTCCCAGAATTAACTTGCCTTTTCCTTTTAAATAAATCATTAATGTATGTATTAACGCAGTAATGGGACCCGCATACTGGAAAATCCCGCCTTCCACACCATCCCAAACCTGGCTTTGGGCCAAAATTTAGTATTTCGGCTCCTGCCAAGGTTCAGGTTTGGAACGTTTTTACATTGGAAGGTTTTTCATCTGTTGCCTTGGCTGGGTTAATGGGACCCTAATGCACACGAGAGATCGCTATCGTGCCGGGCTGCTGGTTACTTGCTTGTTTGAATCATCTTGTACGTACACGCTAACTTGTAGCATTTCCCTCTCAGCTAAGTGATGCCAACAGGCATTTAACGCAAGATGCAAAAGGATATAATATGATACGGAGAACCGCTGACTTGAGATACTCCCACTGGCTGGAGAAATTACAACAAATTATTCAAAAAAACCATAGCTGAGCAAAAAGTTAGACGACACCTTTACTTAAAACCAGATTCATCAACAGAATTGTGTACGTCTGGCAGGAATTCTCATGTCCAATAAAACACGGAGGCTGGAGGGATGAACCTCCGAGAAATTTGGACATGGCTTAAAGAAACTAAAGCTGTTGCCTCATCCATTTACCTCTCGGAGATCCAGGATAGGGCTTAGCTCCTGCTGTCAAGCCAGAGAAGAACAGTCTGTATGTGCTGACCTGAGAGATGCTTGCAGATGTTCTCCTGCCAGGAGTGGGAGATAAGTCACCTCACTAGCTCCTCACTAGTCAGTGCTCTACAACAGCAGCATTAATGCCTGTCACAAAGTCCACCTCAGCAAAAGGGCTGGGATTTCTGCTAACAACACCTGAGTTTTCAATTAATATTACCTTTTGTCACCTCATAAATTACTCCCTCAACAGATTATTTTTTTCATGAATTGCTATCAGTAGAAGACGTGGTTTTCTCTTTCCAGCCCTCCCCATGCCTTAGCACGAAGAGCAGAGTTCAGCTGCCCTGTCCCCATAGTTACTGAAGTTTCTCACATGGGAAATGTCTGCGTGAAGGTCCTCCTACCCACGTCCACCAGTATGCTTGCTCTCACCACCTCTTCTGAAGCAGCACAGCGGGTCGGTAACGCTGGCTGAGGACCCATCACAGTTTTTTCTCCAGGTGAGACCACTGTCACGGTCCAAACTGCTGACCACGGCAGGACATTTCTGCCACAGCCTGGCAGCCCGGGAGTGACAGGGAAGAGCAGGCTGACTGCAGTGCTTGATCTCAGAGAGGGATGAAGTCACCTATTTGAAGCAGCAACAAGAAAGGCTGAAGTGATGCTCAGAGAAACCCGCTTTGTGCACCCACCATGTTTCCCAAGCTATGCCAGGGTCACCCTGCCTCTTCCACTGCTCTCCAGTGAATAGCAGCAAAGCCGCATGCTGCGCTCCAGGGATCGAGCGTTTCCAACTGCAAGAGTCGGGGAAGAGGGATACATGTCTAGATACAGGTCACAGGAAAGCACAGTCACCTTTGTCAGTCAAAGCCTGCCCCCTTTCAATCCCACAGGTTTTGTGAAAGGAGAACGCCATACCAGGAGCACTAACACATGCAGCTTTACGGAAATCTGAAACAAAGGTTTCCACCCAACAGGAGGAGGTTTCCTACACTGCAGTTGTTCTCTAAACCATAAGAACATCAAATTGTTTGGTTTTATCATTTCTTTTAAAAGAACGCCAGGATTTTCTTCTGTCTGACACAAGCACATGGGACTGGAATTTGATTTCTTGTTTATTTGGTTTTCACATTTTGAAGGATTTTGCTGTTTGATGGGGAGAAATATGTGTCTGATGAACACAAAATCCAGCTCAGAGACATCTCTGAGATCATGATTTTGAAAAGAAGCCATGGCCACCTTCAAAGGATGGGGCAGATTTCACCCACTAAAAAGCAAAACATGCCATTCTGTGCTCTCAAGCGTGACTCATTTCCTGATGCAGTTAGGCTATGACTAGGAAAGTTAAGGTCGGATTAAGAGACCATGAATGTCTTTTGTAGTGGACTTTGGGACCAGGACCACAATGCCAGAATAAGGATGCAGCGGCCTTTGAAGGAGATACCCTCTTGGAAATATATCATGGGGCTCTGTGTGGTTTTTGAGTTATGTTTTTTGAGTTGAGTTATTTTTGAGTTATAGAGCTCCTATTTCACTATATTTCTTTGGTTTCCATCAAATCCCCATGAGGATAAGCTTCTCTCCGGTCTCTTTACAAGAAAAATGATATAACAACATCACCTTCCTCATTAGAAAATTCACAAAGCTTCGCATGGATAGCCTTGCTACTTCTTGCTACATAATTTCAAACACACACAAAGAAACCAAGAAAAAAAAAATAATTCAACCTTCCTGACATGCCTGCCAAACGAAACAACAGCCAGGCAGGAGCTCAGAGCCTGATGTTCCTTTATGTCTCTCGCTGCTCTTCAAGGTGCTGCCCATCCGCCATGCTACAGCAACTACACGAAACACCATAGCGACTCCATCGCAAATACCATCTATCGGATTCAGCGTGCTGCAGTCACACACAGAGATTGACCCACGGAGCTGTTGTTGCTTGAGGAGACCGCCAGCACCTCCTCTACTACGTGCTCAGCCACCTACTCAGCAGATTCAAAACAGAACCAGAATTTCCTCTTCCAGGTGGACGTAGAGAGGAACAGAGAGGGACTGAGCTGTTCCTAGTAACGACTATATAAGCAAAACCCTCAAGCAAATATTTCCAAATATATCAGCTACAAATGACCAAAATGTCATCACTGGAAGAAGACAGACCTCGTGTTGTTTTCATACCACTGAGCTCAGAGAGGAACATTCTTTTCTCTGTTGCAAAACAAGATGACTAGTCAAGTAGGAGAGGAGCACAGTGTCTGCTCAGCGCTGTGACTTAAGCTCCCAACTGAGAGAACTGAGAGCTCCCACTGTTTGTGGTTTTTTTTTTTTCAAATAACAGTATTTTGTTAGGAAAATGTTGCAATGTTCACCTGAAGATTTTGGGGGTGATTTTCTATTAACATCGTAGATGGGTATGGATTGGTGATTGTCTTATTCTACTGTACAAAATGAAATACAGAGCAAAGCCATGAGGATCCTACTGATAACCACAACTTTGCTGCAGTCAAGTGAGACGGCAGGATGCTAACACTCAGGATGTGTCCACTGAGTGGATTGATTTCACCACCAGGTTTTCCTGCCTTGCAGAGGCAGCGTCGAATGAGCTCACAAAATGTCATTTCCATGTTTTCTGCTTTTTCCATCAAGCCAATGAGTAGAAAAAAAAAGACAGAATTAAACCATGCAGGTGATCCACAGAGCTTTCCCTTGTTGACCAAATAAGAATCACCATGAGCCAACTGCAAGTTCAACAACTTTTTATGTACGATTACACGTCTTGTTCTTACACACCACTGTTCATCAAACACATACGCCAACGAGAGTTAAATTAAGAAAATTTTGTGGCTCACCACAGGTGTAGATGACATTAAGATGCTTTCGGATGCCTGGGTAACAAGGATCTCCAAATTCATAGGTGCTGGCATATATGCTGCAACTTCTTTTCCCGTGACAGCGCTTGATCATGAGCTGGAGAGCAGTAGCCGACTGACACTCTAAAAGGGAAAAAGGAAACCTATTTGTGAGTATTTATCCATTCACACCAGAAATCGCCTAAAAAAAAAATACCAGATGCAGACTGTGAGAGCACATACATATATGAGCTTTCAATGACTATTTCAAAATCTTTGTGTTTACATGGGAAGGTGTTTCTAGCTCTCGATCTCCTCTAATAAATTGTAAATAGATGAAAGGAAATTACAAAAAAAAAAAAAAACAGCGAAGAATCAGAAACCCTCATACATCCATAGAAAAAGGCTGCAAGATGGTTTATTTTCAAAGGGAAAAGGCTCTCCATAATAAAAATAATTGCTTCTCAACCTGGCACTTATTCTAGAAATGTCTGAAAAGACTCTAAGACAGGTATCAATATCTTCACTTTAATGGGTAAAGAGAATCATAGAAAAGTAAAAAGGCTAACAACAGCAAATCAGTGCAGAGCATGGAAAAAGTCAGAACTCAGGAGTCTCACTCCAGTGTATTTACCCAGAACCACTACAAGCTTCCCTAAAAACTAAGAGACTATCATAGGAACATAAAATACGTTAATACTACAGTTATAATATTCATATGAAATTCCTGTAGATTTGCATAGCTGTCTGATAATGCAACTGATGACAGCAAATAAAATATTATTTGCTAATAACTGATGCTGTTATTAGCAAATTCCCACCTCATGGGCGTAAGGGAGATGGACATCGTGATCTTGTTTGGGGAAGGGTAAAACTCTGATTTGATTTGGGTGTGTTGATTTTTTCCAGGTTTTGCTTGTTTCATTTTGAGGGGAAGAGACAGGGAGAGTTTGGGCAGGCTTTTTCAGCCTTTGTTATGCCCAAGGGAGTTGTTTCAAGCCACCAATTCTGGCCCCTTTCTGCAGACAGGGGTGATCAGTGTCCCTGTCTGCTCTTAGAAGATGATGTCTTTCTGGGTCTAATGAAGGTTACTCTGAAGTCAAATAACTATGTTACCATTTTCCATCTAAGTAGAAATATTCTGCTAACGGTGTTTATTCCATGCAAGTAGAAATGTCATACTCAGGACTTTAAAATATGCAAAGCTCCAAGAGTAAATATTTACAGCTTCCTGAAGAGGGGAAGTGGAAAGGGAGGTGCTGAGCTCTTTGCCCTGGGATCCAGTGACAAGAGACATGGGAATGGTTCAAAGCTGCATCAGGGGAGGTTCAGACCGGACATCAGGAAGCATTTCTTTACCGAGAGGGTGGTCAAACACTGGAACCGGCTTCCTAGAGAGGTGGTTGATGCCCCAAGCCTGTCAGTGTTTAAGAGGCATTTGTACAATGCCCTTAATAACATGCTTTAAATTTTCATCAGCCCTGAAGTGGTCAGGCAGTTGGGCGAGATGTCCATCTTCCACCTTCCAGCCTCCAACTGGAGGTCCCTTCCAACTGAAATTACGCTATACTATTCCATGCTATGCTATTCTATTCTATTTTCCCCAGTATTGCTTTCTATCAAATGGTTCGTGCCTGTTTTCTCAGCTAACGTGAAAATTATTTGTACAGTCAAGCTCTCAAACTTTTAGGTCCTAGACTGAAAATTTGCTTGCACTGTCCAGCCAGGGCCAAGCACAAGGGGAAGCTGACACGAAGACATTTCTTCAACATTAAGCTGTTGCTAAAAGCAACAGGAAAGCTACAGAGAAAGGAATACAAACCCCTTTTGGCCACTAATCAGGAGGCAAAGAAAGGGAAAATGAGCCCCAAAAGGTATTGATTGCCAGAACCAGCACAACAACAAAAGCCATGAGAGACACAGGAAAGCCACAGAAAACTAAGCCTAGAGGGCAACATGTCTTTTTTTCTCAAACCAAAGGCAGCATTTTATTTCACACGCTGCAAATGACAAAAGAAAAGGGTCCCATGTGAGCATTCTCATACTGAACCACCCAAACTTCCTTAGGGGATTTTTGATCCAACGAGTGCCAGAGGTTCCAGTGGAAACATCTGGCATGCAGCAATCCTGCTTTATTGCTTTTTTGTCAAATGTCCAGTTAGAGAAACTCATCAAATCTAAGCACTGCACAGGATTTCATGGAGGGTGCCTATTCTTTTTCTTGGTTATTGTTCTCACGCAAAACAGACAGCATCCCACGGCTGTCTGCACAGGGCCCTCGCCCTCCACGGGAGGGTGGGGAATTACCCATTACTGTTCCTGTGAGAGGCACAACAAGCCTTTTGCATATGTCATCCCCAGAGACGGTCAGCCTTTGGGACACTCCTCATGGAGGAACGAGCAGTATCAAACCACAGACTCTGCCCCCAACCTTAACAAACTGGACTGACTCTTCAGGTGCTAGATCTGTGGATTCAGCACATTAAAAACGCTTATAGGAGTTCTATCTGTCATATAGTCTCACACTAACATCACCAGCTTTTCTAGCCATCACCAGTCTTGTCTTGGTATCGATGACCCCCTTCCTCCTGTGCAGTTTTTCCATCCATACTGACTTTAGCAGTGTCATCTGCACTAGGAAAATAAACGGTGTTCAAATCCGGACACACCATTATCCCCCTTGTTTAAGTGCTACTCTGTTCCTTAGAATGATTTTGCCCGCTAGCATTACGCCAAAAAGGTAATATAGTCTGAGATATTGCCCAGAGAGGTGGTGGAGGCCCCATCCCTGGAGACATTCGAGGCCAGGCTTGATGAGGCTCTGAGCCACCTGATCTAGTTAAAGATGTCCCTGCTGACTGCAGGGGGGTTGGACTAGATGGCCTTTAGAGGTCCCTTCCAACCCAACGCATTCTATGATTCTATGACGTAACAGGGCTAGTCCCAATCCTCAATTTGCAGAAGGCCTCCCTGGATATTTTGGATGGAAAGGAGAGGAGCAGGAGTACATGGTAGAGGGTTTTGCTGCATGGACATGAGGTCAGCCAGGCCAGGGACGGGCAGTAGGCTCCTTCTCACTGTATTCAGCCCAGAGTAGCTGATGACAATAGATGAGCACAATCCTAATACTACCTTACTACCTATCAACTAGTAGCTCTATCTTTTTTTCCCCAGGAGAGGACAGTCTTGCCCATACTACCCATTGAAAACAACGTGCCATACTACGGGACCCTGCTCTAGCCCCTTCCCCAGCCTCACTCCCATGGAATCACGGAATTTTCCAGAGTTGGAAGGGACCTCTAGAGATCATCTAGTCCAACTCCCCTGCTAAAGCAGGATTGTCTAGAGCACATGCCATACAGATGTCATTTGAGTTACAACATACAAGCAGAGAGCCTCTTCCATGAAGATCCATCTGCCAGAGCAGGTCCTACCACTGCAAACCCTACTTGTATTTTAATAGTGCCCAGGTCCAGCCTATGCTGTTCAGCTACTTGTTCACTGGTAAATGAAAACTTAACCTGGCCCATTCCTTGGCCTTGATGCCAACTGTGGTGGAAGAACCCACATCCATGCTATTAAACACTTTTACCCTCCAAAACAGAGTGGTGATACCCAGTCCCTGTCCTATAACCAACCTCAAACCATCTTCTGGGCTGCCTAGGAGAGTGTTAGCTGAGCCAAGGCAACTAACCATGCCACGGACCATGCTACAATTTAACAGTAGAGATTTATGCCCAGTATCTGTGTCCAGGCCCTGGCACTGATAGTTCACCATGCAAACATGTATACATGTAGCCCTAGATACCCAGCTTCTCTGGGCACAGACAAGGCCTCCATATTCACAAGTATCAGTAGTGAAGTACTCAGCACTCCAATTGTCAGGCTGCTCCAGCTCAAGCTGCACTAACCAAAATGAGCAGAAAAGCAGAAGAGACTCTCTATGCTTCAATTACAGTTGGGGATTAAATCCCCTAGCACAGAAAGCAAGGCACTGGCTTTTTTAAAGCCTCTTTTACATGGACTTTTTGCAAGCCTTAGCATTGAAAATAGATCCAGGACAAAAGTCACCTGTTGGGACTGCAGCACATAAACCATACAATAATTTAGTTGGAGGCAATATCTGGAGCCTATCCAGTCCAACCTCCTGCTCAAAGCACAGCCAGCTTTGATGTTACATCAGGTTGCTCAGGAATTTGCCCAGGCAAGTTCTGAAAATCTCCACAGATAAATATTCCCCAAACTCCTTGGGCACCTGTTCCAGGGCTAAACCACTCTCCAGGTGAAGAATTTTTTCCTTGTATCTATCTAATCAGATTTCCATTGCTGCAACTTGTGTTCATTGCTTTGGGTGTTTGTTTGGGTTTTTTTCTGTGCGTTTCCAAGAACATTCTTCTGTAGAGCCATCTATTAGGTAGTAGAAAACAGCAATAAGATCCCACCCTGAGCTTTCTCTTCTTGAGACTGAACAAAGCCAGGTTCCTCAGCATTTCCCCATATGTTGTGTGCTCCAGCCCCCTAACCAGCTTGGTGGTCCTTCATTGGACTTGCTCCAATTTTCCAACATATCACTTGATCTGGGGAGCGCCAAACTGGATATTCCAGTGGTCCAGTTGAGTACTGGAAGGCCAAATAGAGTGAATAAACCCTCTCCTTGCTGTGCTTACAATGTTCTTACTAATAAAGTCCAGTATCCACTTAGCCACTATTGCCACAAGACCACACTGCTGACTCATGTTCAACTTCTTGTCCCCCAAGACCCATTGGTCCTTTTTCTTCAGAGCCACTTTCTAGCCAGCTGGTCCCTAGCCTGTGCTCTTGCAGAACTTTGCACTTGCCTTTGTTGAACTTCACAAGGTTTTTCCAGCTCACTGCAGTTCCTCAAGGTCCCTACCCGCGGCTGTAACAACTGTCCTGTACCATCTACAAACTCTGTCCCATTATCCAGGTCATTACTGAAAATGTTAATGAATATTGATCTCTGCTTGTAAGTGGCTGCCAGTTTGACTTCAACATAGCATTGTGAAGGTTTCTCGTAGTACTCCATTTCCTTGGCTCTGTGTCTCCATCTGTAGTACTCCATCTCCTTGCTTAAATTGTGTCTGTAGCAAACAGACACAATTTAGGCAAGTCTTTTACCCTTGCCACTGACCTCCAAACACTAATGAGCACCAAAATCTCGTGAATGTAGGAGTGACAGAAAGTCATCTAAGATACCCACGTTACAAGGTCCAACTAAAGTCTACTGACACCACCAGGCTCCCATATGGTAAATCCAAATAGTCTTCTAATTTTCCCATGGTAAGGCCTGAGCCATTCTCTTGAAATCAATCATATTCTTTCAGCCCTGAAAAAGAGAAATGGACTTTATGGACAAAATTTGACAAAGTATTCACTTCAAAGACTTCCTTTTCGCCGCAACAGGGAATTTTCCCTGTTTTTCCTCCACACAACTTCTAAGCACAAATGCCTTGTGCATTCCCGTAAATGCAGGGGCAAGCAGCCAGCAGTAATTTGTGGGAGGACTACACTGATACTGAAATTAGCTTGGTCCCCTCTCTTGATTTTTTTGATCTGTCAACATGTTCGTCCTCCACATAACACACTGAACTGAAATATGTAGGAGCAGCAATCAAAGCCTCCAAATGGAACCATCTCCTTTATCCACTTCAAAGGATTTTTGATAAGGAGGTCATTTAGCAAGATGCCAAAATGTCACATTCAAGCATCTTTATCCCCTCACTAACTAGCACTGAAGATGCCGATAATACATCTGAGACATGGCTGAGTGATAAATGAGGCTACAGCACCCTCATAAATCACCGTCACCACCATGTCATTCAGAGCTCTAGAACGGACAACATGGTGTTTTCTTTTACCCCCATGTCTCAGGAGTACAAAAACACTCAACATCACTCCTGTTGGCTGTTATCAAGTGCATGTAGATAATTTAATTTCCAGATGTAAACAAGTCCTTAGGGAGCTGGGTTGAAGTGAAATCTCCAAGTATATTGGTATCTCTTCAGGAGGTGATTCCAGGTCAGAAGATTTCACCTCCAGGTGCCCATTCCCAGAGCTCGTCGAGACAAGAAAACAGAGGCTCTCTTATCCATAAATCATACAGTTAGTTAGCCTCTCAAAAAGATGCTGGGGAGCCAAGCCCAGCAATGTGGTCTAGCCGAGTTGGGCTATGGTTCCCTGCAGCTGGCCAAATTCACATTTTCCAGGCCTTCAGAAAAAGAAGATAAGACGTGACATTCTTGTTGCACCAGATAGCACGCTCGTTCAGGGCAACATCCCTTTTCTTTTGCTGCTTGTTTGCTTGCTAAATGCAGACTGCAGATGTTACATGAAATACCATCCTGACATCAGTGACAAACAAGTGACCCCATTGTATCAGAGATATGGGGAAGGACACTCAGAGATGCCAACACCATATCCCTAAGTCTGAGGTAAGTACTGCTAAGCAGAGCCAGGCCCCTGCCAAGAACCTTTTAAAGCCCACAAAGCTCAAATCCCACAGCAGAGCAATAAAAACCACTTTAAGACCTCACAGACGATAGAGAGCCCACTTACACAGTTTGGGCCAGAGTTACCCTCAGCCTTCATTAGTCTTGGATTGCTTCAGTACACTGCCAAAGAGCAAATATGAATCCTGGCCACGGTGAAACTTCCACATGTGAAAGTGTTTAAAGATATCAGCTGTTCTTTTGGAATAGGGTATTTTAAACCAAAGCTTGGGTTTGGAGGAGAGTGGGATCAGCTTACTTCAGCCTCTTTACTCCCGGCCCCACTTTCTAGAAGTTCCACGTCCCTCCAGCCTTGCTCCCGTTATAAGGTGAATTCCCTTTCGCAGGATCACTCCACAAATGCAGACTGCTGGCCAGTTTCATTTCACAACTCTTAGTCTAAGCCCTCAGTAGGTAATTCATCTTACCAGCTGCATTTAGTACGATGATACTCCCTGATCTACTGTCTTTATCAGCCCAACCTCTGACAGAGTAAAAACCCAAATCAGATGGCAAGAAAGCCACACTGGAGGATTTCACCAGCTGCAGCTTGCAGACAGAATTGGCTTTAAAACTGGAATCGGTCTCAGTGATGTAATGGCCGTATCATCAAGCTCACCACAATGAATGGGTTTCAGTCAGTTTAAGGCTGCTTCCCAGCATGACTATTTCTTTATTACCTCTTCCTGGTGAAAAAAAAAAAATTGGAGCCAAAGCCTATTAATCACATCCGTTACTTTGGTTACTCACTGTTACTTGTTTTTCTCCAATAAGGGTGACACATCCAAACCTGAAATCCAAGCCATACGTTGCTGCTCTTGCTTGCAAAACCTATGCGGGTTTGAAAGAATGTTTCCGAACAGTTTAACTTTTGCATTACGGTAACTCTTAGATGCTCTGGAGGAGATCGGAGCCTCTTCCAAGGCAGCAGTCATCACAGATGGATCCACAAACAGATTCAGACACCTAGTTTTGAGATGGCTGACTAATCCCACGGTGAACTTGGGCATATGCCAGATGCTCAAGAACATCTGTGCGTCTCTCAGCCTTGTGATCAGACTCACCTGCCACATCCATGTTGAGCCTGCAAAGGCAGGTTCCTGCACAGATGAGGCAAGCTGTCCAGAGCAAGCAGGACCCTGTACACCTGCACATGTGAATATGTTAGCGTGCTGTAAGGCTGTCAGGTAGTGGTTTTCCAGAGGCTGCCTGTGGAACTGGAAAGGCAGCAGGGCATGGAGCTCATCCCAGTATTGTCCATTCTGTCAGACTAGAGAGAAAGCCAATTCATCCTCTTCTTCATAGACCTCAGGATCATAGGACTGTTGGCTAGCTGGACATTTTCACTCTCCAGTGCGCACTGTAATAATTACTGTTGCATCTGAGCATCAGATCTCTTTTCCATCACTAATCTCTATAGCCTCTTTGCATATTAGCCCGGTATGCCCTTATTCCACATCATAAGAATCACATGTGTGCACTTGGGAAAAAGAAAAACAGAGCCTGAGAAGAAAACTACACCCACCTACCAGAGGATGCACTCGCTCCGAGTCCATGAATTTAGCACACAAAATGGCACTCATTCTACTTTTTCAACCAAGTATAAGACCTTGAAGTGTCAAAAGGACCAAAAGATTGACTCTAATTAAAGGCTTCAGAAAGATAATCACTGTCTAAAATGCTATTTCCAGCGGTGCATGTGAGGTAAGTGATTAGGAACTGGAAGAGGAATGGTGGTACCTGATCAAGAGACGAATTCTGTGGCACTCTTTGGCTCAGTGTAAAGGCATCAGGGGCAGACCTAAATCTCGAACTAAAATGGTCAGCAGAACCCTAGCTTTCCATGCTATCTTTTGAGAAGCAGGTGAAAGGAACGACCTAAGATAAATATTCCCTTGAGGCAAGTCATTTACAAACAAGTGACAGCTCTAGGAGCAAATTCCTCCCA
Organism: Chroicocephalus ridibundus; assembly: GCF_963924245.1. Classification (NCBI taxonomy): domain Eukaryota; kingdom Metazoa; phylum Chordata; class Aves; order Charadriiformes; family Laridae; genus Chroicocephalus; species Chroicocephalus ridibundus. The sequence goes on along the minus strand of NC_086286.1, from coordinate 121,524,816 downwards.
AGCAGAGGACAGGATTTTTCTCTGAAACATGCAGCACGATTTCTTGCTAAAGAATAAAACAGGAAAAGTTACTTGCTGAGAGCTGTGAAGCAGGGAGGACAGAATGAAAGATGGAAGATGCAGGAGTCAATTAACTAAGAGGAGAGAAATTTAGTTCCTGCAAAGAAATCTGCCAGATATCTGAATTGGCGCTGTGGTTATCTGCTTGTCTGCCAAAAGAGAAAGCAAACTTTGATGGAAGGGCAAGAAGGACATAAGCGGGAAGAAAGTAACTCCAACCTTGCAGGTGAGGCAGCTGCCCACGTTCCTTCACGTTTTACCTAGGAGTGACTCAAAACTTTCCCATTCTGCAAGAGAATCTCTATCATCAACGGGGGGGAAGGAAGTTCCCCTTCTGCTCTTGGACAGTTTCTCATTTATTTTAAAGATGCTCCGTTAGCTGTGGTTGACACAAAGTTCAGCTCCTTCATAAAGCGACAGCCGCTGGAGGTGTCTGAGCCTCTGCTTCAGCTGCTAAATTAGCCAAAATTAGCCATCCTAGCAGGCTGTGAAGGATGTCTTCATAGAGTATTGATGCGCCAGTCTGCCCCATGTGCAGTATATCAAATCCCAGGCATTTGCAGCTTAGTCTGTGCCCATTAAGTTTAATGTTCTCTTTAAAAGCTAGTGCAGAAGAGAGTTGATAAAGATGGGCTTTGTCCACATGCTCTAAGCAGCTCTAAGCAGCCTGGGACAGTAATTTGTTTATCAATCAGTATAGCATTGTCACACAATTTCAGATGGGGGCAACAGAAATATGCTGGATTTCTCTTCCTTGCCATGGCACACAAGCCTCTATAGAGGACACAAGAATTGAGTTGGGTTTAGGACCACTAAACTTCCACCCTCCCACTTCCAGGGAGGGTGGAAGACAAGAGGGAGAAAACCAAACTACGGATACTTAGCCCTATAGATCAACCACTGTGAAGACCAATGAATAAAAACAAAAGACAACCCTTAAATACGAAAAGATGCAGAAGCAGGTGTGTAAAGGGGAAAGCTCAGGACCAGAGTCCCAAAACAATTAAAAGGCTGCTGGTTTGGAAGCCAGAACAGAATGGGCTTCAGAAAACTGCACAATCAATCTGTTCCAAGCACAAGAAAACCCTCCTCAAGTAGGGAAATAAAAGAAATTAATTTGTTAGAAGAGATTGTTAAAAGCACTTCTGAGCTGTGAGCACGGGCTCAGGAGAATTTTTGCTTGATACGCCACTGGGCTGTGGGAAAGGATTTGCAGCCAGGACTGGTGGGAAAGTATTACTGGGGCTTTGGCTTCCCCATTAGCTCTGGTTTCCCAGGTCCCTGCTCACGAGCTGTGGTACAAGTATTACCTAATGCTGTGCAGAACAGAGTCAGAAAGATGTTCCAACATTTCACGGTCAACCTTGAGGCCAAGAATCATAGAATCATAGAATTGTTAGGGTTGGAAGGGACCTTAAAGATCATCTAGTTCCAACCCCCCTGCCATGGGCAGGGACACCTCCCACTAGATCAGGGTGCTCAGAGCCCCGTCCAGCCTGGCCTTAAAAACTTCCAGGGAAGGGGCTTCCACCACCTCTCTGGGCAACCTGTTCCAGTGTCTCACCACCCTCATGGTGAAGAACTTCTTCTTAACGTCCAGTCTGAATCGTCCCATCTCTAGTTTTAATCCATTCCCTCTAGTCCTACCATTACCTGACATTCTAAAAAGTCCCTCACCAGCTTTCTTGTAGGCCCCCTTAAGATACTGGTAGGCCACTATAAGGCCTCCTCGGAGCCTCCTTTTCTCCAGACTGAGCAACCCCAACTCTCTCAGTCTGTCCTCATAGGAGAGGTGCTCCAGCCCTCTGATCATCCTTGTGGCCCTTCTCTGGATATGTCCCAGCACGTCCATATCTCTCTTGTAGTAGGGGCTCCAGAATTGGACGCAGTACTGCAGGTGGGGTCTCACGAGAATGGAGTAGAGGGGGAGAATCACCTCCCTTGAGGGTGAAGAGTCTGCCACACCCACAACAGCTTCAGTCCCAGCATGCTGTTTCTTTTTCTGTGAACCTTAATGTTTGAGGGACTTTCTATTTGATTTTTGCTTTGGCAGTGCCAGGTACTTTGGCATCACATTGAGCTGGGTTTATGATATAAATTGCCATCATTATAACATATAGCAGCAGGGAACTTGGTGTTGGTGCAGCTGGATACAGCGTCTGTGTCTTGCACGATGTCACTGAAAACAGCCGGCTAAAAAAGAAATCTACAACCAAACATTAGAAGGATGTACAGAGAAGGACAGCTTTACATCAAAAAGTATGTTTTAATGAACGAGAGAGAAAAATTATTCACCACACACTTCATAAAACTTTGGAAACTTATAAGTAGGCCAGAAAAGAGAAAACATTCTTAAAAAAACCTAATTGCATCTAGAGACTGCAACTGAAGGATCAATTGCAGGTTTAATTACGGATGCTATAGTTACATTTAGAAACACTTGGTTTATTAGGGTGAACTCAAATCATCTTATCACCTTTGTATCTGGCAACAGAACCACTCATACGAAACACACGAGGCTCCAGTTTTGCAGAGACTGGCTCAGGGTGTGTAAAGTTGAGCAAATTAATAACATTTTGCAGGTGGGGGGGCTAAAGTGAGAATCTGAGGACAGCTTCAAACTTGGCTCCAAGAAGTCTCAGAGAACAAAGCAGCTTTGGTCTGGCAATGACAGTAAAATTTTATTATTTAATTTGCAGCAGAAAAGAGTTGATTGTAGGCCATAAGGCAATCGAGATAAAAAACGAAGAAGCTAACAGCTTTTGCTTCACTCAGTAGAAGACAGGGATGGTGCATTCAATGCATCTACTGCTCTGTCAAGTCCCTGAGCTCATCTGTCCTTCCTGTGCATTACAGCCCAACAAAAGTGTTTTCCTGAACATTGGTATAGCTCAACAAGTGCCTACCCTCAGCTGAAGCAAGGTCTGAACTTTGCTAGCTGCAGGACTGGCCCACTTTTTTAAAGAGACTACCCAGCTCACACGTTCTGCAAGTCACTTCTTGCCCTTGGTTCCTAAAATAAAGCACGGTGTGGCTGCAGCTTCACAGGTTTCACATTACCTTTGTTTCTCAAGCTCAGCGTTCACCATCGTTGTAATTTTGTAATATTCTTGAGTGACGTCTGCACTATTTTAAGAGGAACTTGATCAGTTCTGAACAAGTCACACTGGTTTTCATTCAGCGTAACTCCATGGAAATAAGCTGAGATGCTATAGATTTAAATCTCTTAAATTCTGCCCTTTTATTATTAGGATTATATTCAGGATTTACTTTTAACTAATAGTTGGGCAATAGGCATCTTTTATAAGACCAGTTACTAAAGAAGTTGATACGACTGACACAAATACCCACTTTACTTCTCCAAATATCATACCAATATCATCACAGAGCCTGCCAGTGCTATTTAAATTACTACTTTCAGAATTTTTATTTACAACCACTGCATGGAGTCATACTCCCCAGTAAACAACTTTTTTAAAACCAAGTTGAACCTTGGCTTGAGAAAGATCTTGCCCAGAAGCAAATTTGAATGGTTTGGGGTTTTTTTTTATTTTTTCTAAAAAATAGCCATTGTGTGCCTATAAACCCAACTTCATATAAATCATTTTTTATGACTCTATGGAGTCCAACAATAGTTTGAGTTTTCTAGAAACAGCTGTAAAGTGATTTTAATTACCTCCTGGTGTTTTGAGACAAAAAGTGAAACACGCAAAGTATCTAAAATTGAAAAACAACTTTCTGAAAGCAGGCATTGTCCCACTTTAAGAGCATTCTAAATGGGAATTTCATTTCAATTTAAATTTAATAAGGTATTATATGTGAATTAAACAGCAACTGATATTTATTTAGCCTTCAAACTTGGACACTTGTGGCTTTTATTACATACAAACAGACTGGCCTCTAAAAACATGTTCTTAATCATCAGCTATACACATAATAAAGTAGTTTCTGCACTGAATGTAAATCAAATGCACACAGAGTCACACCTACAGGTGGGGGCACTCTGGAAGCCTGGCGTGCGCGTTAGAGAAGAAAGACGTGGTCTGACTCCCCCCCACATCTGCTGCTCATCCCACAAACCCAGCCTCGCAGCCTTTTTAAAGGCCGTCATCATGGTGAAATCAGGACGTAGCACCGAGAGCCCTTCAGCCACAAGCACCTGGATCTGCTGAAGGACAAGCTGTGCTACATGGCGTTATCTGACCAGCACAGATTTCAGCGGATACCCCGTGTCCTCCTGCTGCCCTGGTCCCCCACCGCTTCCCCCATCAGTGCCAGAGGTTACTACCCCTCATCGCTCCAGCTCCACAGTTTGGAAGCCTTTTACTTTTAAGTATTTCCCTTAAGATCAAGATGAGAGCACAGCCACAAACTTGTACTGATGGAAACGCAAGATGGAAAACGGTCATGGATGGTGAAGCGGAAGAGAGCCAGAAATGCATGGCTGGAGGGGCAGCGGTTTCTTAAAACCAGCTTTTGTGTTGGCAGGAACAGAAACATGTACCATGGAATAAAATGGATTTTTTTACTGCATGTATTTCATGCTTATTCACATGCTAGATCCGACCGCAGATAAACAAACTAGAAGGGTCCATTATTTATACGGTGTAATAAATATTTATATGAGGGCCTGTGAAGGCTCTGGTTCGAGTCATATATACATCTGCATTAAGAGGAGGAAATCAAAACAAACTGGGTTGGATCACCTTCTGTCGCTGCGTTAAAATGAAAAATGCCAGGGAATGAGCACCTAAGGCACAGGCTCCTTTGCTGAACTCATTCCTCCACTCTTTCATTATCAGATCCAGTGAGTTAGCGCCACTGACCATCTGAGTTTCCTCAGGGCTTTGTAAACACATCCGTTTTCCCCTTACAGAGGCACCGGAGAGAACTTGGATGTTAAGCAACAAGGACATTTCACTCCTCAGCAGACTACTCAGCTTAACCCAGGCACCAGGACCCAAAGCTAGGCTTCGGAGCTAGAGTTCCCACGATCTTGTACAGACTCCAAAACCAAGCCCAGATTCCTTCTACCCAGATGAGGAGTTAAATTGCCGTGGGCTCTTTGTATACGTGATGGAGAGAGACAGGGTCCTTGAGAAGGAGACCTGGATCCTGATGTTAGAAGTCAGCTGAACACGTCCACCTCACTCTCTGTGGTTCAGAGGGGTAGCTACCATAAAAATACGTATGTGAATACGTCAGGTGCCCTAGATATGATCAAGAATATCACTCTACTAAATGATAAAAAGGGTAATCGGTTTACATCCAAGTTCTCCCTCCTCGGTCTCCTAATTAGATCATTACCTTGCACTCAGATACAAGTAGGAAAAGGCCATTTTTTAAAATTGGCTTCTCCTGCTATAAACAAGTCGCTCAGAGACGCCGGCAGAGGCAGCTGTAAACAGCACGATTAAGGGGCAAAGGGCTCACTGGGCTGAGCGATATTAATGGTTTGCTGCTTGCGAATAACCCTTTCCCCAGAGACCTCCCTATGCTGTGTATTGTCTCTGCACACGCTGGCAGCAAAGTGGAGGCTTTATTAAGAGAGTTACAAATAAGGTCAAATTCCTTTAGGAGCTTTTCAGAGTTCCCAAGGCATTCAAGGAGGGGTCCAGCTGTTTGCAGGGGTTTCCCATTACGGTCAGAGAGACAAGTTTCAGCATGTTCCCAGTTAAAAGAGGATCCTGGCAGATTTTCTCTTTAACATGACAGGGATAGGATGGAGTTCTTCACAATAACTTTCCTTTCACAGATGCTAAGCACATTCATGTAGACGTTAGACAGAGAGAAAGCATGCGTCTGGCCTGGTGTGTGAAGTCTGAGTGGGGGATCTCACAACACCCAAAAGCAGCACAACATTGGCTGGGTTACACAGGTGTGAAAGGCCTGCAACATCATGATACCTCAGCTCCCTCCACCTGAGCACCTAACTTACCTTGTGTCCCTGCAGAGTCCAAGAAACTCACCGTTAGTGGACTTTATCTCCTCAATGCTCCTACAGGAGTACAAGGTCTTGTTTTCCAAGGCAGAAACAACATAAATTCAATTATTTGTTCCCTTACCTTATGGCACAGTCAGAAATACATACATAACCTCTATTAGGCCACCCTGCTCCCCATCTTAGACCTCAGTTCTTTAAAAGCCTCATCTGTAGAAGCTGTAGATTTCTAAATTCAACCCAACTGTGATTTTTTTTCACAGAAAAAAAATGGAATAAAATTTTCTGAACTGTTTTTCATTAGGAGAGGAAGAAAAGATACCCTTCCCCACCTTTGGAGCAAGTATGAGTTGTTCACTCATCAAGTAACTCATGCTGCCTGGATAAAAATAATCACTGCAAACTTGTCCAGGACCTACTTCCCAGGAAAAGGCCCTTTGCCAAGGCTCAGACTTGACGCAAATCATCAGTCCCGTGAAATTCAAACAGAATAAATCTTCCATGTGCAGAACATAGCTGGGTTCTGCCTTACGGGAACTGGATGCTGCCGTGAAGTCTGAGTCATACGGTCACATTTGTAAGATCAGCTCCTTGCGAATGTCTGGGATCAAAGGCTGTCAGGGAGCAGCCCTCCCTGTATCGCAGGGCTGTGGAAACGTGCAGGGAAATGTTCTCTAGCTAGAGAAAGCTTTGATTTATAAGCCGTGATGTTTTCACCTGCTCCTGAAGGAACGGAGATGCCTGCTGGGCTAGGCAGGCCCGTGGCAGGAGTACGGTTTCTGGAGCAGGCTGGGGGACTCTGCGCGCTGCTCCCACGATTGCTAGTGGCAGCTGGGAGCACAACCGCTCACTTCGGTGCTGCAGATGTACGCAGGACTATTATTGTCTTGCAGCGTGCCGTAGGGAAGCATGGTGCGAATGTGTTTTTTGCTGATTTGGATTGCAAATGGATCCTACGTTGGTTTCTCCTGTGGGGCCAAAAGAGGAGTGATAACCATAGCCACAACTCACCTCCGCTTTGCCTGCATCACCGGAGCTCTGTCCCCTTGGGTCAGGGTGCACAAAAGAGATGAAGGGAAGGTAGGGCAAGCTCACGATAAGCAGAGACTGCCTGTAGCATTGGCAGCATCGTGCCAAGGGGGATCAGCGAGCTGTTGCTGAAGACACTTGTCAGACCTGGACAAATACTCTCAAATATAGCTGGGATCTGAGGGATGGAGCGTGGTGAGTTGCAAGACCACCTGCTCACCTGTATTGATTTATCTAAGCTCCCTCACACTCACTCTCCACTCTGAAGATTTCAGCATGCAGGGGAACACCAGCATCTACAGCTATACTGTGTGTTTTTCATATTACTCACACAGTGCCCAAATGCCTGGGAGAGCCTGGGGAAGGCCTTGCTCCATGGTGAGTGCCTTGGCTCTCATCCCCAGCCCTGCAGGTCATGCAGCCACTGCCCCAGAGACACTTCCCACCCTCCCTTTGCTGTTACGCAGGCAGGGCATCCCTGTCCCCCCAGCATCCCAGCAGCACCAGGCTGACTTAACAGATACTTGAGACCACAGCAACTCCAAACGTGCAGATATTTTCTCTTGTCCAACAACTCAGTCATTTTTAGCATCAGTCAACAGCCTAAAACCTTGCTCTGGATTTCAGTGTAAAGCTACCTTGGTATTCCCATCACTGGCTTGGCATTATGTTGTCTTGTACTGAGCCTGCTCTTCTAACTAGTTTCATTTAAGACACTGGAGGAAAGCCCTGCCTCGTCCCAGCAGCAGACTGTGTGCTGCTCTCTAGGATCCGATACCTTATTTCCTTGGGCAAACAACCCAATTTGTAGAGATCAGAAGGCCAGTTTGAAAACAACGGGGCATCCAAGCACGGTCTGGCATGTGCTGTCACACCTCACTGCTTATTCTCTTAGCTACAGCTTTGCTCTCTGGGCGCCACTGCCTCCCGTCCTGTTTGCTAGTGCCACGTACCCTGCTCTCAGCCAGTACAAGTTTTAGGACTTTGTATCTCAGCAAAGTAAAACTTCCCCCTTTGTGGCTTCGCGTAGAGTTTTGCTTCACGCTTACATTCCAGAGCAGGTCCCAGCGCTAGCACCTTGTCACCAGTACGTGCCTGTTTCTGCTCTCTCAGCAAGGACAAAGGAGCGGTTCTCAGGTATACATTAGAAACCCCTCAAGTTTCGCTGACTCGGCAAGTTATCACCCGGCCGAACCACTGCAGCACCAGCGCGTGCAGTCTTAGCCCATCCCAAACACCACATGAAAGAGGTCTAGGCTAACCTGTTACACAGATCTGTTTCGGCTTCTGCTCCCTGGCAACCGGGGGATAACAGGAGCACATCCAGGGACATAGGTCACCTCAGGAGATAAGAGGTAACTTGCTAAAGGACCATGACTCCTCCTGCCATGCCTCTGAACCACAGGACTGGGTAGGAAACCCTGAACTACTCAGCTGTGCTGAAAGTGCTCAGATTTTCACAGCAACACAACTAAGGCACTCACCACGCTGCAGAAATAACCTGACTGGCCTGATTCCACCTGTGTTTTCCTACTGACACCCATCACCTGCGTATCATATTTCCAAGCAGTCACTTCACATGCTTCAATTTGAATAGCATTTAACTCCTTAAGGGCACCGGATCAGCAGCTGTGAAGCCAAAGAACCCCAGGCCCAGCTGAACAGATAGAGCACAAGCAATAGCGGCAGTTCAAGCTTCCCTTTAAAGCCCTCTCTGAAGCTTTCCCCCCTCTAGAGGCAATTCCTTTGGGAAACCAGTTAGTTCCCACTCACCTCTGCAGAGAAGGATGATGAGGAATGCTGACCACAGGATTTTGCACTGTGGACGTATGCTGTCTCCGCCACAGCCTAAAATACTCCAACTCATTTCACATTGGCTCAAGAACAGACAGTTCTAGGGAATGTTTTTAAATTTATTGATCTTAACACATGAATGTAAGAGACTATGATAGCCTGAGAGAAAAGAAGCTACTTAAAGGTACTGTAAATCAGCCATAACATCATGCAACTTAGCAACTTGGTTTTTGAATTTTCACCCCTTGCTTTATCTTCAGTAAAAGTCTAAATGCAACGTCAAGGCTTGACTTGGCCACAGATGGTCCATGATATCCCACCAATAATATGCTCCTCCATAGTATAGATAGAGGCTCAGCGTATGAACCACCAGGAGGACAGAAAGTTGAACAAGAAACTCAAGCTTATCATCTGATGAACCTGCTAAACATCTGCTGCTTGGTAACTTGGCGAGGGCACCTAGCTGACCCTCAGGTTGGTGCCCGTGACGAAGCTCACTGCTGGTTAACAAGGTACCACACATCAGGAGCGCCACCATGGCAGGTTGCATGTGCCAGTCCTGCTTTTCCTAACCAGGACCTGTGCCAGCCCTACCATGATGATGTAAACCGTTCCCCTGCTTACCAATCATGGGCATCCCTAGGGTTTGGTATGGGCACTCCAGGCTGCCTCCTTGTGTCCTTCCAAAGATAGCAGAGTAAATGGCTATCACCATGCTCTTCTTACAGCTTAGCCTCAGCTTGTCATCTTCACAGGCTACTTTACTCTTGTACTCATCTGGAAGGAAACAAACACTTAATTACTCAGCTGATCGAGAGGCGGGCACTCAGCACAAAGGGAGCCCTCTCACCTCCCCATGGTGTGAGCTTGTCAGAGGCAGCAGCGATTCTGGGCGTACGCCCAGAGGTGCACATCAGCTGCCAGCACAATCCCAGCCTTACAACTGCATCTGCTAGAGTAGATCATTTGCATTATGCATTCTCTCTCTGGCATTATCAGCACATTTATTGAACGTATTTTAACTTAGCATGTGTCAGTTCCGGTAAATAGCCAATAATTTCATTTTGCAGACAAGTAAGTGAGGCATGGCAATTGAGTGATTTCCACATGGTAACATTAGAAGCCTGTGTCAGGGCAAGGTGAAAGCCCACCTTTAGGCGCAGATCAGCCCTTTATGTGCCAAGCATTTATTCTACATCACAGCAGCTCAAATGCAAACATAATTATGCTCAATAGCTTTTTTTCACAGCACCCCTCCCTTGGTAGATTCAATAGGAGCTATACTAAATTTGTTAGCGATGGAAGCTGCTCTTGCCTGTTGCAAATACAGATATGCAAAGGTGCTCCCCAAATCCTTCTTGAAATGGTCAGTCCAAGAATGCAAAACACACTCTTGCTTTTGTAAGGCTGGTGCACACAGAACAGTCACTCAGTTTACATCTGTCAAGGAGACTGGGCAATTATTTCGTAAGAAATCACAAGTCATCCCCTTCTCTTTACTATTATTATTTGTATTATGGGAACCCCTAGAGGTCCCAACCTAGAACTGGCCCTCCCCATGTATGTCTGCCAACACACCACAGAAGACTGTTTTGAAAAGCTGAGTCTTTACAGCTAGCCATCTACAAGTGTGAAAGACAGACTAAGAAAACTGAAGCGACATGTCTACGGTCACCCCAGCCAACCCAGGACACAGCCAGGAATATAATCTCAACATCCCCAGCCTCCGTAGAGTGACCTTCCACTTGATTATGTTATTTACAGTTAGAAATGTAGCCGCAACAGCATCCAAATTGCTTAATGGGAGGGGTCCCTGACTCATGGTAACCTCCCAAGCGCGATCAGTCATTTCATCTGAAATGCTCCTAGTTGTACCAGGTCAAAATTGTGAGCACACTAACAACCAAACAGTGTAGATAACCCTCAGCCAGCGCCTGGGGCTGCCCCTGGCCTTGTGTCATTTACTAGCACAGACATGACTTTTATCTCTCTCTGTCACTGGTTCTCTATGTCTAATATCATACACACAGACACATACACAGGAGAACTTATGCAAAGTCCATATACATCAAACTACTCAGTAACTGAGAGCACCAGCTAATAATTACTTTGTAGTTCAATACTTAAGTCTTTACACCATGGCGGCCAGCCAGCACTTAATGTGACATTTTTGGCTCTATTGTAACTATAGGTTCAAGAATCATTTTGCCTGATTGGAGATGGAGAGGGATTTTCCACCAAAGTCAAATCATAGAATTTAGGTTGGGATCCTCCTCAGGAGTCATCTGGTTTAATCTCTGCTCACACCAGGGCTAATTTCTACATTAGATCAAGGTTGGGTTGTTTTTTTTTTTTTCAGAAGAATCTGCACACAGAAAATGTGTACCAAAACAGGCACATGCTGATTTAAAAGAAATGTCTGAAAACAAATGACTCCTCATACTCAACTTGAAAATTCCTACTGGAAGTCAAAAAGTAGCCCCCTCAAAATAGTCTATTACCTGGTGATCAGAGCATCACCTGGAGTGTGAAAACCCTGGTCCAACCCCTCACAGTCTGGGTGAGAATCTTAACCCTAGATGCTATTCCACTACATAATCTTCCTTCTCTGCAACCTTTTACAAAAATCTCTGAAACATCCTAGTTTTTATCCCACTGCAGGGAAACTTTCAAACCTTTAAAATATTTATTGAACGGGAAAACACTTTCTCATCCCTCCCTGTAGATGAAGACAGAATTAAGATCGAATTCATTCACAGAATAATCTGTTTGAAGAACGCACATCCTTCAGCAATACCTATAGGGATAAACCCAGGACCAGCTGAACGTGTAAAACAGTGACAGGAATCAGGAACAGAAGCTCTTTTCAACATCAGAGTGTGCAGGAACCTCATAGAGCTGTGAAGAATCAATCATTATTTTATCTTTGTAGGTATTTCATCCACAATCACCACGTGGGCATCTGAATAATACACTGAACATACTAAGGGTTGTTATCTTCACCTACAATGGTCTCCCATAGGATTTTTGTTTCTTCTGGGAGGGAAATGGGATCAAAGCTTTAGCCTAGCTATACAGTGTAAAACCTAGCAGAGTATAATAGAACTTTATAGACTTAATAGACTTTTTTTCCTTAGGGAAAAAACATGGATTCAAGCTAAAAGTACATAGGCATAAAAGTCTGCAATAGTACAAGCTATACATAGTTACTAAAAGAATACCTGGAAAGGGAGAATACCTCTGACTGGCTGAAGTGGTTGAAATATGAAACAGTTGATTAACTTTAGAAAAAGATCAATTTTGAAGTCTATAATGAGCAAGTGCCAAGGTCCTCTGTGAAGGTCTTATTTCTTACGAGGCACTAACTCAATTTCCTCTTCTGATTTGGTTATTATTAGCCACATCTCCCAATTAACAAGTATAACTGATTGCTTAGCCACATGTCCTGTGGACCCATTTTTAGGTCCTTAGAATAATTATTAAATTCTGTTGACCATTCAAAGTCAGAGCTTGTCATTTGGAAATCTGACTGGGATTTAAACACAGAGAGTACTACATTTAGCCCAGAAGACACTGGGATGCACAGGCATTCCCATCTCTGCTGTAAGTCAGCCCAGCAGTCACGAGAGAGTCGACAACAAAACTCTGCCTCTCGCATTCACAGAACCACAGAATGGTAGGGGTTGGAAGGGACCTCTGGAGATCATCTAGTCCAACCCCCCTGCCAAAGCAGGTTCACCTAGAGCAGGTTGCACAGAAACGTGTCCGGGCGGGTTTGGAATGTCTCCAGAGACAGAGAACTTTGCAGTTCTTACCCTTGCAGCTGCTCTGGGAAGTCATGTTCTGGGCTTATGGGGGAAGCTGCCTGTTGGATGGCTCGAGATATTTGACCAGGGAGGTGAATCTGAGTGCACACTCCTTGGGAACCAGCACACTTTACAGGTGATGTGCTCCTGGCACGCTGCGGTGTGGAGGAAGAGGGCTGTGCCACCTGAAACAGATGCCACCTCCTCACAGTCACTAAATTCTACCCTAGGAAACACCTACGGGAGCTGCCAGTTCCCAAGGCTCTGTCTGAGTCCAAATTGGTTAGGGCTGCCACAAATAGGAGACATTGCTTTCTTACGAGGAAGAAAGAAAGAAGAAAAATAAAGGATGAAGTACTCAGTAGTATTTCAGACTCCCCAAAGGTTCCCTTAAGCTTGGTCCCTGGAGAACAGATGCTCTCAGTGTTTCTGGTCAACCTGATAGAAATCTGGATAAACAAACGGATAGAAAGGGATGTTACAGAGGACACAAGTTCCTGAAAGTCTTTTTCGCTTCATAGCGTTGCCACCTCCATCTTAGCCAGGATGAACCAAAGCCAGCTGTCTTTCATCCAGGCACTGATGGCTCCCAGGCATTGGATGATGGCAAGGGCTGTGATTGATACAAAGAAAATACAGAGCTAAGCATCATCCATATATTTACTGGTACTTCAACCCATTTTTCTCTCTCACTCTCCCAAGAAGAACTGGCCTCCTACAGATCAGTCACAATCTGGTCCTAAGCCTGCTATAACTGTTACAGTCTGGATATAATTCAGTCCAAATGCAAACATTTGTATTAGTGGGTTTCATGTTTCACCCTGAAAAATTAAACATGCTTAAATGGCCTAGGAAAGGTGGCAGTGATATTCAGCAAATGGCTTACTCAACCCTAATCCCCCATGCAGTCATTTGTAGGGCAACAGAGATTTACCGTGATTAAGATATTTGCTAAGGATAATATCCCTTTTATTATTGGCTGTTTGCAGAGACACTGGCTTAAATATAACTCAGTAGAGAGAGACCAAGGAGGGAACAGCTGCAGGCTTTTCTAGACACATTTTTAAAGGTCATTATATGACATGATTATAACATAGCTAGAACAATTGAGGGAAAACAATTATAAATGTTGCTAATGGAAAAATTGGCTCTCTCAAACAGTAAAGAGAACAAGAAGACCCTTTGTAATTGCAGGATGTGTACAAGAATACTAAAGTATTGACCTGTAGTAAAATACATTTACCCAGTGTCTTAAGGACATTTTCACCTATGGTCCTTAATTTTCTGAATGATCACCACCAGGAATCTCAAAACTAAATGTCAATTGTCCCAATCTCTGCAAGACCTTAGAGACAAAAGCTCCTAAAAAGATTTTGTGTCTACCAAAGTGACGGAATGTATTAATGCCAGAAGTCTACCTTGCCTAAAATTATATTTTTCAACGGAACTGGTTAAAAAAATTTATTAAATTTTGCTAATTAAAAGATGTATGCTTCACATAATCAATGCACAGCTGACCCTATTTCCCAGATCAAAGAGCTGGAAATACATAGAAAGAGAAATCTGTCTTCCTCACAACATCCTAAAGGATTTAAATCAGGGATGTGAGCAAAGAAAGAGATTTTGTAGGAAACAGAGATGGCCTTGCCCACTTTCTAATCAGGTCAGGGTTCTTTCTCTTAGAAGACTATTTTATCTAGTTTATAACTGTTAAATTAAAGTCCCTGCACCCAAGATACCACTTCAGAACCGAACTCCACTCCAGGTTAGACAATACCTTCTCTTCAGCCCAATTTTTGCCTTGCTCGTCTTCATCCCAGCTTTGTTAGCTGTTCACTGCATACCACCCAAAACAACGAACATTTCTTGCCTAGAAATTCATAACTCTTCATTATATCAAGCCATTCCACCAACACCTGTCTTCCTTTAACTGATAAATAAATGTGTGGTGGTTAGTGCTGGTCTGTGAAAGAAGGGCATAGAGACCGTTCACTTTCTCACCCAGACGCTCTCTCCAGAAGAACTGTGTTAATGGCAGATACATCTCCAGTTCTCTGTGCCACTCTTCTTCCTACCTATGTCTCTTACTGCACCTACCGGATACTGGTTGGTTGCAATGTTGAACAGCTGAAATGCACGGTGGGCCAGGTGGTTCAAGTGGAATATGCAAAAAAAAACTCAGCAAACTTTTATAGAGACTGGAATTCCTCACCAAATAATAAAGATGATGATCTCACACGTGATGACATTTTGCTGGTTTCAGCCCATACCTAGGCAGAAGAATACTTACATTGCAAAAGTCACCGCACAGCAATTGTTTGTGTCAGTCTAAAGAGAAAAGCCAAAACAAGGGTTAACCGTGGGAATATGAACTCTTTACTATGGATGTAGACACTCCAGACCATAATTCACAGAGTCACAGAGGACAGAAGGTACCTCTGGAGACCGTCTAGGCCAATCCCCATGCCCTGACCAAAGTCAAGTAGAGCAGCACGTTGCTCAGGGCTGTGTCCATTCAAATCCAAGGATTCAGACTCTACAACGTGCTTGGACAATCTGTTCCAATGATCCTGTTAATCATGAGAGAGATTAATATAGTGAGTACCTGTTAATGTCTCTTCTGAGGGAATTAGGAAGATGAGTCTCCACGACAGGAAACACCTTAAACACTAGGACAGACACCTCTAAGCAGCATCCTTGAACAAGAGTGCCTGTGCACCAGGACTGGCCATGAACAGCTCAGCTTGGAGATGCCCATCCAGTACCCTTCCTTGTAACCTTTGACCCTCATTTTTATATATTTTTATTTCCCCCCCCCCAAATCAGCTAATTCACAGGACCTTCTGTAAGAAAGAGACTTTTTTTTTTGAGTGCGTGTAGAACGAAGTCCATCCTCCCAAAATTAAAACAGATAAGCACATCTCAAAGGTGCCTTGGACACTCCTACACTCTTCTGTGAAGAAGGTAATTGGACTAAAAGGATGTTTTCCAGTCTGTGCTCCCCTTCAAACCTTTTTTCCCCACACTCCTATTCCTGTGTTCCTATATTTACTTATTTTTCGTTTCCAGCAAGCATTTGTTATCTGAGTTTGCTGAGTTTTTACACTTTGGAAGATATAAGCAGATTCTGGCCTCCAAGTCCCGGAATGCAAATAAGCGAACATCATAGATCAGAAACTCCTCACTGTGGCAAATGCTTTCTCTTTAGGGCAGTGCACATTGCTACAGCTCCTTGCTTTTTGTTTTCCTCCAGTTTCCTTTCACTTACAACATGCACCTCATATCCTGAGTTCCAGAGCTTCCTCCTCATCCGCATGAATGTGCTACTAATGAGAACTTTCTGTTCATCTCCAGATTTGAATAAATCCATTTTAATCAAGTCAGCATTCCCTTAGGCAGGATCGGGTGGAAGAAACCTTTTCAGGACAGTAAAGGTCTCCAGAGTCCTCAGGTACAGCCTGTCCTCTGACTCCCCCCAAGCACTTAACCTGTGGGGTACCTGGCCATTCCCTCATTTCAACAGCCAGGATCTAAAAAGGATCGTCCCCTTTAATTTGGAGCATAAAAAAGTGAGAAAGTCACAAATCGATACATTTGCACAGAAATATCTTTTAATGTTATTTCAGTTCAGTTTTCCCTTGAGAAATTTTTTTGTGAAGATGCTGTAATTCAGCTTTTAAAAATCAAAGTTTGCTACTCTCGATAGCATGGAGTGCACCACTTACTCCTGCAGAAGCTAATCTGAAAATCTGAAAGACACGGCTCGGATGACAGTCCAGAGTTATACCAAGTGGGCAGTTTCCCAACTTCAGAAGTACCCTGAAAACTCAAGAGTGCCAAGTTTTGGAGGTCTGAAACTATTCCGACAAGTAAGAAGATTGTTCTTTGCAAACGACCTTGTCAGATTCCTTTAAAATTACGCTCCTGATGCACCCATCCAATTTGCAATGTTTAAAAGGCGCCTTTCCCCACTGTCACTTTCATTAGTCTGAAGCAGTTGTCTTTTTATATTCTGCTGTGAAAAGGCTGGCAGTGCTGCAAATTAACTGCTACATTTCATTTCCAAAGTAGCGTTCAGATGCATCTAGTTGTACTTTGGTTTTGGACAAACAGAGGTATATGGTTATCTAAGGAGGAAAAAGGGAACGATATCAAAATATATGTGCTAGACTGTGAGATGAGAGTTAAACAAAACGCTTGGGAGCCCTGGACAAATTTAGTTCTCATCCCACTTCTTCCATTAATGAATTTGGGCTGATTTTCTGAACGCTTACTGGTGTTCTGCTGCCTAAGCCTCTGCCTCACCCTTTATTAGTCCTCCTTCCAAGGACCTGAGAACCTGCTGGCTAAATTTCAGTGAAATTTGTCAGAAACGTTGAGATGACAAATATAGTTAAGTCCCTATGCATTTTATAAGACCTGGTAGCCAATTACAGAAGAGACTCACATCCGTGCCAAAGCCGGTTTTAATTGTTGCACTGTCCCACCAGCCAACCAGCATGGATGTAATACCTAGCCGATTAGCATGGATATAAACCTGGACTAGCTACGAGATAGGAGGCAATGGTAAAACACTTTGTTACTGCAATGAATAGATGTGAGGGATGCACTAAGGAAAAAATTACATGAATCTGTAAGGAAAAAGACTTCATTGGTACCAATGCTCATGGCACTTTTTGTTCTTCTCTTCCAGTGGTGGCGTAAATCTGGAGTAATGCTGCTTAAAGTTATTATTAAAATAGCTGAAAGGGAGAATTTAGTCTTATATCATTAAAACGGTTTTCTCCAAATGTTAAAATAATGGCAATAATAATTCTGACACGGGAACATTAAAAGGATACCTGATTGATATTTTTACATATAAACCATGGGGTCGCCTGGAGCACAAAATATGGAAATACCAGGTCTACTAGATTAAAAGCTAGTTCACTACTGTCCTAAATAATTAAACACAAAGCATTCCCTCAATGGCTTTGCCTGAGAAGAAAAAAATGTAGCTGGGAGAAATACAGTTACTAAATCTCCCAAATTCATCATGAATGCTTTAGAAGTCCCAGTTCGCAGAGACATGATTAGGTGACAACCTCCAGTGCCTTTTAAGTAGTCGGAAAAAGAAGCGCGTAACCGAGAAGAGCTTGATGCAGCACCAGTATGATGGAAAGCTGAAAATATCAGAAGATACCTGTTTTAAAAATGCATAATTAATCTGAAAACCAAATGTAGGACTGATACTGAAAAAATGTTGAAGAAGTCCACAGTATTGGAAAGAGTTCTCTACCCTGGAGAAGATTTACTCTTCTCTGCATTTCTTCCAAGAGGAGCTTATTTGAGGAGAGCGGTTGATCTATATTTTGTCTTGAATAGGTAGGTCCATGTACAGGACGCCCTGCAGAAGTAGTGTATAAATTTGCCTCTCTGTTCTGCTTACCGCTCTGTGAGGCCTTCGCGCATGGTTTAAACTGTGGATTCAATATAACAGATACAAACTTTCACAATAGGGAAAAAAAAAAAGAAAAAGAAAAAAAAAACCCTAACTTTGCAGCATCTCGATTTGGTTTATAAGCATATTGTTTCTGGGACACGCTTTTCTTCTCACAGTTCTTCACCAGTGTGCCAGAAAATCTCAAAATCTATTGTTCAGAGCTTGCAAACCTCTATCACAGTTGGACTGTCTTGAGATTTGGATGTCTGGGTTTTGTTTGGGGAAAACTGGTTTCTTTGTGTTTATTCTGGCTAATTGTCCCAAGGACACCCCTTTGCTCTCCTGGGGAGAAGGCTCCCAGATCACTTTGTCTCTGGCAGCAAAGCCATTCATGACACCTGAAGCACCATCCACAAGGCAGCCTCCTTCATCAGCACAGAAAGGTGTGACAGGTGCCCACAGCGCCTCAGGATGGGCTGGATCTCCTGAAACCTGTTGTACCCGAGGGCAAAGGCTCACAGTTCCTTCTGGCAACGCTAGGGACTCGCCTCCCCCAGCACAGAAAGGCTGCGGTGTATCCCTTTCTTGTCCTCCATCAAAAATCTGTGGCTTGAAAGGGGTTTTTTCCCCCTTGTTTTTTTCCCAGGACCCCACAGAAAATGTAAATGCCAATGGACAAAGGGATGGATAAAAGCCACAGCTCTATGATTTATGCAATTCAGGCAGATTTGAGAATTTGGCTTTTTTAGTGGCTCGCGTCTGATGCGGCAAAGGGAATCTTTCCACCCACATCAGTAGGAAGCAGCACCTTGGTCTTCACTGGCTCCCAGTTCTCCTTTTGATGTCAATCAGGGCTGAATGACAAGGTTGGAAAGAAAACTGGGATATTTTTTCTTCCTCCTTTTTTTTTTTTTTAACGCTCTCGCGTGACCAGCCGTTTCCTCTCCACAGGGGCAGGGGCTGACAATAATCTCTGCATTCGCTGACAATGAAATCACGCGTTCCTCTTAATCCCGGCCCTGACAGCCAAGTGATTAGCGTGCTACAGAGACAGGGCTATTTGACAGCGCCTGAAAAATCTCCGTGCATCAACGGCTTAAAACAATATTAATCGTTGGCATTAAAATTTCTCTGAGCCCAAACGCAGGCTGATGGATCTGTCCCGCGTTATTTATAGCGTTCCTTTATTTACACCTTTTCATCGCCACGGCGTTTGCTGCCTGGGGTTTTATTGCCCTTATAAATTTCCACTCCCTGCACCACCTTAACAGTTTTTGAAATAATACAGATAAGCAAGAGCAAGCTGATGAATGCAGGAGGTAAAAGGCTTATTCTGCTGCCCCGGTGGATGGGCCAGAAGACATGCCCATTAAACAGCCCGCGCTGCTTCGGGAAGCCTGGCCCACCAAAAAGCAATGTAGCGAACAATACAGTGAACTTCTCCTGCCACCAATAAACCTGTCTTACGAAGGAGATTAATGCTTTTCTGAAAGGGTTGATAACTACTGAATTACCAATCTATCCCAGCACCAAAATCAATCACCAGCGTCAAAGGGACTGGGAATACATTTAGGTCCCTCTTTGCTCTCGTCTGAAATGTCTATAAAAACTCTGCTCTTTCCATAGACCTCTGCTCTTGCTTACGGCATTTTGCAAATTCTGCCTCGGGAGTGAAAGCCTGGAGGACGTGTGATGAGAACAGGATTTTCACGCCATGTTCACTGAGTTTAACAGCAAAGGTGTAATTCTCAGCCCAGCAAAGTCAATGGCAAAGCTCACACTAGATTCAATATTGAAGGAATGGATTGTAGGGAAATTAAAAGACGAACAAGATGCATGCACTGCAAGCCTAGGCTGTCCTTCCAAAACGTCCTTTCCACATATTTCAGCTAATGTGATCGAAATCTGATGAGCAGACCTGACCAATCCCCCAGGAAACATGAGGCAGCTTCACATTCACTGCAACTGGGAATCACTAATACAGAGAATAACTCTTTGCAATTCCTTGACTGCTGGAAAAGCTCTGCCACCAGTAATGGTATTCTGCTGTTTGGATAGGTTTGGAAGTACCACTGACCAAAAAAATCACACACCCTCACCAAAAGCAGACAACTCCTGGGACACAGCATGGCAGCTCCATCATTATATGATAGAGTGTGCAAACTTGAAGATGACATTTATATCAGAAGATGATGTAATTGGAATTAATCCCTAACTGGTCTTAAAATTCAGCTGCTTTCTAATTAAAATTGCCAAGGGCAATGTTAAGAAAAATAAAATTATCTGACTAAGATTTTGGCGAGGGTATCAGGATGGGCATTCCCACGTTTGAAAAAAAGTAATTGTAACTTCACAAGAATTAACTGGGCCTCTTGGATTATAATTAAATGTATGGTGGAGAGAATGACTGCCTGCTCTCTTCAAAACATGTGTCCAGGTCAATTCCCAGCACAAAAGTTTTCCCATAAATCAAAGCTGCAGGTTCTGAACTAGAACAAAGTGACCTCCCCCACCCCCTTCCCTCCTCCTACCCCCACACACACTTTCGGCACTTCACGCTTTGCCAACAAACACCAGTTTCCTTCCCAGATGCATTTCTCAGAGCCTTGATGTCTTTCACAAATATGTTTTTGTATTGTTACAGAGGGATTTGAGCTGCAATCGGAGCCCAGGTCACAATCCAGGCTTTCTGAAACTTCAAAGCTTTTAGGCTTACATTTGAGAATAGAAGGGAGAGAAGCAAAGTTTGGTTCACACTTTGTTACATCGCTGGGATGATTAATACAGGGAGGCTTCACACCCGCCAGCCTCCCATTATCACATCCAGCTGCTCCACGGAGCATTTCAAAATGAAATAAAAATAATAATTAAAAAAAAAAAACCCACTGGATGGAGATTATCTCTCCCAGAGTCCTTGAAGTCATAAGCTAAAATAGCAACTACCCGATAGGAAAGAGGGACAATATCACTATAGCATTTAGAGGAGGCTGCTGCTCAGGCTATTCAGAGCTGAGAAGGGGATGGTGCAGCCAGGTCAGCGTGGCAATGGCAGAGGAGGAGACAAGAGAAAGGCACTATGTGGGGGACTCATGGGGGAAGCCACATAGGCAAGGTAGGAGCCCTCTCCTTTCTCGACAGCACGGCCAGCGAATGGCCACTCAGACAACACAACTCATCCTAAAGTAAACCCTTTGCAGAGACAGGCAAACATTTACGTCCCCATTTTGTTCAGCGGCATCGGCACTTTTGAAATAACAAAGCCAAAAGAATAACCAAACAACCAAAAAGCCACCGTGGGAAAACAAATGCTGCTCAGGGGCAGATCGATCCCTGCTTGTACAACAGCCCAGAGCAGCCACCAACCCCGGTGAAATCATCTGCAATGGTACTGCTGGGGTGCAAAGAGGTGAAGTTATTTCTTTAGCATAACTTGGGCAACCCCAGAGATCCTGTTCCTGGCTGGGATTAGACCACGCAACCCCTCCGGAAAGTCTGGCACACAGAGCAAATATTTCCTAGCTTACAATAACACATGATCTTACACAGTTCTCTGCCCTCTGAAGTGAGGGGGATAAACAAACACCAAATTGTTTGAATAATATTGGTGAATCCAGATTTCAGTTAGAGGGAATTCATGTTAGACCAATTAAATAGTATGTCAATTCCTTCTAATTATATGTTCCTGCAGCCTACCCGGTAATTACACTTAATGGGTCTAAATCAAATCAGCATGTTACCTGAGAAATAATTGGATTTGTGTGCAATTTTTTAATGATCTTGAAAGGTACCCTGGAGATTGAAGTCCTCTGTGTTGATCCTAGGCTTGAGCGTGCTTTGGAGGTAGATCTCAGGCTACGTTTCCCCTGATAAATTAAATGTGCCGGTTCTCTGTTGCTGAGGCCAACTGGCATGGGACATATACATAGTATGTATACACATACATAGTGTATTTATTTATTTACAGGCACAGAGAATACACAGCACTGCCAAACACCTGACATTTAAAAGCAGTTCCATGCATGTATCTGACTCCTGTACATGCAGATGAGTGTTCACTAGACCCCGGATCCAGTCATTGGATCAGAGGGAACCCTGATTAGCACAAGACTTCCCAAAAAACACACAAGCCATTGAATTTCTCACTGTTTCTAGTTAAGCAAGGACTTCTCTGAAATATTTCTTTGAATTTCTAGGAGGTGAACCATAACGTGTCAGCACCAAACCTCTGCGTGAGCTTCCCTGCTTCCAGCGAAAGCAATCTCAGAGCAGTTAGTACAGCAGAGATTGTCCCGATCGCCCTGCTCCCCGGAGCCCCACCATTTAGAAAATGTGGGGCCTTCATGATTTACTGTCCTCCATCTCATTGAAATTCTGCCTGTGAGAATCCAAAATAGAACCTTGCCTTTTGAGTGAACCCCATACAGCCAGTGAGCATCGAAACCACTAGATTTCAAACACAACGTAATGTCAGAGAGGCATAACTGCAGTGACAGTGGCTGGAGGGGATGACTGCACCATCTAGTTATTCTTCAGCAAAGGTACAAGTAAATGCCACTAACTTCAGTGTTGCTTTCTTTCAAGGAAGTCTTCCTTTTTAGATAACTACCTCTATTCAGGGGGCTTTTGAGGCTCCAGCAGGACTCAGAGTGGGAGGGCTTGGGCATCCTTATTTTATATTACAGATGTCCTGTCCAAACTCTGCCACTTCCCAAAGCACCTCTCCTACCTGTATACAGGAAAACCCACATTCATTCTACCCAGGTAGGCACTTAACCAAGGCACCTCCTTCAGCAGCATGGTCACATCAGGCTCCCTCAATA
Source organism: Chroicocephalus ridibundus (assembly GCF_963924245.1). Taxonomy (NCBI): domain Eukaryota; kingdom Metazoa; phylum Chordata; class Aves; order Charadriiformes; family Laridae; genus Chroicocephalus; species Chroicocephalus ridibundus. The sequence goes on along the minus strand of NC_086286.1, from coordinate 121,501,944 downwards.
GGCAAAGGAAAGAAACAGATGACTCTAGAAGACAATTCAGACCTTAAATAGCTTCTTATTAAAGTACTTCTCTAGTGTCTACTGTAAAGAAGGACAAATTCAGGAACAGAAACATAGCCCAGAAAATTGCATTTGTCTTCTGATAAAGTTACGGATTGAAGCAGGCACCAGGCAGTGAGCCCAGGACAAGGACCCTCTGGTGCTCTTTGGTTACAATTACGTGTGCTCAGACTTTCTGGAGCAGATCAAGACTTCACAGGACCACAGCTTTTGGGGTCAACTCTTAAACACGAAGGCCTTGCTCTAGATTCATTTACAGCTGATAAACAATACCCAAATACTCAATAACCCCCAAAGCCCACCAAAATTTTTCATGGTCCTGTACTTTCCATTCTGTGGCTCCATTTCTTCAGTCCCCTCATTAACTTTCTCCCTGCACCAAGGTGAAAAGCCATAGTTACCAAACTCACAAAAGCGCTAGATTCAGCTTGTGAGACTCGAAACTGATGTCTTGAATCATCAAGGAGAGGTTGACCGTGTCCCCGTGTCTCTGTGCAAAGCTAATCCTCACATATTTCAAGCCTTTTTATTAATCTATTGGGTTCTGATTAAAAGCTTGCCAAGTGACTAAAAAACAATAATTTGTGTCAGGTTACCCTGTTTCACCCTGCAAAATTGGAGCTGCCTGAAAAATGTCTTGGGGAAATGTTTTCAAGCAACTTCCCCTGCTCTCTTTTAGGAAAATCACTTACCCAGCACACAGGCAAAGTCCTCCTTTTCTAGCGTATCTGTAATTAGCAAAGAATGCCAAGCCATAAATATTTATGCACAGATGGGATCCTGAAGTACCTTCAGAAGTTCAGCACAGGCCTCAATAGTCAGATTTCTCAAGCAAGCTTTGATATAAAACCTGCAGGTTCAGGAGGACTTGTCAGAACACCCTGCTAATCACCCCTCTCTCAGGGATGCATTTCTCACCCAAGAAGGGATGTTCCAATCACTCACGAAAACCCCACAACAAATGCAGGTGCTTCATTACTTACTTTTCATTTGAATTCCTCACAGATCTTGCCAGATCCCTCCAGTTCATTAGCACAGGTCTCTGCGTGCAAAAGGATTTCTCTGCTGCTGACAGAGTCTGACTGTTTCTGCTTTTGTTTCAACCTTTTCTGAAATCAGGTGTGGTTTTCTTCCCTGTGTGAACTTTTTTTTTTATTTCTTCCTCAAAAATTTTGTTGACCGTGATGCTGGAACCACATTATTTACGTCATCTAAAAAGCTTGGCATGAGGCTGGTGTGAAATGCCATGTCCAGACTATTAATTCAAATAGAGTCAGGGCCTGTTCTCTGGCTGGAACCGGTTGGCGCAGTTTGGCCACCATCAAACCCTATCTGTCTCCAAACTAACATGTCTGCTTCCAAAGTGCTGACGGAAAACAGTGCCCAGGCTGTGCTAACTTCCCCGGTGGGGCCAGGATTTGGCCAGGAGGGTGTTGGTTGTCCTGGGCCAAAGCCACACCAGGCCCCCCTCCTCCGCATCGTGCATGATTGCACTCCCAGTATCCAGGCGCCGGTCCCGTTTAATTTAAACGCAGCTAATGAGATCACACAAAACATAGATTAACATTTCCCAGCCTGATCTGGGAGCAATTAAGAGCTGGTTTATGGCACGGCGTGGGCAGGTGGGTTTCCCGGTGCACCACCATCTTCAGCGCCTGCCTTAGGCACCCAGGCCTGAAGTGTTTGCCCACACAAAGAGCTCCTGCTCCCTCTGGAGGGGCAGGCGGAGAGGGGACGAGTCCCAGTAGCCCACTGGGACAGGAAGGCGGCCACAGATGGGAGTGGGAGAAGCCCACCCACCGCCAACAGCGTGAGCTCAGCGTTGGCAAAGGCTTTCACTGGCACCTGCAAAAACAATCTGCAACTGGGGCTGCCAGCGAGGAGGAAGGAGCCGGAGCAGAAGCATCCCAGCAAGGCAGCAAGCGAGGGGGAGAGGGGAAATGCTCCGCACCCAGGGGGTTACATTACACCGAAAATAAAGGTGGAGGGGAAAAACAGTCCTAGGAGGCCTCTCTGGTGAGTGTTAAGTATGAAAACGCTTTGGTCTCGCCAGAGCAGAGATTCAATAGCGAGATACTTACTTGGCCTGCACTTGTACCACACGATGAGGTATTTGCCGGTTCCAGGGCACGGATCCGCGCCGAACAGCCGGCTATTGACGAGAAACTGGCAGCTCCGTCTGTCCTGGCACTCGTCCAGCATCTTCTGCAGCCAGGGAGGCACACAGACACACACGAGAAACAGAGAAACAAAAGCACATCAGTATCTCCACCGAAGGGATCGTCCAACGGAGACAAACTGGAGAATGGCAAGGCCATCCTCACTTCTGCATCCGTCCCCGGCAGGAGGCAGGCAACAGTGCTTAATGCAACGAGTACTGCAGGAGCCATGGGCTAGGAGAGGGCTAAAACTTGCTCTGCTTTAAGGAGCGCGATGCCTTTCCCTTTCATGCATGCAAAAGGAGGGATTTGCACTGTTTTGAAGTATTTTCATGCAGCTTAACCGTAGTATAAGGCACCACTGTCCCAGGAAAAGCAGCTCTGGGGACACGGATCAGCCTTGACAGTTAAAAGCACAGACTCACACCCTGCCACCGCCATTCTGCTTTAGATTTCTCTGGAGATGCACAATTTCAACTGCAGCTTTCAAGAGAGCTCTTGCCTCGCTTACATAAAAGCTTTGGCAATTGCTGGTATTCCAATAATTGTTGTGGTGAGAACGCTGCTATACAGCCAACTTAGTCAGTTTTTAATAGGGCTCACTCCTCTTCCCCCATGACTATCGCGTTCCTTTTAGCTACGCTCAGCAAGGGCCTGCGAGTCGGAGGGTCCTCCCACTGCCGGCATTTTGGGTCCTCTCCCCTTTTCTGCACTGCCTTTCCTGTAACGCTCGCTCCCCACTTCCCCATTCATAACACTCTTAAAAACTCCATGTCGGAATCCACAGGGGCAAGACATTCTGTCTCCTGCTAGAAAATAGCTTCATTAAGGAAGATTAATGATTTCTTTTAACCCTATGGTCCTCTAAAGCAGGAGTGGGGGGAGAGAATATTATTAAGTGGGGCAGTAATTAAGTTTTAAATTCAGCTGGATGGCTTAGGCGGTATTTATGTGCTGCTGTAGAGCCCCTAAAGCGCTAAAATTACCATAATGTTTGCCTGACACACATGAACCTGTCAGAGCATTTTGAGACCGCAGAGCGAGGTAATCCACGGGCCTCACTAAGTCCCTGCGATACAGAGCTGTGAATTCCAGTCCCAAAACAATTAATTTTCACCTGCAAGGAGGCACTGGAAAATCCTTTCTCAGAAATTCCCCCTTAGACTCCCCTGGTCTCTTTTGTCTTCTCCCTGTTCCCTTTTCTTACCCCCACCTCGATATTTGGGCTTTCCCACAATCTTATCCCTGTGCCATTAACATAAAGGCTGTTCCTTCTCTACCACACGCCACCCAAACCAATTTTCTCTCTGCCTCAGTGACTACTCTGGTTTTGAGTTCTCCCTGAACATAATATATCTAATCTTTAGCATCATAACTCTGAACATCACCCTCTGAACAAGAGGAACAACAGCTGTTCCAGTTTCAAGTGCAATTCGAAACTGCCTCATTTGCGGTTGCTCATAACTTCCTGAAGCTTTCACCTTTTGGGCTAACACATGCAAGAATTCGTGCCTGCCTCAAGTCTGACCTTTATTTTAAAGTTCAAACCGAGACGATTCGGGCCTCTCCTAGGGAGCAGAGAACATATGCTGTTGTTTTCTACTTACAAAGGTAATAAAATGCAGGCATCTCGTTTCCAAATACAGAAGGAAAGGCTCAAAAGTGAACACTGAAGAAGGTGCCTGGGAGCGTTAGCCCCAACTTGACCGTCACATTAAAATGCATAGAAACAGCATATTCTTTCCTCTAGGCTCATAAGGGTTGACTGCTCACTCAGCATGTGAAATTTAATTCAATGCAAAATCCAATGAGTTGCAAAGGAATTTAAGCAAGGCCTCTATGCAGATACCTCATTTGATCTCAAAAGGCAGAGAACAACTGGAACAACCCTTGAATCACAGAATCACAGAATGATAGGGTTGGAAGGGACCTCTGGAGATCATCTAGTCCAACCCCCTGCCAGAGCAGGGTCACCCAGAGCAGGTTGCACAGGAACGCGTCCAGGCAGGTTTGGAATGACTCCAGAGACGGAGACTCCACCACCTCTCTGGGCAGCCTGTGCCAGGGCTCTGCCACCCTCAAAGTCAAGAAGTTCCTCCTCATGTTTAGGTGGAACTCCCTATGCTCAAGTTTGTGCCCGTTACCTCTTGTCCTGTCCCTGGGCACCACTGAAAAGAGCCTGGCCCCATCCTCCTGACACCCACCCTTTAAGTCTTTATAAGCGTTGATAAGGTCCCCCCTCAGACATCTTTTTTCCAGACTGAAGAGACCCAAATCCCTCAGCCTTTCTTCATAAGAGAGGTGTTCCAGTCCCCTAATCATCTTGGTAGCTTTCTGCTGCACCCTCTCCAGCAGTTCCCTGTCCGTCTTGAACCGGGGAGCCCAGAAGTCCAGGTGTGGCCTCACCAAGGCAGAGTAGAGGGGGAGGATGACCTCCCTCAACCTGCTGGCCACACTCTTCTTGATGCACCCCAGGATGCCATTGGCCTTCTTGGCCACAAGGGCACATTGCTGGCTCATGGTCATCCTGTCATCCACCAGGGCTCCCAGGTCTCTTTCCACCAAGCTGCTCTCCCCAACCTGTACTGGTGCATGGGGTTATTCCTCCCCAGGTGCAGCACCCTACACTTGCCCTTGTTGAATTTCATAATGTTCCTCTCTGCCCAACTCTCCAGCCTGTCCAGGTCCAGTCTTCTGGTGTGTCAGCCAGCCCCCTCAGCTTTGTGTCATCAGCAAACTTGCTGAGGGTGCACTCTATCCCCTCATCCACGTCATTGATAAATATATTGAAGAGGACTGGACCCAGTACTGACCCCTGGGGAACACCACTTGTCACTGACCTCCAACTAGACTCTGGGCCCCTAATCACGACCCTCTGAGCTCCGTCTTTCAACCAGTTTTCTATCCACCCTACTGTCCATTCATCTAACCCACACATGAATGATTCACACACAGAGAGAAATCCTCTCCAAATCACCGCAGATCTGCAAGGATTTGCTGGTACTGGACAGCCATGGCTGTGTTTATACCCAAGCAGTGCTAAGAATATGGAGCAAAGGGAAAGAGGCAGAACCCCAAATGTTTTCTTTCCCACAAGGGAAGCTTTCTCCCCTCAAAGGCAGTGGACTCGGGTTCTTTGGTCAACAAACCTGTTCATAGCAGATGGGTGGGATTTTCAAAGGCCTTCAGCATTGCGTAATAGGGGCTACTAAAACCAGTGGGAAAACCACCTTGGGTTTCCGCACAGACTAAGGCCATCAAGAAGCCTCTTTGAAAAACTCTGTCCTTATGCTCAGCACCAGGAGCAAAGGCAATTAATTGCCAGCCTCAGAGAACGATGAACATGGGCAGCTTTCACATATTGCCGCTTTGTCTTGCTCTGCTCTAACTTTTGGCAGCTCTTGCTTACTCCGTGTATTCCATGTCCTGAGTTCACTTCCTGCAGGAAGCAAAGTAACACAGAGCCCTAGGGAGAAGTCCGTAACTAAATTAAGGAGCAAAAGTCATCTATGCCATTGTGAGACCATAGAAAATGGGAAGTGTTCTTGAGGCTGAATATGCCTTTTACCAATTGTTTTTAGCGTTTAGCTACAGTTTCAACTTAATTCGGTAATAGCCATGACTCTGAGAAGTTATTTCACGGGGGGACAGAAATCAATATTTCCTTTTCATTCACGTAATTCTAATGTGCCTCCCTCTGAAGGGCAACAATTTTTCTGAAAATATAAAAAAATTTAAGATTTCTGATTTCCTGCAGACTGTTTGAGTAGAGTCTTAGGTGTAATGAAATGTATCCATGAAGAGTTAAATAAGAAAATATGTTCAATGCTCAGTGAAATACATCAGGAAAAATGCAAATAAAATTAGCAGTGGTTGACTGTGCCATGTTCTTGATTAAAAATAAAACTCTAAGAAGTTACACCAGCCCTAACGTTAACTTAAAAACTCGTACATACAATTTTTACCTATCCTTGCATACACAGAAATCTTCTTTCCCACTGTTTTCATCAGTATATGCTATACACTAGCATCTTCTGAAAAATTGGGCAACGCGGTGACTCTACAGAACATGCGTGACAAGATGATCTGCTACAGGTACTCCTCCCCTGCAGGTCCAGTGCATCTGGTGTTTACAGGCATCCTTACAAACCCAGACCTTGGTTTTCTGGTCTCAGTCTCAAAAATCAAACTTCTAGGCAATATCAGAGCTCTGGCAGACGTCATTTCTGAAATATGTTTGCAAATGATCAGCTAGATTAGATTGACACCAGGAAGGCTGTGAGTTTACTTGGTAGTGAGGGAATGTCCTGAGCTCACACGGCTTTTGCTTAATGGCTTGAAAAATGTGGGCAATTCATTCTACGTTTGCCTTGTTTTTCTGGCTGTCACTGTCAGCTGTGAAGGTGGGAAAACACAACCACAAAACCAAACAAAAAGAGGCGTACAAACAACCTGAACTTGCACAGAAATCGCAGCAGACACGCAGAATCATCCCTAACAGGGATATATAATCAGCTGTTTATGTCACTGCCATCTGGTAGACCCCTGACTAATGCCAAATAAAGTCGCATTGGATTAGATTGTATTATAAAAATCACTCCAACTGAAGAAGGTGGAGGAGGAATTCCTGTCTGGTATGAAAGGGGAGGGAAGACACATTAATTGCATTGTGCCATTTTATAATTGCGTTCCAGTGGTAAATCAAGCCTGAGGGCTGACAGCCAGCACCCAGGAGGGAAGTTGCGGCTGTTTAAACCCATTCCATTCTCTGGTTCATGACTGAGCTAAGAAGCTGCAAGATTTAGAGGAGATAAGAGAGCAAGAAATGTGAATTCAAGTAAAACAAACACTAATCTAACCCCTGTGATTTATGCCCTGGATTAATCTCATTGCGGTGACCCAGCTCTTAAAGCAAGGGCAGCCTCAAGCTCAAAACCATGTCTTTCTAGTGGGCATTGGAGATGAAACACATTTCTCGTGCTCATTTTGTTGTGCTCATTAGCTAAGTAATTGCTTGTGCTCATTAGATAACAGCCTTTTAAATCCGGGACTGGATGCGAGCTCTGCAAGAAGGCTGTCCTCCGCCATTCCCAAGAGTGCGCTCATTTTTATTCTGTCTCTTCAAATCAGTCTTCAAGAAGCGCTTCCCCACACACTTAAAATAAACCGCAACTGAGTTTAACACCCAAGGCAATTAAACTTATCTCAGTTCTTAGTCCCTTGTAGTAGTTCATAGAGTCAACACACTGAAGGTGAAACTTCGGACCCATAGAAGCTAATGGTGAAACTCAATGGGAACTAGGATTTTGCCACAGGGCTGCTCTCTGTACAGCCTCCATCATCAAAGGAACATAAGGATGGCTGCAGGGCATGTCAGTCAGGCATGAAATTACACAGAAGAACCCCACTAAATAATTGCCCAAATTGCATGTTGCTGAGAATAACTCAGAGAGCAAACTGCATGAATGGGTCAGAGCTGTGTGCAGTTAAATGTGATTTGTACTAAGAATTTTATGCAAGAAGATACCAGTAATTTCAAAAAATATGACTGAGTATTTGTAGGTGAAATTCAGCACAGATATAGCCATTATGATGAATTTACATCAACATATTTGGTGCACCTCCATGAGTTTTGCAATGAGAAGTAAATAAAACAAAGGCAGCATGAATTCTCCCTACAAAGCCATACAGTGCAATCATAGAATCATCTAGGTTGGAAGGAACCTTTAAGATCATTGAGTCCAACCATCAACCCAACACTGCCAGGTCCATGACTAAACCATGTCCCTCAGCACCACGTAACATCTTTTAAATACCTCCAGGGATGGGGACTCCACCACTTCCCTGGGCAGCCTGTTCCAATGCTTGACAACCCTTTCGGTGAAGAAATGCATTCATGACGGTGTCATGTCACATTTCTTTTGAATTTTGATGCTGTTTTATAAACACATGAATGTTGGTATTACTTTAAAACACACTGTAAACTTAGTAATTTTAAGTTGCAAACTAACTTACAGGTCCTTTTTCCAATTATCTGAAGACTGCACATTCATCTCTATTCATTCATGCAACTTACAGAAGTCCATGGACCAAGAGGATTTTCCAAGGACCACCAGCAGGGAAGGACAGACTACACGAAGAAGTGAAATCCTTATTGATGGTTACCTGCCTATGGCTTCATCAGAAAACCTTCCCAGCCTGCTCCGTTAGCAACTAATTCAGTTTTGCCCAAATTATCGCATTCAATCTGTGCAATACATGAAGAAGAGATCAAAGGCCCTGAATCCTGACCGCTGATCTATGGCAGGTTTTGGTACTCTAGTAGCTATATCTTATCACACTTCCATGGACCTTGCAACATTCACAGCAGAGTCAGGAGGAGGGAACTGTGCCCACATGTTTGGTGACTCACATTAACACGCCGGACTGTGAAAAAAAGAGCTGAAAACTGGGCACACATTCCCTTTCACCAGCTCTGCTATGGGAGGAGTAAGGGCCAGCAGGACAGTAGGGCAGGCAGCAGAGGGCTGGGATGTTAAAACACGACGGCCAGATGCACCAGAGCTCCTCTGGCAGAGCCTTAAAAGAGCCCAGAGAAAGCGATTCACAAAGAGCAGGAACATGCTCAGCAAATAGAAAGGCCCGATAAAAGCTGCATCACAAATATCACCTAATTAACCATTACCTACATTTCCTAACAGTGGGAAACTTAATCTGTATGCGGGGTCAACTTCAAAGGGAGGGGGCGTCTAAGCTCAAGAAATACAAAAGGATGCATAACCAAAAGTCATGGGATTAAAGAAAGGGAAAGCTTAAAACACAAAGTGGAAAAAAAATCATTGAGAGCAAACCATTACACTGTCAAGCAGGGTCTTAGTGGCAATGATGGAAGCCCCATGACTTGGAAAGTTTAAATTTAGAGTAAACAAGGCATTAGGAGGCTTACACCCCGGGGAGCCGTCCTGCCTCATCAGGGAGACAGGCTGCACCGGCCACCTCTGCCTCCTGTGTCTCTTCTTCTGCAGTCCATACACACTGCCCTGATGAGCTACTTCATTCAAGCCAAAGATTTCAAAGATACGACAATTTAGAGATTATCTATGACCTTTGCATCAAGCAGTTCCTCCACTTGCAGATAATTAGCTGGGGGAGCTGCTTGCCAGAGAGTTATATTTCCGCCTGGGCAAGATTCATGAATGAAGCTGCACTGGTTCTCTGATTTTTAAGAGCAACTTCAGGACTTCAGTAACCTCTTCTGGACCCTGAGCTCACTGCTCACCATCCTCTGCAAAGTAATTAATATAGTCTGACAAAGAGTTGCCCGAACTGCTCTTTAATTCACTGACATTTCTGTGACTGAAACTTCCCTCGTTCAAACTGCCTGTAAGCTGTGGAGATCTCATACGCGATGTGACAAATGGCGGGTTCTCTTCCCAGTGGTACTGATGACCATTATTCTTCCTTTTTGTCATTTTCCTCCCTCCTTCCCCTTGACCATCATCATCTTGTAGACACTCAAAATCATGATAAAGGACCATTTATTAATAAGTTTATATATTGCCAATACAGCAGGACCCTCACTCCTGTTAAAGCCATGTAGGGCTGTTACACCAGTGGGACAGTACAACATCCTGTGACTGGACGTGGCAGGAGCCACTGTCCTTGGCCTACCAAGAAAACCAGAGCAATTGGATCATTGTCTTCTATTTTGTATGTTACTCTTTCACACTGTTGATCCAGAACACTTGGGGAAAATAAAAGAAACTGTAACACACACACACACCCCCACACACACACCCCCCCACACACACCTTCCAGCCCCCTCGTTTTGTGATCAACAACTGGCCCACGCTTTGAAAATCGCGCAGCTACTGGAAAGTTTATCTCATCTTTCATCAAAGAGGTCATCTCCCCTTTGCTTTCTATCACAGAAACCTTCCTGGTAGGTGCGAATAAGAAGGGGGGGAAGAAGGGTTTGGGGAATCCCGTGGTTAGCATGCAAGGAATCCGCTCCCTTTTGTACCGCTGCCTCACACGCTGCTGGAGGGGCAGCGGGAGACGGTGACAGCAAAGGTGTCCTGTATCTCGCTTAAAGGACAAAAGGAAATACCACATCAGCAGCACTAGTGATTCCTGTCACCAAGGACTGGTTGTCCCGGAGAGTGTTGAAAGGGACCCAGGCCACAGGCCATGCCTAGGCTCCCTCCCCAGAGTGGCTAATCTTTCCAAGGAGAGGCATGGCAGCTCCAGAGCACCTTCTAAGCACAGCTCCCCTCTGGAAAACAAGTCACACGGTAAAATATTGCCCTCTGAGTGCAGTTTTCTGCTGGTTTCAGTACGTGCATATATAAAGACAGAAGCTAGCCTACAGTTAGTCTTTGATAAATATCCAGGAGCAAAACCACCATGGATAAGTGCCTCTCCAGGGCTTTTTATTTGTCTTCTAGATAAGCTTTGCTCCAGGCTTTCTGCTTCCCTTCTAAATAAACTGTGGGTTTACTTTTCTGTCATTCTGCGAAAATTGCTGGTAATCTGCTGTAGAGTGTAATCTAGTTTTCTGGTAATAAGCCATAATTTTAGGCCAACCATTAAACATCCTTCCATACAGACCTTAAGTAGTTTATTTCTGAAACCAAGTGACATCAGGAATGCTGATCCAGGAAGGAGCGGCTGCAGAAAGCTTTATAAGCAAGCTACTCCAAACCTCTCCAGCTGAGCAGCTTCCTTCAAATATAAACGTGCCTCCATGCATTTTTGCAGGCACAAGTTGGGTATTGTGAGCTTGGCGAGGAGCGATGAGTTTTTTTACTAAACAGATTCACTTATCAGCAGGCACTTATCATTAGGCAGTGCAGAACACTTAACACTCCTATTTCTCCTTTGTCCTCTGTGCCAACATTTATGTGTTCCTATGAATAAGCACACACTGGTGCTGTATCCGTTTATCACCTTCCTTATTTCTCCAGAGGCAAGATCTCATGAGATGTCCCCATGGCAGGGAAATGCAAATGTATGCAATAGCGTGAGAAGTGAGACAACCACAGCAGAAGGGAGATACTAAAGCACATGAGGATGGTCCCTAGCAGATCTCCTCGGAGTAAAAGGTGTTTCCATACGTTCCCATGTCACCCCCTGCTGTGCAGCAACGTAATTTAGCTTCTTCTCCATACTCACACTAAAGAAATCACACATCAGGGGGATTAAAAATGGGCTTGACAGACCCTATCTGGTTGATGTGGGACAGAGCAAAACTCCACTGTGAAAGCACAATGCACGGACTTACCAAAAACCTTCGAGCTCTCAGAATCGTTGGGTTGCATGCTCAGACCAACTGCACCTGCACAATTGCTCCAAAGGGGTAAAGGTAGGGTCATAGAATCATTCAGGTTGGAAAAGACCCTTGAGATCATCGAGTCCAACCATCAACCCCACTCTACAAAGTTCTCCCTTACACCATATCCCCTAACACCACATCTAAACAACTCTTAAACACATTCAGGGATGGTGACTCCACCACCTCCCTGGGCAGCCTATTCCAGTGTCTGACCACTCTTTCTGTGAAGATTTTTTTCCTAATGTCCAGCCTAAACCTACCCTGCTGCAGCTTGAACCCATTCCCTCTTGTTCTATCGCTAATTACCTGTGAGAAGAGACCAGCACCAACCTCTCTACAATGTCCTTTCAAGTAGTTGTAGAGAGTGATGAGGTCTCCCCTCAGCCTCCTCTTCCTCAAACTAAACAGTCCCAGCTCCTTCAATCGCTCCTCATCAGATTTATTCTCCAGGCCCTTCACCAGCTTTGTTGCCCTCCTCTGCACTCGCTCCAGCACCTCAATATCTCTCTCGTATTGAGGTGCCCAGAACTGGACACAATACTGAAGGTGTGGCCTCACCAGTGCTGAGTACAGGGGGACAATCACCTCCCTCCTTCTGCTGGTCACACTATTTCTAATACAAGCCAGCATGCCATTGGCCCTCTTGGGCCACCTCTTGGCCACTTGTCAATTAGAACCCCCAGGTCCTTTTCTGCCAGGCAGCTCTCCAGCCACACTGCCCCAAGCCTGTAGCGATGCATGGGGTTGTTGTGGCCCAAGTGCAGGACCCGGCACTTGGCCTTGTTGAAGCACATTCCATTAGCATTGGCCCATCGGTCCGATCTATCCAAGTCTCTCTGTAGAGCCTCCCTATCCTCATGCAGATCAACACTCCCGCTGAGCTTCGTGTCATCTGCAAACTTGCTGATGATACAGTCTATGTCCTTATCAAGGTCATCAATAAAGATGTTAAACAGAAATGGTCCCAACACTGAGCCCTGAGGGACACCACTTGTGACCGGCCCCCAGCTGGATCTAACTCCATTGACCACCACTCTTTGGGAACGCCCATCCAGCCAGTTCTTGATCCAGCAGATCGTATGCTCATCCAGGCCATGAGCCGCCAGTTTTCCCATGAGAATTCTATTGGGGACAGTGTCAAATGCTTTTCAAAAGTCTAGGTAGACAATGTCCACAGCCTTTCCCTCATCCAACAATCGGGTCATCTTGTCATAGAAGGAGATCAGGTTCATCAGGCAGGACCTGCCTTTCCTAAACCCATGCTGACTAGGCCTGATCCCCTGATTGTCCATTATATGACTTGTAATGGCACTCAAGATGATCTGCTCCATGACCTTCCCTGCTACCGAGGTCAGACTGACAGGCCTATAGTTTCCTGGATCCTCCTTTCTGCCTTTTTTGTAGATGAGCACTACATTTGCTACCCTCCAGTCCATTGGGATCTCCCCAGTTAGCCATGACTTCAGGTAGATAATGGAAAGTGCCTTGGCGAGCACGTCTGCCAACTCTTTCAGCACTCTTGGATGTAACCCATCCGGTCCCACAGACTTGTGCACATACAAGCGGTGTAGCAGGTCACTGATCACTTCCTCTGTAATTGTGATGACCTCATTCAGCTTCCCCTCCCTGTCCCCCAGTTCACGAGGCTGGGTGCCCAGGGAACAGCTAGTTCCACTGCTAAAGGCTGAGGCAAAGTAGGCGTTGAGCACCTCAGCCTTTTCCTCATCCTTTGTGACTATGTTTCCCTCTGCATCCAGTAAGGATGGGAGATTTTCCCTCATCCTCCTTCTGTTGTTAATGAATTTATAGAAACATTTTTTGTTATCCTTAAAGGTACATGGGAGTTACAAATCATCACAAACGCACACACACAGAGGACTATGCTAATGCAGCTTGTGCACCCAAATTAACATCTTTGCATGATCCTCCTTTAATGACAAAGACTTTCTAGTGAGCATACAACTCATCTCTCTGCACAAATTATGCGGTGTGGATAAACACCTTCTTACCTACTGCCAACCGTTTTCAATATACCTAAATGACCCTTGATACTCAATAATTTACTCTTCTGGGTGAAAGATTTTGGTCCTGGCAGCTGCTCTTCCTGACCTACAAGCAAGAAAAGAGATGGTTCAGCCACCACAAAGCTCCTCCTCACAGACGTCCTCTACGAAGGCAGGACAGTTTGCACTGCATGGGTGCCTTTTACCAGAGTCACCGAGGCTCCAGATGTTCCTCTTCTCTGTCCCCCATCCATCCCACCTGGCTGGGACAAGGACATTGCTCTCTCTTACTTCGCAGTCGGGAATACCCTCTACGGGACTCCATAAGGAAAGTACAGAAGAGCCAATACCAGACCAGACTGTTAATTAACAGTGCTAGTGCCCCAAATTAGCTTCTATTATTAAAGGATGAGTGGGAATTTTCTACACTTCCATCTTCAAAATATCTCAAAGATGCTTCATGAATGCAGCACAAATCTCTCTTTCCATCCTGCCACATATCTCACGTGACTTGTGCTAATTCTGGGCTCCCCTGTTAAACTGAGTGGAATGTGGGGAGCGGAGGGAGCTGTTTAAAAAGGAAATCATGTCTGGCTTTCAACACAACTTTATTTTGCTGTTCTGATCTCTCTGTATTCGTGTGGCTTGATCTAGAAGTTACAAGAGACCAACCACATCAAAACTGAAATCCCAGTCTGAATGTCCAAATTCTTTGTGCATTTGGAAATCTCCCACTGAATCTGACATTATGGTGTCAGAATAACAGAAACGTGTAGTTTGGGGTCGCTGCCTTAATGTCTCAGACACGCTCTCCCAAGTGGTCTGCATTTAATTTCAAACAAAAACAAGTGACTAAAGCAAGGGATCCTGGCAGCCAACCACATCAGGCTGGATTAGTAGTGGTTGTCTCAGTGTAATCAACCCTTTCTTTTCCCCTTTTTACATAGAAACAATGTCTGAACTGGGCATTTACAGGGGAGAGAGCTTCTAAATGGGAATTAACTGTTACCCACAGGTAGTGTTTTCAGGGAATAGTATTAATTAGTGCCCCTTACACTCCCCCCAGGCCACTCTCCAGAGAAGCAGGAAGTTTATACAGTCATGGGTTTGATTAGACACAGTGATTTTATATACTTAATTTTGAAGGGTTTGGTTTGGCTGACTTTTTAAGTTAATGACAATCAGAACAAACATGCAATGGGTCCTGCCTATAGCAGCCATATAGTTGAGTTTCAAAACCACAAACATACACGCAATTTTCTTGTCTACAGCTTTCCAATTTTCCTACGTACACGCATTTCCTACTAGTGAGCTGCAGGCAGCTTGCCATTCAGCTTGTGGAGTTTCTGGCGTACCCTTCAGAGAGGCCTCACCCCCTCCAGGACTGAGAAAGAAGACAAGATTCATCTCTGGCATTCAGTCTCATCCTACCCTGGCCAAGCACAGCACGCTGAGGTATCAAAGTCAGATTTGGGGGCACCAAAGAGGCACTATCAATCTTCTCGAAAGAGACTCAGGAACTTGCCCACGGTCCTTCAAGAAATTTGTGGCAGAATGGAGAACATCAGCTACTTCCCTAGCACAGCTGCATCCCCCTAAATGGGTGAACAGGAATGTTCTGGTCTCAGTCATGTAACAAACGTACTGTACAAGAGATGTGCTGCAAGACTGCCTACAAGGAACACAGTTCGCAGTCTGATAAATAAGGAAGCTGTAATTACAAGCACTGTAAGTGTTGGAGGCAAAGCTAATGGGTAACAGCTCTGAGGACGTAAGGAGCTAAGCCAGGCAGGTAAAGATTTCTTTTAAATCCCTTCTGCACATAAAACCATGACATGGAAAGCCAAAGATTACACCTTCCCTGTTCTCAGGTTCTTCCAGATGCCTTAAGTGGGCCACTAACCCGCAAAGGATGAGGCTAAGCACATAGCCTCACACGTATATCAATCACACTGGTAAATGAAAGGTTTCAAGTAAATTTTGCAGTAAATCAGTAAAAGAAAGAAAGGGTAGGCTAGCCTCCACCAAAGCCTTCAGTTCGTGTTCTCCCACCCTAATAACACAACTGCCCCTTGTCTGTCATATTATGAACTTTCGTTATCCCATCTGGGAAAACCTTCCGCTGATAAGGACCGTGTCCTCCCGTACTACAATTCAATCATCTGTTGTGCAGTGGAAGTGTTATGAGGGCAGCTGCAAATCTGTTGGCTTAAGGGTTACACCACCAGCAAACACCAACCCTGTGCAATTTCTTGAGAATTTACCACTGACATTTGGAAGCCAAAGCACTCATATGGATGTAAAAAAAAAAAAAAAAAAAAAAAGCTGTAAATTCCTCTTAAAAAACCCTGGATGCAAGAGTGAGAAGTGATGTGGGAAACTCTGGCCTTTAGCCAAATTATTCACTAGCCCTGTAGGTTCATTAACCTAGTACTGCTATAAATTTCTATTATGAGATATTATTGATTCATAGCCATAAACACACTGGATACTTGAGATCTTTGCCCAAAAGTCTTCACAGTTCCAAATCCTGCACTTGGAAAGACTTGTTCTTACTTCAACATCTCTTCCACTCATCTCAACAACATCAGCCAACTCATGATTCTAATTTTAGTTGTTCCTACTGACAGTTGAGTAACACTGGCACTTTCCAAATAATCCTTTGATTTGCTGACATCACATGTGCTCTTGGGAGGATACCTATAGTCAACATTCCCTATACAAATGGACAGAGCTGATTCACTACTGATGCTTGGGAGATTACAAGCTTAAGTGATGCGTGTTGGTAGATGCCCCATCCCTGGAAACATTCAAGATGAGGTTGGACGGGGCTCTGAGCAATCTGGTCTAGTTGAAGATGTCCCTGCTCATTGCAGGGGGGTAGAACTAGATGACCTTTAAGGGTTCCTTCCAACCACAACTATTGTATGATTCTGTGATCACTTACAGTGGCCTAAGAGCCAAATGAGTTAGAAGACGTAAAGCCAAGGATTCTCTCCTGAAACAGGATCAGTTCTGAAGTAAAAAGAATGCCACAGCAACCTCTGAATCTGTTGAAAAAACTAACCAATGGGAAAGAAAACTGTAAAGAAAAATAATCTTTGAACCCGATCAAACATAATGTGGTCTTGCAGTGTAATTCTGTTTCAACCACATTCCTTAACTGTTACTGACTAGCGTTGCAGCAAAATTAAGGAATTTATCAGCAAAATCTAATTCGGGGATGTCTAAACTACAAATATGAATTTTCCACTAAGCTGTGTGAGATGTCAGTGCTCCCATGCTGGGTAGCACTGTTTAATGCAGGTCTCTGAAGCACCATCACAGACAGCTGCTGCCAGGCCGAGGAAAGATGAAGTCCAAAATGAACAGATCCAGTTTAACATGGAATACCTGAAGGGAAGTGCCAACTGAACAGGCGACATCTTCTTTAACTAAAGTTGCATAGGAGTGGGGATAGCGAGAAGGACACATCTGATGACTTGGTACAATACGGCCATAAAAAGAAGACTGGATGCTGATGGTGGTTCTGTGAGGACATCTCAGGGAGACATATTCTCCATCGCAGGCATGGTCAGTGTAATTCTTTAGTACTTGCGATATGTAACCTGCAAAAACCATGACAAAAATCATCATTAATGAAAGGCAGTTAATATTTAGGTGATTTAACAACAGTGTAGTCTAAAAAACACACCAATAATGAGCAATGAGGGATGCAGATTTATTACTCATCTCACACACGTGCAAAGGAGAGAGAAAATGACATGACAGATGGGGAGGCTTGGGGATTTGGCCTTCAGCCATGTTATATATCCTTAGTGGAAGCCATATTCAGACGCTCCAAGCTCTTAGCCCAATGATACCACTTATTTATATTGACATATCTGTCAAGTTTACAGGAAATGCAGCTAAGCCAGACTCATCATTTAGACCACGTCTAGATACTGAAGGCAATTTTTGGCCCCCCAGTACAAGACAGACTTCAACAAACGGGAGTGAGTTCAACAGAAGGCCACCAAGATGGTTGGGAGCTGGAGCACTTGCCCTGTAAGAAGTGGCTTGTTCAGCCTGGAGAAGAGACAGCTACAGGGAGGTTATCAAGGAGAAGGAGCCACGCTCTTCACAGTCGTGCATGGTGGGAGAATGAGAGAGAACAGGCACAAGATGAAAGAAGAGAGTTTCAGACCGAGTATATGGAGTTACTGCAGGGGCAGTCAAGCAGTGGAGCAGGTTGCCCAGAGAAGTTGTGCAGTATACATCCTTGGACATTTTCAGGACCTTACTGGATAAAGACCTGAGCAACCTGGTCTGACCTTCTAGTTGACCCTGTTTTCAGCAGGAGGATAGACTGAAGTCCCTTCCAACCTCACTTTTCCTGTGAACTTGTGATCATAGGCAAGAAAGACCCAGACACAGAGCCACTAAGGGGAAAATTGGGGTAACAGCTGGTTGTGTGAGGTCCTATTGCATAATGGCACACCAGTCACATTTTTCTCTCCCTTCACAATACACCATTTTAATTCTTCTGGTTGCACCTTCTGTTCTAGGCCTTTAACACAAAAGCTTTGCTTTTTCTCCAGTTCTGCAAAGTTTCAATCTTTTTAGAAGGAAAACAGTATGCAGAACCAAATCTCTCCTTGTTTGTTAGAGAATGACATTATTCACGATAATAAAGTAATTAACAAGAATAAAGCATGAGGACAAAGCCTCGTTAAAGTTACACTGAGTTAAAAGGGTTGATTGCAGTCAGGTTACCATGGCAACTGCCAAACAAATCCTGATTTCGCCACGCTTGCGCATGAGGGGAAACCACTGTGGTGCTGATATAGAGACATCTGTGCAGGCAACTCTATAGCATGTCCCATGCCAGCGTCAGCCACAGTCCCATTCAACCCTACAGACTTTCTATCTGTAATGAGTTTGGAAGTCCCCTTCCCTCTACTGGCCACCAACACAAGTCTACCAGCAGCAATCCCACAACGCCCTGTCCCTGTCTTCCTCTACATCTTAAGAAAAGGTAGAGGAAGACAGGGACAGGGCACTGTGGAATTGCTGCTGGTAGACACTTTTCTTAAGAGGTGGAGTAGAGAGAAAAGACAAAACCATTAAGAGAAACAAGTAATCCCTGGAAAAATTCCTAAAAGGGAACCTGGTGTATATCTTAGGCTTGTTTTTTAAAAACGGCTAAAATGTGACTATTCTCTTGGTGGTCCGTAATCATAGAATAATTTAGGCTGGTACCTCTTGAAGTCATCTAATCCAACCTTCTGCTCAAAGAAGAGACAGCTTAGACCAGGTTTCCCAGGGCCTTGCCCAGTTCTAAATATTTCCAAGGATAGGGCCTCCACAACCTCTCTGGGCAACCTGTGCCAACGCTTAACAACTTTCACGGTGACAAATTTTTTCGTTACATGCAATCGGAATTTCCCATGCTATGACTTTTGTTTGTTCCCTCTGGTTCTTTCATTGTGCATTTGAGAGAAAAGACTGGTTTCATTTTCTCTATACCATTAGGTAGAGTAAGGCAGTAATTAGATCCCACTCTCCTTATTCTTTACTTCTAGATTAACAGACCAGCTCCCTCAGCCTCTTATTATTCATCATATGTTCCACAAGCCTTGCCTTCTTGGCAGCCAAAGGGACTCTCTCCAGCTTCTCAACATCTTTGCTATACTGAGCTTGGCATGCAGCTACCCTTCATTGCTGCAGGGTGCACTGCTTCCTCACCTTCATCGTCCTGTCTTCCAAGTCACGATAATGCACACAGGGAAACACAATTCATGCAGTTGGAGAGAATTCACATGGCTTGCCCAGAATCATTCCCATGTCAACTATAGCCATCCTTGTAGGCACATCTGTAGGGTATATTTACTCCACTAAGTTAAACGCTCCCAGGGCCTTTTCTCTGTCCCTAAAGTCATATCCAGCAACTTCCTCTTACTCTCCAAAATAGTATGGCCTCATCCAGAGCTTTTACTGGGAATAGTTCTTCCTCCATACCAACACTGAAGCCTAGCTCAGGAGTTGTGTGAAAGAATACTGGTCCGAAGAAATTTCAAGGTGTCTAAAACAGCTATAATTATTATTCTTAGAGAAAACCAACACACAGTAATTTCGCTTCAGCTCTGAAGCTGCTGCTATGAGGGCTGGATTCTCTGATTTCTCTGAATTTTAGTCTGTAGTTCTTATTTAGCATTTCTGCTGCTACAGTGCCTCAAGGTGTGCGCCAAATAGATATTTACTGAAATCAACATATTAATTTCCAAGTCCCCAGGGCAGCATTTGCTTCTATGAAAAAGGCTGAGACACAGCCCCAATAATTAGAGTAAGTGACAGGGCTGCACCAGATCAGGGAACAGCACTGTTTAATTTAGTGCCTTTATCTCACTTGCTCAAGGAAGTGCTCTGGGGAGAAAATAAACTACTGGAGTGCAGTTCCTTTCCCAGTCAGTAGAATATGTGTTCCGTGTGATGCTGTACACTAATTCCTGGAGTCAGATCAGCTCTTCTCCCTCAAAAGTAAGGCAACCGTACAAGATGGGCATCAGGAAAAGCAAACTACAAACAAAACCAGAATATAACACAAAACATTAAACCCCACCTTCCACACTGTTACTCCAGCACGTTAGGACTTTGCGTTAGGACTTAGCCCTGAGGCTAACCTATTAGGGAGCCTGAGAAATACCACCAAAGCGTAGTCAAGACTCTACTGGCTCCTCCCCTGTCAGAACAGCCATCCTACAGCATGCCTTTTACATTACCAATTCAGGATCAGGGAAGGTCTCAACCCCTGCAATTAGTGCAGATCACTTGTGCAAACAACTCCTTCTTCTCGTCTTCCATCAGCAATCTCAAAATAACTTGAGTTCATTCAAGCTCAAGATATTGAAAGGATTGAATGCTTTGATGGTGAGCGGCTAATAATAAAGCCCAATGTCTGAAACATCTGGCACTGACTGCTGTCAGAGAGAAGATACTGGATTGGGCATGGGCATGATCAGGGATGACACGATGCTCTTCAAAGAGTAAAACGAAGTAGCTGTAGAGAATTAATGCTCTTTATTTTCCTCTCTAAGCGTGCCAGATTTGCACTACATTCATTGATAGTTCTTCTGAAAGTGTTGGCACTTCTTTACCCATTGATTCATGGTTCAGTAACACCCAAAATCTGAATTGTTTTCAGCATCCTTGCTGAATTTTTGTTAACAAGTCTCCAGTGACCTTTTGTACCACTACATGTGGTACTAGGGAGGGAACTATTGGGCTGCTCTTTACTGAATGAAATGCATAAACATGTAGCCAATGCCAAGTATTTGAGGACTTCAATGGCACTTGTGTACCAAGGTAAGAAGCACTTCATAATTACATGAGGAATAGCTTACAGAGCTCATTGACTCTTTCCTGGCAAGCATGAAAAAAAAATCTCTTTTGGATGCTCGCAAGAAACTATTTTAGTTTAGTAAAATGATGCAGCAGATCACCAGTCAGCTATTCACAGACCACAGAATATGACAGTCAAGAAACTGAGATGATAAAGGTATTATCAAATGATTTTATTACTCCTCATCGAGTATCTTTCTCTGCACTATTATCTGGAATATAAGCTACAGCCTTACAAGTGGCCACCCCAAACAAAGATAAGGCAGGCTGTTATTAAAGATGGCCAAAGACATTTGGCACTCCTTTCTTCATCTTCAAATTCTGGGCTGGGAAATCACCATTGTCAATCCAGGAACTGAATGCAAGGAATTATTTGAGGAAAACATCCCAGCTGTACTGCCACAGTCAGATCTACTCTATTTTGTCATGGTTCATCTTGGAGTGGAAGTGACATAAATTCTCATTATTTTATCAGGAAATTTTTTTGGTGGTTCACTCACTTGCCTGTCTAGGGAATGCATTGTTAAAGCAGGTGGTAATTTGAGCTTTTCTTTAAAAACACATATTTCTGCTTGAAAGCATGATAAAAGCATAAAAGAAATCTAAAGCATTAAGCCCACCAAACGTTTTTTAAAATCTGGGATAACAAAAAAAAACCCTCTAAACTTTTGGGTTTAGCAATTCTCTTTTTTCAAGATTGTGTCAAGGACACAGAATCGTTGCTGGTGGACATCCATACTCCCAAATTAAACCAATGTATAGGAATCAAGTGCTAAACAACTCCTCAGTTCAAAAGACCAATGTCATTACCAAAGCAGTGATTTACGTTCTGAAGACAAAATAGACAACCAAAAGAAGCGCCTCACAAAAATGACAGATCATTTTTTTCCCCTCTAATGAGAAGGAAATGTTCCTTTCAAGCACCATGTGCAATTAAGTTTTCCATAGTCCAGAGTTTGACTCCTATCAGTCATCAGCAATAACTCTCTGAGACTCCCAAATACAACCCGTAATGCTGACTGTAACTCTATCCCACCCAGCTATGTCAGTTCCCAAGAACCATTTTCACCATCGCCCCTCCAGGGAATTGTTGCTTAGTCGTCATCCAACAGCCAATTCCAACCCTTGACACATATGCAGACTAGAAAAAAATAACAGTTTCACACAGAATATCATCATTTTACAGGTCCTGTAAATCTAAACATCATCTTTTACTTACTGTTATAGAGTTATAACCTTGCCTTTTTGAAACCCCTGCAACTCATGGAGTGGTTCACAAAAGCAGAGCTGATACGAGAGCTTTCCTCCCAGCCAGATGTAGGGTAATAGTAGATCATACAAACACTCATCCATAGATCCTATTTAACCATGGTTGTCTGGAAGTGCTAAGCCCTCTTTTCCTGCTTCCAGTAAGTACGGTTCTAGTTTTGCTTGACAAGACACAGAGCAACACACCAGCTCGCCAGTCATCAGAAGACAAACTTCAACTTTCACCAGGAAACGTCTCTGTGAGTGTGTGTCGGAGGAATAGAGACAGCCACAACAAAACTAACTCGTTGTACAGTTTGGATATGATCCGAAACTTCTAATAAATTACAAGGAGACTCAAAGGATTTTAATGGTTCGTGAACTATTACACAGAATTCAAGCCAGAGTTTCATTAATATCTGCACTGAGCTATAGCTATAGTAATGTCTTCTTAAAACATCCCATTTTGAGCTTTTGTAGTTACAAATATGAAAGTGCATACATATAATTGAGAAAAATCAACATAACGAAAAAAGAACATCATACTCAGAAATAAGCAATTTCCCATTATCTGAAACACACGAAGTCAGTGCAATTAACTGTGTCAGTGAATAAAACATTGCCTTGCTCCTGATTGACACCGATTCTTTAATTTTTTAATCCTCTTGTTTTCCAGATCTACATTGTTTTTTCAATATCTACTGTTATTTTTTTCTAGTTTCCTCAGCTTCCTTGCAGATGTTTTTGAGGCTGTAAACGTGAAACAGAATTTCTTCCAGGAGAGGCCTTAATCAGATATTTTTCTGGAGCTCAGACTACCCCTAAACCAGACTGGTTTTCAGACAGGCTGTAGACCAGAGAATTTCAGCTTGTTCTCTGTATGCAGAAGACCGATACTCATAACATCTCACAGAAACGGCGCGAAACCAGTGGAACAGAGTGACACACCGCGAGGACAGGCAAAGAGGGCTGAAACGCGACCCCGGGCAAGGCTCGAAGCCAGAGCAAGTAACTCAATGAATGCATTTCATACCAGGCATTACTGATAATCCTGCGGTTGCAGGAGTAAAAGCAGCTCTCTCGAATCACAGAGCAGCCTAGTACGGACAAGTAGGGTTTGTTTTGCTTTGTTACTAATACTGGAGATTAAAACTTGCTATTACAAACCTTCTACAGAGAGATTTGCTTTCACTTCGGCTGCTCCCCAACCCTTTCACCTTTCCGATACCATACAGCACTGGCAAAACTTGAACAGCTTGTAAGCATACTTGGGAAAATATTTTTATTTTAAGTCAACAGTTCTTTGCCCACTATCTGATCTTCTGCGGGGCAGCTGCAGCTCCAAGCAAGTATCCAGTGTTAACTTAGAAAAACGGCTTTGAAATGAGAGTGAATGTAGAACCGCAGCTGAGTGCCAGCATTTCAAGGCTAAACAAGGTAAGGTTTTGTAAATGCTGAAGAGTATTTCATAGCGTAAATGCTGAATAGCATTTCATAGGTCTCCCTGGGTTTGCGTAAGGATGAGAAGGTAGTGGAAACTAGACTGGTGAAGGCTAGGGGCGACAGGAATAAAAACACGGTAGTTTCCAGCTCTGCAGGCTTGATTCTAACTCAGATATTAGTGAGGATTATTGCTAATTATTCCCTTAAACTTCCTAACTGTAAACTGCTATAGAATTTCATAAAAGGCGACAGCTCCTCCACAGACTGTTGGAATAACTCTGGTGAATTTAATACGCAACTCCAACTGCAAATATTTTGGGTCTAGAACTTTACAGAATTGCTCTAAAAATTCAATTTAAAAAAAAAAAATAATAATCTTGTTTGTTATTTGACCATCATCTTAGATGATTTTCTTTTAATGTCCCATAAGCCTATGGGTTTTTGAAAACTTACTTGTTTCTAAAACAACTTTTTAAAGCCCTTATGGCTATAGAGATCTTTTTTTTTTCCCCCAGTCTCTGAAGCACTCATGCCAGTGCTTCACCACTCTTCTGATTAAAATTTTTGTTCAAATAAGTGGTCAGAATTTCCCCCGTCACAACTCAGGTCTCTTGTGTTTTTATTCTGCGCCTCTGAGAGAAGCCTAGCTTTGGTTTAAGCATAACCATTTTTAGGAAGCAGAAGGAAACACCCGGATACCCCCTCAGCCTTCTCTTCTCCAGCCTCCCCTCCTATGCCATGTGCTCCAGCCCCAAAGCATCCTACCGGCCCTCCACTGGACTCCCTCCAGCTTGTCAGTGTTGCTCTTATCTCATACCGGTATCATGACCTGTCATTCAAGGGTTTGACCATCCAGTTTCTCTAGATTTAAGGAATTTTTAAAAAACTCTTATTTGGCTGGCTGTATGGTTGCAGGCAGGCAGCGACGATTTTGAAGGCAATTTGATGGTGCGGAGAATTTGGCTGGAAGGAACTGCACCAGGGCTTCACCAGCTTGCAACCCTCTCTCCAGCTGTTTACTCCTGCTCAAGTATTCCAGATCAAAGCCCCTTCCATTGATCTGTGTGCACATGCGTGTATGGGGTCTCAGTGCCAGCACCCGGAGTCAGGCCACAGGTCAGAGGGTCCGCGTGTGTGTCCTGCAGCGACCAGACAGACAGTCTGTGTGTTGGCTACAGGAGAAACCAGGAGGTCCAGGCCAGCTGTGAGAAGCCTGGGGGTCAGGGAACCAACAGAGAGGCTCGTCTGCATGGGAAGCATGGGAAGTGATTGGAGATGAGAGGACCCACGAGCCAGCTATTGCATGGAATGCCTAAGGCCAGTTACCGGGGGATCCACGTTGTATGTCTGCACGCATATTTTCTACTAACGCGTTTTCATCCTGATCAACCACGGAGGCGAACAGGATGAGGCCACTGGTGCTGTTTGTGTTTGCATGAATGCTGAGTCTTTCTGCCTGTGTTTTTCTGCACGGCCAGACACACGCGCACCTCTCTAGCAGGAGCAGGTGCTCAGCATCACTCCTGCCTGGACCCGGGCACACAGGGCTGTCGCTGCCTTGCCTCTATCAGGCTACCAGATTTGGCAAGTCCTAACACTTCCCACTGAAAATTCCCTGTGTCTGTGTACACGTGTGTATATATATAAAATATATTTACATGCAGACATACACCACACACACATATGTTAAAAAACAAAACAAAACAAACAACTTTTTGCAGAATATTTTACCTAATTAAGTTGCAGGAGAAGCCTGAACCTCACTATAACACTGGAGTTCATTTTTTGCAGCGTTAAATTTCTTAGCACACTTAGTTAAAATAGTGTTATAGCATTATAAATATTAATACAATATATAATTAATATGTTAGTGTTACAGCATTATAAATATTAATAGACATTAATGTCTTTAATTGTAAAAAGTACAACTTAGCATGCATTAGTATGTATGTGTCAATTACATAAAGTATTTTGTACGGAGCACAATCATATTTATAAAATATATCTTACAGCATAACCTAAAGATAATTACCAGGTCACCTTGGGAAGTCTTATGGGGTTTGTTCAGTACTCGGAGAACGAGAGCTATAATTTTGAGAGATATTTAGTGTATACTTCTTACAGCCCAAAAAGGTCACTTCCGCGCACCGTAGACAAACTAGGCGCTATTTCATTCTAGAGACAGAGCTGCAGTTAAGTGTTAAGGTCACCGCTTTACAGCTGAAGGAACTACATGGGTGATACTTCCTAAGCAGCTTCTATCCACTCTTTCCCCTTGGCTCCCAAGCAAGTCCTTTCCAAAACACAGCCATCACACAAATAAATCACAGCGCTGCTCACCGTGGCCTTGCTATTGCACTGTAAGTAGTGATGAAGAGCTCACACCACAGGGGTCATGTAGCTCTTCTAAATTAAGTTATAACAGGTTTATTTTACTGACAGGACGACAGTTTTCTGTGTGTGGTTTATATACAAGGGGTTTTTAAGCAGCAAAACTGCAGTGGTATAATTAGGATGCCACAATCATACCTATATCATTTTCTGTAGTGGTGGTTATTTTCTTGCATAACCGCCAATGCACCTTTGCTGGTAAACTTCCTCATGTTAGGCAAATTTCACTGGTGTTCTTCTTGATTTCCAGTTCCACAATAAAATCCTTTTGATCCCACCCCTTCCCATGACAATTCTTAGGGAAAACAAATTTGGGCTTGGAAATCAGCGTCATTATAAACCTAACATGCACGTGGAAAGACCCTAGCTAAGAAAAAACAATCCCAAAGCTTGGCATCTCCCAGGC
Organism: Chroicocephalus ridibundus; assembly: GCF_963924245.1. NCBI lineage: Eukaryota > Metazoa > Chordata > Aves > Charadriiformes > Laridae > Chroicocephalus > Chroicocephalus ridibundus. Next base: position 121,475,520 of record NC_086286.1, on the reverse strand, counting down.
GCTGCAGGCAGCGCTGCCTGCAGTGAAGTTTAAGAGCTCAAACAGGATCTGTCCCCACACTCGGCCTGCGCCCAGGGCATGCTGATGCTCAGCCTTTCCTACAAGCATCACTGGGTCTTCTGGCAAGAGACTGACAGCCCTTCTGCACCTTCTGGCCTTGTCACTAAAATTGCTGAAATCAAATCTGCGCCATTTCTCAAGGGCCAGGGACCAATTTATTCATGTGTTGCTAAAGCGATTAACCGACGCAATATTCTTATGTAACAGGGAAAGGAGGCAGGATTCACACACCTCCCTCAGGACGTGCTCTGAGCTCACTGAACATCTCACTACTTATTCAAGAGGTCGTGAACATTTGACGGCGATCAACATCTTAGTCCACCTCCACCTAACCCATGATTTAAGATAGGGTAGGGTAGGGTAGAGCAGAGCAGAATAGCATTTGCCCTTCCATGGCTTGTGCTGTCAATCTGCAGTCACTGTCACACTTTCTCCATTCCCAGGGGAGAAGAACTATGTAAGGTTGTGCAAGGCACCTCTTTATCTCCATCAAATCCCTTCTTGGGCCCTCCTTAGCCATATCACCCACAGAGAAGTCAATGCTGGTGAGCACAGTGCCCGACAGCAGTCTTCTGGTGCACCCTCGTGCCCAATGAATGCACCTTTGGTTTTTTCCTCTAGTATTTTGAAAGCACGGGATTTACCTATCAAATAAAATTCAGTCCCAGATCTTCTCTGGAAATAGGAAATATTTGGCTTCTGTCATGAAAGCAGCTGCTGTATATCAGGTCTCTGGTAGGGTCTGTGACAGCTCCTTCACGTCCTCATGCAGCGTGACAGTGAGAGACAGAGCACCAACCCGGGAAGGTTGGGGACTGTCCAATTTGACCAAAACACAGATTTTCACCATCGCAAACACAAGGGGAATGGTTTGTTCCTGTATTAGGAACATGCAGCAAGGGAAATACAAACCAGCCTTGCCATAACCACGCGCCTCTGCAGAGCTACAGCAGCAGAAGGGCCTGAAAGCAGCCTGGCCTTTGCCCACAGCTCTACTGGGAGTGACAGGGAAGTACCCTGTTACCGCCCAAATTAAAAAAAGGTTTTGCAGAGCATATCACCCTGGGACAATGAAAACAGTTATTTGACCACACAAGCGACAGACAAGACTTTATGTGCACTGACCAACTCTTTAAGCAAATCAAGAACTAAGCCACGACAATCTGACAAGGGCTAAGAAACACCAACACTAAATAAACAGGTTTCAGCCCATTCGGAAGAACTTACCGTGACAAGACTCTGAGCACAGAGAGATGGCAGCTTTGTTTAGACTAGGGCAAATGGCAGGAGGGAAGGCAAAGTGCATAACCCTAAGGGAGCTGCTGCTAAAGCCATCACAAGCAGACACGAGTGGTTCGCACACAGCGCCAGAAGCCAGCTCTGGGACCTTCAGAGAGACCTACACACCCCTGAAAAAAGGCAGATTTCAACTGGCAGGTCAAAATGCTGAACAGTTCCTGTGATCCCAGGGAGCAAATCTGAAATCCTGTTACCTTGCATGAAATAATACAGCATGACTTACATGTGCAAACACCATCTTGGTAGTGAAGAGTTCTCCTACAGGAAAATACTTCCAATCAGGTTTAGTCTCTCTCGCTGATTTTAGCAACCACTTCAACGCTCCAATGCTCATTTTTATTAGAAACGTTTTTGTATTGCAAACTGTGCTATTCAAGGCCTCCCTCATTTGATGTTGTGTAATAAGGCAATTTCCATGCTCAAGTAGGTCAGATCATTCCGGATTGCTTTGCCACCTGGCAACTTTTCTACTGTAGAAGCAGGAATTTTTGGGGGGACAATGACAAATTGCTGTCTGTGGTGGGAAGGGCAGCCACTGCTCACAGACATACGGCGTGAGCTCTACTGAGACACAGCAGAGAATCCACACTTGCGATTCCCCTCCAGACTAGAGACCTTGTGCTTAATTCTCCCACAACTCACCTCCCAGGAAAACTCAATTTAGGCAAAAGCTTGTTTCCAACACTGGGATTTTAACATCTCCCATATCCTTCTGCTTTAAATTCCAGATTTTATTTATTTATTCCTATTCAGGGCAGATTTGACAAATTTAATGGGAGTAACAGCTCTGGAATGAACTTGCATCCTTTTCCCCAGGAGCTGCAATAAGAACGACGATGCTGCCCTCTGCATGACCTTCGCCTGTGAAATGCGTATTTCTCTTTGCTTTGGCCAGGCCCTGGCAGCTTTATGAACCCCAAGAGAGGAAAGGAAATGAGGAGAGACTGAGACAAGATAGAGAAGGCTAAACAGTGAAAGGGAGAAGCAGAGTAGGGGGAAAAAGAAGGAAATTAAAAAGGGAAAACAAAAGGAGACACGGGGTAGAGTAGGCTTATCAAAAAAATCCTCTCTCTCATTTGTTAATTAGAAGCGTGGTCCCCAGGAGCTTATCCTGCCAGAAAGAATCAGCTGGAAGCATGGTGGTGGCTGGGTCACTTGGGCAAAGGTAGGGAGACTGAAGAAACAGAGAGCATCCTTAAAACACTAAAAAGGAGAAAAGATAAAGGTTTTGAGCAAGAATATCCATTTGTAAGTGATCTCTCTTCATGTTCCCACGTGGTTGAGCTCAAAATCATACCTGGTTGCAGAAAGGACTGTGTTACCCAGAGATACAAATTATAGCCAGGAGGAAAAAGAGCTCAGAGTGACTGTAAAAAGAGAAAAACATGAGAAAATAAAAAAGTAGGCTTGCATGAGTCTCCCCTAATTTCGGATATGCTCTATCTCTGACAACGTGGCTACAAACCTCAAATGTTGCCTTAACAGAAGGTGCAGTGTGTGGCGTATCCAACCACCAGCCAAAACTGCCGGATCAGCCATCTTCTGTTTAAGCCATTGACTTCAGCCAAGAAGGAATTTATTATTCACCAGCAACTGGACACCTTAAAGCGACGATAAATGTTGTCAGGGTAGCAGGAGTGATGATTTCACAGATGAATTGTCGGGGTTATTTTAGTTTAACGTAAAGAACGCTAACAAGAGACAGGCATCCTGAGTATTACCAGTTTGAGCTGTGGGGCTGCCCGAGCGGCTAGAAGCTTAACTAACCTCCACTTCCCACGTGCTCCTCCTGGAAAAGGCATTGCAGGAACGGACAGGAAATTAGCACTGGGGAGTAAAGGCAGGATGGTCTTTGTACCTTGGGCTGAGGATCAGCCACTAATGCAGGAGCTTCGTTCCTGCCTGTTAAACAAGCTATACCTTCCTGGCGCTCAAGTGAAAAAAACCTTCTCTGTCTCCAAATATTTCACCAATTTACCTGTAGTTTTATTTTTCCCAAAGAATCATGTCACTCGATCACAGAACTTGTAGTATTCCTGTTATGACTTTAAAAATTAATTGCTAAATTAGTTTATCCTGATTTAGGCTTCATTATCAAGACCTGTTAGATCCCTGCCCTCAGATTTTAATTTTTTAATTTTTTTTTTTTGCATTGGTGGGAAAGCAGCTTTGTTTCCTAGATATGCAAAGCCACAGTGTGGAGGAAAACTTCGACTGAGAAGATTGCCCCTTAGACCTCATCACCCATGGGGTTTAGCTGTCATTTGAGCTCTCTCCCTACAGTCATCAGAAAGAAGAAAGCACTGTCAGGTGTGAAACACTTTATTCTAAAGTAGATGTCTAACTGGGAACAGGAGTAGAGGTCAGGCAACCCGTGTCTGAAGCTGGTTCACCCCTCTTTGCTGGCTGTAAAGGGAGCCCCATCTAACTAGCTCAAACATATTTTCATTGTAGGCACCAAAAGAAACACAAACTGCTCATCGTGTGTCACAGCACTGTGGAACGGCCTCATGACCATCTTCTGATAAAGGTTTCCCAAGGTGGAGCTCACCTTGGGTAAGGAAGGTCAGTACAGTGGCACCTCATTGCCCTGATCCCTGTGGGATCCCACAGGTGAATGAGGGTTTACATTATGTTACAGCGGTTGCTAGTGCTAGAACATGGTCTTTGGAGAGACTCTGGTGTTCTTCAGCCTCTGCTACACCTGAAAGTCTTGCTGCCACCGTAAACTTTGTCTTCAGTATCTAGCCTTAAAGTGATTCCTACATAAAACAAAAGAAAGACTGCACGTATGTAGTTAGCAAAGAGGTTTAACCATACTAGATTCAGTTCTTGGGACCAAAAGGCCATCCACAGATAGCTTCTACCTGTTCCCTGGTGCCATCAAGAAAGGTCAGCTCTGGCCACCAGCTGCAGGGCCAGAGCTGAGTTCCCAGCACACTTCATCTGGTATCACCCTTGCACCTCCCTTTCCCAAATATCAGCTGAAGATGGTCCCATTTCTAATATCCATGGGCAGACCAGGAAAAAATAAGGACCTGTGAATGTGAAGTAACATGAGCCACAGAAAGACTGGGATAAAAAGAAATATAAACGCATACTGATTTTTAATCAGGAGCACTCAGTAGCACTTCAGGACGTGACAAAGGGGATGAAAGGATACACAAAGGGAGGGAACTGCTTTGCCCGGCATATAAGTTAATAATAATAATGAAGACATCTGACTAACAGAGAAAAGACAGAACAGCCCCATTCCACCACATCACCACAACCATCTCTATAAAGGCAATAAGCGAAAACACAAAAGGTATTTTTCCACAGGGTTCCTTTTCTCCCCCACCTCTCACGGAGGCCATTCCCCATACTTGCAGCTTCTTTCAAGGACAGAAATAATATTTGGCTTCCTTGGCAACAAGGAACAAAGAGACAATAGAAATCCGACAGTGGAATTTATTAAGCCACATACTACACTAACCCCTTGTATAGGGACAGCCATCAGGCAGAGCAGAATGGCCCCAGCGTAACAGCAGTTAGAAAAGCTTTTTGGCTAAAAGCTGTTTGCGCTGCTTTGACACAGAGCAGTTGTTTTGACTAATAGGCTAGAGAAGGGGATTTCTTTCGCAGAGTAGCACTTTGAAGGGCTCTCTGCCTCACAGCTGTAACAGCAACGACGTCCACAGCACACGTTTTCCTCCTACCTATTGTATCACGTACCAAAACACATCGCAGGCCAAAACAGTTTCAGGCTTGGCTGCTGCTAAACTCGGTGAGAATTGTGCTCATATACGGGCAGCATTACAGCTAGAGGCCGTGATTAAACGACAAGACCTGGGAGCATTTCCCAGCCCCTGGATCTGAGCGCGTATCCCAGCTGTATCCCAGCCCCCTACTGGAACCAGACCCACCATTCCTCCCCAGAAAAGGTGATTTTGTTTCTTTCTTTATTTTTTTTTTTTAAAATCTTCAGACAGCTTAGATTGATGAATTTCCCCTTCTACATTACCCTGGTTTGGGACAGGACAGGGAACTGCACTCAGTTATTCTACTGCTGAGTCCAATGTTATGCTCTTCTATTACACTAAAGAACACTTCTAAACCTGTGTATGTCATCTGCATATTTTGCAGATGATACAGAACTGGAAGGAGCAGTTAATAGACCAGATGGTTGTTCCATCACTGAGAGGGACCTCGACAACCTGGAGAAATGAGCAAATAGGAATCTCATTAATTTTAACCAAAGGGAAATGCCAAGTCCTGCTCATAGGGAAGAGCATCCCCCTGCATTGTTACAGGCTGGGGACCAACAGGCTGGAAAGCGGCTTTGCAGAAAAGGACCAGGGGGTCCTGGCGGAAACCAAGTTGCCCATGAGCCAGTAATATGCCCTCACAGCAAAAGCAGCTATTGGTAGGAGTATCACCAGCAGGTCAAGAGAGGTAAGCCTAACCCTCAGCGCTGGTGAAATCCATCTGCTGCATCCAGTTCTGGATTCCCCAGTAGAAGAGAGACATGGACACACTGGTGCAAATCCAGTGAAGGGCCACAAAAAAGATCAAGGGACTGGAGTATCTGTGATATGAGGAGAGGCTAGAGAGCTGGGACTGATTCGCCTGCAGAAGAGAAGGTTCAGGGGCATCATTTCAATGTGTATAAATAACTGATGGAGGTGGAGTAAAGAAGACAAAGCCAGACTCTTCTCAGTGATATCCCATGAACTGACAAGAGGCAAAGGGCACAAACGGAAATACAGGAAATTCCACTTAAACATATAACTGTGAGGGTGGTCAAACGCTAGAATGGGTTACCCAGAGAGGTTGTGGAGTCTCCAACCTTGCAGATATTCAAAATCCAACTAGACACAGCTGTGAGCAGCCCTGCTCTAAGTAGGGTGACCCTGCTCTAAGCAGATAGGTTGGACTAGATGATCTTAAGAGTCATAGAATCATAGAATATCTCAAGTTGGAAGGGACCCGTAAGCATCATCAAGTCCAGCTCCCTGCTCCTCGCAGGAGTACCTAAACTGAAATCATGACTAAGCTCGTCCAGACGCTCCTTGAACTCTGACAGGCCTGGTGCTGTGACCACTTCCCTGGGGAGCCTGTTCCAGTGACCAACCGCCCTCACAGTGAAGAACGTTTTTCTCATGTCCACTCTGAACTTCCCCTGACACAGCGTCATTCCATTTCCTTCTGTCCTGTCGCTGGTCACCAGAGAGAGGAGATCAGCACCTTCCCCTCTGCTGCCCACCCTTGAGGGAGGCATGGACTGCCATGATCACCCCTCAGCCTTCTCTTCTCCAAGCTGAACAAACCAAATGACCTCAGCTGCTCCTCACAAGTCTTGCCCTTGAGGCCTCTCATCATCTTGGTCACCCTCCTCTGGACACACTCTAATGGTCTGATGCCCTTGTGTGCACCCAAAACTGCACACAGTGCTCAAGGTGGGGCCACACCAGCGCAGTGTTGAGCGGGACAGTCACCTCCCTCGACCAGCTAGCTATGCTAGTCTCTTCCAACATCAGCCATTCTGCGATACCAAATCATTTCTCAGGATGCATTGACAAGACTTAGTTTCCTTTAAAGCAGCCTGCAAAAAACCTTTATTCAAATTTGAAGTTCCATTTGTCATGATCTCGGGTGGCATTTCAGCATCATCTCAGCTCTGTTCACATGGAGATGCCTTTTCGTTGGGCTCGGACTGTCCTGCAACAGAGTTCAGGGAAGTAAGAAATGGCTTTCCCAGGAACATCTCATGGACAAGCAGCATCACTGACCTTTATAAAAACATCATTCAAGCAAACTGCTGCTCCAGACAATGCAGACAGCACTTGTCATGCTGTGTCTGCTGAGTAAGCGCTGTAACAAGACCTTTCAGGATTTGTTTAGTCTTCATATCCACGTTTATTAATTAGATTTACTCTGATGCAAAGACAGAGAGTGCTACAGAAACACAGTTTTAGATAATGAAATTTGAGAAACTTATGAATTTTACATAATGACTTAGTGTCCAGGTTTTACACAACCAATAGCATTCCCTTGTAGCCTGCTTGATTATTCCTTCTGAAGTTTGTTCTCCAAATCTCAACAAATGCTTTCCCAGATCATCACAAGCAATCTCTCAGCAAAGAGAAGAAAGTCACCTGGCAGGTGAAGAGATGATGAGACACAGTCTCTGGAAGCCAGCTGCCTCTCCCACCAGAAACACCACCCTCCACAGAGCGAGCTGCTTTCCATGCCCAGGAGAAAAGGCCACGCCAGAGACGCTACAGAAAATGTAGTGGCAGATGCAGGCCATCTCAACATCTTTTTTTCATCCAAGACGGTGCCAAAAGGAAGGACAACCTACTTATGACCACATGCTCTGCCGGCAGCAAGCTCAGCACTTTGAGGTCCTTCCTCAAACACTGTCCGGCAAAAGGGCTCCATAGGTGAGTGACATGTTCATCCTCCCCTTAGAGCTAGTGAAAAGAAGGAGGCATTCCTGTAATGTCTTACACTGAAGCAGGCATCCAAACCAGGTCTGAAGTGTCACACACTGAAAGTACTGCAGGGTGAACAGCAGAAAGATCCCCCGAAACTGAGAAGTTTGGTGATACGTCACAGATAAAAGTCAATGTAAATGAATGTAAAGTAACACATGATAGAGGTTTTGGAGTAGTAACGGTTCTGTGAAAATACAAAAATCAGTATTCACTAATAACCGGGGGCGGGGGGGAGGGGGCGGGAAGAACTATTAGGAACTGTTAGGAAGGAACAGAAAGCAATCCAGAAACCACCATTCAAGGACTCGTATCCAGAAGACTGTCGGCATTCCTGGGTCCTCCTCCCATCTCCCTCCCCACTCAGAAACCATGGAGAGATGATTAAGAGAAAGGTGTTAAGTTGCAACTAGCCCTTTTCTACCTGCAAAACAGACAACTGGGAGGTGCAAGAGGCCACACAGAAACTGGAAGGGAGGTAAAGGGACTGAAAGTGTTGTTTCTTTCAATAAAAAAAAAAAAAAGTTGGTGTAGGGTCATCAAATGAGGTAACCAAAAGGAGGCATTTCCTTACCTACTGCGAAGCTGAGCTGAGGCACTTGCTGCCACTGCCCTTCCGCAGGTCTCAAACATTTACGTGGAGTAAAAACACCACGACATCAATAAATGGAAGAAAAATCCATCCAGAACCAGTGAAATCACACACAACTCTTGAAGAAGTCTTTGAGCTGTGAGGGTGATCAAACACTAGAACAGGTTGCTCAGAGCAGTTACAGGTGGCCCTTTGGTTCAAGCTCGTAGAGCTGCTCTTCCGTGATGTTTAAAGTGCCTACATCTCTGCAGTGCCTATACAGGGATCCAAGAATGAGTACCTCGGATACAGAAATCTGCATGGTAGACTGAGAAGTTAGGACAGTGTAATAAGCCTTACTTTGTATTGGGTTTTGCTCTCAAGCCACCCAATCTATTAGAAGATAAAAGAGCACCAATAATAACATTATTCGAATTCTCCGGAAATAAGCTGTAGCGTCTTAGTCAACGTGTTAGTCCAGCAGAAAAGTCAGTAGGCTACTCTCATCAGAAGATAAAGAAACAGTGGAAAGGAACATGCCTACCAAAGTCACGTGAAGATTGGCCTTTGCAGAAAGCGTAGCCTTCGGCATTGGTGGGCGTGTTTATTAATGGAGTCTATCAATCTGCTTACAGTATCCGTCCCTGCTTCCATAGCCTGGAGCTGTGGTATTGAGGTGGATTGTTTAAAGCAGAGTTAAAGACAAAGGAGGGAGAAAAGTGAAACAGGAGAACGCTAGAGAGCACGGAGATGAAAGACACACAGGAAGGTATTGGATTAACGGACAAGCATTTATGTTGTGATCAGCTAATGCACAGAGATTAGCATGCAAGGTATTTTCTGAAAAAAATAAAAAGAAAAAAAAATCCTGAATCCTGTCAGCCACAAAGTGGTGTACAAAAGACTAAGCAGCCAAATGTCTAGGAAGCTGTAACTCCATCTTCCCTTCACTGTCTCTCACCCTCAAGGTGGGAGGGGGGTAAGCCAGGAGAAAGGTCAGGGGATAAAAACAGTGGGGAATTGGCAGAATGCCTCAGGTTCTGCGGAGCAGAACTGTCCCTCCCAGAGGATAAACCAAGGGCACAAAGCTTGGGTTTCCACAACCTGCACCCTACCAAGGAGAAAAACTTCTTGGATACAATTTCAGTGTAGACATTACTTTCCCTGCATTGAGAAACAACAGAGTTGTAGTATCTTGGCTGAGCAGTGGGAAACAGCACCAAAACCCTCCTGCATATTGTTTGTAAAGGCACAGGGGTCAAGCAGAATTATCCTCCAAAGAAAAACAGAGCATTTAGGTGGGATGGAAACCTTCCTCAGGACTGGAAAGGGTAGGACAGCAAGGCATAATTGTCAAAAATAAACTAACAATTCCAAAGAGCAGCTTTCAGAGTTTAGTGACTAAGATCTCAAGAGACTGAAATAATTCCTCCCAGCACTTCTTGTTCCCCATAGGAAAAGGCAAAAATGGGAGGCTCCTGCAATAGTTAACTCAGCAGATACATCTGGGACCAACAGATAAAGGAGACTGATCTGCTATTCAGACCCTCATATACAGCTTATTGATCCAGGGATTTCCAAAATCAACAGTAATTTGAAGAGACTTTTGACAACCTGTCCAAACTCAGGCTGAAGGGCCGGTTGGAAGAATTTTTACATCTGTTTCTTTCTGTCAAGGCAATAGACTTAGCAACAGTGCAATGGAACTACACTTCATTCGTGCTTGACCCAGCCTGGGCATCAAGACCTTTTTCAGATGTGTTAGAGGGGAACAGGATCATTGACATTTGCAAATGAGCAGCTCTCAGCAGTCTCAGCACAGCTCACGTGCAGACAGGACACACGGCTGTCATCAGGTTCTCATGGTCATGCCAATCCCTCACCTAGTTCTCCATGAAAGTCACAAGGGAAGATTGAAGGGCACAGACTTCCCTAAGAGTGCTGGAGGTAGGTGATCCACAGCAACCCTTCCAAAGGTAGAAGGAAGGCTTGTGCCAGCTGGAACTTTTCAAAGTGCTTAACTAATTCGTCATTCGCTGAAAAGAGTAATATTGATTTTTTCCACTGGAAAAGATGATTAGAGGGCTGGAGCACATAACATATAAGGCTAATGAAATTATGTTTGTTTAGCCTGGAAAAGATTAAGGGGAGGTCCTAATTGTAGACTTACGCTTCCTAATGGAGTTGGTTGTTGAAAAGCAAGCTAGATCCTTCCCAGAAGTGCACAGGGAGAGGACAAGAAGCAAAGCTCACAAGTTGCAACAAGGGAAAACCCAACCAAACTTAACAAAACAATTTTTCACCACCAGAGCTCAAGTCCTGGAATAGGTTGCCCAGAGAACCCGTTGAAGCTCCATCCTCAGGATATTTTTAGGCTCAATTGGGCAAGGTCACAAGCACCTTAACAGAACTTTGAGGTCCACCTTGCTTTAAGCAAGGGTTTTAACTAGAAGACCTCCAACGGTCCTTTCCACCCTAAATCCATTTATGACTCCCTGATTTAGTCCCTTGATGTCCCTTGAAAGCTAGCGCAGGCATAGCCACATAGTACAGCTGCAATCCACAGGGCAGGCATGATTTCGTAGTCAGGGACCTGTTCCTTTACCTTCTCTTCCCCCAACCAATTTCAATCAAAGTTTCTCTTGCCAAAAGATGGAATGTTTTATTAAATGTGTTTTGAATAATTTGGAGAATTAAAACTTGTAATAGTAGACTAATTTCTCCATCTCACACAACGTAACATTCTATCTCCTGCTCATCTTCAGGCAGCTCATAAGACTTTCATAATTATCATAGGCTGCTCTGTTGAACTGCTGAGAATTACTTTTAATCTATTATCCTTAAAATTGTATTTCATATTGCACCTTGCACTTCTTTGAGGAAGGAGGCATATAGTATACTACCTTGGAGCCGGCTCAGTGGCAACAATAGGCGCTTTTGTACCGGGGAATGCCATGTTGCCTGGGAATGGGCCAGAACAACAAATTGATATGACAGGCTTTGCCTGCTGTGGAAGTATTAAATCTCAGCTGATAGTGGAACTATCACCTTTCTCTGAAAAGCACCTTCATCTGAGCTCTGCTGTCCCTTAGCCATAAAATGTAAATGACCCACGGACACAAGGAGAGACTGGTGTAAAAGTCCCATTCAGCCTGGAGGCTGGGGAAGGGCATTTCCTACACAGCTCCTAAAATTAAGTATAACAATATGCAGCTCTCCCAGTCCCCGAGACAAGCGGGTCTCTGAAGCAGCGAAGCACAGAGGATTATATTCAGAAACACGGGTCCTCTCAAGAAGCCTTTGTTTGCACGTCATTGTCAATGCACATTGAAGTAAATTCCCTCATTAAAGCTAATGCCAGGACTCCCTCACTTTAGGGCAGTCAACCTCTACCAATGCAACGTTGCAGATGAGCAAGGGCTGGTAGATTTAGCTTAGCGTAGCAAAAGCCCGTAATCTAGAAAGTCCTCAAGGATACCAAAGCCAGTGTTACTTGGGTCTTTCTCTTTTCACTCAGCTGAGCCATTTGAAGCAGTTCGGGCTCTGGATATATCCTGACGCCCACACTTGGTCCCCCCCACGTGAGGCAGCTTGGCAACAAGGGGCGGCAGTGGCAATCTCAGCCTAGAAATTACTGCCTTTTCCTCTGCGAGCAAGTCGGGGGAAGGGGTCCTTCAGCCATGGCCCAGAGGACTCACTAGCATCAGCCAGTTTGCAATCTAGGATTTAATGCTCACTTCCAGTTAAGAAGAGGCACTTTTTAGGTATTTGTATAGCATCTCTAAAAACAGCACTGCAGACCTGATCAGGCTACAGCAAATGCATTCATCAGGGTCACCCACCTAATTTTAGTCAATTTGCTGAGCTATGTGGGAGTACTATCACCCCAGGATCCCTCTGCCACCCATGGAGATGAAGGGGCACTTCAGAAGGGCATTTCAGCCAGCCTGGGATACAAATCAGCATCGAGGTGCCTGGGTCTCTCCACGGATCACAGGGTGTGCCCCAGACACGTACACTTCTAACACAGGCACCGCTTTTACATATAGAAGTACAAGAGGCTACTTCCCTTAGTGGTTATTTGAACCTTCGACAGATGTGAACCCCTCTAAAGATAAGAAACATCTTGTTATGTCTTTCCAACTTTCCAGTGTCTAACAGCTTTCCAGATCTGAGCTGTGACTGTTTTAAATCCCACCCAAGCATTCCTAAGCAGCTGCCACTGATCTAGGACCTAGCTAGGGACCTGCCACCATGTCCCTGCTCCTCCGAGCTGTATGTGCGGAACTGGGGCGAGGGGTAGCTCATGGAGGAGGAGAAGCAATTACCAAACGACTCTGTCGCGAGGCATGGGGAATTCCAAAGCATGGATGAAGCCTCAGAAAAATGATATCTGAGCCTCGGACACTTCAGCAGAAGCACACAGTGAAAAGGAGATCGATCCAGTTTGTGATTTTAAAAAAGAAAAAAAATAAAATGCCAGTAACACTGTCAAAACACACATTGAAGGTTCACTTATCTCCTACCTCTTTGTCTTTAATCGTTTTTGAAGAGAGAAGTCATCCAAGCTAATTAGTCCAAAGGTTTACGAAGGAAGCAAGTAAAAGAGACAGAAGAGACTATTCCTTAAATCCATAGAGATAACAAGGGAAGCTTCCTTAGCATTAGACCATAAATTTTACCAAACCATCCTCTCAGTTTTATTGCTCAGACTAGCAAGTTCCCTGGAGTTCTTGATTACAACGGGAACAAAGTAATTAGCACATGGACTGCCTTTAATTAGCACATCTACTCAAAGAAAGATGCTCACCTACCAAGTTGCCATGATAAGTAATTGTCCCATGGGCTAGGTGTGCTCCACCTGATTCCCGCGGCAGAGAAAGGAGGAGGCGGCAGCAGAGGAAGAGTGGGCAGTACCTGTTCCACTCACGGCAGGGTCTTTCACCCAGACCTTTCCCAGAATGAAAACTGGAAGAGCAAACAGACATGAGAACTAAGAGCTAAAGGAGGGATGTGAGAAGAGAGGGGAAATAGACCCATTTGCTTGGAAAAAAAAAAAAAAAGCCATAAGTTTCATCGGCAATGAGCAGACTGACTATCCACTGTAGGCAAAGGACAGGAACACCTAATTTTCTCCCTAATATCTCTTTCCCCTCCCCATGAAGACGAAGGAGGATTCATGGTTGAGACTTCCACCTTTTTTAACTCCCATATATGCCTGAGACATGCAGCCCATGAATTACAATTCAGACAGGCTAACTCAGTGCCATAATTTGTGGGTCATCTACGGCCAAGAGCACAAGGAGCCGATCTGGGCAGCCAGGCTCTGATCCCCAGCACAGACAACACAGAGAAGTAGGGCCCAGCCCTCAGATCATCAGAAGCAAGTGCCAAATATGTCAGTTGGGGCAACTTCTCTCCACTGGCTAAATGAGGCAGCAATGACAAGTGATCCCAGTGTACCCAGTCACATCCACCAGTGTCAGTCACCAAAACACAAAAGGCAGTGGGAGCTGTTTCAGAGAAAGGCTTCTCCCAGAAAATGGCCAGCTTGCATGACAGGCAAGAAATGAGGATTATATTAATAACAGAGGGGGGAAGACTTGTGCCTACAACCCTAGATTTGTTCTTCCAGTTTGTTTTGCACATTAATAACCCCCGCACATGTTAAGGGGTTTGCGGCTTCAGAGATTCACTATCCTTGTATTATATCCCACCGCAGATACAGCATTTACAGGCTTTAGGAGAATTCACCCTAACAGCAGCACTGGTCTTTTTGGAAGCTCTCACCAATAAGGGAGCCTCACAAAGACTCTTAGGAAGGGGGATTTGCAGGGGATTACGATTAAGCCAGTTTCAGTTACTGAAAAGTGAACTTCTGCCCAGGGAATTAGAGCTGGGATAGCTAATTATTTGGCTTTCTTTTGCTCGTATCTTTCACTACGAAACTTCAGAGCATGCTATAGAGACAGAAGTAAAAAGCCAAGACCTTCTGCAGCCAACAGGGACGCACACTGCTTGAATAAGCATAACATGGGTGGGAAACAAAAACCCTCTGGGAATGTCCCCATGCAGCCATCAGGACAGGAACCCACGGGGCAGGGAATAGTTCGGGGTTACTCCCAGGGCAAGAACATTTGGAGGCTGAGACAGAAACAAAGATCGACCCCCAACACTTGTGTGTCAAGATCTGCATAGGGTGCCTTGAACATCGTCATCAAAGAGACCACTGGAGCACAAGAGAGACCATCACGGTTTTGTTTGGGAAACACCTCATTCCACACCATATCACACATATTGCTTTTATGTTAAGTGAAATGCGATGACTGCAACCTTAAAAAAACATGAAGGTGCCAAGAATGGCCCACTGTCTAATGGATAAAGCTCTAGACTGGGTTTCTGGGACTCCAGCCAAGTCACTGAATGGCTTTGTGGTGTCCTGGAAGTCGTCTTCATTTCCAACGTGTCATATATGTTACTTCCCATTCTGTCCTCTCCCTTTATGCCCCAGATTTTGTCCCTGAGTGTCTCTCAGTCACCAGGTGCTCCCACAGTCCCTATTTTGCCCCCAGTATTGGAGTACCAATACCTCAGCACCAACTCTAATAATTTTTTAATCCACTCTCTCCTGCAGTTGCTTTTAAGGTTTATAAGACAAAGAACACAACTAAATGAAGACCAACCCTTAAATACCGAAAACTATTAGGCAGGTTTTGGAGAATACATGAGCTAAGGGAGTCACCCGGAGAAATCCAGTCTCTCACTATCCATCTACCCTTTGCAGGAAGGCTGTGCCAGGCATTGCCTTCTTAGCAAAGGCTTCATGGCCAGGGAAAAAAATAAACTCCTAGTTCAACTCCCAAGTTGGTTCTATTGAAAACAATTCTCCTGGTTTCAATAAACTTCCCCCGCTTTTCTGTACAGCTACCCACTGTTTGTCTTGACTTGCTCACTTGCAAGACTTTCTTTCAAAACCCCAAAGACGGTCTCTTCTGCTGTAGGTACAGGGAAAAGGGCCTATTTGGTTGAAATTAACCTCAGAGAAATTCATTGCACTCTTGTAAAACAGCTTATCATCTGTTCAGTGAAAGCTTAACCCAGAAAGGTTTCTAACCTCATAAACCACAACCCTCTAACAAGGGAAGAATCAAGAGACTTTCATGAGCCCCTGGAGTACACCAGGCCCCCTGAGTCACCCTGGGAGAACAAAACCACAGCAAAGCAGTTCAAGGATCTAAAAATTAACAGAGCTATTCACTTCCAGAGCCTTATAAATACTAATTGCTGGACTAAAGGGACATTCACAGATCGATCAAGTGTTAAGTTCAAGACCTGCTGTCATTCCCAACACTGGACACTATCTCCGTCAGGACCTAGTGCTATTAGGTCACTTAGGTCTCAATCCAGGCAAATATTTTATGTATTTGACCTTCAGCTCAGGCAAGATAAATGGAAACAGTAACCTGCTTTTTAAAACTAAGCACGTATTCATTCATGTGCCTCAGCAGACCGGGCCTTGCTCTGTGCAGACCTGCAGTGGTCTGCGGCATTAAATCCCCACCGCTGCCATGGTAAGCAGGGTGAACACTGCTGCGTCTGCTACCCAAAGAGGGGTCCGTGCAGGTGTCATCTGTCACCTGTGTCAGTGCAAGAACGGCCACGCATGACACCAGCATTTTAATTCCATGAGAGTGAAACTAACCACCACCACCATGCTAAGGTCTAACCTAACAACCTCCTCGGTACTAATTCTACGCACAATTTTCTAACAAAAAAGTTTAGGAGCTCAGCCCCAAAACCTGCTCTTTGGCAAAAAAATGCCCCTTATTACAAGATTGGCAAAGTCTTCCACAGCCAAATATAACTGCACTGCAGCATCTTCTTCCATGCAATTTTCATGCTAACGTCATCTGATTGATGGCACTCACAGTCTCACACGTGCCAGGATACCTATGGTGTCCCATCTGCTGCTGCTCTCTGCCTTCCACAGTGAGGAGGTTCAAGGCTATGCAGGGAGACTGCGGAACTGGTGCAACAAGGAGAAAAAAGGGAAAAAAAGACAGCAGGATTTTATCAGACAAAGCCACAAACCACCCTAGGCACAGACTAACAGGGAATGTGCATCTCATGATTAGACTTATAGCATGAGGTTGTTTCAGTCTTGTGCTAATTAGAAGTGTTTTCAAAACTGGGGTATGAAATAGGATAAATGCCAGACAGCTAATACGGTGATTATTCATTTCCATGTATGAAGAAGAGGAAACCCAGCACAGGTGTCTTGCTTATCACACCACATGGGTAAAATCTCCCTGACTGAATCTCAGCAGTCCCTCCCCATACTGGCCTCCTCCAGCATTTATTCCCACCTCCGGGCTCTCTGTTTTGTCTAGCAGAGAGCAGGTGAGATTGGCTGTGTGGTCTCATAAAGCAGAGTAATCTTTAGCCCAAACTTGCCTGCTTGATCCTTCTGCTTAACAAAAAGAAACAATTCGGCTTTCAGCCTTGTTTACATGGGTGCTTAAAAGCATCTCAGCTGCTTGAGCAGCAGCTCAAGTCCCCCTCGCAAGCCGGGTGAGAGATGTGCTGCCCTGCCTGCCACAAAACCTGGACTCTGGCGCAATCTAACTGGGCAGCCATTCCCATGCAGCAGTTCAGCCGTTCTCTTGCTTTGCCATCGTCTGTCACGTAGAAAGACGGTGTAGGCTACATGCAAAATGTGGGACTATTTAATATGGCAGGCCTGCCTACCTGCCTGGCTATGGGCTGAAAGACCTAGAACACATTTTAAAAGAACAAAGCTATTTCTGTACATAAGGATCCAAAGAAAAATTCAATATTTCCACATTTCTAAACTTGTTTTTATTCTGAGCTCGTTTTGATGGGGATGTTTCCTCATTCCCAAAGCAAGACTCTAGATCAACTACAACCTTATGACAGCTAAATGAGCTGATATGGAAGTTCCTGGGCTGTCCTATGTCAGACAGGTACTTATCCATTAATTTCTTATCTCAGGCAGCTGCCATAATTACCGCACTCTTATGGTGGAGATCAGCTAACATCTCATTCACCAAAGGAATATACCACAGGACGGAAGAGCTTCTTCTGGGGGGGGATTCAAAGATAAATGGACTCTATGGATTTGACCTTCAGGCACTTGAATGTGCGTCTTTTAGCTCCCACATTTTTTTCTGTCCAGCCCCATTCGAGAGGTCTCAATAATATCATAGAACGGTTTGGGTTGGAAAGGACCCTTAAAGATCATCTAGTCCAACCCTCCTGCAATGAGCAGGGGCATCTTCAACTACATCAGGTCACTCAGAGCCCCGTCCAACCTCACCTTGGGAGGGATGGCACATCTACCATCCCTCTAGGCAACCTGGCCAGTGTTTCACCACCCTCACTGTAAAAAATTTCTTCCTTATATCTAGTCTGAATCTACTCTCTTTTAGTTTAAAATCAGTAGTCCTTGTTCTATCATTACAAGCCCTATTAAATACCCCAAATCCACCATGTTTCCTTTGAAATACCAGCCTTAACTCATATGAGCCATTGTTTTCCATACATCAAATTAACTAACTGAAGAACGCTTTGTCAGGCAAAGGCAAATCGTGCCTGACAAACCTGGTGGCCTTCTATGAGAAGGTCACAACATCAATAGACAAGGGGAGAGCAACTGATGTCATTTACCCAGACATGAACAAAGCCTTTGACACTGTCCTGCATGACATCCTGGTCTCCAACCTGATAAAATATGGCTTTGATGGATGGACAATTCAGTGGATGAAGAACTGGCTTGACGGCCGCACCCAAAGAGTGGCTGTCAATGGGTCCATGTCCAAGTGGAGGCCAGTGACAAGTGGAGTCCCTCAAGGATCAGTACTGGGACCCAGTCTTGTTTAACATCTTCGTCAGCGACATGGACAGTGGCATCGAGTGCAGCCTCAGCAAGCTTGCCGATGACACCGAGCTGTGTGGGGCGGCTGACACGCTGGAGGGAAGGGATGCCATCCAGAGGGACCTTGACAGGCTGGAGAGGTGGGCCCATGCCAACCTCATGAAGTTCAACAAGACCAAGTGCAAGGTCCTCCATCTGGGTCGGGGCACTCCCAAGCACTGATATAGGCTGGGCAGCGACTGGCTTGAGAGCAGCCCTGAAGAAAAGGACTGCACGAGAGGGTCAACATGAGCCGTCTATGTGCACTAGCAGCCCAGAAAGCCAATCGTATCCTGGGCTGCACCAGGAGAAGCATGGCCAGCAGGTCGAGGGAGGTGATTCTGCCCCTCTACTCCACTCTCGTGAGACCCCACCTGCAGTACTGCGTCCAATTCTGGAGCCCCTACTACAAGAGAGATATGGACGTGCTGGAGCGTGTCCAGAGAAGGGCCATGAGGATGATCAGAGGGCTGGAGCACCTCTCCTATGAGGACAGACTGAGAGATCTGGGGTTCAGTCTGGCCAAAAGAAGGCTCTGAGGAGACCTTATAGTGGCCTACCAGTATCTTAAGGGGGCCTACAAGAAAGCTGGTGAGGGACATTTTAGGATGTCAGGTAATGGTAGGACTAGAGGGAATGGATTAAAACTAGAGATGGGACGATTCAGACTGGACGTTAGGAAGAAGTTCTTCACCATGAGGGTGGGGAGACGCTGGAGCACGTTGCCCAGAGAGGTGGTGGAAGCCCCGTCCCTGGAAGTTTTAAGGCAAGGCTGGACGGGGCTCTGAGCAACCTGATCTAGTGGGAGGTGTCCCTGCCCATGGCAGGGGGGTTGGAACTAGATGATCTTTAAGGTCCCTTCCAACCCTAACAATTCTATGATTCTATGAATAAATACCTGCTTAGGTTAATACTGCTCTTTTCCTCATGCACAGAGGCCAGGATAGCCCAATGTGACCCCGTCTATCACCAGCACATTGTTTCACATTTACCAAAGACTCGACCAAGGGTGACTAAGTGGCTTGTTCGAACCGGTGATGGCATTGATTTGTAAGCAGAGGAAAGATCAGAGACCTCCATCAGTATTCCCCCCGCCTGGCTTTACCGATTCCCAACCGAAAGGGAAGGAGGATTTTCTCTGTGTTTTTTCACCCCCCTTTCACAACAACAGTTTTAACTAGACTTCAAGTAATGTTTGGATGCAAAACAGATGTCACTTCCTCCTTGCATACCCCTGAAGGAATTTGGTGCTGTTTTCATGTGTGCTGTCTCCCAGGATCCTGGGGATATCCAATTTCCCATTCAAACACAGGCAATAGAAAAAGCTGAAAGGCAGATTTTTGTGGATTTCTCCTCTGTCCCATGCCCAAACCTGTAACATGAATGAGGCTTTTGGTAGCTTTGTCTTTCCTTTTTAATAATTACTTCATTTACTACTTACAAAAGCCAGTCTTCTTTCCCTGTTGCAGCCTCCTAATAAGATTCCCCCCACATCACTGAAGCCCAATTGTGCTCAGAGGCTGGGTTATTCAAAAAACAAGAAAGTTTGGATTACACAGCTATTCCTGCTGGCATTCAAAGCCACTGCACCCCTCCCCACTCAGCTCTTCAGCAGGGAGAGATCTTCCAGCCAGCGCCGCTTCCAGAGTGGTGGGACAGGCTGAACAGCTACGTGCTTTCCCTCCCTGCCCAGTTTACATCTTTCACGTCTGCGGTGGGAAAGAGAAATCCCTTAGGTGAGGAGCTAATACCCTGCCAAGCCAATATAACCCTTCTCTGTTGGCTCATCTCTGCTGTCACGTTGACTATCACAGCTGCCGGCCACCCTGTGGAGGTGTGGAGTCCCCTTGTACCGCAGTCAGGCCTGGGGTGCTTCCACAGGGAAAAGGGGTCTGCTGCATACATGGTCTCTGATACACCACGCATCTGAGGACTTCGCTGTAATTCTGGAATTTCATCTCACCGCACACCACCACGCTGCCTAGGAAGTGACACGGTAATCACAGCCTTCGTGCGAGTTAATCAACAGCAGCAACGAGGGGCTCAGACTGCTCTAAACAGCTTTGAAAAGGCTGGAAAATCCCTGTCCCTCCTAGATCTTTGAGTTGCTAAGCACATCATCCTGACACAAGTCCTTCTTTGCAAGCAGTTTTCACATGAAGCTAGAAAACCATGGCACTGCTGAATCCATCTGGATCTGTCCCCTCCAATCACTTTGGCTATAAATTAGTATCTCTGAGCACACCCAAGAAGCAAAGGTCCCTCAACTGCCCATTCCCTGGATCCCACAATGGGCACTTCAACCCCAGAGTCTGAGGAACTTGGAGCAGGCCCTTTTCTTTGAAAAATGGTGTCTTTCCCTTCTGTTCCGGGTTCCCTCTCAAGCCACAAAGTCACTTTAGCTGTTTTGAGTAGCAGATGAAAACACGCAGGGGGGTTTTTATGTGCCCCTCCCTCTTTTTTTTTTTTTCTTCTTAAGGAAAGTGGCCTCCTTCTTCCCCATCCAGATGCATTCGATTAAAAAAAAAAAATTGAGGGATTTATTACCCCTGTAAGTACAGGGTTTAATTCAGTCCCACCATCTGACTCAGGGCAGATGATAGAGGCAAAGGAAGAGAGGAAGAGGAGAGACACAGAGAGATGAAACCATTTACCGAGTCACATTGCGATTCAGTGAAAGCACCGGAAGCCCAGCCCCGTGCCCGCCTGATACTGCCCTACTCATCTAGCCATTAGGTCATGAAATCATCCTTTTTACATGGCTGCGAAAAGTTTGAGGGCTCTAAGCAGTAATAACACTGCGAAAATAATCTGTTTGAGTATCCTAATTACAAACTTTTTCTTGGGCTTCTTACGGCAACGGCGTAGCTGTGCTGGGTCACCGTGTTTCTGACACTGCGTCACACACGGACGTTAGTAGTAACAAGCTCACTCCAACCCACTTCCGACAGCTTTGATGTGCTCTTACCCCCAAAAAAATGAATTGGGAGGAGGAGAGCAGCACTTGGCTGCTCAGCATTTTGGCTGCTCAGCGCAACCCTGACAGCTTCATTATAAACACAGCAAATGTTCTGGGACGACAGGCAGGACTTAGCAGTCGTTTCCTTGCTCTGGGACTGTTTGATTTCCATTTATCACGCTCACGCAAAGCAAGGTGTGTAGACAATACAGGGCAGGGAGACAACTTCAAAGGAAATTCCTCTCAGCAACGGAGTACGGGGTTCCCTCAGAAAGAAGCTGCTCCACTTGTCAGGCCAATTAGTGGCAGCTCTGCTGCTTTGGTGGGAGAAGTAGGGGAGAGGGTCCGGTGGGGAGCACAATGAAACCCCCGCATAATTCATTGAATCACCCCTGAAATATCCCCGGAAAATCTGCATGCAGAAACATCTCCCATTTCCTGCAGGCATAGCCCGCCCACGTAAGGAGGCTGCCAAGAGACACTAGGTGCAGAGAAAGCCCAGCTCTTCCCTCCACATTGACAAGCAGAGAGCGACCTGCACGCTCATCTAGAATTCACCGTGGGAAATCAGGGAGAAAGGCAAGGTGTGGCACCAAGTTATTTCCTAAGCAGTTGGGCTCTGTGACTAAGTGATACAATCAGAGGACGTTTCCTGCCCAGGCTGCCCTCAGTTTATGAAAGAAGGGCCAGAGGAACCACTCTTCCATCCAGAAAGGACACACACATCAGAGCTGATGGCTACATAAAGCTAACCAAGCCCTCCGCTCCTGAAGAGAACAACATTTTTGTGGTCATTAATATGATATTAATTTCTGTGTACATACTGTTACACAAGGGAAGCCTTGGTGCTGTGCTTGAGGCCAACTTTGAGGCTGTCCACAGAACTTCAGCCTCTGCAAGGGCAGTATCAGAGGAGCTGGTGCTGTTCATGGCAGCCCCGAGAACATCCTAAGTTTTAGATCATGCTCAAGACCGTGCTTATCTCATAACTTTTCCACTTGTGCCCATCTTGTTTGCCACTGCTGTAATGACTGAGATGACCGATACTGCCTGGAGACCTTCCTTAAAGGGAGCCATCACTGCCTCCTGCAAGAGCTGCTGAGGTCTGAAGTCACCACGATTTCGGCACAACCACCACAGGAACATACACTTCAGGTGCCACGCCATGCAGTCATCCTAATTGGGTATATATGGGCCAGACCACTGACTCCATCGTGTTCAGCTGACCCAGATGATCTACCCTCTTTGAAGTTCACACATCTTGTCATATGACAAGAAGGGATGCCCTGATCACCCATTTTTCTTGTACACCCTCAAAAATAATAACTAGTGGCAGGTCCCCTTCTCTTGCCCTGAGACAACAGGCACGGCCTGGCCTCCGCCATAAGGTTAATTCCTCGTAGCCTCCAAACTGGTACCGCTGGACCCCAAGTGCCCATCCCCAACTCCAGAAATTGCACACAAACTGTTTAGGAAAGTGCCAGGGAACTGGTCTGACAGTATGACTATCAAAACACCCTGGCAATGTGGTCACAATCCACGATTTCTTCTATAAATCACAAGGAAAAAGAAGCCAGAAAGAGGATACAGCCCATACCAAAAACTGTAGCACAGCAGAAACCTCTCAGTGCACTCTTCAGTCGTTACTGTACTTCATGCAGAGCCTAAAAGTGATGGGAGCATATCATTCCCAAAAATCTATGGTGAATAATAAAATCCAGGGAGAGTTACAGCTTACAAAGACAGAACTCAGCACTTCAAAGCATCACCTGCACACGAAAGCATTCCCACATGTCAGAAAATAATATTAAAAAACAGTGATATTGGCACTCACAAAAGCAGGTCTGTTTCTTTGTCTGAAGGCACATCTTGATTTCTGTATTACCCATCTTCAGGAAAAGGGCTCTGAGCATTTCCAACAGCATGAAGCTGTGTGATAATCCGATTTCGTTCCCTGGATGGATTCTTATTGGGGTAGATGTTGGGTCTAAACTCATAAAAACAAATTCAGGGCTCCAGCTGGGTATGTGCGAACATTTCTGCCTAGTGATTTTCAGGGCTCCAGCTGGGTATGTGCGAACATTTCTGCCCAGTGATTTTCCAGGCTGAAGTGCCATCTTTTATAACCTTCAGTACTGATTTTAGTGTTGGTTAAAAAAAACTCCAAAAAGACTTAAAAATTTCTGTGTGATCAAAGGCCCCTACCTGTCTTAGATTATTAAAAACAAAAGAAAAAACGCAACTGTGTACCTCACTATCATTTTTTCTCTTCTTATCATCTTTCCTCCCAAATTAAAAAATGGCTTTTTGAGGAAAATTTTTTTGTATTGCTTTTTCTTTGAAAATTCTCATCTAACTTGGAATTTTCAGGTTCAAAAGCTAGAGGGGAAAAAATAAAAAATCTCCTAGAAAAAAAAAGAATTTGTAGAACCTCTTTTCATTTTTATTTAAAATAAAAACTGTAACTGTTATTTGGTGTTATGTTTTAAAAGTGAGGTGGTTTTGCTCCACCACAATAATAATTGATACTTTCAACCAGCCATTTGCTAAATAGCTTTGAACTACTCTGTAGCTTGTTAAGGTTGAGATGAACTCATGGTCCCTCTTCTCAAGAGGCAAAATTTTTCATTAATCATTTGCATTTAATTAATGCAAAGAACGGAATAGGCTGAATTTCTCCCCCTCAAACCTCATCCCAGGATCTGCTACGCTGCATAGGTGCATGGCCAGCTCTCCCTTAGGATGGAAAGCATTTTCCAGGCAAACCCCTGCTTTCCCAAAGAGCACGTCCAGCCCAAGCAGGGAGGGAAAAGAAGCAGCCCGGGCAGGGGGAACAGCGGGGCGCAAGGGCTCTGCTGCTGACGGGTCGGGGTTTTCACCTCTTTCAGGACTTTCTTTGGAAAGCTGTCAGAGCCAAAAGAGAGAGGTCTATTCATGGTATAAATTTTCTTCATCAGTAAATACCAAATCCCAGCCTCCCATCCCTGTGCGCAACCCAATTACTGAGATTTCAAAGCCAAGCAGCGCTATTAAGCCTGTTTAGCCAGACCTCCACCATAACATCGGTCTTAGGTGTTCACACGACAAACCTTTCACTAGAGCTCAATAACTTCAAAAAGAAGTATTCACTGAGCAAACCCCTGCATTTTGGATTTAAAAGCTCCAAGCAAGCAAAAATCTGTGGCATATCTTCATAAGCTACAATAATAGTTAATTACCCTCCTTGTTAAATGCTCATGTCTTGTTTCCAGCAAGCATTACTCACAACTGGATACCGGCCCAGGCTCTCTCTAGCTGAGGTAAATGAGTGTATTTTTCTCCTCTCAGTTCCTTTCGCTACACTTCTGGAATACAAAATGAGGTTCACTAATGGTAATTGAGCTGTTGACAAGTCTTCCCAGCCAGGGACATAGAATTAGTGTTGCTAACCTTCATAATTCAAATTAGAAACCCAATAGTAATTAGTGTTTTTCTTGGAGCTCCATCTCCTGGAGACAGGTGATTATGGGACAATACCTACTTTACTTACTTTATATTTTAAACGCTATGGAAAAATCTAGAAGTACCTCGACTACCCCTAACAGATGTATGGGTACAACCAAAGACAGATTGAATTAACTCTAACTTTACTTATTTCTCATTAAAACTAACGATTATTGTTATAGCAGATGTCATGATTTGCAACTGTTGAATGTTTGGCGGGAGAGAGACTGCTGAGTTATCTCTGAGACAAATAAAGGCTGAGAATATCAAAAGAAACCAAAAAGTCCATCTCCTGGTGCTAAGAGGAAAACGGGTGACCACAAAAGTTCCGAGGTTTGGGCAGTCACCACCAGCAGAAATGGCACACGACCAAGGGAGCTCACGTCAGCTTTGGTGGTAACTTTGGGAGATCGAGTATCAACTCTCATCGCCGGAAAAGTGCAAAGTTTTCTCTGCCAATGGAATCTTCTCTGGCCAAGAAGACCTACAAAGATGCCTATATGACATAGCAACTCAGACACGGAAAAAATCAGCATGCTCCTGACCTGAACACATCAAGCTAGATGCACCCTCTGCTTTTGTTCAGATATAAGAAAAATAAAATCAAGTGTTGGCCCAGGACATGTAAGTCCTACATAGCAAGTGAGAAATGATGACTGCTATAAACTATCACTACTACTACTACTATTTAGTGATGATCCACAAGATGACTTGTGTTATTCCGTTACTTTAATTATTATTTGAATTGAACTAGTGAGCTTAACTGAAGCCAACAGAGACCTAACTGAAGCTTCCCTGCAGGTTGGTTCTTGTGTATTCTGCAAACCAAGACAAACATCTTTTACAACAACACAGAGTGACCTCCTTGATTTAATAAAAGGCAGCACCACACTAATCTGCAAGAGCATACAGGATGCTCAGCTTTCACATTCCCCACATGTTTTTTCTTCTTCTGAGTCTGCACTGTCAATGTTTGTCTCCAAGTTCAATTTGCCTTAAGGGTAATATAACAGTCCCCGGGTTCTCGCGCTGCACGGGGTTAAGTCAGGCTAATTCAGTCGGTCTCCCACTGAGCTCACACAAACGAGCCCACGTCTCCCTCCTGAGCCAGGGGGGAACCCACTGCTCCGAGAATGACTCCGTAGTATTAGTAGAAGTTGAGACCCTATTCTATCAAGAAAATTACATTTTCTAGTATCTTCAGAAAACACGAAAGGTATTTTCTCCAGGAATTCAGCCTCCCGTGCTCAGCTGGAGAAAGACCTTAGTTCACAAATAGCAAATTTCTGCTTTATTTTTGACTATTCAACAAAAATTTCTATTCAGTCAAGGCCCAGTAAACAGATTACTGAGAGCTGTTTTACTGGAGCTAGAGCTCTGCAGAAGACCATCGGATAGATTAGCCCTTCCTCAGATGTCTTCCCCAGGAGACAACTTAGGAGGTCTCCTCTGAATAAAACGCTGCTCTTCGGCACTGTAAATGCTTAAAGCTCTTTGTTTGTATATGCTTTCAGCGTGCGGTAGGCAGGAAGATAATCCCACAGCTGGGTTGCAGTGCATAATCTCACTATGGATTCACGCGATTTCCCCATTTACCCACGTGCTGTAAAAAATCCCCCCTTGCCTGCCGAAACCTCATCTTTCCCCGAAACGCAGCAGCATTTCCCCAGTGACTCTTCACTCAGCTGACAATGCCCTTGATAACCTTTGACATTCAGACAGCATAGTCTAAAATACGTAACCTACAAAAGGTTTACTTGTCCTTAATTTATTAACTCTGATTTCCCTTTTTCTCAAAATACAGTGCAGGGGAAAAATAACTAGCTCCCACCTATGGTGCTACTTCAGCAATGGCATCAAATAAGAGTCTGCAATAAATCTCTAACTTACAAGTGCATTTTAAAAGCTCCACTTAATCCTGTTAGAAGTTTAGAAAGAAGTTAATATTTAACTTTATATCTACATGTTTTAAAAGTTTATTCTCCTCTGGCTTTTTGTTCCAAAAGTGATTTTTGTGTGTGAAAGTTTAACAAGAAATGCTTTTAAAGAGGGGAATACAATTTGATTTGGCTGAGCTACAGCTCTGTTTTTCTTAAAATTATAGTCCTTTAAAAAAAATCCAGAGAGACATAAAAATTGGACATTTCCAAAGAATCATTAAACACTTTTTGAGTCTGTCTCCTTTGCAATAGCAATGGACGCTATAAATACCTCAAAATAGACAGATAAATAAGGAGTCCAGGATTGCTTTTAAAAGTAGAGTAAAAATAATACATCCTCCTCCTAGAACGGTCAGATGCTATCAACATCTGGCTACATCTGCACGGATTTGTAAATGGGAAATGACAGGGCAGAATGACAATCTCTAGCCGCACCTGATCAAGGTAGCATTTTAAACCGCGACAGCTGAAAACACAGCAGAATTGATGGCAACGGCAACCTTTCAAAAGGCATGTGCAGAAGCATTAGGCACCTGTTTGCTTTATTGACAGGGCAGGCTTTGTTTAAGAAGAATAGCAAGCATATTTAATCTTCATGTCAAAAGACACAGTGGCATTAAAGGGTAGAGAGTTACCCCAGGGACAAAACTACCGTCTTTAATCATCCCGATCGTCATTGTTTTGGACACTGGAGCTTGATTCAATAACTTCACCCTTGTGTTCTTACTCCCCACTTCCACCACTCTGACTTCGAAAGGTCTGGGACTCTAGCCCTTGTTTTAAAGGTGGTAATTACACAAAACTGGCAACACCAACAAGTTCTGGTTCCAGGTCAAGTAACACCAGAGAATAAGGAGGAGATATTAATTATAGAGAGTGGATAATTGCTTCCTTAGCAGCTAATCCTCCCATTTATCCACCCAAAAGGTCAGATTCAGAAACCCAACACCCTTTCAAAGCAGAGTGAATAATCTGTTCTCGTGGCCCTACGCCAGAACTCTTGGCTATGCGCTAATCTGGACTACTTAGGGGCAAAGAGCCTGCGCCAGCCATTTAAAGAAAATGTAAACACTCATCTTTCTTCCCGGCCACTTGAAATAGGCACCTTAAACCGATCAGAAACAGGCACAAACGCAATTCATCACAGCCAGTTCCTGTTGTTTAGCCAAGACAAGCAATACTTTGGTGTCTCATTATGCAAAGACAAGGCAAAACACGAGGGCTGCGAGTCTGTCTTCACATAAACTGGTGTGAGGCACGACTGTGCCTAAGTAAAGACCTGCTGGGTTTGGCACTCAGGGGCTCTCCTCTTACCCCACAGGGAGAACAGGTAGCTTTTATCAGACCTGCCAATACCGAGCACACAACCAGCACTGCCAACGCACATCATCTCTGAGAAGAAACACTCCCACTCTTCCAGTCGAAGCCACTGGGGGTCAGACAGCCAAGAGAATAGTCTGGCAGTGGGTTGGTGGCCTCAGACTAATCAGACCAAATAAAATAGTAAAGTTAACGTTATTTTCCTATAACGCATCCTATTGACCAACCACCTGGGACATATGACTTGTGCAGAAACTCAGAGCGACAGCTTGCTCCGCTATCTCTAGCTCCCACCTCCAAACCATCTGCTCTATTTTATTTTGGTCAGGCTATTCCTACATCCCTGTACAGAGGCCTTGTCACACGGCGGGCAGAGTGACAGCAAGGCAAGGGATGGCGAAAAGCCATGGTGCCAGGCATGGAAACCTGCTCTCTGCGACAGCCCCCACCACAACTCCTGTTCGCGTTTTCCCCCATCCTGACTGCAGAGCAAGACCACACTTCTGCATGAATATAAAATAAACACATCAAACTCTGTTTTAACAACTTTGAACCAGCAGAGGAAGTTCTTGCATTACAACGCTGCAGCATTTTTGATTGCAGAAGCCCTAAAGCCAGATTTCCTCTTTGGTAAGATTAGACTCCCACAGCGAAGTTTTGTTCCATTAGTTACTCCAAATGAAAACCATCCAACGACTTTAAGTGACATGGGCTCAGATCCAGATTCAATACAAGATTTAGCTTCCCACCAAAAATCAACCAAGCCAGGAGTCTGAGCAGGAGCTAAGGTCCTACTTAGTTAAGATCCTACTTAAGTCACGGTGTTTCAAAGACTGTTTGGAGGAACTGACTTCTGGAGTCGTGTCTCCCTCCCTGTTGCCGTTAAGGGAACTGTAACAACAGTGAAGATGGAAGGAGCCAAATTCCAGTCCCCCAGGTAAGGAAGGATCATTGCAAAGCAGGCTTTTCACACAAGCAACCACCTCTGACCAGGGCAAAACAAGGCATTTTGCTTTATTCCCTGTAGGCAGGAAATAGGGCAGAACAAGGCATGTTCCTTTATTTCTAGACACCTCAAATGAGCCTTGATAGCGGCTTTTACAAAACCAGAGAAACAAAATAATGGGTCTCACACAAGAGAGCTGAATGAATGCATCAGGCAGATGACGGGATGCTCTCCATGATATTTCAAAATGATGTCATAACTTTTATTTAATATATAATCAACTAGGCTCATTTGTTTTTTTTCTTTCTTGATGGCACCTTTTTCTCCCCACACAGACACGAATCTTTGTTACAGGACAAGAGAAACTTTTTGCTTTTGGTGTTTAGTATGAGCAATTTGTTTGGCACACACGGGGAGTATTTTAAGGCCGTATTTCCCAGTGCTTGCTCTGTTTACTGGTCAGAAAGTGACTCTGGAGAGCTGGAAAAAGCCGGTGCCTCAGCAGCAGCTGGCAGAGATACAGCCTGTACTTCCCTTGGAAAGTCTGTCCTGCCTTGGAAAGAAAGAGCAGGAGAGAGACCTTCACAGCATCAGATTTGGGCAGAATTTGATCTTCCCTTCAACACACGAAACAAAGTCAGTTGTGAGCTACAGTCCCGTGGCTCGTTATCTGAGGAGTGTCAACTTTGAACCACGAATTTGGTGTCCCCCCCCTCCCCGCCCCGTGTTTGGGCTTTCTAAAATCCCTTTCCCCCACCCTGCTTGTGAGTCAGTCTCTGCCTGCAACATTCCTCAGTGAAATGCCTTTGTTCCCTTTCCTGTTAGGAAAAGGCCTGCCGTACAGCGGGCACTGTCACAGCCTAGTAAGTTGGCACTTTGTTGTGCTTTTCCACTCCAACAGCTCTCTGCAGCCATCAGCTGCAAAACAACCTACAGAGGCTGCCAATTAATTTAGCGGGCCATTAATCAACGTATTCTTTAATAGTAGCTTTCAAACAGATAAAAGCCATGCAGGACCAGAGCAGAGATGCCAGATTGCCCGTGCTTGGCTGAGCTGTACTTGGTTCAGCTTCTCCTCTGCGTAAGGGCAGAGAGGGAGGGGAGAGGTTGGAAAGCAGCTGGGAGGGCTCCGGCAGACGTATGGTGGTACATTAAAATCAGATGGTTGAAGCTGTTTTCATGCCTCCTCTCCTTTGATGGAAACATCTAGTTCACACAGAAATTGGCTCCTGAACTGCCAGTTCTTACTTCAATTAGTTGAAGAGGTGCCCAACCTTTGGCTAGGGCAAGTCACAGAGGCCCCTCGTTTCAAACAGCTTGATTTACAACACGAGCACAAACCAGATGCAGGACAGGACATGGAAGTCATATCTGATTCCCAATATCCATGTTTCTGACACGTATATACAAGTGACAGAGGCAACTGTGTTTGTATCATACGATGCTTGGACAAGTACCCATCACTTTACACGGGACCCACAGAGTCCCTCTGAAAGACTGTGACAGGGAGCAGGTCACCATAACAGTTCAGATGGCCAGAAGCTATTCCCTGTCCACACGTTGAGGGGACTCAGGAAGGAGGATGCCTGGGAACAGAGAAGGTCATAGAATCATAGAATTGTTAGGGTTGGAAGGGACCTTAAAGATCATCTAGTTCCAACCCCCCTGCCATGGGCAGGGACACCTCCCACTAGATCAGGTTGCTCAGAGCCCCATCCAGCCTCGCCTTAAAAACTTCCAGGGATGGGGCCTCCACCACCTCTCTGGGCAACCTGTTCCAGTGTCTCACCACCCTCATGGTGAAGAACTTTCTTCCTGACGTCCAGTCTGAATCGTCCCATCTCTAGTTTTAATCCATTCCCTCTAGTCCTACCATTACCCGACATCCTAAAAAGTCCCTCACCAGCTTTCTTGTAGGCCCCCTTAAGATACTGGTAGGCCACTATAAGGTCTCCTCAGAGCCTTCTTTTGGCCAGACTGAACCCCAGATCTCTCAGTCTGTCCTCATAGGAGAGGTGCTCCAGCCCTCGGATCATCCTCGTGGCCCTTCTCTGGACACGTTCCAGCACGTCCATATGTTTCTTGTAGTAGGGGCTCCAGAATTGGACGCCAAAAAAGGTCAATTTTTCTCGCAGAGTCCTCCACCACTGGGAATTCAAGACACCTCTAAATGACCGTCCTCCTGACTGCAGGTCCCCAGACACACAGTATATTTACATCTCACTTCCAGCTCAACCACCAGGGCTGGCAAAACCTCATGCTGGGTCATTGGGGTACCTGCGGCACAGAGCTGGCAATGAAGTGTGGAAACCCTCCTCTTCCCAGGAGTCGGCAGCATCCTGCACCACGCTCAAGCTGCGAGGGTGCAGGGATGTGTACGGCAGTGCACCACTTCGGGCAGAAATTCGAGCACATCCTGGCAACAACCAACACATCCAACACAAACAACCCTCCAACACATCCCATCCCTTCTGCGGGGGAACGAAGGCACTGAACAGCATCATCTCCAGACCATCAGTATAACGCCTATGGAGGCTAACTCCAGTTAATGTTTATGAGGGGTTTTAACCTGCCCACTTGCTTTCAGGCTTTTACTGCCAGCCCAGTCTGAATTTCCACTGTTCACTGACACAAACGTTACCGGAGAGAGGAGCACTGAATGTCTCCAAGCCCATTTACCCTCCACCTCACAAGGTACAGGGGTGGGTCCTGTATAAACAGGTTTTTTTGTTTGAGGGCGCCTGACAAAGCGGAGCCTGACCTTTCCCCTTCGGGGGAACAGCAGGCTTCAATTAAACATCGCTGAGGGTTGGGGCTATTTTCCCCTCTTGCGGGTCAGGGTGATGCTTGAACTCTCCTTGCCTCAGCTCTCCCACCCACCCCATCAATCTCCCCTCGGCCCTGCCTGACAGCTGGGGCCACGGTGATTTATAATGGCCTCCCCCACAGCTGCATCTCCTCTGGGACTTTCCCTGCCACTACTAAGCGCCTCCCCTCGCTGGGCTGCCTGGCACTGGGTCCCCTTCCAGCAGCAGAACCTAGACCCTTTGCAGGAGGAGGAGGAGGAGGAGGACACTTTGCCAGATTAACGTTTTCCACACTAAATTCTACTTCCAGCACATGGTGCGCTCTTAGGAAGACATTAGTTTGGAACCGAGTCGTACGTATAGTGTTGGTTTTGACCAACAAATAATGTAAATAGGACTCAAGATGGGGGCTGAGAAACTAGAGCCCCTGTTACTCTGTGGTAAAGGAGAATGGTCCAGCTATGTTTAGCTGGAGCTACTCTCAGGTTGAATACAGATTATTATCACCGCAGCATTGTACACTTGCTGAAGATGCAGCCCATCGAGCTTTCATAACACCAAACACACTAAACTACTACAAAAAAGTTCCTCCTTTCCCTTCGGCCAGGAGATACAGAGTGCAGACTGGCTCCGTCCCAGTTACAAGCACATTTTTCAATAAGGCTTCTTATTGTAAATACACTTTTCATTATTTCACGGCCAGCTGAAGTCTGGCTACTATTCTGGACACTGCTTTAAAGACTAAGAGCTTTTATCAGACTGTTCCAAGCTTGGGCACTCATCAGAAGAGCTGCCGCAATGGCCCAGAGCCCAGGACAAGCCTTTGCCTGCACTGGATGCTCACTAAAAGAAAATAGCACCAGGGTGCTGCCAGGTAAGGTGGCCAGAGTGTGCAACTGGATTTCCTCAACTCTTGTTTTAGGCAATACAGCCAAGCTTGGCAAACCCTGCTCATTGTTTCCTGGAAAAATGTTGGCGTGGGTAGGTGAGAGAGGTAAGGAATGAGTGTTTTTGTTGAGCATGGAGCAAATCGGAAAGGAGGAGGACTATACCCAACTTCTTCCCGCTTACCTCTGGGGTACCTCTTGAGCCACAACCCTGCAGAGGGACTCAGGATGGGAAGTGTCTCTGTGTGCTGATGCATCGGTGCGTGCTGGTGCCGAGCGCGCTGAAGATGCACGGAAATGAAAGGAGACGGAGTCTTCTCTGTGAAAGCAAAAAAATATTTTGGCCAAGCCAAAATATAGGTGTTCCTATCTCAGAGGTCACTCTTGAAGGCTGCAATTTAATTTTTTTCTCTATTTTTTAGCTCCCAAACCACTATTTCTTGCCTACTTCAGTGGGGATGAAAGGACTGATCCCAGAAAATGAGGAGCTGAGCCCAAACAAAGTGTTACGCTGAAAGAGCCTACAATCTCATCCCAAAAAACAAGTATCGGGATTTCGGAATCCTAAGTCTTATGTATTTGTGGATAAGCGGACACCACAAACACAACCTTCCCTACAGAACAAAGATATTTAAATTATCAGCCCCTTCCAAAAGAATGAGATGTCAGGATTGTTTCTTCTTGCTGAGCCACTGCACATACAAGCACAGCAATATACTGCCAGTGCCTCATTACCTTTTGCTGGAGGCCTGTCTCTTACTGCCAAAAACTGTCCAAGAAAGCCCCAAAAAAACACAGCAGGCCTGGATGAATCCCACAGGCCTGCACTCAACTGAGACATCACATAAACAGGTTTTTAGCTCTGAGAAATCACGTGCCGCCTCTTGCTACAGCTTTTGTTCTTCAAAGCTACTATTGGCTCTCCTGCCTTCCAATTTAGTGGATCCACTATGCCAGGCCATCTGGCACATCAAAATTTATCTTCAGATTTCATTATCCAACCCACTGACCCCAGTGTTTCCTCCCATTGACTAATGAGATTAGCCCATCACCTCCTAATTGCAGCGTTTATACCTAGTCTGTTTTACAACGCCCAAGAAAACAAATCCCCAGGTTGTTTCAGAGTGAATGAATGTCATTCTTCTCCTAGAACAAGCACAGCATTTATAAGAACAGGAGATGGCACATACATCAAAACAACAAATGAGTGCCCTTAGGCTGGAAAGTGAAAAATAGAAAATACAAACACAAATGCACCAATGTCAAACTACTGAGGCCAGTCTCCTCGCCCCTTGGGCTTGTTCAGCTCTATCAGAGCTGCGCAAGGAGTATTACCTAGCACCCCCCATAGTAAGGGAGCAACTGCAAGGCTAGGAATCCACTACACAGACATCATTTGTAAGGACACTACGAGAGGATATTATTCCAGTTCCATACCTCACCACCCTAATTAATAGGACATTTCCTGCAAAAAAATGCCTTAAAGAGACAGAGGGAACGAGTTCCAGAACCACCTTATATCCATTTCGTATCAGCAAAGCACCAAGAACTCAAGAAGGCATAGGAGATGGTCAGGATGTCAGCTTTACTGTTCTCCACTTCTGTGATTTTGAGCAGGATCCATCTAGTCAATCCCAGTCATGGGATGCCTCTGATCTCTAGATGTAATGAAAGTCAGATGAGGGACCTAAAGGAACAGCTTAGGTGAGATGAACGTATCTTTGGTACAGTTAAGGAAACTGAATCCCATTGCTGACAGCACAATCTGTGCCTCAGTTTCTCCATCTGCAAAATAATGCTATTGGTGTTTATCCTCTATGGTGAATGCCTGTACAGCCATGAACAATCAATGCTATATAACTGTGAATTACTCTTGATAGATTTATTGAGTGTGCTTGAACATGTTACTTGGAGACCTGCTGGAAATTCAGAACTAGAGAGAGGAAACATTACGGCTTTCAAGTAACGCTAGAAAATTCAGAGCTGTCACAAACAAAAAGCACCTGGCCTGCCTTGCCTTGGAGGCAAACCAAGCCTCGAAGGTGTTTACCTGTAGCTTTACCCAGAGCAGTCCCAAAAGCATCATTAGAAACATCAATAAGGATTTATCACTGAAGCACTAGCATGAACAAGCCATCAGAGTAAGCAAAAAAACAGCCTTCACCAGAGCACTCAAAACACACCAAGCTCTGCTTGTGCCTGGGCATCAGGAGGGCTGGATGCTCCCCTCACATGGCCAGGCAAGACTCAGATGGAGAACAGCCTAGGAGAGTAAATTTCCACCTCTGTCCACCAATTTCCTGCATGCTCAATATCTGTCTACATACACCATCAGATAGACATTTCCCTACTTCTCTCCACCACATTTTTGTGATAAGCGTGCCTTCCACATGCTTAATGTCTAAGAAAACTTCTTACCCTCACTGCACATCCCGCAGGGGCTGGAGCACAGCTGAGCTCTCTTATCACATGAGCCAGGCACCTTTTACATGACAGCTTCTCTGCAATCCAAATCAGGTTCATTGTCACCAACGGAAAAAGCTCTAAATGAAAAGTTATTGCCCCTTGATAGCCTCTCCTTCCAGAGCAGAAAAGGGTGTTGACGTCACTCTTGCCCCAACACCACCAGGCCAAGTGTTCAGGGAATAGCCTGATCTCCCTCCACATCCGTCAATGCTGCCATTAAGCCAAGGACATACAGCCAGGATGGAGGTAGCTCTAATTTCCTCCGGAAAACTATTCTAGAAAATGGGCCAGAAAGGCCCTGAAACAAGGGATCAAGCATCTAGCCAGTCTCCCTCCCCACCCAGCACTTTGTAGCTTGGGCTGCTTTGTCCAGCAGACACAGAAATGCAGCTCTGTACTAATCCCCCAACACTAAGGCCGAGAGAGGCTTTAAAAGGCAATTCTGCATCAAACAGGCAGAGACACTAGGGTAATATCTCACTCAGGGTACTAACAGCATCCTGCAGCCCTCACTAACCCCACAGCAGAAAAGTAGTTTTCAACCAGCAGAAGACTTTTGCACAAAGGGACAGGTCTGAGTTTAAAGACAATTCTGAAATCTCTTACGATGAAGGTGGGTTTGGCCCTTTATAAGACAGCATGTAAAGTCTGGACCAAGCAAATTTTGGTTGCTAGCAACTTGCCGAAGCAGCGTCTCACCAAAAGCATCTGCTGGCAAACTTCGCAGATGTAGGTAAACCCTCTGTATGCCCCTTTTGAACTTACACCGATGCTTTGGACTGCTGAAGTGCACATAAAGGCATCCTTTCCACTAGTTCATCTAACTAGTCACAGACAGGATCAAGTAAAAACACTCATTTGAAAGCAGCAGATAGACAGGACTATCTGCTAACCATCCGCTTGGAGTTATCTACCTGCTTCAGGAGACCTTTCAGTATCAGAAATTCTTCAGAGAGGCAGCACTATTAATGGGGCAGTACACCTACCCGTCAACTTCCCAGCCCCAAAGCTATTTAGAAGTCACCACAATCCAGGTAACTGTGGGATCTGGGCTCCAAAAAAAACACAGCAAGGAATCAAGCTACAGTAAAAGACACGCGGAGACACTCAGGAAACACGCAATCAAAAGGGACAGGCAGGGAAAGAGGGGCTGAGTCCCGCGGACCCCAGGCTCTTGCAGTGAGCTTTGGGGCTCCCTAGGCAGGGACACACAGGAGGTCTGTGACAGTCTCTGTAATCACGGGCTCCCCCCACGCTTGAGCCAGGCCTGGGGCAGCAGCCTCAGCCCTCGGGTGACCCAAGGGTTGTGCCTCCAATTGGCCTGACGATATTTTACTTCCCTCAACGTGATTTCCTTCCCACGTGCCTCATTCTCCCCCATGCGCATAAAGGATGGCAGCCTCTGAAAAGGCACTGAGAGAAATTCAGGGGGAGAGTTAGTTATTATTTTTGACAGTGCTTAAACAACGTACGAAAAGGGTTTCTTTGTTGCTTTCTATTTCCCCTCCCTCGAGAAACAGAAGACAATGTCCCATCCAATGCCTGCCTGACAGAGCAACAGAGGCTGGCTCTGCCTCAGCACTGCAGAAGTTGTGCTTTTGGGGGACTATTGTTTTTATTTCAGGAGGGAAAAAAGGAAATGAGCAATCCCAGAAGGAAAGGGTCTGAATGCTTGCTCAGGCTGCGCCCTGAAGAAAAGAGCTTGCCATTGTCAAAGGGTGTTTCATTGTTCTGATCTTTCTGAAAAACCTTAAAAAAATATCTAGAAATGTAACCAGAGCAGAAAACAGGTCTGATTCTTCAGCTGCCTGTCTGCAGCCTGGCTGGTGGGAGAGAATCTGTAGATTAGCAGTGTTAGTTACCCTGGTTAGCCCTCATTCTTGCTAATTACATTTTATTTACAAAAAACACTTCATATCCATTGGGAGTGGGCATAAAGGGAAGGCAACTCTCCCTCATGTGAATAGCCCCAGTGCTTTAAATTGAATTACTCACCAAGTCAGGGCTCCTCACCACTTAAGCATTAGCCTCCAGGCTAATCAATAGCAACAAATTACTGCAACAACTGGCTAGGCTCATTCTTTCATTAGCGCCACTTTCAAACACTGCTCACAGTCTGCCCTCCCTGCCAGATTGCTTCAAGCACGAAATTCCAGCCAGGAGTCAAGCTCCAGACAGTACTTCCAAGATCCCTCACAGATTTAGGACACAGGAGAGGTGCAAGGGCACAAGGATTTCCTTAAGGATCACAAAATGGCTTTTAACCCAGGAAGTGATGGGATTTACCTCTCTTAGCATCCTTTGCGTGACTCCATCTCATGGCAGCAGCTGGAATTAGCCAGGGCTGTACCTGTAATCTCCCAGAGCTGACGGCCCTCAGAAAGAGGAAAAACTGCAGATAATACAAATAAGTAGATAGGGCAGACCCCAAAAGCTGAATCTGAGGATGCAAAGGGAAGAAAGCAACCAACAGACAACAGCAGCACGTACAACACCGGCACTGAGCTAGAGCCAACATAGGCACACACGTGAGCGTCTCCAGAAGCAGCACCTCCCCGGCTCAGCACTGCTCCTGAGCCACATTTCCCGAGGCACAGTCATGCTGCTCCCTTGCTGGCACCGGTGTGCACAGAGATGGCTAAAGACTCTCACTCCCAACCGCTTGGCAGAGCAGCTTGGACAGCCCATGCGCAACCCATCAAGAGCCGACAACCATCACCAAGACAGACAGACAGAACCAGCACAGGGAAAAGGTTTGTCTTTCTTTTCGTTCAGAAGGAGCTCCCTGTGTCCAGACATTGGAGAGGTTGGTTTACATAAGTCTGGAAAATAATGCTGAGAGGCAGGAGAGGATCGTCTTCTGTCTCACTGGTTGGAGCAGTGAAGAGTGGCCCCTAATCTCCAAAACTCTGCAACAGGCATCTTAATCAGTCTTGTACTCCAATGATTTAGGTCAAGGGAAACATTTAAAAATCATTTTATCGTTCATATTATGATATCACAGGGGCCAATTGACTTCCTTTTGACCCCCCAGCAGGCTTTTCTTGAGCAGAAACAATCACCACCAGCGCCACCACACAGATGTATAAGCGATGGGAAAACACAGAGGAGGCTGGAGTGAAGGAAAGGCACTTCAGGCCCGCTGGGGTCAGAATGTGCATCTGTACGGTAGGTTGGACTCTTCGCTAATCCAGCTCTGCTTCTAATGAGATTGGTTCCCATTACAGCAAAAGGACATCCATGGCTTAATTTGCGAAGGGGACCATTGTCATGCAGCTTAGGGCAGCAAGATAATCTTATCAGTTTGAACTTGAACCCTGCCCTCCAATTATATGGACAATGTTCAAGAAAAGAGAGATAAAGTGATCTTCATTTATCCAGCAAGAAAAATGGGTTGCCTAACATCAAGCATTCAGCTTCCTGCAGCTGCTGATAGACCTTCACAGTCCAGCCACTGGCTGTACCGTTGCCAAAATGTCCTAACCACTACCTGGGCACGCTAACTCTGAACCAAATCCAAGCCAAATGGCACCAACTGCATTTACAGTGCACCTTACTGGTACAGCAGAGCCTCTACTCTTGCAGTATAGCTGAAGTGAAAGCCTGAGGCCGTCAGCAAAAGACAAGCAAACCCAAAGGGTAGGAAGAATCAGAAAATTTTTTTCACCCCTCCTTGCTGAACCCCCGTCTCTGCCTGCCTATTCAATCCATCAGCTCCTCTTGGCTGCTACAGAAGAGCGACTATCCTCTTCTGGGAGTTCTGCGTCCCACACAACGCAGCTAAAACAAAGAACATTTTGGCAAGTAACAGCCAGTCTTCATCTATTCTTTTTTCTATACAATTCATTCCATCAAAGTTGTTTAGCCGAACAAAAACCAGTGCTATCCTTTATTGTGAGGCTAACAATAAACTAACATGTGAGCACAGCGTGGGTCACAGATGTGTGCGCTTCATCATCAACTGTGGAGCCATTTCCCTGCTCAACTCACTTTTATAAAGCTTTAACCTCTTTGAGCTGGAATTCAGCTTGAGCACATAAACCAGGAAGCAAACAGTGTTAACACAACAGAAGCAGCCCCTGTACAAAAGATACACGAAGAGACGGACGTGCTTTGGAAACAGTCAGATCAACAACCTCCGTTTCCAAGGGGTTACCCACACAATAAAAATCTAGAGAGAAACTAAACTGGAGAAATCCCAGGGGCTCTATTTTTAGCGATATCACTTGCACCAGCGGATCTCTATTTGTGCCTTTGAATAGACACGTTTACTTTTTTTTTTCCCCCCTCCTATGAAGGTGCTGAAACAAACAAAAATTTGGAGGGGCAATGTCTTCAAAACACATTTTTCAAGATCTCTTGGAATACATTCCAAGGACTGACCCCAAATTTGTAACCCAATTTTAAGCACTCTTATCTCAACCCAAATAAAGTATACCCTCAAAGCATGACTGCTCTAAGAAAAAAAAACTATGCAAAACCAGATCCTTCTTACAACTGCACTTTATGGACTCAGATCATATCTGCCAAGTGAAAGCTTGCTATCATGTCCACTTCTAGCTCATATTACGTATAAAATACAGGTGTAATGTTGCCCTTTCCTTAGCGTACTGGAGTTGATTTTCTTCGTAGCAGCTCGTACAGTGCTGTGCTTTGGATCTGTGACCAAAACAGTACTGATAACGTAGTAATGTTTTAGCTATTGCTGAGCAGTGTTTGCACGGCATCAACACTTTCTCTGTTTCTCACTCTGCCCCCCCAGTGAATAGATTGAAGGGTGCGCAAGAGGTTGGGAAAGGACCGAACCAGGCAGATGACCCCAACTATCAAAAGAGATATTCCCTGCCATATCACGTCACATTCAGGAGTGGAGTGGGATTTAGGCAAGTCAGACATCTTTTGCTTGGGAACTGGCTGGGCATTGCTCTGCCTGCGGGAGGTGGTGAGTGATTGCCTTTGCATCACTTACTTTGTTTTCTTTCTTTTTTTCTTCCACTTCTCCTTCACTTACGAAACTATTTTTACCTGGACCCATGAGTTTTCTTGCTTTTACTCTTCCTTTCCTCTTCCCGTGTCCTACTGGGGGCGGGAAGGGGAAGCGAGCAAGCGGCTGTGTGATGCTTAGCTGCCTCCAGGGGTTAACCCACAACACTTCGTTACATGCACTTGACTTTTTGCAACTGTAATGCTCGTTTTATCCCATGCAGCCCATTTGCATATATGCATTACAGTATTGAAGTACCAAATATTTCTTCCTGTCTATCACAACGTGAGAGGATGGGCAAGGGGCTGCTCCTGGAGAAAAAGATACTCACTCTGAAAATATCTGAAATATTGGGCAGTTAGAGCCCCTGATGCTAATCTCTCTGCCCTGGATCCTCATCTGTGCAATGCAGGTAACACTCCAGACTCTCCTTCCAGAAAGGTAAGTATATCCCTGTTTGTAGAACACTCAAAACAAGCAGAATAGGCTTTAAATAACACATGGAAAATAAAGCCCTAGGATGCTAATGGACCAGAAGGATAAAGAAAACAATTGTGAGGCAGCTGTTCCGTGCACTGGTCAATACAGGAGTCCCAAGGAGATGGAGAAAAAGTCGTATGTTCTCATTAAAGAGCAATTCATAACATAAAAAAACAAAGGGCTGGATTCAAGTAGTTAAAACTACCTTAATTTTAACATTTCTTAACTTCCAAATATTTGCAATCTCAGTGGTGTTTTTTTGAACGTTCTGCACAAAACCTAAACTTTTTCAAAACCAAAGGGCAGAATTTTGTCCCATAGCATCTTATGGGCATCACCAGGGCCACGGCAGCACTGCACTGACAGGCCCCACCCAGACCACAGAGACAAGAGATTTCCCAAAGACTGAGGCCCCAAACTGAACATAATCCAGCTATGGCAGCTCAAGTTACCACCTGTCAGTCTAACTGCACTAAGTGTCCGCACTCTTGGCCCAACACAGCTTTAAGAAAACGCGCGAGCCAAAAGCCTTTGCAAAATACAGCAAAGATGGGAAATGAATGCCAGGAATAGCACCTGCCATAGAGCAACCTTAATATCAATGCAGAGGAGCAAGCAAGAAAGGATCATGGCTGAGCCCACAGGTCCTAGGCACAGGATGCAGGTCACCTCGGCCCACAGAGTGGTACAAAAACCACAGGGGAAAGAAATCAGAAGAAAATCCCTCCGCTGCTGTGTTTGTTTTTATATTTACGTGTTGCAGTAACAGCCCATTTTAAAGCCTCGAGGCCAATACAACACATGTTGATAATATCGTAGCAGCGAAACCACAGGCATCTGATAGCAGATGAAAATAAAACACCACCGTCACATAGGGGGTCTCAGAGTAGGTGGTCTGAATGGTCCCCTTTCGACAAGCAGCACCAGCAGGTAGCCAGTCTATCGAGGATTTAGTATAACTTACCTGAAGACAGCCCTCTCTCGCACCCTGAGAATTCTGGCGCTTTTATGGGCTGCTGGAGGAGTGGCAAGTGTCTCTGCTGGCAACCAGTGTGTTGATAGCAGGTCAAGAGATGACACAAAAAAGTACATAGAAGTTCTTTGATTGTAGATGGCTGATAAAACTTACTGCACACCTCTAGGCCTTTTTCCCTTAATGTAACATTAAAAAAAGGAATTTTTTTTTTTTTTCTTTCATCTTTCTCCTTCTGTTGTTAAGGTGGATGTGACCTCCCCTGCCTACCACAGCTAAAGTGCTTGGACAACATCTACTGCAATTTCTTTAGCAATATGCTGTGTCCATCTGTTAATTCAAACACACTTTGGAAACCTGACTACTTGGAGACTTTGCCCGAACTGCAGGTC
Source organism: Chroicocephalus ridibundus (assembly GCF_963924245.1). Lineage (NCBI taxonomy): Eukaryota > Metazoa > Chordata > Aves > Charadriiformes > Laridae > Chroicocephalus > Chroicocephalus ridibundus. The sequence continues at coordinate 121,433,543 of NC_086286.1, read as the reverse complement.
CCGCACACACCGCTCCATCTTTCATGCAAGGATCCAGATGGATCCAAGAGTTGTTGTTGTATAGCAAGCCTTAACATCCAAAAGAGCCGCATCAAGACTGATACCACAGCGTCTACCAACATGGTTCAAGAGCACATGGTATATTTGAAGAGACTCAGCCAAGATTCTTTTTACTGTGCGACTCAGAACTGCCAAACCGTCGTTGTCTCTCTGACATGAAAAGACACGCACTAGGTTCCAGGCAGCCAAGCATTAAGCATCCCCGAAAGAGCAGACATACATACTTTAATTACTAGGAATGAGCTCATATCCTCAGTTAGTGAGCTGAGCCAGGCATACTTGGGTCAGCCCAAACCCAGACTGAGAGACACAACTCACCGTCTTTCCTCAGGCAAAAGTTGCAGCTATGTAAGTAAGTAAATAACTAAATAAAAATAATAACAACAGCAATAATAATAGGTAACCCAAGCAATTCTCTTAAACATGTTCGCAATTATTACTTCTATATCAGATTTAATCAGCAAGAAGATGAGTTGGGATTAACTTCTGTGCATCCTGCAAAGCTGTTGGCAAGTCAGCAAAGCTGCCTCCCAGCTGAGCGGAATTTGGCCCTTGCCTGTCTCTTGGAAGGAGCACAAAAATCCCAGACAACAGCAGTAACCAGATCAGCGAGGCACAGCACCGGCAAGGACACAAGGAACCTCGTAGTATTGCACCAAACCAACCTGACCAAAAATCCTCTAAACTACTTTGAGCAGCACGTTGGGTCTGTTCCCGCAGACAGCCACATACCTTTCATGGGACAGAAACGGACTGAATCTCTGAAGGTCTTGGGTATCTGGATAAAAAGGAATGACAAGAGCACACACAAAAAAAAAAAAAAAGAGGAGTAGTCGCTTCAAATGGTCCCCCACAGGGACTGGGATTGCTCTCTTGGAACAGAAAACAGAAAGTTCAATCCCCACATGCACAAACGTGCCAAGCAGAAGCAGCCAATCTCAAATAAGACGTGTAAACAGTCCTGGTGTCGGCCGCCTAAATCACTGCACACGCACCTAAACACAGCACAGCCCAATTACCAGTTCTGAACACCAAGCATTTGGGGAGATCGGGCCATGTTTAAATTAGCATCAACAAAGAGATCAACAAAAGTGCCAAGTGTAAATACATAGTTTTTCTCCCCCTGCGGAGACTAAGCTTATGCTGCTCACCCACCCCCCACCCCATCTTGAATTACGATTTTAGCTTCTAACTCTCTCGGTTGAGAAAGGATAAAGTTCCAACTTTTTTTTTTTTTTAATTGACCAAACTGTTTGTGTTATATAAAATCTGCTCTCACAGTCTTAAACCGGGGAAAAAAGTTTTACCTGAGGACATAAACAGTTGCTTTCTTTAACTCCGCAGCATTTGTATCCCTAACAACACACAGACATAGGAAGAATGCTGCAAGGATATTTTCCTCACATAGACTGTGCATCTAGTGAGAACTGATAAACTGGGATACCTTGAAGTGATTACCACAGTGGATTTGTTTTGTTTGTTTGTTTTGATAATAACGCTAATTAAATAAAGTGTTCCTGGTACTGACAAAAGTTTGCATCGGTGGATCAGTTTCTGGGCTGCTGCAATTAGTAGATACTATATAAACATTGCCAATCATCACACAGACGTCGGGATCCCTGGGGTCTCTTGGCTCTTGCTGACAGCTCTGATGGCTAAAACAGTGGATTGCCACGTGCATACATGTGGCTCTTGAGCTTGAAGGCACTGCCGATATGAGGTTTCACACAGACCCTTCACAAGGCATCCTGACACCCACAGCAACCCCATCCCTCCATCCATCCCTCCCTCCCTCCCCGATGGTGCCTCCTTTCCTGGTACTGCAAATCCAGACCTGCAGCTGGTTTTTCACAGCAGTAACGGCAGCGCCGCTGGTCACAGCCCAGGACCACAAACACAGGGAATTGGAAACACGTGTTTCTCTTCCTGAAGCTCAGTTTGGTCCCCTCTGCTGTCAGTAAAAGTAAACTCTGAACATTTTAAGAGTCAGCAAGCACCGAGTCCTCTCTCAAAGCATTATCATCACAACTGTTGGGAAATCCACCATGTTTTCTGGAGCAAACCTCAGGACAGGAGTCCACAGATATTGCACCTTTGCTTAACGTGGTATATTGATGCCCACAAAGCTGCATCCCTGCTGACAAGCCAGAACAACTCTCTAAGGCACCAAAATAGCTCCAGCTTCTGCACTTCTTCTCCTCCTGCTCTCCCAAATGCAGCAGAAATGGTACGTGACACCCCCCAGTAATTTCTTCCTCCAACACCTCTCAGCTCTCTGAGGTCTTTAAGCTGCTTCCCGCTGACAGACATACGTGACACAAACCCAAATTCAGCTTCCCCTTGTGAGAACTGCTCAGCCATGGCTGACAGACCCAGCCATCTCCTTCAGCTCCCCAGACCCATCCCCTGCAGCCCACCACGCAACCACATCTCCAGAACATTACCAGAAGAGGCCAAAGCTAGTCTTTGATGAGGTTTTGGACTTTATCACCTCTGCAAAAGAGAATTTCTCCACCCCAGCACCGACCTCCCTCGGTAAGCCAAACTGCAGCCCACACAGCTGTGATGGATGGGTTGGCACACATGACCTCCAGCTGAGGAGGAAAACGTTGCCTGGGGCAAGGACCTCTTCAAGCAGCAGCCTGAGGTCCATCCAACCTCACCACCCAGAGCCCTTCACCAAGAGAAGATATGGAGCTGGTCTGGGTTTGGCTAAATCTTTAAATGAAGTCTAAAGCATGTCTGTTTGCGCCTGGGGTCAAAAGCACAAACCTCACTGGAAAAGAAATTGTATTTGCCTTTCTCTTAAAAATCCCCTTTCAGCACATGGAAATCCGGGACCTCCCTTGACGGCACCGACCCATTCAGGACTCCAAAACCAATATCAAAGTCCGACTAAAGCCATTGAGAAGCTGTTAGCATGTAGATTTTGGTGATAATTTGGCGATAATTTGGTGAATGGACTTGTCAAACAAATTGCCTTTATTATGGACTGATTAAATGCAATCAGGGAGAAGTGCCTTTCCCCTCCCAACTCCAGCCCTCATCAGCTCAAATAAACAGACTGAGCCAATTAGCAGGGAGGTGGCAAAAGCAGCTTTCACTTGAAACCTGCCATTCTCGGAGGAGGGGGGGGGGAATCAACCTCAACAACAACAAAAAAATCTTTGTGCTTTCAAAGCCAGGAATAGCCTCCAGGGAGAGGTCCCGAAAGCTACCCAGGGCTCACCTGCAGGGTGTGGATGGGAGTTATCAGTATATATCTGGCTCGATGCCGGATCGGCTCCCTTAAGCAACGTGCTGCTCGCATCCAGCTTGTGCCAAATATAATGCAAAGAACATAAATATTAAAGCAGGCCCAGGGGGAGTAGCACTACTGGGACTGTTATTCCTACAGCTTTATGTCCTGCAGCTGGGTTCTCCTATGTCAGAAAAGGCATGAGCTCCCATCAAAGCTGCTTCCATGCCTAGAAACCTAAGTTTTTGGCTTAGGTCCCTGCAGTGGATTCTCTGATGTCTGCAAATGCTTGAAAACACAGCACAGCCTTTCCTGCGCTGTGGCAGTAGTGGAGAGATCTGTCTCCCTAACATGAAACTTGTAGCAGTTGCGTGGATTTGATGCCACTACCTTTCTCTCCAACATGCCTGAAATTAGCTAATGAATGGGAAAGTTACCGAGGAGAATTGGAGCACGGCATCATAATTACATAAGCCTAATTGCCTGCAGGTATGCAGCTGGAAATTAAATGGTCACCTTGGCTGGCAGTGGGTAGAGCAGAATTCAACATGTGTTTGCATGAACTGGCTGCAGAGTCAGGAATCCCATGGCTGGAGCGAGACAGCACACAGGATACGAGCAATAGTTGTTGACTAAGCTTTCCACTAAGCTTTCAATGTCCGCATTTTAAATTAGCACCAAAGCCTGATGTTGGCCCCATTTTCACTAATCTAGTCCCTCTAAGGAGCGTGCTCTGTGCGCTGCACAAGAATCACTGCCTCCCAGAGCCCATGCAGAGGAGCTACGGCATAGCTTCCCTCTGGCAGCACAAGCCATTGCTTTGTCTTGGACTCCCACCACAGACAGAAAAGGGCTAAAACGGAGGTGGAGTTTTATCAACCAGAAGGGATTTCGGAGCGTTCATTGTCAGGACTGAGATTAGGATTGAGGGTTTATAGTTAATGCACAGAGACTCAAAAGACCAGCCTCTTACCCCACACCTCACCACAGTCTTCAAGTGTCACCTTGAACATAAGGGCTATGTGACACATCATGACACTAGGTGCAGAGCCTTCAAACAGTCCTGAGCACAAGAACCGATCACAGAATGAGATTAGATCAAGAGCCCATACTACAAGCAGCCACAGAGAAAAAGCCCAGGCCTTCTTAAGTGGCTGCAAAGTGCCTGATAACTCCGCTCTCTCCCCAGGGACCTGCTTCCTACCCCCACACCCTCCTGCAAACACCAATGTTTAAAGAACTATTAAAGAAAACAACTTCAAAACTCTTCACATAGTTCAAATACTTCACTTAAAAGGAATTTTAATTCTTACATCTCAGATTGCACCAGTCCCCAGCAGGACACGCACTTGTCATGTTCACGTTGTGGCATTTGAGCTGTTCAAACAGGAGGGATGGAACCGCAGCGTGAGACCACGTGCTCAGAGGCCTGGGAGCCGAGACGATGGAGATCCCCACCAGCTCTACCTGTGCTTTCCATGAGCGACTCAATTCACCATGCCTCTGCTTACCCTCTCAGGGTGCCTTCTCATGACACACGTAGAAAAGAAATCTTCCTGCAGCCAAGAGACACACACCTTGAAGACCCAGCCAGTGGGAGAGTACTGGGAGCAGTGGGACGTGGGTGGGTGTGCAGTTCTTGGTAATTCTTTCCTCCAGTCCTGACGCATAGTTGCAGTGGGTGAGTCGGGTCAGTGCTGCTTGTCATCTGCTCAGAGCTCAAGACTGGACAGCCCTAAGCTGTTTCTTTCCAGGGCTGGATCTATGCGTTCGGTCTGGCCCATCACGAAAAGGCCAGGACCCACCACTAACAGCAGCACCTCCCTGGCAGCGCTGAGTCAGACTAAGCTGAGAAGCCGGAGAAACTTTGTTGCTAAACAAGGTCTACAGGACTGAGTTTAAAAAAAGCATTCTCCTTCAAAGAGCATCAGCTCCTCTGTCTGGATAGTACTGCTGTTTGCAACCTGGAAAAGCCCTTCCATCCCAGTGAGACGTGTCGTCTCCCTCCAGCACGTGGGCAGCAGTCGACCTGTTGCAGAAACCTCCCATGGGATCACAGCAAGCCGTGCATTCCTTAACACCAATAATCAATACAAATCCATTCAACTCCTTGGGATGCAGACGATTCATGTTTTGGATGCACTACCTCTAGCTGGGATGGCATACATAAGGTTATAAAGCCTCCCCAAAGATGTTCACCTGCTCAGTTCCAGCCATGCCCGAGAAGAACCCAGAACACCCCAAAGTACAGAAAAAGTATGTAACTGGCCAGAAACCATTACAGTCAAATTATGTTAAAAGGCTATCTCCCTTTCCATTCCTCATGCCAGCTGACAATTCATATATAGGGGTAAGAGTAACAAACAAGGAGCTCCATCAGGTAGGAAGAGTTATCTGGGCCACTCCTCCTTCACAGAGGCACATGGTGTGTGCCCCCAGGCGTTGGAGGGAGACAGATGGGGTCCTTGCAAAATGTTTTGGGGAAGCATAAGGTGCGATTTGGGAAATGCTATACTTGTTCCTGACCCCTTTCATCTCGTGGCTACCCAGCTCCTGAACTTACAAAACTGTATTCGAGTTGCTACACACTGGGTACAGCCCTTTCCTGCAGCAAACCATGTTTCCTGTCCCGCAAGGTACAGTCAGTCCAACAAGACTGGGGACATTTGCCAAGCTTGCTATGACAAAACATAGCTTGGATCTGGGGGAAGATTTCAACAGTTGTGGAAACACACAGGAGGTTATGCTGTTGGGATTACAGACCCTGCTTCAGAGTACAGCCCTGCCATACACATACACAGGGTTTTACGCCACTCCTCCCAAAATGTGACAGTACAGCTGGATGTCGCAGAAACCATGATTTTGTTATCAGCAACCTTCTTATCCAAGTTTTTTAAATGGATAGATTCTGCCCACCCTTGCCAGCATCACCAAAGCCTTCTGAATTTGCTTGCATTGCTCTGGCTATGTTGCACACACACGGTATGAAATACACGTACTCTGTGACACTTTTGCACATTTTAATGCTTAGCAATTTGGCCTGGCTGAGACAAACTTTACCTATATTTTAGAAGGACCAGTACTTTCCCCATTGCAGCTTTTGCTCCTGTCGTACCCACTCTACGCAGCCCTTCTGCGTCAACTTGCTTGCAAGGAGGAGCACAGAGGAAGCTCAATGGCAAGAAAGAGATAAAAACTCACTAGAAACAGGGAAATGCCTCAGTCCTTTCCATTCAGAGGCAGATCTGCCTTGAATGGCAGCCCCCAGCACTGACCTGCCTCCAAAGGAGACTGAATCACAAGCGAGTCAGCCCCCTTCAATTCGCATTAAGACTTTGAGCTACTGTATATATTCTGCCCCCCCTCCACCACAAGCTCCTCCTTTCTAACACAAATCTCTCACAGCACGCAGACACATGCACTCCCAGGCAGCAAGCAGCAGCGTCGTGACGTGTTGAAACTCAAGTCCGGTGAGATTCATCTCTTGCAAATGACACTTTTTCATTGGCAAACTATAATTGGCAGCTCTTATCCGCTACAAGAGTTTTGCAACACACGCCTAAAGAATATGCCAGACTAGTTCTTCACACTAAGACCCAAAATTAGAACCAATATCCCAAAAGCAAAGTGACCCTCACTAGGCATTCCAAAGCAAACTAATCAACCCTGCTCAACTGTAAAATGAGATCTGTTATATTTTCTCTGATCCACATGCACATCCGTCAAGAACAGAAGCAGAAAGGTAATTTTAAAGTGACTGATGTAGCTGTACATAGTTATAAAACTTACATGGGACTCCATACCTTCAAAGTGCTGTGTATTTACCTGCTGTGCACACCTCAAAATAAGTTGCTATAATTGCTTTTAAAGTCAGAAATTATTTACAAATGAGACATTTCTTCTCCTGCTTAAATAAACATAAGCTCTGAATATAATTAATTCTGTGCATGTAACACCTCCTTTATCTCAGCTCGGGGGACTTCTGCAACAATCAGGAGCTGTATGTTAAGAGGAGAGGAATCAGGCCCATTAAAAAGTAATTGGGTCTTGCTATGTTAGCTTTAATTTATATCTTAGACCTTCCCAGTCTCCCGACCCAGCTCTTTTCAGCCCTCGGAGAAACACAGCACAAAAACTGCCACAAACTCACGCAAGTTAACACTCTTCCTTTCCTTGTTCCCAAAGTTATTCAGACTAACTCTGCCGAAACAGTTTTGCTAAGGGCTGTTGAAAGAGGCTTTTAACAAAGTCAGAATCCTCTTAACGGAAGATGCTTTCCATCGGCTTATTTTAAAAAGATTAAAATTACTCCCCACATAACCATCCCGGATCTGCTCCCATCCACTTTCCCTGAGCTGTAATCAGGGACAGGCAGCCGTCCAACGGATCGCCGCTTCTCCCCTACCTGAGAAGTCTGCAGAAGTCTGAGCAAAGTTGCTGAAAGCTGTCAAGCACATGAGTGCTATGAGGAAGGCGGAGGCGGGAGACACATCTGGGCAGCGCATCCTTAAATATCCTCACGGCGTCTTCTCTGGCAGAGAAAAGGAAAGAGCTTTCTGTCCCGATCCAGTAGTCCTCATTGCCCGCGGAACGGCGTTAGTCCCATCGCGGGGAAGGATCAGGGCGAGCAGGGGGGAAGGAAAAGCACTAAGCGCGCACACACACTCACACACACACACACTCACACACACACACTCACACACTCACACACTCACACACTCACACATCCCGGGGAGTGAATGGATCCCGGCTGAGCGGGGCTGGCGAATGAGACAGACCTACCTGAGCCTTGGCGGAGGTCCCAGGGTCCTAAAAGCCATCGCTTCGCCCCAAATCGCTGCCGACTGTCGCTGTGCAGCTGTCCAGCAGCAGCACTGCAAGCTGCCGGGGGTCGGGGGGGAAGGAGGGAGGGTGCCCTGCGGGGGGGCTGGTTTGGAGAAGCCTGGTTGCTGTTGGTTTAGATGCCCAGGGCTCTCTGTCTCTCGGGGGGGGGCCGGTTTGGAGAAGCCTGGTTGCTGTTGGTTTAGATGCCCAGGGCTCTCTGTCTCTCCGGTGCAGACATAGAGAAGGACGGGCAGTATTTTCAAAGGAGGGGGCCCAAAACAAATGGCTGAATTCACAAGGATTTTCGGGAGTGACAGGTATTTGTAGCTGCTGCCAAAATCGGTGCGAGCAGTGGTGTCCTGCCAGACTGGTGACAGGACAATTCTTCAGCTATGTCCGCCGTTGAGAGTGATCCTACAATGGAGGAGACTTTGCACAGGCCCAGGGATCAAACCCTCCTGGATCTCATTGCGGGACTGGGACTGGTGTTAGCCAACATATCCAAATATCCCCACATATCCCCACAGGAGGGGGGGTTGGAACAAGTTGATCTCTAAGGTCACTTCCAACCCAAACCATTCTCTGATTCTAACATCCTCCTTCCTTTTGACAGCAGACAGCCATGCCAGACTCCCTCTATCCCACTGGACCCCTCCATTAAGCTCAACAGAGGATTTTCAGGCAGATCATAACCTGAGGTGTTCAGACCCAGAAGACCTGTCTCCTTCCACAGCAACTGCTTTACCCTCCAACTAGCATGGACTCAGCTGCTAACTCGAGTCCTTCTCACCCTTCCGAGTTAAAGGAAGGCTCCAGCTCACCTGGAAGCACATCCAGTGCTTGGTCCTACCTGATCTTCATCCACGTCCTGGCAGCATCAAGCCAGCCATGCTAGCTTGGAAGAGCTGAGCTTCAGGGACACAGAGGTGGACTGGACTGGTGGACCCCGTTCTCCCTGGATACAAGAAGGAGATCCTTGATTTTGGTCATCAGTGTTAGCTGCAGCTTGGGCATAGGCTTTGTACTTAAATAACAGACATAACCAACATATCTAAGGCTGAGTGTCAGTGCAGAGAGCGGGGGACAGTTTCCATAGGCAAAGCCATTTAGCAGCCTGTGTTTACACCCACACAAACCTATGGAGCAGCACTGTGCGAGGCTGCCAGGGAAGCAGAGATGGAGACAGGCACACACACAGCTGCTGAACAAAGCCACAGCTTCTATCCAGGAAAAATAACCTGAATGGGAACATCCAAAGAAAACCACAATGGGTTTTTACTCCTCTGTCCTGTTCATCCACATGGAATTAAGCAAAACTTTCCAAAAACATTCACCTTAGACCTGAAAACAAGCGTAAGAGACTTCAGCCCAAAGGGCTCTGGGGTTTTTTCAGAGCTGAGTGCGCTCATAAAGAGTTTCTTATGATGAAATTTCTAACAATGTTTCAGCTGTTCTCAGATGAAAATCAGACTGGCTGTCAGTTTATATGTGAAAGATATTTTCAAGAGTGCTGCCATGAAAACCGCAGTCATTGTTTCCATAAGAAATCTGTCCTGGGATGATCTGTGTGCTAAAAGCAAACCTCAAGGGGAGCTGTAAGTCTGCGGCCCCGTTTGCTTTCTGTCCACACTGCCACTTGCTCAAGGTCCAACCAGCCACACCGAGGATGAGGGCAGTGTGGGAAATCTTGAGTTTGAGCTTGAATCCTGTCAATGACCCATCCACCCAGACCACGTGAACAAGAAGCTGGTCTGGCCTGAATTGCACCTAAGCAACCCTCCTTCCCACAAACAGCTCTTCACACACTGAGGACCTACAGAGAAGGTGGAGTTGAGTTGCCTCTCAAGGACAGCGGTGGCTCTGGGTTCACCTGACAGCACAGACATACCCCGAGGTCCAGCGGGCTCTGTACAACCCAGTTCCAGTCCCTCCTCTCTGCAGACAATCCTGCCGCTTTACCTTTTTGCAGAGGGCTGCCCACACAAGATCAAAGATCAGGAACTTCTGTGGGCCGCTTTACTCTTCGTTTCACCTGAGACTTTAATCCCACATACCAGACCTCTCTGACCCATACTTTCCAGGGTCAACCTAAGTTTTAAAGAGAAAAAAAGATCAGGACATTTGGCTCCTAGCATCTATGTATAATTCTTGTCTGAATTCTGCTACCTTTGCCAAAGGGAAGATTCACCACTATTGCCTTATAGGCATGAGATAACCACACCCACGATCAGTCAGATCTCCTTATCAGCAGGACAGAGAAATAATAGGGCCCCTGGAAATTTATCAGTGCTTTGGAAAAGGGAAGCACTATTTGCTGAAAAGAGCCCACCCTGTTAGCAGGTGTTGATTTTACAGATTAAAGAGTAATTAGGTTTGGCTGACTCAGTATATGGGGAAGAAAAAAATTCTGGTGACAAAGGGTTTACGGCTAAACATGGGAAGTGTGCTTGAGCAGTTGTTGTTAGTCAAAATAAAGTCAAACTAGGGGGGAGGAAGTTTACATCAGTGTCACGTGAGGGCTTTGTTTTTAAGCAAGTTTGTAAAGACGCTTTCCAAAAGGGAAGCAGAAAGCAGCTCTTGTTAAAAAAAATCCCAGAGAATTCAGTTAAAGCCCATCTCCATAATGTCCTTATTCCTCAGGGCATGTGGGAACATCAGCTGTGTGTTTCAAACGGAAAGAGGCCACCTGTCCCAACTGCAGCACAGACAAAGGATGGTCTCTCTGTCATGGACAGTCTCACGGGGTAAACATGAATCAAGAGGACACCAATGGAATAACAGCCCTTGAAATCCAGCCATGCCTTTAAATATGTCTCCTGGGAACAGGTAATGATGTATATGATGATACACAATCTCTTGCATCCATTGTCCCCAGAGCCACCCAGAAGCACTAACAGGCCTGTATTAATGCAGTTCAGCATTATAAGAAGCTCGGAGAAATTATTGTTCTTTCTCTTCACAGAGAGAGTGGAGAGTGGAATATGTAGAATGACTACTCTTAGATACAACATTTGGGTATACTGAAACGCACTTCCTACCCCTAGAAGACACAGAGCCTTGTGCCTGAGCTGGGTTTTAATACCTTCCTGATCATGGCAAAAAGCACATGGGGTCTATATGCCCAGCTTAAGAAGCAAAGAAATCCATAGCACCTAGTTACATACACCGAGCCCGGGCCTGAGTTCAAAACTACTTAGCTTCCCCTGCAGTGACCAGTGGTGTGGCCACTCACCACCGAGGAGCAGGCACACCAACCAGTCCCAGCTCCAAGGAGAATGGGGTACTTCCTTCCAGCCAGAGCTAATCCAGGAGTTAGTCACCTGAATCCTAAAGTGGCTTTAGTCTGGAATGCTTAACGACTGTACCTCAGTCCTCATGATGCTTAATTGCATTGCTCTTTCTCCTCCCATACTCCTTTCTTTTGCAGATCCGCTCCTTCTCCTGCCACACATAAAACTGTAATACCAGAAACACACATGCACATTCCCAAAGTGCTTAAAAAGCAGTTAAATACAACTGCAACTGTGGAAACTGAGGCACTGAGAAGGGAAGCAATTTGCCATCCAATTTTGTCATGCCAACATCACCCAGTTTATAAATGGTAATCAGGAATGGACTCAGTTAGGGTGATTCCCAGTTTAATGCTGTATGTGCTGATCTTGCTGCCTTCTAGGGCTGATTTTTGGTAATGCTTTCTTATTTTTCATTGACCCTGCACCACTGGTCACCTCTACTTCGTTGACTAAACCACCAACAGCTTGAAGAAGGACTGGTCACTAGAAGAGCCGGACCAGGATTAGCTTTCACCTAGGGACCCACAGATAGGGTTGAAGCCATGTTTGTTTACCCAGTGACAGGCATGTTTACGTGTACAAATGTGGTAGGAGTAGTCTTGCTTTCTCAACCCTAGTAACATTACTTACTTCTTACTGTGTTTTCCATCAAGTCTCAAAGCACCCTCCAAAAGACCACCGTTGCATTCTGCCATGTCACACATGGAGGAAGCATAGTCACAGTTTGAGGTCACTCCTTTTCCAAGGTCAGCCAGGGAAAACTGTCAGAGATGAGAAAAGATTAAATACTTTTAATCTTTAAGTCCAGTTAGAGCACTTTTCAAGTGGCCACGTTGCCTCCTTGTAAATGAAAGTAAACTAAAGACAAAGTATATATGCATTTATACCGATAGAAATACATCTACGCTGATGGACAGAGCTTCAAACATAAACTAGCACAGCTTCCCAGCATAGTACAGCCCTTTGTTCTTTTTTTTTTTTTTTTATCTTTCCCCTAAGAGTGTCTTATGGAAACAGATGGGGTTACTCTTGGAATTAAGCACTGTTTGCTTTCATCAGTTTGAAGGCACAGGACTTCACATAATGCAGTTTTGCAATACAACACCATGTATCTCACGAGTAAAATCCTCTCCTGTCTCCATATTGGATGTTAAACAACAGCTGTGCAGAATATTCAAGCTGATAAGCCTTTGAAGTTTTCACATTTTGTGTCACCCAATCACCCCAGACCGCCCCAGTTTACAAAACAAATATAAATCCTGGGGGACTTTGCTACATAGTGGGACGGTCTGGAGTGAGGGTGTTGCTTTGACATAATTCTGTGTAGAGCAAAGGCCCCACGTGATGCACTCACCTCCTTAAAACACTGAGAAATGTTGTACAGAGTGATGCCAAATCCTCCAATGCGCAAAAATGTCAAAAATAAAATATTTGGAGGCTACAAAGTGATCCACAAGAAAGCTGAAAACTTTCTCCTCAGGCCTGCACCAAGTAATTGCTGTTGAAACCTCTCTCAGCTGGGATCCTCCTTAGTATAGTGATGCCGTGTTCTATGTTAGAGGATACTGTACAGTCTGGTACTTTCTCTGGGAGCAACGTATCCAATTGGGTTTAGTTGATGCCTTGTGTACAGGATGTTCTTGGGTTAACTACAGGGATTTGGAGTCGTCTTCACACTTTATTTTCGTAGTCCACTGCAAGTCACATAGGGATTTCAAGAGACAAGGATTTCGAGGATCAGAGTTCCTCAGCTGTGAATCGGGTCCTTCCTTTTCCCTGTGTTTCATCTGTCCTGCCTGTTTGGATGTTGCTCCCTGAGATTTTTGCTATGTGGGCATATAGCACCCAGCTAAGTCCCCGAAGTTCACTGAGACCTTCAGGACCCGCACTGTCTTCTTGTATCTGTAATGTAAAACTTTTCTCCCACTTGACTTGACTCACTAGTCCCTTCCTAACAGGAAGATTTCTGCATCGATTGGATGATGGTATGTACCGGCTTTTTTTTGGCACTGCTATCCTTCCCTTAGTATATTCTAAAGCTTGTCCCAAACTTTCTGGGAGTGCTTATTAGATAAGAGGCTGAATATCTATGTCTGACCTAGATGGTCTTCGCTTTGAAGAGCAGAGATGTCCCATCTGGTTCAATGTGAGCAGCAGTACGTTTTTTTCTCATATCTCACCCTGGTAACCAGGGGAGAATTGTCTCTACCCTGCTGCTACATGGGTGTGAGTTACTTCAGGTTACAGACCCCTTTTAATCCTGATCTCACAATGTTTTTCCCATTTGTTTCCTGTTTTACTACCAACCCTCACAGATAACTTACATTGTCGTTCATTTCCACGGGAAGTAAAATTCTTCCTCAGATTCACTTGTCTGGAAGTTTTCTGCTTGTGCTGAGGGAGAAACATGCCATGGTGCGATTTGATACAAACTGGGAATCATCTCAATAATCATCCCTAAAATGATACGTAAGATGACACCACAGACACCTATCCCAAACCTCATGAGTACTGTGGACTCCACCTTGAGGGCATGCGAGCGCAGCAGCATGAAGGACAAGCGCTCCCCTAGATCCTCCTGTCCCTCATGGGCACACATCCTCAAGATACAGTCACACCTCCTCCTTATTGCAACTGCTGTTATAACTTACATTGGACATTTCCATTGGGAAAGCCATTTCCATTGCCAGAGACCTTCGTTCCCAGAAAATTGATTGTTTCCAAGCATAGCCATGAAGCCTTTGCATAACATCCACGTCTACAGTAATAAGCTGAACCAAGCAAGGGTCTGGACACAGGCACTGCAACTCCTCTGGTTACAGTTACCTGTTACACCAGTCCTTGGCACACTTTTGACCCAGGACACCTGGCATCCAGATAATTCTTGAGCATGGCTTTGCGGAGTCTACAGGGACTTTGGCCATTCCCAACAGGCAGGAAGGAATCTTCGGAGTTTGATAGCATGAGCACGGACAGAGGATGTGTGCTAAAAGACGCACCAGTGTTTCAGAAGTTCTTAATAGCCATGGTGAAGACACAGCGGCATGGGCTAAGAACTGAAAAAATATCCCTGGACCTGGGGCAGACCGGTACTATCTGCCAGTGTCTCAGCATCTTCTCCATCATGCTACCTAGGCAGGCCTGATTAGAGCTGCCCACAAGCAGTCGCACCTCCAGATGCCAGCACAACTACTGCCCAGGCTGCTACCTGCCGTGCTCCCACCTATTTCCAGCATTTAGCAGGATAGACCATTCCTACAGGGACATTCAGCAGAGACTAGACTCAAGTTTGAGCTGGTGAAGCCAATGAAAAAAATCTTATTGTCTTCCCTGGTTCAGGTTCAGGACTGTCTTCTCCTGTGAGAGTGAACCAACAAGACAGCTCTCTAAGTCCCTCACATCTTTGATCATGGATGGATTTGAACAATTCTAGATTGCAGGAAAGCAATTTCACTGAAGCTCAACACTTTCTAGTGTTCTCTTTATTAAAGGACAGGTCTAGCGGAAGACAGAGCTGAAGAACGCGCGAGGAACATGTAGTGAGCGAATCTCCAGCATAATTCGGACAGATCAGCTTTCGCCTCAGGCTTATCACTGCCTAGGGGCACAGGGTATTTCCCTTGGTTTTGTACAGACAGCAAATCACACAAAAAAACCTCTGGCTCACAGATCACAAACTGGTAAGAAACCAAAGGAAATGCCTTTCTGCTGAATGGATAAAATTCATCCCAAGTGTAATTTCACTGGCATCAGTGCAAACTCAACAACGGACTAGGTCTGCCATTTGCAAGAACAGGTTTATATTCTCCTTTCACATGTGCATAAAAATACATTTTCTTTTCCATTTTTTTAATCTTTTCTATTTGAAAGGACCATTTCAAGAGTAACTGTGTGCTTCCACATGCATTTAAGTACTCAGGACAATAATATCATCAGTTATTCATTTTACAATGGTCTCAAGAGACTATCCGGTGACAAAGTCCAGGTGTGCTGGGCGTTGCAGACAGTGCTGGACCATGTCATCTAAAGCAGCCTAAGGAACTTACAATGGCGTTGAAGTTCAAGCCATTCAAATCTCTGCATTCCGTAGCCACAGCACCGGTACTAGGGAACTCCAATGAACTTGCTCCTAAGGCAAGTGACACTTCCCGCTGCAGAGAGCTCGTACTGAAATTTTACTGTGTTTGTTGTCCCTGGGCACCTGGCTGAAAGACACATGGCTGATGCCTAATGCAGTAACATTACTTACTGGATGTCGCAGGTGGAGTGATTAACGTCACTTGTAAGAGAGAAGTAGTGAAATGTTTATTAACACAAAACAGTGGTTTAACAAAGTTAGTAGTGAATGCAACAGTGTTTTATGAGATTCAATGCCAGGCTACACTTGATTATTTACTGCATAGAGGCCAGGGTCAGACAAGCTGTCAGGGAGACCCTCCCATTGAGTCACGAGGTTTGGCAAGGACCCCCTTGCTTTCTGAACTCCTCCTCAGAGAGGAGTCTAGGTGCGGCTGGATCCAATCCTAGTCCCAGACTTGGTCAACGGTTTATGTCTAAAGGATTATATATGCGCCATCAATCCTTATATCACTTAGCTAAGATTTCAAAGTTTAGCATGCTATTAGTCACTTACCGAGAATCTGTTGTGGCAAGGAATCTCTCAACCTCGAGGAGCAGAACCTTAAGCGAGCGTCCCCACTCAAGGGGAGGTCCTGTCGTGCAGCCCGCTGCCGTGCAGGAGAGCTCAAAGGGCTCTTGGGCTGTCCGCTATTTATGGAGTAAGATAATTGACCTATAGTCATATTCGCATGGGAACAGGGTACCCAGGTTCCCACCCCAGACAGTGTTGTGGTTATGTTGCCAGCCATCTCCCCCAGTTCAAGTGCAACTCATAACAACTCCCGCTGATGGCCATGGCTTGAGCAGGAGCCCAGGGCGGAAAAGGGGAAAAGGGGAGAGCACATCGCGACACTGGACCAGCTACAAAGAACACAGAGGAAGGAAGGAGAGTACACAGTGGCTTACAAGAGATTTGCAAATGCCTGAGCTCACCAGGCTAGGCGCTGGCTGGACTGACCCAGTGTAACGCGCAGAGCTGTGTGCGTATGCTAACCATTAGCTTAGGGGATGCAAGCAACAGGGAACTGCGTAAGACTAGTATAAAAGGTGGCATTTCTATACACAAGTAACTTGGTTCAAAACAGCTCAGCTGAGGTAAAAAGGGACCAGAGCCCACCCAGCTTCCCACTCCTTTTCTATTTTTGCTGGACCAGCCCTTTGCGGTAGATTGACAAGCCAGCATCACCCTCCCAGCCCTCCCCTGCCCGCCACTCTGGTGCTTGTTCTCTGCCCTGTTCCGCAGTTATCCCCCGGGTGCTATTTCACACACAGCCCTTCCCTAGCTGTTCTCAACCGGAGAGGCTGTTCCCCATGGAGAATCTTTTCTACTTATTACTACACTGCTGATCATTTCTTGCTTTACTTGCCAACCCCATCTTGGACATACGTAGCTAGCCAAACCACCTTCTCCCTTCCTGCAGTGACAGGGAAAATCATTTATTTTCAGCTCATGGAATCTACCCCGACACAGCACACCAACTAGCCTCCACATAACCCTTCCTCTGCAAAATGCACCTTCGGACATTAAAGGAAAAGCAGCTGTGCTCATTAAAAGGAGTCTCAGTCCTAAGTGCTGATTTCAGGCAGTTTGGTTTTCATCAAAAGAAGATTGCAGCAAATGGTGTTACAAATACCTAGGAGAGCTGAGGACTTCTTCAACTGGTTCGGGAAGCCAGTGTCCATAGATGTTGTCGCTTCCATGGAGGAGGAGGCAGAGACACAAAGCTTGTAAAGCCCAGTTCTCGGGTGAAAGCCCAGTGCTGGGGTGAAAGCCCGGCTGTGAATCCAGGGGAAGCTAAGTGAGACACAAAAGGAAAGAGCAGTTTCTCTCTCCCACCTGTCTTCATGCAATAATACTGCACGCAGTTGAACCAATGTAGTGGAAAATAATTCTGTGGTTTCTAAAGGCTTTTGCAAAACAAGGGATATTGGATCACATTTTCTCCTCAGTTTAGTCACTGCTCACACCGTAACGAAGAGCAGAAGTTGGCTTGCTTTGTTTAAAATAATGAGAAGCTGTGACTTTGAGCAATTTGATCATAAATTTTTGTCCTGCTTTTTCTCCTGCATGAGCAGGTTGTGATAGTGGGTATAATTTACTATGACAAACCACTAGTATTAATGCATTAATCAAGAAAAACAAATGGTCCCCCTTTCAAATCTCCTGCCCACCTAGAGAGAGTAATGGGGTTATAAATGGAGAAAGAACAAATATTGACTCCATGAAATGTAAAGGTACCTGGGAGTTCAACCATCAGTCTTTAGATTACACTTGCCTTTCAAGATGAATGGGATTTCTTTCATAATCCATTTTGATTATTTTTTTTTAAGCATCTCAGGAAACAGGATGGGGACATGCAACTCCCTGCTCTCTTTAGGCTTTCAAGATGTTCCAGACTGTTTCTGAAGGACAATACCTCTGATTTCTGGAATGAGGTAGATGCTCCCAGCCCAAGAGTCGTCTTTCAGTTTGATGTAAGTACTGAAGGAGCTGCCTGGACTGGTCAATGAGTTACTTGTTTGATGACTTTCTGTAAGATGGCTGCAGAGACTCACCCTCCATCACTGACACTATGGAAACTCAGGGACACAGCCACTCCTTGGCATCTGGACCCATACAGCACTTGAGAGGATGCAAGAATTTACTCCCTAAGGGAAAAGCCTCTGGCACCAATTACCAAACTTAATCTTACTTTGTCACACACTCTTCATCCCCCTCCAAACTCATAGTCATAGAATAGTTTGGGTTGGAAGGGACCTTTAAAGGTCATCTAGTCCAATCCCCCTGCAATGAGCAGGGACATCTTCAATTAGGTCAGGTTGCTCAAAGCCCCGTCCGACCTGACCTTGAACGTTTCCAGGGATGGAGCATCTACCACCTCTCTGGGCAACCTGGGCCAGAGTTTCACCACCCTCATTGTAAAAAATTTCTTCCTCATATCTAGTCTAAATCTTCCCTCTTTTAGTTTAAAGCCATTATCCCTTGTCCTTTCATTGCAGGCACTGCTAAAAAGTTTCTCCCTGTCTTTCCTGTAGGCCCCCTTTAAGTACTGAAAGGCCGCAATAAGGTCTCCCTGGAGCCTTCTCTTCTCCAGGCTGAATAACCCCAACTCTCTCAGCCTGTCCTCACAGCAGAGGTGCTCCAGCCCTCTGATCATTTTCATGGCCCTTTCCCTTCTCTGGAGCTGCCCCAACAGGTCCATGTCTTTCCTGTGCTGAGGGCTCCAGAGCTGGACACAGGACTCCAGGTGGGGTCTCACCAGAGCAGAGCACAGAGGCAGAATCACCTCCCTTGACCTGCTGGCCATGCTGCTTTTGATACAGCCCAGGATACAGCTGACCTTCTGGGCTGCAAGTGCCCAGAGTCCTTGGGAGTACTTGGGAGTCCTTCTTGGTAGGGATGCTCTCAATCCCTTTGTTCCCCAGCCTGTATTGATACGAGCAACCCAGGTGCAGGACCCTGCACTTGGCCTTGTTGAACCTCATGAAGTTCACATGAGCCCACTTCTCAAGCTTGTTCAGGTCCCTCTGGATGGCATCCCATCCCTCAGGTGTGTCAACTGCACCACTCAGCTTGGCATCATTTACAAACTTGCTGAGGGTGCACTCGATCCCACTGTCTATGTCATTGATGAAGATGATTGGGGCGTGTTTTGACAGAAGATTGATTGATTGAAGAACAGTACTGGTCCCAATACGGACCTTTAATGGATACCACTTGTCACCAATCTCCATCTGGACATTGAGCCATCGACCACCACCATTTGGATACGACCATCCAACTAATTCCTCATCCACCAAACAGTCCACCCATCAAATCCATATCTCTCCAATTTAGAGAGAAGGACGTTGTGGGGGACCATATCAAAGGCCTTACAGAAGTCCAGATAGATTACATCCGTAGCTTTGCCCTTGTCCACTGATGTAGTGACTCCACCATAGAAGGCCACAGGGTTGGTCAGGCAGGACTTGCCCTTGGTGAAGCCATGCTGGCTGTCTCAAATCACCTCCCTGTCCTCCATGTGCCTTAGCACAGCTTCTAGGAGGATCTGTTCCATGATCTTCCCAGGTACAGAGGTGAGGTTGACAGGTCGGTAGTTCCCAGGGTCCTCCTTTCTACCCCTTTTTAAAATGGGTGCAATGTTTCCCTTTCTCCAGCCACCAGGGACTTCACCTGACTGCCATGACGTTCCAAATATCACGGAGAGTGGCTTGGCAACTATGTTAGCCAGTTCCCTCAGGACTCTGGGATGCATCTCATCAGGTCCCATAGGCTGAGGTATGTTCAGGTTCCTCAGATGGTCCCAAACCTGATCTTCTCTTACAGTGGGAGTCTCTTTGCTCTTTCAGTCCCTGTCTTTCAGGGATGATAACGTCTCATGCATTTAACTCTGAAGCAACACTATACCTGTCTTCTACACAGACTGTTGGTGTCTACTTCAGATGCATTTCAACAATGGCTTCCACATTAGATTTAATTCCTCTTAAAAATGTCTTTCTGAATTGGAAAATTAGGAGAATTGAGTGTTTCATGAATACTGCGATAAGCCAGGGTTGCTGTCCCTTCTGTAACCTGTAAGGGTGCCAGGCAGCCCACAGGGAACTCTATATTGAGTGGGGACACATACAAGAGCCAAAACCCCAAGAGGAACTGCAAAGCCAGTCGCATCTTAAATTCTCAGTGATCTGAAGACAACACAGATTCCAAGAGGAATTTAAAGATACTTCTGACTCTGAAAATAGGGCCAGTATCTACTGAGGCATTGGCAAAGCTGCCAACAAACCAGTTCATATTTCATGAATGACCTGCACCCTGATAGAAATCATTGGCACCTGTTTTTTTTCCTTCTCCCATAAAGGTTATACAATAACAATTTATCCTTCAGGGCTGTAGCACAACAAAGGGGAAAGGAAACGGAAGAAAATAGGTGTGCATGAACACGCTGGTGATGTGCCATGGAAGCCCTGCCCATTGCCAGAGGCCCTCCAGGAGCCTCAGGCTCAGGGGAGCAGATGTGATCGCTTCTCCAGCAACTGCACGCAAAGGAGAGAACATGCAGTTGGTCTCACAGGGTTAACCACGCGTGGCTCCAAAATGAACGAGGCCTGGGGGTGTTTTGACAGAATGAGCTGAGGATTTTCCAGTCCATCGCTTCTCCAAGCTCAGTGCTAGGATGCTGTGTCTGAAGAACAGTTCTCCCTCTCCTCTTTGCTTGCTCTACAGTAAGGTAAAAAATGTAATTGAGGATGCCTGATGGCCACCTTAACGAACAGCTGTTCAAGCCAGAAGGGTCTGACACCTTAGGTTATTTTAAGCAACATTTTGGGATATCTTTGATTGTTAAGTTTCAGCAGGGTCAACTCACCTTAAGCTAACCCACAACTCATGTCTCATTAAAGGGAAATTTCCAGAAGGACTAGAGCTGACATCAGATTGTTTAAACACTCTAATAAAATCCACTATACTCAAACCTTTCTAGAGCAGTTTATAGAGCTGTTTTGGTACCTGGGATAAACAGGACACAGAGGAATCCAGGCACTACCTTGTGCCCACGCTGACATGGTTTTGCAAGAGAGCCTGAAGGACTCAGATATTCCTGGACTATGTGATATACGTGACCCCTCAGTCTGAAGGGAGCTATGTCTGCTTCACCAGACACTGGTAAGGCTACAGCAACTATGAATGACTTGACAGTTGCTCTGCAATTTAGCTAGGAAAAAAGCAGATTCTGGGCTGCTTCTCTTGGGAAGACATCACCATGGAAGCCACGAAGCAGTGGAACTACTCCACACCACAGAGTCTGTCTGTGTCCTTCCAGTTAGCTTCCTGCGGCCTCCATTTCTCTGCTGGAAAAGCAGCTCAGGAGACCCTCAGAAGTGCCAGATAACAGCTCAGCATCTCCTAGCAATAAGGACATATTGAACATTTGAGGAGATTGACCCTTTAACCTTTCTTCCTCCCACTCTGACATTTGGGTGATGCCTCTGTGAGCAGGGATCACTTCCAGGCTCTGCACCTGGTCTTTCAACCGTAGAAACCAACGAAACACAGATGGGAGGACGAGAGATGCATTTCTGCCACATTGTTGCATAAATGGCGGGGAAGGAGCTTCACTCCTGAGGTAAAAAATGCCAAAGTAAGGTTTTAAAAATGAATTATCAAAAGCAATGTTTCCATTTTCAAATCCAACCGACACCAAACTGTGCCAAGCCTTGAAGTCTGTATTGAGACAGTGCTCACTCACTTCGTCTCACGTGAAGGAGATGACCATATGTGTTTTCTGCACATGCAGAGAGGAAAAGGTGGGGAAGACCCTCCATGAGCCAGCCCCATTTCTTTTGGAATCTGGGGACAACCAGCTGCCTCTTCTCAACCCTGAATGCACAATAGACGACATCTCCAGAGCAGCTCAGCCCCTTGTAGACAGCTCTTTCTGTTTAGAGACAATAACAGCAGGTGTTACCACCATTTACTGTGTTTCCTCTAAAAAGACCATGCAAATTCCCTCAGGCAACATGAAAATTCCCTCCCTTCTTCACACCCTCTGACACTCCACAGACAGCTGTGTTGGGGCTGCTGCAATGTGGCCTCAGGTGTTTAGAAGAAATCTCTGGGATTTCAGACTGCAATACAGACTATTTCAGACAGTGTTATTGACAGCCTTCATCCTGGTGCTGCAGAGACTGATGATCGTATCTGTGCTGGGACTGAAGCACCGTGTCCCTGGCCTCGTGGGGACAGAAGCAGGTTAAATCCAGACAGCACGTGTCAGATGTAGGTAGGCAGGTCAGCTGGAGCCAGGAAGCAGCCTGCCGATGTTCACACAACTCAGAGTAAGAGCCTTGACCCAATGCTGCTAATAAGTTTTGGGGTTTCCTAACTCACATTCAGCATCATACAAACCCAGATGTGTCCTAGACCTCAAATAACTGTCTCTGAACTCGTTCTGAGCCAAGACCAGTACAGTCTGTTGGGCACCTCTACATCAGAAACATATACATAACCCTTCCCTATCTAGCCAAAAGCAGCATATGATCTGAGAAGGTCTGTTCTTCAGGCTTTGCTTACAGCACATAAAACAAAAATGAATGGCTCAGAGTCACAAAGAAAGGGTGGAGCAAAACACAAGGCAGGTGTCCTTCATCCCAGGGTAGTCCCTAAATATCTGCGGTTTTTCCTCTAATGAGCAGAACCATCATTCATTGAAATCTTTGGCAAGGAAGTGTGTTTCTACATAGGTCCAAGAGGGATCATTATACAGGCGACCTGAGAGAGAATACGTTGTCTTTATTGATACATCTGCAAGGACACAAACATAAGACAAGTCACTGAAACATCCATGCCAAAAGAGATTTCATTTTGAAATAGGCTGGAGGTGGAAGCATGTCCAGCTGGATAATCGAGTGAACCCGAACTCTCAATGCATGCTGTGGCCAAAGGGCCTACCTCAGTACTGGGTATAAACACAGCTGATGACTATGAGCTATCCTGTCTCTGATTCAGGATGACTGTGAGCACCCCTGAACTGTCATGTTCAGTTTTGAAACAAACAGTTCCAGAAGGATATTGAACAACTGGAAGAGACTTCCATGACAGTAACAAGTTTAATGGAAGACCTTGTCTCCATCCTACTTCCATAGACGAGAAGGGATCAAGCTAAGCACTGTTTTCTACCTGTCTGGATTTTCTTCCTAAGGAAACTCGAACACCCAGATGGGGAATCACAGTGCATTTTGGTAGGAACAAAAAAACACTTGAGGGCACAGCATCCCTAAATTGAGTCACAGCTGCCTAGGCATTGTGGAAACGCTCCTACAGTGTGCTCCATGGGACATCCCTGCTCCTCCAGGGTAGATTTGTCCAAAACTTCTTATCAAAAAGAACTTAAAGACTGAGTTGACCATGACTACCTGAGAGGAAGACACACACTTAGTAATAGGGGGCTGTAATTCAAGCTGGGCAAGCAACCACAAATAATTTTTTTATAGTAGCAGTAAGGAACCACAGGTGAGCTTCCCCAGGACCTGACAGGGGGAACTAGAAATACGCTCAACTCAAACAGAATTAATTCAGAGAAGTCCCAAACTCTGTTTAATCTTTGCCAGATCACCTGAGCACAGTGATGCCTTTATGAATTTCATCCTACTCCTAGAAGCATTTTACAGAAATTATTAAATCCTGCGATTGTAAAGTGATCCATATTTTCATAGATTGTGTTATATAAACAAAAAAATTAGGAAGGCAGCCCTTCCTCTACTCTGTCTGACCTGCTCAGCAAATAAATTCAAATTGAGTCCCTTGAACCTGTATTTTGAACTCAAGCTGTCCCTGAAAAAAGAGACCCAAGAAGTGGAGGCCCACCACGAGTAAGAAGGTCACACAGTACAACAGATGAACCTAAGGAAACACCTGTCTGCAATTCAACCTTCATAACCTGCACTTGTGCTCATTAGAAATGGAAAGCTGGGGTACACCTGAATGGCTTAGCCACAAAAATCAGTGGTGCCTTGATGTCAGGGCGTCTCAGCAGGCCACACTGGAACCAGACACAGGGTGCAGGGCCCTGCAGGTAACCTCAAGTGAAGGGAAGTTCACTTACAGTACTTTGGAAATCCCTGTGCTTGATGCAGTATCAGGCTGTTGACATGGTCTTGTTAGGCTGCAATCAACAGCGGTCAGCCAAGGAGTTAGAAATGGCTCCCTTACACTGAAGCATCCAATTCTCCTCTTTAAAGACAGTTGTGAGGCAGGAATCTGCAGTTTTCCAAGTTGTAACCCACACACCCCCTTATAGCTGTTTTGGGATCTCTATTAAACTATTGGAACTACCCCTCTATTCCTTAACCCCCCCTGAGATATATTCTTCTGCCTTTTTAATAGTGTGAGGTAGCGACAAAAGCTTAAAAAACGAATAAACTTGAGAAGGAATCCTTGCTTCAAGTGGTGTGCTCAGTGTTGGTGGCGATTTTTCTGTATTTTAAGGGTCAGAGTGCCCTCTTCTGTCCCATCTGTGTCCTGATTATTAACTCACTTTATGTTAGATCGGCAGATTATCAAGAAAAACCGTGACTTGTCTTCTGCACACCCTATCATCTTCTAAAGCATAGTTAAGAAACCACACAGGTGATCATAAATTATAAAATAACTCTCATTAATGCAGGGCTCAGGCAGGCTACAAAGCTGCCACCAATAAAAGGGGCTGGGGGAACATCACAGACAACATGATTTATCTAATTAGTTGATGAGGTCAGGCATATTTTGAAGTGAATCTCTGCAAAGTTTGAACAGTGGGGTGTTATTTAATAGCTTTGCACTCTGCATTTAAACTTTGCCTCTCTCCTGCCTGCGTAGCCGCTTAATTGAATCCAGACTGTTACTGACACCTGAGGAAATTTGACTGAAACAAACATATTAAAAGTAGCTCAATAATACCAATGTATATAATTTCTGAACCAACCATGGTGAAATCACTAGGACTGCAGGTTATCTGAATTATGGATAGAGCTAACAACGGCCCAGATAAAAATTATTAGCTGAGGCCTTCTATCATGAAAACATGCACGAGTGTGTTTCTGGAAACCACATAACCACTTTTGTGCAGCAAAGTCAGCGTTGATAAACTGTTGTGGAACCCCCTGATGTCCCAAGGAGCTCCTACAAACGTGCCCGCACTGTAATCCCACCCCTGATGAGCCCAGAAACACCCTGGAAGATCCAGCTTTGCAGCCCAAGGCCACAGCGCCTGTCACTCCCCCCTTCCACGTCTGCCTTAGGGCTGGGCATGCTCTCTCGACCTCCTTTTGGGTGCTTCTCCCCCACACGAAATCTCTTTGAGGGATGGGCTTGAAACGAGCCATTTTGTTTGATCTCAAGGTTCGATCTGAACCCGCTCTGCTTCAGCAGGGAGGTCGAACCGGATGATCTCCAGAAGTCCCTTCCGACCCAAACCATTCTGTGATTCTGCCATTTGTTTCCTCCCGCCCTTGAAGGGGCACCTGGCTCCAGGACCAACCGACCACCCTCCCTGCCAGCCGCCCCCACCCTGGGAGGGGGCAGACACAGCAGCCTGGTGCCATTCGGGGTCTCCCTCAGAGCAGGGGCCCACCACTGAGGCAGGGACCAGCCACAGCCCCACGGACCCTCCAGCAGGGCAGGCCAGGGCCCCTTCCTCAGGTATGAAGCGGGCCGCCCCACAGCCGGGTTCTGGCATGGAGAAGCCCCCCAGGAGCCGAGGCGGGCCCTGCAGAGCCGGGAAGGCCGCACCGCCAGCCATAGCTTCGCGCTTGGGGCTACTTTGTCCCTGTGCGCTGGCCGTAGCGGCGCTGCGCGCATGCGCCGGCGGGACGGAAGTGGCCGCAGTCGCCATGGCAGCCGCCTGCGGGAGGCTGGTGCCGCGCTGTGCCGCCGCGGGGGCGGTGGGCTTCGCCGCCCTGCCTGGCCGTGAGGACCGCCCTTGCCCCTCATCCCACTTATCCCCCTTCAGCCCGGCGCCCTCCGCCTGCCCGCTATCCCTCAGCGCGCCCCGGCTTGTTTGTCCGGAGAGCGGGGCGGAGGGGTGGCCCCGGGCCTGCTTTGCGGGGGTGGGATCTGCCGGGGGCAGTTCGGCTTGAAGGCACAGGGGGGTTTAAAATTAATTTATTTTTACAGGGTGCTTTTCTTCCTCGGGCTATCGAGTTAGCAGCGATGGGAAGCCGGAAAAATTTCAGCCACCTCCAAAGCCCGTCATTATTGACAAGCAGAAGCAGAGAGAGGAGAGGAGGTGAGGTGTCCTGGTGCTTGTCGCAGTGTGGTCAGGTCTGCTGGCAGGCTGGTAGTTGCGTGAGCGCCTCTTTAAAGCTCCAAGGCGTTATTGCACAAAAAGTATTTGCCAAGTTCTACCTAAGGTAATTTATGTTGATATGTGCTTAAAAACCCCTTAAAAATACTGTGTTCTAACAGTATTCTAGATACAGTGCACAATAACAGTGTTTTAGAGTTCCTGAAAGCAGTGGAACAGGGACAGAAATGTACAGCAGTGAAGATTTTTGCAGATTTGGGGTTGATGTGTGAGGTTTTCATCTGTTAAAGTCATGCATCTCTTCAGTATGCAACAAGGTGACAGGGACATGGGTCCTGTGTCTGCCTTTGACTTAGACCTTGAGATCAACTGTAAGTGCGTACATTACTGTTTGTGAGATGGAGCTGCAAAATGCTTTTGCTTTTACACTTACAAAAGTTTGTATTTTCTTACAGGTTCTTGAGCCCTGAATTTATACCTCCCAGAGGGAGAACAGATCCTCTTAAATTTTATATAGAAAGAAAGGATATGTTACAGAGGCGGAAAGTCTTCAACATCCCAGAGTTCTATGTTGGTCAGTAACGGCAGTAGAACTTTCCTAATTTTATCAGTATTTTTTGTAGGGTGAGGTGATAAAAGGTGTGTTTTCGTGTTGTAGAGAATATCACAGAACAGCACAGTATCAGGTGTGTTAGATCAACTAGTATGTGTTTCTGTACATACTTCTTAGTATTTTAAATTCGTATTTACATCCAGTTTCCATTAAAAGTATAATAGTAATGTGTTTCTTGTGTGTTTTTTAAATCCTGACGCTGTAGCATGTGGTTTACCAGTAAATCTCAAGGAAGGAAAATACATTAGATTATTTGTATTCAGTTTGCATAACGAAGAGTAAAAGATAAAGGTGAAGAAGCTTCGTAGTTAACCTGCAGAATCACTTAATTAATATATTAATTCAGGGCATCTTAGAAGTTTGTTCTGTTTCTGTCAGTTTTCATGGAAAATAAAACCTTTTCAAAACTAACCTAAAATTTTGTCTGACTCTCTTCCTGCATTTTGGTACGTATTTACTTGAACAGTCTATTTATTTTAATTGATTTTTTTTTTTGGCAGGCAGTGTACTCGCCGTTACTACTGCAGATCCGTACGCCAACGAGAAAGCCAGCCGGTTTGTGGGCATCTGCATTCAAAGAGGAGGCAAAGGACTTGGCGCTACCTTTGTCCTTCGGAATGTTATAGAAGACCAAGGTGGGTTTTTAACTGCAGTAATTATGCTAGATAGAAATGGTAAGCAAAAGATGTTGACGTCCTACGTGATGGGATGTTTGGTGTAGAAATTTAGTCTGTGGAGAGGATGACAATAGATTAAACTGAAATCGTGAGTCTACCCACTAGGAGATACTGCAAATTTAAAACTATACACAGAGATGCTGGTGTGCCATGCAACAGCTTAGTAATTTTTGTGTATGTACTTAGTGATTTTTAGATCTACTATGGTTGTGCTTATATTTGAGCCTGGGCAGTAAAAATGTAAATATTAGCCCAGTTTGAGCCCTGTATTTGCATGAACTGGGGACATATACGTGAACTATTTAAGAAAGAATAGATTTTATAATAGGTTCATATTCTGTTTTATGACAAAATGGGGGGAGATGCAAATACTGATGTTCTGAGAGCAAATAGGAGAGGGGTGGGTGTCTTTATATACACTACACATACAGTGAGATAGATAGCAACAGCCATTGTAACCGAAAGGGAGTAAAGTTTAAAACCCAAGCTCATGTTCCTCAAATTGAAGCCATTTGATGTCTGTCTCTTAAGCCATTCTGTTATCGAAGATTTGACTTACAAAAAAGAAACCTGCATTTGCCTGTGCAGACACAACGCACGAGTGCAATCACGCGTGCACGCAGCGCTCTATGGGGTAGTTCTCTGTATAAGTAAAAAGCAGTTCTTGAATAATACAGGAGCGTATAACACTGAAGTAATCCCAATTAGGTGTTAGTGTTTCTAATGAATTTGATTCATTAAACCAGACTTTCTTTCTCTAAGGTGTTGAAATGTGCTACGAACTCTACAATCCTCGAATCCAGGCGATCGAGGTTCTGAAGCTGGAGAAGAGGCTGGATGACAACCTGATGTACCTGCGAGATGCCCTCCCTGAGTATAGCACTTTCGATGTGAATATGAAACCCATGTCTCGTTTAGACCATGAAGAAGTTCCTGTAAACAAGGTAGGAGCTGCATGTTTTGGAGGGAAAGTAGAGGATCATTTGGGTAACTTTCATATCTGACTGATATCCTGGAAGCCTTTGCTACATTAGTTACCAGGGTGACAAAAGTATACAAAATAAGGCAAGTCTTTATGCTATTCCTGTAGTGAAAGAATGTTGAGAATTTAAGTATCTACCATCCTTAGTTAATTTAGAAGACATGCAAGGAATAGTGGCCTTTGCTTGCATCTATGTAACACTCCACAGAGAGGAAAGCTTTTCTTATGGAACTGTTGTTACTGAGCTGGGAGTGGTGGGTGCCAGGAAAGAAGGTAGGATTTGGAAGAGTCAGCTAAAATCCGCATCAGAGAAGATCCAGAAACCAGCAGACTTTGTCAAAGAGTGTTGTCTCGTAGCTCAGTAAAATACAGCGATCATTCCTCCCTTTCCTTTTTCCTTAATAAGGAATAGAACTACAAGAGATAAGTTCACTTCACAGGTCAGTTTAAGGACTGTGTAATAATTCAAGACAGTGTTAATTGAAAAGTTTTACAAGATACTGTGACAACATTCACGTGGACACAAAAAATTGCATTTCTCCTAACAGTGTAAGTAGTAGTTCCTTAACATACTGACAAATTGATCTGTTTTCTCTTACTTTCCTGCTGCTAGAGCAGCAGTTGTCTCGCCTTTTGCTAAGCTCACAATCAAACTTCTGATTACTTCATACCTTTTAATTTATTTTTTTTTTTAATCTTTCACCCCAGCTGCAGGTACGAATGAAACCTAAACCCTGGTCAAAACGGTGGGAAAGGCCAAAATACAATATAAAAGGAATAAAGTTTGATCTGCCTGAAAAGAAAATGAAAGAAGCACAGAAGTGGAGCCAGCCGTGGCTAGAGTTTGATATGCTGCGAGAGTATGATACTTCAAAAATAGAGGATAAAATCTGGAAAGAAGTGAGTGAAGGGCTTAAAAATTAATAATGGTTTTTGCAGTCTAGGAATGGAGAAAATAATATTAACTTTGAATTTACCATATGGATTATCAGTTGTCAAGTTTTGCATGTACATAGACAAGATACGCAATAAAGTTAACCTTTCCAGAAAATTCAAAGCGTACAAACTTCCTGTTCCTGAAAGGCAAGTGGGCTCTGTTCACCCCTTTTCCCAAAGTGAGAAGCCTCCTTTTTTTAAATTGCAGTTAACAAGAGGGGTTTGCCTCACTCAGGTTAGTTGTGGTGTTGTTTCCAAATACTTCTGTTCCTTCTGTCCTTACAGAGTAGGTAGTGGCCAGCTGTAGAACTGGTTGACTTCAGGAGTGGGCTACAGCAGGGAAGTGGCCATGGCTGAGCCAACCGTGCACCCTCAGAGTAAGGGCTGTTTAGTTTTCCCACTTAAAAAAAAAAAACACAACAAACAAACAACAAACCACATTTCTGTTAGAGCAGTAATACTAGTCTACTGCTACAGTGCAAATACAAGTGCTCTGAAATCAGTTTTGAAGAACTGAGGCAGTTTAAGCCAAATCACGTGAATTAGTGTAAGGTTCACGATGAAATGCTCACAAAGTGTCAGAGCAGGTTCTCAATACTGGGACAGCTGGTTTCATAAAACAGTACTGCCATAGTAGAAGCACACAACAGCTGCGCTCAGGGCCCCCTAACTGCTTTCCCATGCTTACAAGTAATCTTGCTTCCAAAAAGACACATCTACAGAGCTAAGTTGTGATAGAAAAATCTATTTTTATAATAGCACGAGGCTGGTTGCTTCAAGGGAGACCTTTAGGAGAACAAGAGAAAAGCAATGAGATCATGCTCTTCAGACTGGTGGCATTCTGAGACAAAAAGCAACAGAAGTTATTAGAAAGCAGGATTTGCAACATAAGGCCTCAAGGGAATGAAGGCTAATGGTGTCTGAATCTTCTTTCATACTTCTAATACCGTTCTTTCCCCCTTGAGGAATTGACATGTAGGATTCTCATTAACACAGCAAAATATTTTTACTTTATTTTCAAAATAAACAATATTTTAAAAGTCCTCGTCTGTAACACTGATTAAAGTATTTACAATTAAAATATTTTACAAAAATATAGTTTTTAACTTAAAAAATATAAAAGAAATCATAGGGATTAAGTCTGCAAGAAAGAGTTAAAAATCTAGTCCCAGAAGATTCTGGAGAAATACAGTCACAAGTAAAACATACAGGGTCTGTGATACACTGCAGTTTCTACAATAAAGCATCCTCGTTGCTCTGTAACACTATTTATTGCAAATATACAAAGTTATAAAAATATAAGAAATCTAATAAGGGTATGATGAAGTAAGGAAGCCAAAGGAAGACGCTCTTAGAACTTCAGTGACTAGAAAGCAACTGAAGTTGTTCTGGTGCTGCTCGTCACCAAGATGTCTGTCAGTGGAAGTCTGATAGAGCGAGATGTGTGACAACTCCAGTCTGTGTCACTCGGGTACAAAACTATGCCCCTCAGACACTCTTCACTACGTTTGCTCTTCCCTAGACATTCTCTTCTGCTACTTCTTACCTCGCCGAACCCACATTTACCATCAATAAACATTCATGAGACTCCTCACCTGCGCACCGACTCCCCGTGTTTCTGGATCAGGGTCAAAACCCTGCAACGTTACCAATTCCTTTTCACTAGGGATGACTTAACAATAGCCCTATCAAAAGCCACTGCGGGCCACAAGGTAGAAGAGCTCAATGACTGCTGAGTCAGAGTGACATTTAGCAACATAATACTGAAAATGGCTTGTAGAGCTGTCTACCAGCTAGCAGTGATAAACTTTACAGGCATTTTCTATCTTGCTAGGAATCCTTCCAAAAAGGGTAAAGCAATAAAGCAATGTCACATGTTCTAGAATGCCCAAACCATCGCTTTACTTTGACAACTGCAGCATCTAAAATGACTCCTTAACCTAGGAGTAGACAGCAGTAGAAGACATTTGGTAAAAAAAAAAAAAAAAAACAAAAAATACACACACACACAAAAACTCAAGCATTTAACAATAAGACAGTGGTTACCACTACATCTTTGAGTAGGCACGACCCACTAATTAAACCGCATATTAGAACTGTTTTAGTGTGAATATCAGGTTTGTTTCAGTAATAAAAATGTTGCTTCAAAAATTTCTATTTCCCAATCATCGATTTGAGGTGTTCAAGTTTGTGCTCTTCAATGAAGTCTTCAACAATGTGCAGAGCTTTGACTTTCACCAGCAGGAGAAGAACTTCTTTTGTTTCATTACTGTAAAAGAAAACAAAAAGAGAAAATTTTCATGTAGCAACACATTTATGTACCTGACAAGTACATTTTATTAATTTTAAGAAGAGCCAGGTGTCTCTCCTCAGCCACTTTTCATCAGGTGACCATGGCTACCCTGATCACTAACTACCCAACATCTAGCACCTCAAACTACCATATCACACTAGAACTGCAGAAGCCTCCTTTACATTATGGACTCCATCTTTTTTTTAACGTATATATGCAATGAGAACACCTTTGAAAGTGTCAAACATATGAGACTTGAGGAATTTAAGAAATATTTAGCACAAAGTATTCAAGGAAGTGCTTGAATCCTAAGGAAAGCCTTATCTACTACCTGTGGTTGTTCTTGTGTAGCGTATGGGCACATCGCAGCAAGTGCTGGCAGAAGTTCTGTAACTCGGGGAGAGTTGATCCGCTTTTAAGACTTTGGAACCATCTTTCTGGGAGGCACGCAACCACCTGTTCACACAAAGAATATTTGGAAGAGTTTAAAGAGAAAAGTCTTTCTATACAACCAAGTCACATCACTTCTGACAGGGACTTCTTGGCAGGTTCAGTCATTATTAGTAGTGTGTTTGTTCTTTGAAACCAAGATTGATTATCCCTACAAGCAGTTCTTCTTAAGAACCTATGGACAAATATATGCTTTAAAATGCTTTTATGTACCAAAGTCATTAAAAAAAAAAATTAAAACCAAGTTTTAAGTGTTGTTTAAATGTTAAGTTTTTAAAATAGTCTATCTTTGGTTTCAACCCGTCTTCATAAAAAAAAAATAGCTTTTAGACTACGCCCTCTTTCAATGTACATGTTATCTTTTACCTTATTACACTTTTCTATATTATCTGGCCCTGGTGGTGTGTTCAAGAGGTTCAGAAGAAGGTAACGATTCAGCAGTTTGCTCAGTCCCAAATCACGGACTGTATCTTCTTGTACAATCCCATCCCAAAGAAGGACATTGGAGAGCAGCTGCAGGAATGAAGAAACAGAGAGTATGTGTACCTGGTGGCTGGAGGTGTGCTAAAACACAGTATTACGGGTTTTATATAAGATAAAGCTAAAAAGATAATATTACGTCCATCCAATTTAAGTACTCACCACCCAGGATTCACACTTCCTACACTTACTGTCAGTTAAGCACTAATAAGCTGCATATAGTAAATACGCTTATCACGTAGGATAATTAATTTTACATGTGTATATGGACTGTACCCTAACGTGCGTATATATGACCTCCCAAGGGTAGGAAGAGCATTTTACCCTTCTAATAGATTAACAATTTGCCCAGGCCCAAGTACAGAAGACAACTACATTTTATTCTTTTCTCAGTAGAGCTAGCAGCCAAATCTGAAAGCATGAAAGAATATTTAAGATATTCCCCCTACACGCAGTACAGACAAAGAACAAGTGGCATCCAATTCGAAGTGAACCTTCAGAGAATCCAAGACAGAAGTAAAAAAAGTTACACCACCTGCTCAGGATAAGACTACACAACCCAAGGGAAGTTGGCAGCCACGGTTCATTGCAACACAAAGATATTTTTTTTTTATTTGACCTCAGTATAATTAGGTACTGAGAGATTTGAATCATAGAATCATAGAATTGTTGAGGTTGGAAGGGACCTTTAAGATCATCGAGTCCAACCTTTAGCCTACCCTGACAAGAGCCACTTCTAAACCATGTCCCTAAGTGCCCCATCTACCTTTTTTTTTTTAAACACCTCCAGGGATGGTGAATCCACCACCTCCCTGGGCAGCCTATTCCAATGCTTAATAACCCTTTCAGTGAAAAAACGTCTCCTAATATCCAATCTAAACCTCCCCTGACGTAACTTGAACCCGTTTCCCCTCGTCCTATCACTTGTCACCAGGGAGAAGAGGTCAGCCCCCACCTCTCTACAACCTCCTTTCAGGGATTTGTAGAGGGCAATGAGGTCTCCCCTCAGCCTCCTCTTCTCCAAGCTAAACAACCCCAGCTCCCTCAGTCGTTCTTCACAAGGTTTCTCCTGTTGATGAGATTTCTCCTGTTGCCCCTATCACTATAAATCCTTATAACTGTTGTCATTTCTGAATCTGATGTAAGAACAGAATATTTTTTCCCTTAGCTCAGAACAGGTTGGTTTTAAGGTAACCATTAACCTCAAGGTATTTTACCCTCAGAGACAGCATGTTATCTTTACAGTCACCAGTCAAAAAGCACTCACAAAGCTTTGCACGTTTCCCCGGAGTATCCAATGGGACACTTCCATATAACTGCGCGAGCAACTATGACTTAAATCAAAGAAAAAGAAGTGCTTCCACTGGCCAGCATCAATCGGGGAAGCACACAGCACAGTAAACAAGCAGCACGTCTTGAGCTACGTGCTGTATCTACAGTAGGCAAGTTCGGCGATGCCAGGGTACGAACACTGGGCTTCCGGCACCCGTACTTTTGCATTAGAAGAGTTCCTGGCTCACTTCTCACCCAAGCCAATTAGCAGCCTTCCATACAATTTCTAGGCATAGTTTGTTTAGAGGCCATTCCTAATCATTGTGAAGATGGCAACCAGTATTGAAAGACAGAGTTTAACAGCATGAATGGGGGGCCGCACAGTGGCAGTGGGTCTCAGGGCCAGAGCAGTGTCAAGCACAGACAAGTTACACTAAGTATAAGTAGGTCCCAAGAGTTTAACACGGATGAGCTGCAGTACTATTTACCTGGGGGGACTGAATTCACGCCTCCACTCCAGACAAAACGATGTGACAACTATTCAACAGATATACAGAGCAAGAACACCTTAAACTACTCTCCACTACCACCCCTTCAAAAACAACCGCTGTGACAACAAAGACTGAAATCAAAAGCTGAGAGAACTTCAACCTGCAGCGAACGAACAGCACCCAGGTCTGACTTCCAGGAAAACACAAACACACAGTCCTAGAAGGTGGGAATCAGAATCCCAAGTTTGCCTTGTTTTTTTGCTAGGTGTCCTTACCCCTGAGTATTAAGCTTCCTCTTGCTTTCTCTTCATCTGTCCATGACAGATTCCTGCACAGCAGCTCACCTCAGGAGCAGTGGTGGCAAGCCTTTTGCCAAACAGACCTCAACACATCCAACTTTCCAGGCTTTTCAACACAAAGGAAGCTCTGCATCATGACAAGATGAAGCCTATGCAGGGCTAAGCATCACGAATAGCAGGGGAAGTGGAACATTGTCTGGGATTTTAATGGGTTTTTATGCATTTAAACCTCACCTTCAGTAAGAATCCAAATCTACTCCTGGAGGAAACACCTCTTAGGTAGGAACTGAATCACGGGCATTCAGAAATTCCCAACTCAGCACCCCAAAAGTAAGAGTTATCTGGATGTGCTTATATGAATACGCAGCGATTATATTCTACAATAAATGGTTAGCTTAACCAATACCATTTTATAAGGCAAATTGGCATTCTCTGTGACCACGGTGGTCACGTATTAGCACCCTTTCCCCTCGCAATCAGGCCATGAAGGTCCTGTGCACCAAGCAGACGAACCAAACAGATTTCTTCTTCCCCTCCCTGTCAGCCTCAGAATTCCTGGTGCCAGGCCAACTACTCCCCTCCTTACCAGCCTTGAAGGTCCCAGGCACCAGCCAGGCAGGCGGTGGTGATGACCCCGTCACAGAACAGGGAAGGTAACAGCACACAGAGCACTGTCTCTAGAATCATACAGTTACATGTCCTAAAGGGAACCTGCACCAGAGCTGCTGATGGACAGTGAGACCCATGAGCCCCACCCCCCCAGTGGCCAAGGACACCTCTACTGTCCTCTGCTGCTTCTGAGCACTGAGTGACTCATATTCCATGTTTCAAGTCTAGATTATGATACTGCAAGCCTGATCTGCAGAGGGTCCAGGTGATTAGGAACCATAACCTAAGCTGTGCTGTAAGTTCTGGGCTATGCTACCTATAAAATTGTGCTGCACTGATTCTGATTATAAAAATCCCGGGCTACTCTGATCATAAAATGCTATGCTAGGCTGATCATAAAATTCTGTTAAAAAAATAAAGCTTTAATTGCACCTACAGCTTACTGTCATCATCATCCTGCCCAGGATCCCCACAAGAACTTGTCTGTCCCCGTAGTGTTGGGTGACAGTGACTAACTAATACGATGTAAGGCCAACA
This sequence comes from Chroicocephalus ridibundus, assembly GCF_963924245.1. Classification (NCBI taxonomy): domain Eukaryota; kingdom Metazoa; phylum Chordata; class Aves; order Charadriiformes; family Laridae; genus Chroicocephalus; species Chroicocephalus ridibundus. Next base: position 121,397,592 of record NC_086286.1, on the reverse strand, counting down.
GGCCTGGCTGACCCTCTCGAAGAAAGAAAAAATGAACCAGCAGGAACAGATGGTCAGATCAAAGCCTCCTGCAGAGGACGTACCAGTAGGGTGTTCATTTATAGTTCATTCTTAAATCATCACATGGACGTTGCACAGAGAACATATCCATCACTGAGAAGAATGGTTATCCACCCTAATAAAAATGTATGAATCTCCCAGGAATCAGAAGTGCCTGAAGATATATTTCCCGAATGACTGCAAAAATATTTTTTCACTAAAATTAATTTCAAAGAAAAAAAGAAAAAAAACAAAACACGGGTATATTTACCTTAACAGCTGACCAAAATCGTCTTTCCTGAAATTTTGAACATAGCGATGATTTGTCTTCCACAATGCTAGACATGGAAAGAAGAAAAAAGGTAAAATAAGGTTTTATTTTTTGTTTGCCTTTAAAAGACGATAAACAGACAATTGATCTTATAGATACTGATGAATGTTAATTCCGGCACATTCTTTCAGCAGTGACAGTCACAACCAGAATAAGGGCTACGGGAAACAGCTGTCAATTTGAACACATTATAATAAAACTACTACAAAATAATTTCCAATAAAATTAGCAATTGGAAACACCTGCATCTACATTTCATGGATTCAGATCAAAACATCATTGCTTAGAACCAAACATCCTACACCAGCTTTAGCAAAGCTTCTCTTCAAGGCGCATCTTAACCCGACATCTCCCAGATTCCTACTCATTCCCATCTTTTAAATAGTGTCCAGTCATAAGCATCAACAATATAAACCCTATTTTAGGAATGACAGGAGGAACTGGGGGACACACGCACACGACACCCAACCACCTAAACTAACACAGGTGCTCAGATCTAAGTTGCTATCCTAAAAATCAGACTGTGGACTTCATATACAGAAAAGCATTTGGTTACAGGAGCAAAAACACATAAGACAGTGGAGTTACTCTTATTAGAAAGAGTTCATAAACAGGAACAAGGCTCCATAACCTTTCCCATAATAAAACAGTAGAAGGCATGTTTGTTCCATTACCTGTTAATGATTATGGTAATCATTAAAATGATTCCTATACAATTAATAATATTAATTGTTAATACAACATTTCATCTACATCTGCAGGAATAAAAAAAAGTTTAAAAATAAGTCCTAGTGTCAGCCTACCTTTTAGGATACAGAGGAATAAAGACATCTTCCTCTACAGACTTCTTCATTCTTAGGACAACTGTGTTCATCAAATCCTATTAAAAAAAGAATTATTAATGCGTCCTCACAAGAATTTGTAAGAACTTCAACAGTTATTTTGTTCATCTCAAAGTGCAATATGCTAATTAGAGCAAAGTACAGTTACCACTTGTATATATTACACACTGAGACCATGAATATATTAAAAACAGTAGAGAAATCACAGCTCTAATTATCGGGTTTGGATTTTTTTCTAAGATCGAGTTATTTTGCTAAGTGAGAACTCTTTAGGCATGTTAATTTGCCAGGTAGCAGGAAAACCGTATAGATAAACAACAAAATAAGTTATGAACACAGAATTTCACAGCTTTTTATGGAGAACCTATGTAAAGAAGAAAAAAAATCATCACAGCTAGGACAGTATGTGGTTTTAGGCAACAGGTTTTTAGGTGCCAGAGTTTGCCACTTTTTTTTTTTTAATTTATTTAAATTCTGGATTACTTTACTTTCTGTACAAATAGTATCATGGTTTTAAATCAGCAACATTTGGAAGGCTCAGTTGGAAGCCATAAACATTTTCTTAGAAGTATTTCTTTTCATACTCAGGGTCTAAACATTCACACATTTCACCAGTTCTATACTAGATAAACCTCCAGATTTACATCAGAATAAAACCAGAATCAGGCTGAAGAAGGGTTTGCTAGAGTGACTATGTAGGTTAAAGTAATTATTAAAAGATTGCTAAGATTACAAAGTAGTCTTTCTCATAGTCCATTAACCTTTGGGGATTTTAAAATTTTAAAATTCCAAACCTGCTTTATAGATAAAAGCTTAAAGAGCTGCCCACTGAAGCATTACTGGCATTTAAAGCTCAAATTTTGAAAGATAATCAAGTGCAAACCTAAAGTCTAACCATTGTTACTGCAGAGAAGCAAGATTAAATCTGCAATCAGATTCGTGCTCAGTACGGGTAGGATTCTTCTAGGAACAGGAGCTAATTCCTGCCTCAAGAGTGTCCCATCTCCCATCATCTTCAGCGACAAGAGCATCAGAGAGATGGAAGTTTAACTGTTGAATTTTCTTAATATAAAGTGACAAAACACACAAGTAATCTGAACCGAACAACTTCAGGGGAGTGTTCTAAGTGCCCACAGGCGCACGCACAGAAAGCACACACAGTGGATGAAGTTCTCCCTTCCCCAGTACCACAGGAGCTTTTACCTCTTTTGCTCGACTGCATTCAGTTTTGGAAAGGACTTGTTTTTCCAACACGTTTTTGCAAAGCTGTACAAGGTTCTTTGTCTGTGAAGTAGATAAAGGATCCCACACATTCTTTACAAACCCTATTAAAAAAAAAAGGGGGAGGGGATTTATTTTATTCATGATACGCAAGTGGTTATCCACTCTGGTTTCAAGGCATTACAATGTAGCCAAACTAAACATATAAAAACCTCTCACTCAGAGAAGAGGCTACCTGAGCCTTACTCCGTGGAACTAGGTAATCACTACAGCTTGGAGCACCATTATACAGCTACAATTATTTGACAGCCATCGCTTATTTAAGGTTTGATTACCTAGCTGCAGTGAATATTTTCAAGACAATATTGAATACCTGTAATTTTTGGAAGAACAGTTTTTTCAATCACTCTAGGCAAAACTTCTTGATCAGGATCATCATCCCTTTTTGTTTTGGATATGTTTTTGGCATCACTGAATTCTTCTATAGCTCCGAACCAGGGCATTTCTTCCATCTCTGTAAAATTCTGCTGAAAGATCATTCCTGTTAGTTGTTCAGCTGGTCAGGATCAAGAAAAGCTCCAGCCAATGATACCACAGATTCCCACTGAATTTCATATACACCCTCATCACTGAGTGGGCCAAACCAGCAAATCAGAAAAACGAAGTTTAAAGCTAGAATTAAAAGGGTGAAATTATTAAAGTGCCTTCAAAGAACTCAGGAGAAGAATTCTTTTTACAGGGGGTACTGAAAAGGAGCTAGAGGTACAGGGAAAGGAGAAAGTAAAGATTCCAAACACATGCTTCAGTTTCTGAGACCAACACAGAATCTTTCTATTAATTTCTAATGCACTGTGCTATGTATAGAAAAAACTTCTCATTTTTCATATTAATACATGTTAAAATGATTCATATACAAAAAGTGACTTGACAAGAAGAAATGGACCTTCTTCTAGTTAACATACTTATTCCAGGTTCTGGAGTGCCCCCTACAACCCACACTAAAGTTCCAACACAGAAGTCAGCCCTGAAAACAGTGTGCCTCTGCTCAGACCTATTTTGGGCTGCCAGAAATACCCCCATGTATCACCAAAGACAGATAAGGCAGAAAATGCGTGTTCACAAAGACACTCCAGAAACGGAACAGGCTTTACTGCCTACAGCCAACTGCTTCAGTGCAACACCCAGAAGCACAGGGGTCACCAGTATATTAATACACAAACACACACACAACTTTTGAATAAAACAAAATCAGCTGGTGCACCTACCTCAAGAGGATTCCAGCTTATTAACTGAAATCTGATCAATGGATTTAATAGCTTAGGCAGGCAGAAACTGATATAAGCATCACAGTAAGAGTCGGGAAACTTCTCTTTCCAGTCCTGGAATTTCAACAGGATTTTTCTGATGTCACAAAAATCTGCATGAACATCTTCAAAGATTTTCCTACTATCCTCTAAAACGTTATCTACAGATAATATTTATTGGGAATAAAAAAAAACAATCACAGAACTTATTGAGGCATATGCTGAAGAGTTTATGCATCTACAGGACATAAGAAGTATCTGTATGATAATTGCATTTGTCATTTATCTTTGACACATCTGACAGTGAAACAGGTTTTGAAACCATCTCCCTGTGAAACCCAGTTTCAAAAAAAACCCAAAATACAGTCAGAAGACCAAAAAAGGCAAGTTTCTTCATGATCTATTCCACAGATTTATGTAACTACTATGTTTCAAACTTTTTACCACAGTGATAAAATTTCAGACATAAAATCCTTCTGCTGTTATTTGGAGAAAAGGTTTTATGCCTTTCCCTGCTCCTCTTATCCACTGATTCAAGATAATTTAAACACCAGCCTCTTTCATTCATGTTCATGCTCATTCAATGAACACCCTTTCATTCACTCTATCTTTAAAAAACAAATTGATTATACAAAACACATCGCAGCACTGCACTGAGTACTGCCAGATCAGCTTTGGCATGATGTAAAAGAGCTTATTTCTAGTTGAAAGTCATGTGTAATCCATCACAACGTAACTCATACTAAAAGAAAACTACAACCATCCACCTGTTCCTCCCAACTCATTAGAGCTGTCTGAATGCATTTCTTTTCTACAGCATGTAACTTAATATGTAATTCAAATGAAGTATCCCTTCACCTTTCCTACAAAAAAAATCATTAAAAAGTATCAGAAAGAGATTTTGTTCTAGGACATCACAGTGAGACTGTCACCAACCTTTGCTCTTCTGGAACTCAGCCACCTCTGTCGGAGTCAGCTCGTCATCACTTGACAAGCCTTCATGGTGATCAGCTTCTCCTGAACACTCTCTCACTTGCCGTCTGCAAGACCTGTATTTTGTAATGAACTCACATCAGTTATCTTCCCCTTGTATGCTGAAGGAAGCTTCATGAAAAATAATCAGACTTCAAAAAATTTACTAAATGCAAGTTGTGAGAGCAACAGCCTAAGGAAATGCAATCAAGGACCAATAGCAATTGTATAACCATAAGGACACAGAAACTGTGGAAGAAGGAGGGTCTTTGGGAACCAACATAAATACCTCTGATATCCCCTATGAGCCATGTAATAACCTTCACTTCACCTCATTCCCTAATGAAGCTAATAACTCACCCCACCTGGAACACTAAACATCTAGCATGGTACTGGACACTGTCTCGGACAGTTGCAGCGTACAGGAAACTCCTGAGCTCTCAGTCCTGGATCACTGGTGCAGCAACCCACATAAAAATTGTGATAGCACCCAAGTGCCAGCTGGGCTCAAAAAAAAAATAAAAATACTGCCATGATCAATAGCTTGCATCTCTGCCACAGGAAAATAATATATGGTAGGAAAATTATATGTATAAATAATTTCACATGGTTATTTACATCAACTAGCATAAAGGTTAAATGCTTCAAGTGGATTTTTTTATTATATCATTTTTCATCCACTAAAATGTCAAAGTTCTTGCTACTTCAAAGTACAGTTATGAGTTGAGTCACCAATGCAACTGACAAACTTTCAAAGCTCCAAATAACTTCAGAAAAAAAAATTCAGTAGCAGTCTCTGAACACTATAATATCCAAAATGTAGTATCTGGCCTACACTGATAGCAGGGGAGGGGCTAGATATTGCTTTGCTTCACTTGCCACCTTCCCCCCCCAGCAGCAACAATTCTGCCTGACTTTTTTTTTTTTGCTATCTATACAATAATACAAAATATATTTCTGTATAAGTTCATAATTTTATTTATTACAACAGGACAGAAAAAGCTTCTGTCATATAGTTTTGTAAACAGCCTCACTTAAGACTTGTTAATTTAAAAATAACAGGATCTATTAGCATCAGATTCAAATCAACATGAAGAGAATGTCATTAACAAATAGATGATTTCCAAGCGCTTTGAGTTTTGGAAAGCAAACATCTATTTATTTTGTATAACCTCATTTAGTAATCCTACAGGTTTACATTCGTCACTGCATAAATGACAGAAAGCCAGCGTACAGTGCCTTAGAGTTAAGTGTACGTACGCATAATACCTACCTTCGATGTTCACACATTTCCAGAAGCTGTGTCTTCTCATCACCTTCCAAACCGCCATTAGTTGGTTTGTCATTCCCACCTATCACAAGACAGAATCAGTCAAAAATAAAGTGGTATGATTTTTAAGTTTCTATTTTCTCAATAGGAAAACACAAACTCTCCTTCTGTTGTTCTTCACTTGGAACACAGTTAAAGAAAAATCAAGCCTCCCAATCAAAACTCTTAACAGTCTCAAAAATATGCACAGTAACTATTACTTGTTAACTGCATATAGTCAGATGTGGTTGTTCCCTTGTAGCAGTAGATGAAGAGGTGAGTTTGATGACACTCCACTCAACACTCACCGCTTCCCAATCCTGGAAAAGGAAGTTAGTGCCTTCCACAATAGGTTCTTAGCAGCGTGAAAGGCGAGTCAAGGGATCTACCTTCATTTGTATGTCAAAAGTGAGACCATGGCATAAATTAGAATGACTTTCGAGGTTTGTTTCCAACACAGTAATGGAAGTTAAATCCCTGATTCACACTATTCAAAATCATTGCACTTAGATTTCAAGACCAGTGAGCTCCCCGCTGTCTCCTGTTATCTGAGTGGTCACTGACTGTGTGACCTCAATCACCCCTGCTCTGATTCTCGAGTCCAAACACAGCAGTAAAAGCATTTTCTAGTTGGGCCACTCATTTGTAGCACTATTTGCTGGCTGATATGTGCACAACACACCAAAAAAGTGTATTACTACTGACCTATTATCATATAAGAAAAAAAACAGCCTTTACATTATATTAAATACAACTAGGAACCTAAAAAAACAATTAAAAGTGCTGTTAAACATGCAAGCACGGTCTCATTTGTAATGAGCTGGAAGTAAAATCATTTTAATGGCAACTATTATTATGGCATTACCCTTTTCTTCTTAACACCTCCTGTCAGTGTGCAACACCATTTTGCAAAATCGTACAGGCTGCAAGCTTTCTCTCCTCAGCAGTTTATCCTGTACAGTGAGAAGGCTGAACCCATATGATTAGTAGTTACCACAAACTGGTGCATCTGGCCTCCGTCTGTTCCCAGCAGCTCCAAGCGTATTGCTCTTAGCTTTGCCTGAACAGTTTTAAAGGGTTTGGTTTTGGAGGCTGGGTTTGGGGTTTTTTGAAACAGCAGCAGCTAAAGACTCACATGGCATACAAATAATACATTGGGGCGCAAAGAAAATACAACATAAGAAAATTGCAATACTTTTTCCTACAGTGACAAAAGAAAAATAATCAAAACATGATTTTGTGTTTGATAAAACCCTTACACAAAGAGGCTTCTTTCATGTCCTTCCCTTCACAGAAGTGTCACCTCCTAGTTTGAAATCCCCATTCTGAGCACACACAGCCGTAAAGACACTCACATAGAAGTGATGCTGCCAAGTAAACACACTGCTTTTTCATATATTCACGGAATCCTCCATTGGCAAGCTTTCTGCAACTTAAGACCTACTGGAAAACTGACTCCAACTCAGCAATTTCCCACCAATATTTATAAAAAAAAAAAGTAAAGAACTAAAAATTGACAGAGTACTTGTTCGTGTTATGTTCACTGTGCAACCAGAGGTATAGTAGAACACACCTACTGACAATGAGAAGGGGAAAGGAGATCAAAGGTGAAAATTAAAAACTTCATCCAAAAAGTAACTGTGTATTTCTGCCCAAAGAGTGAATGTTTCAACAGGAAAATAACTTCTAACTCCATACTAACTTGTCAGATGCTGAATATAAGCAGATTCATTTTTAAGCTCATCTTGCCTTCGTTTCAATGCTCTCGTGGCTCGTTGCTGAAGAAGTACGTGTACAGCCAGTTCTAGATCATTAATGTACTTCAGCTGAAATGTAGCAAACAGGTTTTCAATTCATTAAAATAAAAAAAGAATGAACAAAAAACAGTTTCCATGGGTTTTCAGTATAGCCCTGAAATTAGAACCAAAGTATTACAGACTGAAAAGTATATTCCTGGTGACTGGAGTTTTTCAGGCTTTTTTGTAGACTGAAAAACACAAACTAAATGCCAGCGGCTCATCACAGGACTATCTAAGACTTCATACAAAAGGTTCAATATCACACCACTTAGTTTGCTTTTGAGACATTAGCCATTAAAGAAAATGCATTCATTAAGTAACATTTGTTCTCTTTGAACAGTTACATAAAGAAATTCACAATTGCAATGCAATTAGTGACATAAGTTAGATTTAATAGCACTATCTATAGAGGATAAAAGAAGTTCACTTTCACTGAGGCCAAACTTTAGGCTGCTCCTCCCCTTCTCCCAGTCTTCATCTTTTTAAATACAGAAGGTCTACAGTTCAGGAAACAGATGCAGCTGATAACACACACAAATCCTCACAGACCTCTGTTAACTCAAGCCCAACCCAAACCTAACACGAGGTTACGAAACCCTGAATAAAGACATCTCAAGAGATCCCAAAAGTGAATTGAAGCGTCGCCCCTCATTCAACTTCAGTGCACTAGACCTGCAGAAAACTCCCTCCAATAACATCCTGTTTTCATCCAACAGAACGTAGACAAGATCATAGCTCATGTCAGTATACCTATACTAGCTTGATCATCATTCCAGGTGAAGATTGCTTTGTTTTCCCTATATTTTGTTTCCTGTTACATTCAAATTTCTGATAGAACCGATTTTTTAACCGAGTGCTGCCCCCCATCATTTCCAAACATAAACCCCTCATCTTTCCTTGACAGGGTGCACCTTTACCATCTAAAAAAAAAAAAAGAAGAGGAAAATATACATACTTTTTCATTCAAACAGTTGATCAAGTTTTCTACATATGTCTTCATGGCCCTGTAGAATTTGTAATTCTGAGCTGCATCCGAAGACTTCTCTAACTCCTGGACAGCCATCTTTGAACTTTCAATGTCCTTCATGTATTTTTCATACTCCCTCTGGTGGGCACAGTGCACATCCTGCAATGATGTTATCCTGGAAAAGAGAAACCCAGACAACTAAAACCATTGCCAAGTTAACAGCTGATGAACTCCAAAACATTTTTCCCATTATAATCACATACAAAATCTTTGCCTGTACTAATAATAGTACTTGCATTTGACCTAAGCAGCATTGGAAGATTTACCCATGCCAACATTTGCAGAAGTATGGGGTGTGGACAAGCATCATGCTTTGGAGACTCAAATGTCACTTATGTGGTGCCAGTTTTGAAAATACCACTGACATTTTACCTGAATCCCTCAATACACCACACTTCCCAAAAAACATAAAAAGCCAAATTTTGTGTTATCACATTAAATAGATTCTAGGCAACGTAATCTGGGGAAAACTACAGCTCATGTCAGCACATGGATACTAGTTTAATATAAGATGCGTGGATAGCAGTACCTATAAGCATTCACCATGTCCTCACTACTAAATACAAACCAACTGAGGACTCTTGCTCCTACTAGGTGATAAAACCCACAAACCTGTGTCTACAGCTGTCACTAATTAATAAAGAGGTAACACAGGAACATTCACATGTATTACAACTCTGCTTACTCTTCTTCTCCCCCCCACCTTACATAGCCTAAGTGATTGCTCAGCTTGAGCAAGCAGAATCAAGAAACAGACAACTTATTTCATTTCCCTGAAGCAGGGAATACTTTGCAATTAAAATAATTGAACTCAGCCATTGTTCTCTACCACACTACAAGTTAAAAAAAAAAAGCCATTTTAGCATTTATCATGTTAAACACATCTATCAAGTTTACATCAAACAGGTTCCCCCTCCTCTTCTTGCTATTTTTAGGTTTTCCCAGTCTTGATAGCCTTATTCTGTATCCGATTCTGTACATAAATTCCCCACTTCAGTTAACTCATTCCGCTCAGGTGATTACAGCAAAGAAAGTATACAATTCCACAAAAATATTTAGTCCAATTTAGTTGCAATTCTTTAAACAAGCATGTGAATGATGGTCTGTACAAAGCAAAGCATATACAGGGAGAACTCAGGGCAAGTCCATAGCACATATTTATGTTTCAGATGTATAAAGTTACTTGTCTAAACTTATCTGAACAGCTGCTTCCTGGTGCTCTGAGAGATGACAGGGGATGGCTTACCTTAGGATGCCTGACCCCAGCTGTCCTTCTCACACACCCTCTTGGAGGTTCCCACCTCCATCCCAGGACACTTCAGCTGCCCGTACAGCAGCTGAACTACTAAAGAAAAAGTCACAGCCTGGCACAGGATTAAAGAAAAAAAAAATCAAGGCAGGTTCAAGTTTGCCTAAACAGTCTGCAGAGAATTTACTGCTGCTTTTGGAAATACTGAGCTATTTTTGCAGCTGGTGTAAGAACCACCAGAAGAGGGCTAGGATTGCCAGCTCCATCTGCCCTGGTTGAAGTTTTGCTTGCTTGGCAAACATTACATTGAACCAACGTTCCTGTCAAAAAGCTATTAGCACACATAAAGAGCTGCTGCTGTTTAAATGAATTCTAAATTATAGTCGACTAAACACTCTTGAAACGTCCAAATGCTCCCCTAACACAAAGCATTCCCAGGTAAAGTTAAAAATTTGTAGTACTCTACTGGACATCATAACAGGTGTATTAAACATGAAATAAAGAAAACCTCCAATACTCTGGAAAAAGAATAAGACTTCAAAGCTGTCATCTCTCATTGTGACAAAAGCTCAGACAACTCAAAAGTTAAGTTCAGAAAAGCAGGATTTACCTTTCAGACAGTCGCTTCTTCACAATTTCCAAGTTCACAGGTGGTAGAGAAACAGAGGGATCAAACTTTGGTTTAGCTACTGGAGATTTACGCAGGGAAGCATCATCATAAGTTTCCTACAAAAATTTTAACTGTTAATTTTTAATACACCATTTACGTGACTTTTCCCCCCGCAGCTCTATAGACCAACAAGATCTATCATTTGAATACACACGAGACATGATATAAAGATACACATTTCAAGCATCAATTTTACTACAGAAAGGTTGTACAGAAAAGTACAACAAAAGCAAGGGAAACAAAGTGCGAAACACTGCATCTATATGTTGTATAAAAACATATAGCGCATAAGCATACAAAGAGCAAGGTGATCCATAACTTAGGGTACACTTAAGTCGCTGTCTTGGCCTGAAAACATTAAGTTTTCAATAATGCTTCTATACTGACAGCTGAGACTTCACTAGTATTAAGATTCTAAATATAAAATGTAGAAAGAAACCACAGCCAAGCAGTGATGATAATATCCGATTTTACTCATATCTTGCTTTTTTAAAACTATTTTAATATATTTATGTTAAATTATTTGCCATCCATTGATGATTTAATATTCTGTATTCTGATGGTAAACTTTCTGTTTTCCTCCCCCCAATAAATATGAGTGGTATCTTCTGACAAAGCCAGGGGCCAAAAGACTGTCGATTCTGACAACTCAGCTTAACTGTAATTATAACGAAAAAAGGATTCCATTGAATTTTAGCTTATAAATTAAAAGACACTTTACATTCTAAAACAGTAGTTTTTATAGAAAAGTCTAGCCAAAACACAATCAGCTGAAGCAATCAAGTCCATGATTAACAGGGTCTGCTACTAAAAATTGCTGCAGTTTCCTGAACAGCAGAAATTAACATTTTTCCAGAAACAAATATGAGGACCGAAGAACACCAATCATACTGGATTTGAAATTCGGCAGCAGAAAAATGTAACTTTCTCCCAGTCCTGTAACTGCTCCCCTTTAACAGGCAGAAATTCCTACAATTGCCTATGCTGAAATAAATAACCGGTCATTCAGATTTTCCAAGTCTGATCCAGAGTAGGTGATTCAAGCCAGAAACAAGAACTTCCAGCTTATCAGAAGATACACAGTTTATTTTTGCCAATTTACTAGAAAAAAAACAGACAGAATTCAGTTGAACTGTGAAAAGAGCTCTGATTGCCACCCAACAGAAATTTAGCACAATAAAATAGTTTTTGCTTTGCGACTCTGATATTTGTAGTATTTGCACACTCTTGCCTTCAAGATCCCTTGTACGGCAGCAAAAAAAAAAAAAAAACCAGGGTTCAGAATTTTATTCTCTGCTTTTAACAGTCTTCCATCACACACAGGTAGACAATACCCTGCTTCTGAACAGCTAGACAGATTACAGATTTTCATTATCATCTTCCCCTATTTCTAATTGCCTTTTCTGTGGAGAATGAGGGCGTTACTTCCTAAAAGCCTCCCTAACACAAGGGCAGATAGGAGATACGACAGTACTCCAGAACAAGCTCTCTTGACAATGCACGAAAATAAATTTTCAGTGGTTAGGAAAGCATGTGTCACCTGAGAGAGTTTAATGGCTTTCTTTATTTGCTGTTCTTCCCACTTTATTTGTGCTTCATCTTCACTTGATTCACCGCTCACAGACACTAAGAGTGAAAACAATCATTATTAGATGTAATTACACCCTTTATCTATTTTTCCCCTCCTGTGTTCTCCTCCTTCTAAAGCAAAAGTGGTTCTCCCAACCATTACTGGTAAGTGATACACACAGAAAACAGCCAATTAAAAAACTGTAGATGGAGGACTCCCAAAAAGGCAAGGAAGGCTTGGAAATGGCTAGTGGGATTTGTAGAATTCACACTAATATTAATTTCCCCAACATACTGTTTCTCCGACACCCACTGCTGCAGTACAAGAAGCACAATCATCTCATTTTTATGTCTCAAAGCAAAGCTGTGTATAATGCACATAAATAAAAGTACAATTAGACTATAACACAGTGACATTATACACAGCAAATCCTTGAGTGCTCTAAAATGTATGCTCTACTAGATACAAAAATATCTCTTTGGCATTAATTAGAATAGTAGAATCAGCTCATAGTTACACATTCCTTATAACTCTTATTCAAATAATCAAGAAATCCAGTCTACACCTCTGGTAGACCACAGCTTCATAAACACAACTATAAGCAGCTATAAGGGGACAAAAAGCAATGGAAAAGCCACACGTGCTTTGCATGCAATAGGTTTATTTATTTCTGAAAGGCTGGGTTGTTGGGTCTTCCCCACCCCTTTTCAAGAACAGCCATAACATCAATGCAGGGAGAGCACTGGGAACAACAGACCAAAAGCAGCAGACAGGATTTAGAAAACTTCAGTGGGACAGTTTGTCTTACACCACAGCAGCTTTATTCACATTAAATGCTGTGCCTCCTACTAGGCATTTTTTTTTTTCCAGACAACAAGGCCAAAAATCATTTTGTAAATGTTTCTCAAAGCATCCTGCACCACCACATTCGTGAGACCTAAACCAGATTAGTGTCCCACACAAACATCAAGCACCAGCTGTACAGCCTTTTGCCAAGACCCCTGAGGAGCAAAGTGTTGTGCTGCACTTGCTCTTTACTGGGCAAGTCCCACATTCTTCCAGACATGAGTAAAACAAAGACACAACCACTGGCAGAAATGGCACAAACTCACCCATGTGTTCAGTCATCCTCTGCCTAAGAGTTCTCATTTTAGGAGCAAAATTGAGACTCCTCATATCAGACTCATCTTCACTCTCTAAATCACTGCTTTCTCTTCTCCGAGAGACCTGACGACTGTTCGAAACATCCAGTGGCAGATAATCTGCCTGTGTCCTGGCTACATGACGTTTCCTCCGAGCAGCATCAATACAAGCTGCACTGGGGATACCACCTGTATTGAAGAGAAAGAAAATCTAAGTAAAAGACATAAAAGCAACATTCTTTATTGCCCCTAACGCTAATAATCACCACCGTTCAGGATCACTGTAACACTGTGAATATAGGACACAAGCTGATTTTCTACTACGCTTACCATGTTGAATGTACGGAGATGGAAAAGCATCTTTAAAAAGTGGCTCTCAGTACAAAAATCAAAACTCTGACTTTTTTCTTTTAAATGAATCCCTGTTAGCCTGTCCTCCTTTTTTCCATCTCCTAAATAAATCAAGGTTACTAAATTTAGTGAGTTCACAAGGGAATCCAAAGTCTACAGATCAGCACAAGGGAGGTTATATTTTAATCTCATGAGGGGAATCGTGTACCATTAAACAGGAATTTTTTCCTGCCTTTCTTCTGAAACCAATGGTCATAATTTCTGATCCATTTCCAAAATCAACACAGAAACACAACAAACATCTGCAACCAAAAATATCTGGGAATCATCACTATTCTTTCAGAAGGAGGGTAGCCCTGACTCAACACAAACAAGATGCCTACACCTTACGTGATTTAAGTTGAGTGCGATTCATCTCACCTATCTTGTCACATACTTCAAACAAAAAATGTTGTAAAATAACTTTGTTTTAAAAAAAAAAAATCCAGGAAACTAACCTGGTGATAAATCCTTCCTCCTCTGTGGAGAGCTGGATTCATTTTCAGAGTCTGAGCTGTTATAGTCCTCACTTAGTGAGGAATAACTTGCATCCTCCTCCTCCTCTTCTTCCTCACAAGTGGCCTTGGTGTTGTCAGTTCTAGGCTCCAACTGACAGATTTCTGTATTAGGGAAAAAAAAAGTAAGAATCATGACTTCAGTTTCACCTGCTGAAATCTGATGTGCCATAACTGGTTACCAGTAACTATTTACGCCTTGCTGCAGCAAACACTGGTCACTTACCTATCTGTACCTGTCCTCATCAAAACACATCAAGTTTTCTGACATTCGAAGATAACCATTTACAAGCCAGATCTGGTCTCAAATCAATGCATCTGTCATAATCCTAAACTAATATGCCCTTCGGAGACACAGAGCACATTTCCATACAGAAAAGCAACGATATCAGCTCCCGGATAACAACTGATTAATATCCTGATGGCTCACAGCTTGTTTGGATTAATCTCCCTTGACTTTACAAACTGTATTTAGAAAGTTATTTTTATTAGTATTAACAACGACGGAGTCCTTGTCGAAGCTATAAAGGTTTCTGTCTGTCCGTCTTGTCTCCAGTTACCTTTGAATTATTTAAAAACATTGATTTCTCTTCATCTGCCACTACATCTTTAGTAAGTTATCGGATTACTGAACAACAGAATGTGCCACCTGTTATAAGAGTATGAGGCACACTTTTATAAGAAGTTACTACGAAAATTTATACCATCTCATTTGAATTACAATCTCAAAGGAAATTATTTCTCAATCTAAATTATTTTTATTTAACAGTAGCAATTAGGGTATATCTATGAATTGACAGAGGTGTCAAAAAGAGAATAGTGGGGAAGCAAAACACACAAAACCCAAATATCCAAATAGGAAACTTACTACAGTTCAATGAGACCAGGAATACTACCAGAACAATCAAGGCTATTGACTGCATTCAATTAAAATATTCAAATGCTGTAACAGCTAACTGTTTAATAACACAAAGTTTAAAGTTTACAAAAGACTATAAGTTCACATTTTCTCTCAATGCAAATACTCAAACTGCAATTTGATAGCAATAAGCACTGGACAGTTGCCCCACACTTTGAAAAGTGTGATGCTGAGGTATAAATTTATCAGAAGTTTATTCGCTCTGATGTACTATTGGGGTTCTGCATATGCAGGTCTTCTTAAGAAGAGCCTCCAAGTTCTGAAACTGTTTTACTAAGGTCATATAGAAAATAATTTCAGCACAAATAGACTGAAGTTATAAACCTGTAAAGTAACATTATAATTGCGGGTTCAATTAACAAGTAAAAGACATCTAACAGCAGTATTTGTACGTCACTCTTCACAAACCAATTTTGTAATATATTTTCATATAAGTATTCCATAAAATATTTAACTGAAAAAAGTACTTACTTTTGCTTTCTTCAATTTCTGTCTGTGCAGGCAGTAGGCGTTCCTTCTTTTGAATTCTAAAGGTTACTTCATTGAAGGATGGCTTCTTAATTTTAAAAAATTCTTCACCTATCCAGATACAACAAAATGATTTTAAGTAACATAACAAAGAGAGCAGTATATAACAAAGACAGCAGTATATGTACACATGTATTACATATAAAGTGCATGTAATCTCTACGTGCGCACAGCATATTTCTTAAAGTTCAGGCTGCATTAAGTCTAACTACTTCTATGGCTTTAACACTCAAAATCCACCACCTCTTAATTTAAAATGGTGCAGCTCAGCCTCCTCAATACAGCAACACTGTACTGTTGAAATGTACTGTTTTTTTGCAGTCTGTCACATCACAGCGAGTCCTGTAAACTGCCCTGACCTGCTCTGTGTCTTCACCCACAAAAGAAACAGAAGAGTCAATTAAACATTTAAGTTTCAGTTATTTAAGCTAGTGCATCATTAACTATGCTGGTCTCATTTTCCCTAGCTTTCCCCAGCTCTACGAAGCTTTTAAACACTTCCCACCCAAAAGCACATGGACATGTGTCATCTTCAAAGTGCTTTTATATGCATTTCTCCTATAAACCCTCAGAGCAGCCCAATGCATAATCAGTAGTCCTATTTTTGGACATAAAAAGGCATAAAGTTGACCTGCTGTGCCCCAGCACACTGGTCTGGGGCTCAGGCTGCAGGGACACACAGCCCCCTGCCCTTTTGCAGGATGCAGAGGCGCAGAACCATAGAATGGTTAGAGTTGGAAGGGACCTTAAAGATCATCTAGTTCCAACGCCCTGCCACGGGCAGGGACACCTCCCACTAGACCAGGCTGCTCAAGGCCTCATCCAACCTGGTCTCGAACACTTCCAGGGATGGGGTAGCCACAACTTCTCTGGGCAACCTGTTCCAGTATCTTACCACCCTTACAGTAAAGGATTTCTTCCTAATATCTAATCTAAATCTACCCTCTTTCGGTTTAAAACTGTTACCCCTCGTCCTATTGCTCTGCTCCCAGACAAAAGAGTCCCTCCCCGTCTTTCCTGTGGGCCCCATTTAGGTACTGGAAGGACGCTATAAGGTCTCCCCGGAGCTTATCCGGGGCTCAACAACCCCAACTCTTTCAGCCTGTCCTCATAGCCCCTCATGTGTTCCAGCCCTCTGATCATCTTTGCAGCCCTCCTCTGGACCTGCTCCAACAGGTCCATGTCCTTCCTGTGCTGAGGGCTCCAGAGCTGGACACAGGACTCCAGGTGGGGTCTCACCAGAGCAGAGCAGAGGGGCAGAATCCCCTTCCTCGCCCTGCTGGCCACGCCGCTCTTGATGCGGCCCAGAATGTGGTTGGCTTTCTGGGCTGCGAGTGTACATTGCAGGCTCACGTTGAGCTTCTCATCAACCAACACTCCCCAGTCCCTCTCCTCACGGCTGCTCTCAATCCGTTCTCTGCCCAGCCTGTGTTTGGGATTACCGAGACTCAGGTACAGGACCCTACACTTGGCCTTGTTGAAGTTTATGAGGGCCAACCTCTCAAGCCTGTCAAGATCCATCTGGACGGCTTCTCTTCCCTCCTGCCTCTTCATCCATCTGGCCCGGATGCTCCCCCCCAGCCTCTCGAGCCCGCTCTCCAGGCCGATAGGCTGTGAGGGCTCCGCCGGCCCTCACCAGGGGGTGCCGCCGCGAACCCTTACCTTCCCGCTCCTCCTCACCGCCGAAGCTCAGCAGGGCCTTTCCCCCCGGCGCCAGCCCGGCTCCGGCTCGACGCGGCCCTCGGCCCGCAGCCGCCCTTCCACTCTGCTCCCGGCCCCCGGGGCTACCCGCCGGCTCCTCCGGGGACAACGGCCCCTCCGCCGCGGCCCTGTCCCTCTCGGGGGAGGCGGCGGCGGCGCTGCCAGGGTCCCCCTCACCATCCTCAGGCTCCGCTTCCCGCTCGGGGGCTGGCGACGGGGCGGCGGCGGCGACCGACTGCGGCTCCTCGTCGCTGCTGCCGCTGGAGGCCGCCCGCCGCCGGCTGCGGAAGTTACGCGGGGGCCGCCGGAACATGGCGGAACGGCCGCGAAGCCCCCCGCGCACGCCTCGTCTCCGGCGCGCATGCGCGAGCGCACCCCACGCGCTGCCTCCACCCCGCGCAAACCCCGCCCCGCGGCGCGCACACACCACCCCCGGCCTCGTCCCGCCGGGAGGTGGGCGGGACATAGGGCCAGCTGTCCAATGAGGACGAGGGGGCGTGTCCGTCAGTGACCGTTGCGGAGGCGGGTGCTGTGAGGGGCGGCGGCCTGTGGTGGGGCTGGGGGAAGCGGGGGCGGCGGCGGCGGCCTGTGGTGGGGCTGGGGGGAGCGGGGGCGGTGGCGGCCTGTGGTGGGGCTGGGGGGAGCGGGGACGGGGTCCGCTGGGGAGAGAGTGGGAGGTGTTTCGCTGCCAATTAATTGATCGTTGATGTGTAAAAATGAAATTTGTTTGAAGGGCCGCGTTCATGCCATGGTGGGTGCTTCCCCCCGCTTGTTGCGAGGTCATCAAAAACGTACCCCGTTTTGTTATTATACCTGTAATTTATCAGGATTTATAAATAATTTAAATGCTAAATGATGTCAATTAATAATAACTGTATACTTAATAATTACTACATAAATAATGTTTATAATTAGGAATTATGTAAATTAATATAAGGACATAATTAATAATGCCTAATTATTCATGAATCATAGAATCACAGAATGGTTTGGGTTGGAAGGGACTTTAAAGATCATCTTGTTCCAAGCCCCCCTGCCATGGGCAGGGACACCTCCCACTAAACCATTATAGACCACTACACCATTATAAAATAGCTATTTCAGAAATATTAATCATATAAACTAATAATAAATAAATACATGTTATAATAATACCTTATTATAATACAAAGCTTGTTCCGTAACTTGTCAAAAACTAGTGGCACATTTTTATTCCTTTCTCTAGGTTTAGCTCACCGAAGGAGTCAGGCAGGTGCCACCACTGGCACGAGGGGAAGGGAACATAATGTTTGTAATTATTACACATTATGTAAAGTAATATATGGACATAATTACTAATGCATAATAATTCATAAATAAAATAGCTATTTCAGAATTATTTATAATATAAACTAATAATACGTAAATACACTTTATAATAATGCCTTATTGTAAATATGAGGCTTATTCCGTAACTTGTCAAAAGCTAATGGCACGTTTTTATTCCTTTCTCTAGGTTTATCTCACCGAAGAAATCAGGCAGGTGCCAGCACTGGCGCAAGGGGAGGGGAACATATGGCTGGGAACAGAAGGAAGGTGGGATTGTGGCAAGCGATGACTTAAATTGGTTTGCGGTGAAGCATTGTGCTATAGCTTGCATCAGTCTTTCAGTTCTGCCGTGCCGACTTGATCTATGTCTGATGGGCTATGTAGAAAGAAAGCACATCCAGCTTCAAATGAAACCATGAAGAGCAAGTCCTTGAAGTAAGGCCTTTGTGTCTCAAGACAAACATCCAAAAATAGCAGATGTTTGAAATGTTCATGCTTAAATTGCTCCACCTTTCTGTCCTTCATCTATAAGATGAAGATACTAATATTAACTTGCCTCAGGAATTTTGTGAAGAAAAAGATGCATTTGTGAAGCACCCATTACAGTAAGAACAACATAAAAACCCAAGAGAAAAATAACTAAAATACATTTCTACTCAGTGCTGGTTCTTAATGGTATATACTAAATAAAGCCCAAGGCTATACAATGAATAATGAGTATTATAAAAACTTTAACAATTCAATAAGCACCATTTGTCTTGCAAGCATCATTCATCTTCCGCACTGAAAAAGGTTAGGAGTCTTGTGAAAAAATAAAGTAGTTCCACAAGTGCTGGAACTAAACTCTTCCATGGATTTGTGCTTAAAGTTGACTTATTGTGAGCTCTGATTCAAAGCTGTGGAATTGGTATGTGCTTTCGCTGTGTGCTTTCTATGACTGAAGGATGAAGTCAAGGATAGTCTGGGGATGCACGGGTATATTGTTTCTGCATTGTAACCTGGACAACGCAGAGTTTGCTGACGTAGATTGACCTGGAATAATGCCAATGAAGATACTTGGTTCTTATTTACCACTCCAGGACTGATGAAGACTTCATGATGCTAAACAGAGATCTTGTTTTTTTTTTTTCCCAGGGACCTGTTGTTATTCTGATGTCCTTATAACACTGACAAAGCTCCTTTCCTTTACTATGACTCTGTATTAAAGAGTTTCTTCTCTTTCATCTGATTTTAAATCCTCTCAGTCTAGTGAGTGCGACTTAGACAGGACTGAGCTGCCTCCTTATAAGGCAAAATGGTCCAGGACTTCAGCGTGGCAGAAAGATGGGACACAATTATTGTACTCTTGGTATTTCTAGCAGGTTGAAACTGCCATGTTTGCAGTTGTCACTCCAGTTAATATGCTCACTAAGTACCAAGATAGGAATCCAGGCAGTGGCATCCAAAGTAAGATGATCCCAGCACAGAAGAGGAAAAGCAAATTAAACTGCAGCAATGCAGTATATTATCTCTTTGGAAGGACTGCCAGTTCAAGTGCCAATGAATTTATTTTATTAGGCAGTAAAAGCCCTTTTCCTGACACTGCTGACATAGGACAAAAAGATAATTTTGCCTTAAACTACTTAGAGTTGAAGGTTAAAGGTAACGGACAGGTGAGAATTATTGGGTAGAAATATTAGAATCATTACTCATTATACAACTGATGCTGTTTTAGTGACTGCAGTCTAACCATTATAACATTCTTCAGGCAAATGAATTTTAAGAAAGGCTTTGAGGAGAGCAGTGAAGTAGATCAGCAAATTGTTATAGATTTCCCTTACCAAAGCAAGAAGTGGCATGAAAGCAAGACAAACCTTGCATGAAAATCCAAGGGAAGCATTAGTGGCTGATAGTATGGCCTCTTTTCACACTCCATTGACTTCAGCTCTGGCTTAAACTCTGTTAAACTTTAAGGTCAATGTAAGTTACAAAGTGACTTGCTCTGAAAGACTTATCACTCTTCAAAAAACAACTTTCAAGTGCAGAAAAACCCTAAATCTAAAAAGTCAGGTCAGTTTTGGCACAAGACAGCAAAACTAGATCCAATCTTCTGAATGCAACAACTTTAAGCCATTGATTGGAAGTACAGCACAACGTTACTGGCAGCAGCTGGGGAAAGAGTTTGTCTTTGCTCCTGTTGTTTTTCTGTCATGGAAAAGTCCAGCAGAATGTCAGGCAGAGGGGGGCAGTAGCGCCTCAAACTGTCAGCGTTACAGCTGGCAAGCGAGAGTCACAGTCAGGGGAAACTTCTGTGTTTCATCAACACAGAGCTTTTGTGTAGCCTTCCATAAACCGGCTTAAAACCAGAGTCATCTGTTTGCCCTGTCAATGAATCCCTGATTCTATTAATCATGTTGTTAATCATAGATTTACTTTACTCTCTTACACTGTTCTGCCTGTCTTTATCATAGTCCTTATTTCCTCTACAGAATGCCTGCATCTTTCCAGAAATCTCTGAATCTGGAAAAATTTCCTTTTCATAGCAAACGTTCTGAAAGAAAGATCTGAAAAGATTTATTTCAAAGTTTATTCTTATATCATACAACCTTTAAAAGCAACATATAATTCCAGAGAACCGCAGAAAATTTGCGTAAGAGGTACACCACGAGGTACACACGCTACTTAAGAGTAGTACTGGTCCCTGGATTCTAGTCTCCCCAGTTGCTGGCACATGAGTATACAATCCCCCAAGGCCTCTCTATTTCCCACACTTGCTCCTCCCCAAATCATCCAAATCCCTCCCTTTCCCCACCTTTGGTTCCTCCCCTAGATGTGCCATAGTAAATCCTGTGCAATCCTAAAATGCTGTTCCCCTGCATCCCACAGTGTGCAGCACACTCCCGAGGCAGTAACCCCTGGAGAGCTGCTCCCAGGACTCATCAAGGTGATGAGTTTCACGCCTGGACCCTGGGGCTGGTGATTGTGCTGGGACAGCCCTGGGAAAGGCCTGGACAAGGACTCTTCGGGAGTCTGTAACTTGGGTTGTCACCTGCCATCGTGCCCATGCACTCCTCTGGGCTTGTGGGCTTGAGATGGGTCTTTGATGGGCTGATGGCCCCTGTGATGAGTAGCTGGGCTGGCTATTATTTGGTCTTCCCCACCATTGTCACCCCATGGGCATGCACACAAGCCTTTATCACATAATCCAACAATATGTACCCAATGACAGGTTTCTAGCTCCTAAAACTGAAAACTTTGGGAAAAATGCATTAATAGGAAATGCAGCAGGGATACCAGCCTATTGGGATTAGACTGGCTTCTTGTCTGGTAGTAAAACATGAGTGTGGAGAAATAAATGCATCCGAAATGAACTTGCAGCCCTGGCTTACCAAGGTATTATTTACTAATTACAGCATAAGGATTGCAAATTGCAACAAATAGCCTTGCTTAACGCCCGCCCTTGAAACTTGTGAAATTCACGTGTACTTGAGTGTTTCTGAATGCCTGCGCTGCAGCTAGGTTTTGCAATTAAAACTCTGTGTCTGCTCAGCAGTTGGCAAAACTTTTATTTGCCATAACTCAGTCTGCGTGAGTCAGCACTGCCTTCCTTCACAACACATTCTGCCCTGTCTGGAAATCTACTTTCTCTATGGTTACATAGATGTTCTATAAATCTCAGAATAATTTCAGTGTGGTTGGCCAAAGGAGCCTTTGTCACTCTGAACAAATACAGTCCAGCTCTCTATCCTCTACAAAATAATACCCGTGCTTGGCAGGGAACAAAGTTGGGACGTGAATATTTTATTTTCTAGAGCTATTAAGTAGCCAAAAATCCTGCAAATTAATACAGTAGCATGTACCCTTTGTTGTTTTAAAAACTGTGTGGGTTTCTGGTTCAGAATCCAAACCGGCATCTCTAGAAGTACTATTTTTGACGCAGTGTATGCTTTGTGCCTTCTATACCTTTTTTGACAAATTATCACTCAGAATCAACATCAGAAATGCACCACTCCTGTTGTGTTAGGTATGGAAAGTAAGTATTAACCTGTCCTTTTGTTTATCCCATTGTGTTTTGTGCCTCTAAGTTTATTAAATAAAGACCTAGGCTAAAGAGAGTATCTAGGATTTCCTCAAAAGGAAGAAAACACTTGAATACTGATGTAAAAATGAAACCTGTCAGCAGCATTAAGTGAGGGTTTATTGCTTCTTTATTAGCTGAGGTGGAAAAGAGGAGGAGCAAAAGGAAATTTAATATGAATAATAGAGTTGAAACTAATAAAGGGGTCAGAGCTGCCACTCATCGAGTAGGTGTGGCTGTTTCTAAGTAGTTTTTTATAGCTGGGACAACAAGCTGGACTCTCCAGATGAGGAAATGCCTCTCATTAGCAAGCAGAATTAAACCGAACACCACACGAGGAACCCATGCAGATCACTATGCTGCAATTACTGCTTTTTGACCATTCAGAAATAGTTGTTGCTTTATCTTACATTCCTTGATCCCTGATCCGTAACTGTTCACAAAACGTGGCTTATTCTTGCAGTAACTGCTTTCTGGTGTTCATTTGTGTTCTGGCTTAACTTTATATGTTTTAAACATACACTTGCAGAAACACGTCTGCCAACAAGCTTAGACACTGCCTGGTCAAAGGGCTTGGATGGGGAGAATAAAGCATTCACTTCTGGTGTGTTTTCCTGCAGCAGAGCACAGAAAATAAGCAATATTACGGAGTAAACTGAGAGCAGGGAAGAAGTCATTTTACCTACTGCCGCTCAGTTCAGGCTAAGAAACTTTATTCATGACCTCTTTTGCTATCAGCAGAGATCTTCCCTTATTACTCTAAAGATAGCAAAATTGCCTGTAACAGGAAATTGAGGACAGAGTACAGATAACGATTAAAAAGTAAAGCCTTAATGTGAAATTGAGTTGCTTTTAATATTTCTAGTTTCTCCATCTTTGTTATATCTTGTTAGCTTCTGCCGTGTATGTTGGTTTTGGCTCACATATGACAAGGACATGCAGGATAGTAAATGATAATGTAGTAATACTAGAGGATGAGACATTGCTTATAGTAAATCCTACTTCTCCCACACATTTAATCTTAATTGGTATCTCCTGGGTAGCTGCTCTGCTGCAACCCTGCCCCTACGTCTGGAGCAAGTCTCTATGCTATCATACCACCAGTTTCTTTTCCTTTCAGCTGTCTTTTCTATTACTCATCCATTATTATTAAGTAATTTCCCTCACCTTAATGGCGTTCTGAGACAAACAAATTCATTCCTGCAGTTTTAAGTTGCTTTGCCACTGTCTACTCCTTGCTAGAAGGGTACTAACTACTACCAGAAGGGACTTTTATTTCACCTAGTACTTGACATCAGCCCCCAAAACTGCACGTTGAAGCTTGCAAAAAGTATTCTCCCCAAACCCTGAGATGCCCAAAGGCAGCATCTGTAACAGTTCCATTAGAAATTTCACCTTCATAAAAGCAGAGTGGTTTTCCTTTGAACATATTTAAGCAGTAATCAAAATCTGAATGGAAACAAATTTCATTCTAGCAAGCCAGAGGTCAAAATTCTTCATTTTAAAGACATGGTAATGCAGTTACTAATTAAAACAAAACAAAAAATTCAGACAAAGTAGATGTAATACTAGTTTGTGTCTTAGACATCACTAAAAAAACATCTCTGTAAGGGTCTTCTCAGGTTGAGTAAGAGTTAGTTCAACTTCACTTGAAGAATGCACTTCTTATAGCTTACACTAAATTTTGGGTGTCTGCATCCTCCAGTTCCAAGGAAGAGTGACTGTGGAGCTGCTTCATTCAAATGTGTCTTCACAGCGGCATGTGAGTCCTGCTCCTCTTCCTGCTAATTAATTAAGCTTACAGATATTTGTTGTTCTAATACCTCTGATTAGCCCTGGTTGCTTGTGGTAATGCAGATGAAACAGTATTCAGCTCCTCTAGAATAAGAACGCATAAAGCTTCGATATGCTGATTTTTCATACAAGGTTTTCTCTCTAGGGAGTCAGCTGAATTTTGCATTCTCTCTGACTTCTCCCTTCCCAGGCAACAAAGCTCACAGTCTTGCAGGTTTTCCTGGCTTCAGTTCTGTATCAGAGGAGGTATTAGGCAACATCTGTAGTTATCTCAAAATGCTGCTTTTCTTCAAGGATCTCACATAATATTAATAACACAGACGGGTCCTTCTCCATCTGTCATATTTATAGAATCGAGCATCCCGATGTCCTTTATACACTTCCTGCTTTGTGCACTTTGTCACCTCAAAGGCAATGGTTGAACACTGTGTTTGGTTGTCATTTTTCTAAACTAAGTTTAATAACTTATCTTCAGATGGTAGGATGTTTTCAGACAGGCGTAGAGAAGCAATTTGGGATTTTTTTCAGTATCATATAAGGAGTCTCATCCCCAGTAGTGAAGTAGGCACATATATATCTTTGTTCATATGCCCAGATTAGCAAATCTGCATATTTAAAAAAAAGCCAAACATACTATTGCCTTTGTTTAGCATATGAATTATCTAGTGTGGTGAGAGAGGAATGTTCAACAGCAAGAATGCAAAATATCAAAATATGTAATTAATAGTTGTAACTAGTTGTAAACATTGTTAGGGCACAAAATTGCACATAGTGTTCTAAGGTGTATTGAAAGCTAAGCTGTTCTCCCTTGTTTGTGCTGGAGTTTGCAGCAGAGGCAATGGAGGCAGCAAAGCAGGTAATGAGAGTCACTAAAGGTCATGTTCTAGCTTAGCCATAGGCTTAAGTAGTTGCAGAACTGCAAATAAAATAAAATGAACTGAATATACATTAAAACTCACCCCCTGTATGATTCATCTTCCCTTTGATCATGTGCACAGAACGCATGCCCTACCACACACCCAGCCCCCGGCGCAGCTTCCCAACTCTCCCCCACAGTTATTTTGCATGGCCTTTTGTCCGCGGGGACAAATATCACCCGGTACGTGGCCCAAGTCCATTCGCTTGACGGGACCTGGTGGTAACATTAATTATAGAAGAAAAGAGCTGTGGGGTTCCTTGAGAAGACACCTAGTTCAATGTTCAAGGCAGGATCAGCTGCATTTACCTAACTCCTCAGATATCTGTCTAACCTGTTCTTAAGAGACTTTCTTCCGCTGCCCATCCCAATACTGAACTACTGCAATCAGTAACCTGATCTTTGTCTCCTATGAGAAGAAACATGTTTATCTGGTTTATTGTTATCTTAATCCTCTCTACAATAGCCTTTATGAACCTGTAAACAGTTATGTGCCATGCTAGCACGTACCTTCAATCCAAAGCAGCATGTAGGTGTTGCCTGCACAACAAAGTCACGTTTAGAACTATGCTATGTCACTATAATGTGTACTAAACGGATTAAAGGCTGCGTTTTAAGAGACATTATGAAGTAACTCAATTGAGAAATGCCAGATGAGAGACTTTTTAACTGGGCTTCAGAGGAGCCTGTTCTTGACCTAGGGCTGCTCTATTAGCTCAATTATTTGGAATGAAATGAAGCACTGCTCATGCAGGTCACTTCAAAACAGTCAAAGACTGAAGGCCATCTGGTCCAGTGGCCACTGAGTCATTTAAATCACAAAGTCAGCAAGTGCACAGTGAACAACATGTGTTTTAATCCACCTACATGGCAAATATCTATGCATCAAAGACGAGGTTGCTGGCCGTGCATGGGAACAAAAATACAAAGCCTGCTTTGGGGCTGGGAGTGAGGAAGGAGAACACTGTATCTTCAAAGGCAGTAAATCAGATGAGGGCTGAGGAGATCATGAAGGATAAATACATGAATGCAAACTGCCAAAGCAATGTGGCAGCTGTGACAGCAAATGCAAACCTTAGCTGTTTAAGCAAAAATACTGCAGAGTTGTATGTGCTAGTATGTGGCTATGACCATTACATGACACAATAACATGACTGTTCTGGAATCACGATGAATGATAAAAGGTGTAACAAACTGGAAAGGCTCATTAAGAACCCAGAAGAATGAGTCACTGGAAGAATCTGCTCTGTACGAAGGTGATATGTAATTATCTACACAGCAAAAACATAGCAGAAAGGCGCTGTAATCTTCCATATGTAGCAAGATCTATTTGCTGAAGAAGGAAGAGATGTAATGTTTAAAACTGATGGCATTTTTCATGTGTTTCCTTTCTACAGGATTCTTTAATTTTTTAAAAGATAAATCCCTGAAACCCTACATATTTCAGTATGCTGAGCAATGCCTGGCACCAGCTGAATTTAGTTCCTCGTACCCAGCAGGACACACTTCCCATGGAGGAGCACCACCAGCACTCCCAAGGGCCCTGTCATCACTCTCCCAGGAGGGAGATGGCCTCACAGTCTGGAAAAATTAGCTTAACCTGCCAGTCTTTCTCAGGCAGACCAACCAAACCAGAGGAAGCTTTTCAGCTTCCACAAGAAACTAACACTTGAGGTAGGACTGAAATTATTTTAGAGTTTATTACCCTTTTTTGCTAAATCAGAGAATCATAGAATGGTTTGGGTTGGAAGGGACCTTTAAAGGTCATCTAGTCCAACCCCCCTGCAATGAGCAGGGACACCTTCAACTAGATCAGGTCGCTCACAGCCCCGTCCGACCTGACCTTGAATGTTTCCAGGGACGGGGCATCTACCACCTCTCTGGGCAACCTGGGCCAGGGTCTCACCACCATCAATATAAAAAATTTCTTCCTTATATCTACTCTAAATCTTCCCTCTTTTAGTTTAAAGCCATTACCCCTTGTCATATTGAGACAAGCCCTGGTAAAATCATAGAATCACAGAATGGTTCAGGTTAGAAGGGACCTTAAAGACCATCTAGTTCCAACCCCCTGTCATGGGCAGGTACACCTCCCACTAGACCAGGCTGCTCAAAGCCTCATCCAACCTGTCCTTTAACGCCTCCAGGGATGGGGCATCCACAGCTTCTTTGGGCAACCTGTTCCAGCCCCTCACCACCCTCACAGTAAAGAATTTCTTCCTAATATCTAATCTAAATCTCCCCCCTTTCGGTTTAAAACTGTTACCTCTCATCCTATTGCTAGACCTCCTGATAAAGAGTCCCTCCCCATCTTTCCTGTAGGCCCCCTTTAGGTACTGGAAGGCTGCTATAAGGTCTCCCCAGAGTCTTCTCCAGGCTGAACAACCCCAGCTCTCTGAGCCTGTCCTCACAGCAGAGGTGCTCCAGCCCTCTGATCATCTTCATGGCCCTCTTCTGGACCCACTCCAACAGGTCCATTTCCTTCTTATCTTGGGGGTCCCAGAGCTGGACACAGGACCCCAGGTGGGGTCTCACCAGAGCGGAGCAGAGGGGCAGAATCCCCTCCCTCGCCCTGCTGGCCATGCTGCTTTTGATGCAGCCCAGGACGCGGTTGGCTTTCTGGGCTGCGAGCGCATCCAAGTCCTTCTCAGCAGGGTTGCTCTCAATCCCTTCATCCCCCCAAAATATAATAAATATATACAGCTAGAACACTAAAAAAAAAAAATAATTTATGGGGCAGATGGGGAAGGCAATGGTCGGAATCAACAGCGAGAAAAATTTCGGTAAGGATGTGGGAGATTTTCTGTCAGTTAAGGTCTTTAACTGGTAGCTCATCATTTCGCATCGGCCACCCCGCAGCGCGGAGGCCGCCGGCCGCGCTGGCAGCAGGGCTCGCCGCCTGGGGTCCCCGCGTCCCCGCCGCCAAGGCCAGCCCGGCCGATGGCCACGGGGCTGCCCTTCCCTCCCGCGGACCCCGCAGCGCTACCGGGGCCGTTTGGGCCAGATCCGAAACCCAGCAACCGGGGGCGAGGCCACCCTCCATGTCGTCTCCCCAGTACCGATGCCCCCCTCGCCCGGGGCTGCCCGCCCGCCTCTCGGGATGCGGCCGAGGGAACGCCGCCAACCCACCACCGCCGCCCTCCCGTGCCCGCCGGCTCCCTCCCCCTCTTCCTTCCCGGGCGGCCCCCGCCTCCGCCGCCATGTTGTGGGGCTGACGCCGCCGCGGGAGGCGGAGGAGGAGGCGGCAGCCCCTGCGGAGCAGGCGCTCACGGGAGGCGCAACAGGTACCGGCGGCGGGGCGGCCTGCGGCTCCTTCGCGCCCCGACCGGCCTCGTCCCCGGGGGAAGGGAGGCGGGGGGCGAGCTCCGGCGGCGCCGAGCTGTCAGCCCGGCCGCCCCGCGGGCCCTCGCCGCGGGCCCGTGGCGGCGGGTTACGGCTGGCGTCGGCGCTGCCGTGCCGGGGAGCGCCCGTCCCTGCCGTCCTGTGAGGCGAAGGGGCGGGCGTGGGGAGGAACAGTCGGAGTTTCTATTACGCCAAGCGGTTTTATTTATATTTTCCCCCCTATTTGAGGGTGGTGGGGGTTTGTTTGGTTGTTTGGGTTTTTTTCTCTTAAAAATAGCGTTTTGCGTACGTGTCGCCCTGCCGGAGAGGCCGAGAGTCCCCCGGGGGTGGCGGGGCCGGGCGCTGTCAGGGAGCCGGGCTGGGCAGCGGTTCCCCCGCCGCCGTCCCGTCCCTCTCGGGAGCCGCTCCGGCGTTCCTGTGGCAGCTGCTCTTCCCCGCAGCCGGTTCCGTCGCCGGGCCCCGAAGTTTGGCCGCTGAGCTCCGCTGCGGGGCGGGGGAGGGCGGCGATCCGGGCAGGGCTGCCGGTAGCCACGGTAGCTCCTGCCGCTAGCGCTGCTGCTGCTGCTCGCCTTTGCTTTATTACCGCTCTGCGAGGGGAAGGAATACCGGCGTCGGTGCCCAGACAGGCCACTGTCTGCCCAGGCAGCGTCCAGGCGAGGTGAGGTGACTCGGACGTGTTCAGAGACCCCGGGTTACTATCATGATAGCGATTTTTTTTAATTTTCTTTTAGTTACTGTGAAAGCCTGGAGTTTGGAGTTGAACTGGTGTCTGCAGTTAAAGTTTGTAAGCTGTTTTGGCTGTAAATAGGCTGCCTTTCCTTGGTCCCGACTTCGCGCCGCAGCGTGAAGTCATTCAGAAAATAAAATGAGGCTGAGATACCTTGGTTCGGTTCCGTAAACATTCAGATACTATTCTGAATATGCTAAAGTGATTTTCATAGCGGTTGACACTGACATCTGTCACATAGCAGAACTTGAAAGTAGGCTGTGCTTTAGATAGTACCTGTGATCTTTAACTTAGGCTCATAGCAGTTCTCTTAAAACATCACTTGGAAATTCCCCGTCTAAAACGCTGGAATGAGAAGTTACGAGCTGCTTGCCCTTGCGTTCAGGCTGCCCTATTGTATGCATCTCTCCGTTGGGAACGTGATGTTTTTTAAACTTGTTTTTGTTCATGCTTGCCTGTGGTGGCAGCAGCTCCCACACTTGTGTGTACACAGGAAAACGTACAAAGCAAGTGAAGCAGTACGGCTGTGCCACGGGGTGGGTAACAAACATCACGGGTACATGAAACACAGCTTGCTTTCAACAATTTTAAATTGTTCACCTGAAATTTCGTTGAAATTAGAAGGCTGTAGCTGTAACAAACATCTGTATCCACTGACGCGACAGTGATGTTTTGAATCATGCATGCTCTAGTGACAGAGATTGTAGGGTTTTTTTTGTGTGTGTATGGTTGGACTCCATGATCTCAAAGGTCCTTTCCAACCATAAAGATTCTATGATTCTATGAAGTAATGAGCATTAGGAACTAATTGGATAAATAGCTTCATTCTTCTACTAAACTTTGCTGTTTCCTTGTTTTCACTCTACCTGCCCTGTTTGGTTTGTCTGTATTTTTTTTAATTCTGACTAAGATAGGAGGGCCATTCACACCACCCTGCGTCTGGATATTTAGAGAAACCTTAGTTCAGACTCTGGGCTCTGTATGATGTTAAGAGAATTGCAAGCATCCCTGCAAACATGGATTTAAGCTGCTCCACACTCTCTGTTACACAGAAATTTTGGTCAGATTGGCCTCCTAACTCAGATGCCTAAATTAGATCAAGTGAATATGCTTCTCCTTTTAATTACTATCCTGATGGAATTGCATTTATTTTTTTTTTCTCCTCCATCTGTACAGGATCTAGGGTATGGGATGTGTCCCTGACTGAGTTGTTAGCTGCCACTGTAATATAAACAAAAGTATGTCCCTGTGGCACTAACAATAACAAGAATGCGGTACCTATGGCTTGTTTGTGTTAATCACCATATGGGGTTATATACCACAGGTGATGTTCTGCTATCAGAGCTTTATGCCTGCTTATTTTTTTTCACCATTCTTCTTTTGGACAGAGTGAGATAGGTCAAGGCAGAAGTGATCTGTGGATGATTTTGAACTGTGTTGTTGAGGAGGCTTTATTTATTGAGATTCAGGTATTACAGTGATTGGGACCATGGCGGTTCTTACAGTTGTTTGTTGTTTTTTTTTACAAATATTTCTGTGGTAGTCTTTAATATTGAGAAGTGAATTAATTTCATGCCACAGCAAAGTGGCCGCTATGAAAAATGAAACTAAGTTCTGTAGGTGATAGTAATTCTTCATTGATCTTCTCATCTGGAGCTGGTGGGACAGCGGTTGAAAAGTGAAAGGTGATGTACGTGCTCCAATTGGGACATCATCGAAAAGCTTTGCAGCCCTTGAGAACAGGTGTCTGTCAGGAAAAGACCTTGTGATTAGTTCCTGAAGAGCAGTGTAGTTCAGGCCACTGGTTCCTGTTGCAAATTGAGCCAGAGGTGTCTGGTGTGAGAGATAACCCGTTAATTAACAGTTTACAAGTAAGGTGTCTGCTCTTAGCTCAAACGATTTAGCTTGATCAGCATGTAAAATTTGTGCAAACAGGACTTCATGGGATTTTCTTTTAAAGTCTGGATTTGTTCTCTTTGCCTTTTTAAAACTGGTTCAAAAGTTGGACGTGTTTCCTTTCAAGTGAAAACAGGCCAGAAATGAACATTAAAAGTAAAGATCTCCAATATCTCGGTTTTTAAAATAGCTTTTAACTGCTTCCATTTGCTTTTACTTACCTAAAATGTTATCATGGAATAATTTAATTTTGAAGGAACTTCAGGAGATCGTCTGGTCCAACCCTCACTAAAAGCACGGCCAACTTAAATCAGGTTGCTCAAAGCCATGTCTGGTTGTGTTTGGACTACCACCAAGGGTAGAGATCCCACAACCTCGTGGAGCAGCCCTCTCCAGTTTGGTATCCAAACTTGCTCAGAATGCATCCCATCGCATTGCCCAGATTGTCAGTGGAGACATTAAACTGTACTGGCCATGGTATCAACCCCTGGGGAACGTCATTAGTTCCAACCAGTTGGATTTTGGGCTACTAATCATGGTAGCGGTCAAGCTGGTTTTCCATCCAGTTTACACTTAGCCTATTCAAACTGTATTTCACCAGTTTGGCTCTAAGGATACTGTGGGAGACCTTGTTGAAAACCCTTGTAAAGTCAAAACAAGCTGCTCTGCCCTTATCCACAGAGCTGCTCATCTCAACACAGAAAGCTGTAAGATGTGTCAGGCATGGTTCATCCTGGAAAGGTGCATGTTGGCAGTTTCCGATCACCTTCTTGTTCTTCAAGCATCTGTAAATGGCTCCCAGGAGGATTTGCTCCATAACCTTTCCAGGGACTGAAGTCACACTTAGCAGCCTTTCGTATTGTTGAACTGTCCCTTTTGCCTTTCCGGAAGATCGGTGTGATATTTGCTTTTTTCCAGTTTTGACTTCTGAAAGCTACTTTGAGTTCAGTGGAATGCTGTGTCTCTTGGGAAGGTATTCAATGATGGATCCTGCTATGTTTTTAAGTTTTGGGGGGAAGCTTGACATAAACATAGTCCCTTTGTGAAAATTGTGAGAGCAGGAGGTTGTTGACTTTGTGAATTTGTGGTGTTCCTTTTAGATTGGAGGGCTCATTTCATGTGGCTGAATGATGTGGGAAAGTCAGTGACCTTTCTTTACCTTTTTGGTCTTAGGCGATGATTGGTGATTATAAAGATAAGAAAGATAATGTAGAGCTAATTAGAGAATTCTCTTTTTATGACTAACTGATCTATTTCAAGCACTGTCACTTGTCAGTAAAACACTTAACACAAAGCGTACTTTGAAGTTCAGAGGTTGACTCTAGGTATGGGGTGAAACAGGATAGTTACTATATTCTTCTTAGCTTTAAAAACACATTATCACCCTTTAACCTCACCTTTAAAAACTGCATTTTCCTTGTGTACCCTGCTTGGTGATAGATGATGCAATGATTATTTGGAGGGGAAGCGCTCCTGTTAGAGTGCCTGGTCAGATTTTTGGAAGTGCTAAGCAGCTGTTTTAAGTGATCCCGAAATTTTCAGGTGCTTTGTTGCAAATACTGCAGATGCCTGAATTACCTCTGGAAATCTGTTTTGGAATCCTGATCAGTGTAGAACTGGGAGGCTTATCTCTACATGTAAGTTCAAGTTCCTTCCAGTGATGGACAGGTGTAAACTGATATTTTAAGCCAGCTGTGAGCGGTGCCACTAGTGAAGCGTTGTTTTCTGCAGTGTTGGCCTTCTGACTCTGATCAGATATAAGCTTGTGTTGAAGTTTTTCTCATGGTTAGTATACTTAGAGCTGCTTTTAGCCATGTGGGTTCTCTGGTGTCTAACATTGGTACTCAGACATACAGCAGTATTTCTCATTGGTGGTGGGGCACTAAATTTGATAGTGTCTTTTCTGTCTGGTTGCCTGTTTTCCTGAATCTTGTAGGCAGTTAAGATCTTTGCAGTGTTCACCCTTCTGTTGAGTTTGGTTTCATGCTGGGTGATGGGATTCATCAAAGTACATATCAACTACTTATGTCTCATGCCCTCAGGAAGCCAAGCTAGGAATTTAAGCATGCTGGTTACTAGCACATAACTCCTTTCATTGATTGTCCATGAGGATTTATTTTATTCCTTTTTTGTTCTCAGATTTATTTAAGGGTAAGTCTTTCTCTAGAAAAAAAGGCAGGTGATTTTATTTCATGAAGCGTCTTTGATTCTTCTTACATCCACGCATACTTGGTTTTATGGCCTATTGCAAGATTATACAGAGACTGTAGTAACTTGTTTTTCTGGTACTGTTGTGCCACTAGCATCAGCTGTTCAAAAAGTTAGGATCAGGTCACATAAAAATCACAAAGTAAAAGTGGAGCTGATGAAATTTCATTTTTCTTCAAATTCAGAATGTTTAAGACTTTGTCAGGATAGGAACGCAGCCTGGCCAGGTTGGTTACTTGGATCCTGGATTTAAAGTAATGGATTGAACATCAGGATATAGATGAGCACAGTGTTGTGTAACTCTCATTTTCAGAACACTGCATGAAATTCAAATGATGTAACACGATGACAGTAGCAGCACAAAGCATTGGAATTACCTAATAGAGGACAATTACCTGAGAACTATTTTTAAACATTTTTGCGGTTACAGGCAGTTGAAAAAACATGGGTGATCCAGATAAGTCACAGCTTCTTTGGAACAGCGATTCCGAGAGCAGCCAGTTTGACTCGAGACATTTGTGATATGGGAGGTTGCTGCTTCAGCTTCAGGAGTAACAGATGATAATTCTGAGCTGGCTCTTCTAGTGAAAATTTTCAAGGCTGATGCAAGTGGAGCTTGTGAAATGCTGTGGCATCAGTATGAGTGATATCTGCAGTTAGTGATTCAGCAGCATACACATGAAGTAAGGGAAGAACGGGAAATGGGAGTCACTCTTCTTTGTTTCTAAAAATATTACAATTGGAATGCAAAAAAAAATGACCTATTATGGCTAAGATAATAAATGTATCAAAACTCAGAGCTGCTTTAAAGAATACTTTTAGTCTTAACTTTCAAAGGTCAAGAATTTTACTAGTCAAAATCCAAAACTCTCTTGCTTTTTCCATTGCACGTAGCGTAGTCTTAATATTAGGAGTTTCTTAAGGTAGGACAAGTGTCTTTCTAACTGAGATATACTTTTGCTCATAGGGACTTTACACATAGCATTGAGATCTGTGTCTAAACCAGGTGGTAATTGATTCCTTAAGTTCATGAAATTAATTTGTAATGGTCAAAACATTATTCCTGTATGCTGCAGAGCTCAGTGTTGAAGGTTAAGAGACCAAATTTCAGCTCGACTGCCTTGTGCTGATCTTTCTTTTCTCTCCCACGGGGCTTCCCTGGTTTTTGTTTTATCTAAGATAAACTACATTTCTTTGCTTTACAGGCCACTTGTGGCCTGGCTCCTCTCTGCTTGTCATCTCATTCAGTTTTGGGAAGTTAAGCTGGACAGGTTTTGTGCACCTGCCCAGCTTTCACAAATAGCGAAAGATTCTTCTCTGCTGAGCCTAGAAGAATTCTGTATCTTTTGGTTTATGCTTAGCTATATCAGTCCATTAGATGTTCTGTATATTTTGCACTGTTATCTAGGACTGAAAGCCAAGGAACAAGTTAAGTAGCAGCTCTTGCATCATAAGGAGAAGATGACATAAGAATTCTGCTGTTAGTTTTTTGCTCTGTTAGGAGGCAGATTTTGCTTGTGCTCCTGACGTAAGGACGCGACGGGGCTCATAATTTCCTCTAAGATGGCAAGATTTCAAATGGGTAAGTTCATAAGTAACATATCCTGAATGTTCCAGTCATGGTTGAAGTAAGAAAATAAATCATGTATGAGATTTCTGTTTGTTATGTTTTGCCTAAGCCCACAATGACATATGTTAAGGGTTGCAGTGTGGAAGTTGAGAGCTGCAGGTTTCAAGGTGCGTGAACCTCGCAGAATAGAATCTTAGGGCTTTTGTACGATGCTTGCAAATAATTAGATGTGAGAATTGTGTGTCTCAAAACAGGATCGTGGAAAAACAGCATATGGAGTGCAGAGTCATGTAAATTAGAAAGTAGGAAGCAAAAAAGACAAGAGTATATTTTAAGTTACCACCCGTTCAGGAGCAAGTGTATCTCACTCAGCTTTCTGGAAAGGTTATGATATGCAGCCTGGAGTTCCTTGTCAAAAGTAAAAGCTCAGAGCCTTTAACAAAAAAAAACCTCATAAATAATTTACCTTCTGCTTTTTTCTTTTTAAGCAAAGCAGGCAGAGGTGGTGATGTCTCTCTCTATCTGGGATCAGGTTAGTGAACGTATTCTTCCAGGGTGTGGCAGAGCTGGGTTCAGTTCCCATCTTTTCCTGAGGAAGTTCGTGTATGTGTCTGCTGGGAGAAGGGCCAGGGATTTAAATAGTGAGCTTCCTGAAGTGGCATTCCCAGTCCTTCCTTCAAAATTTCTTCTTCTTTGCAAAGGGACCTGTGACGTTCTGGCTTAATAGTAGAGAATTTTGTGTAGGATGTTGAAGTCCTGAGTTGACGTTACTATTCCAGACACTGTGCTTGGGTTTCCTTAAACAACCATGTAATAAAATGCGGGAAAGCCTCCTGGGAGGAAGGAAAGATGGCTTTAAATCTCCAGAGACAGAGGAGGGAGTTCAACTGGGTCTTGATAGTTTGGATGGGTGCTGCCACCGCTGAGCAGCTGTGTAAGAAGGGGAATAAACCCACCAATACTGACCATACAACTATGTCTTTTAAATGGAAATGGAAGTTCTTGTATTTTGCATGGCATGTATTTTGCGTGGTGAGTATATTCACCAAATCTGTTAGTTGGGCAAGGTGGGCAGAAGGATATTTGTCAGAACTTTTTTTGTGTGTGTTCTGTCGTAATCACTGTTTGGAAGGAAGTTGCTCTATAACAGTGAGCAAGGAAGAGACTTTGTACCGTAGGGTTAAGAAGTAAAATATTTAACGCTTTTTTTTTCTTTTTTCTTTCTCGAAATGTCAAAATATTAACTAAGGCTTGCAGTACTCTTATCCGCAGTCACAGAGGGGAGCAGGAAGAGCTAGCGCTTTGCTAGCTACCCGGCGTCGACTTCTTGGTTTTGTTACTGATGTCATTGGTTTGTTATCAGAGTGGGTGGACTTTGTGAAGCTGGCCACGGTACATTTTGAAAAGGCCGTGTCACTGTGTATAACTCCGCTGTATAAAGGAGATAAATTCTTGGCCTGCCAAGATGTTGTGTTGGTTTTCTTTTCCTTTTTTTTTTTTTTTTTTTAATTGGTAGACTTTTCTACTTATATGTCTTGAACAAAGAGAAATTCTAGACTCTGCTGGTTTGTAATGCCTTACTAATGCTTATTAGTCTCTGATTTTTCAAGAGGATAATCCTAAAAAAGCACATAACAACTACATGGGCTATTATACTGTCACAGTTTGCTTTGCAAATACTAATGAGTAGTCTTTGTGTGGTCCACTGCTACATCTGTTGCAAAGAGTAAATTGGTCAACTAGTACCACAACCTCTGTCTTTGCTAATTGTTTTTTACAGCAAAAATCTGCAATATATCTTTTTTTCTGTCCTTGAGAAAGGCAAAAGAGTACTAGTGTGCCCACACAAACTGCTTCTGTGGTAATTGCTGTCTTCCAGTTAAACCTGGTGGGACAGAGCCTGGTGCACCAGACCTTCGTTCCTACTAAAACTATGTGGCTGTGTTTTTTCTGAGAAATGCTTGGGGGAAAAGTATAAATATTAACAAAGATTGTGGTAAGACTGTTCTTCATAAAATGGCAGTGTGCCTATGTGAAAGAAGCTTTTTCTTTTCCTTTTCTTCTGCAGCCTGTCCAGCTCTAATGCTTTCAGCATGGTTGTAAGGTCCTCCCTCCTTGCAGCCTCCTCATTTCTTTCCTCAGCTCGTATCAACTATAATGGACACTGAGAAAGGCAGCAGAAGTTGCAATTTGGCGGGTCAGTTTGTGAAAACAATTAGTGCTTTAAACATAGGGACTAGTCAGATGGTTTGTTTACAAGAACTTGCTGTTCTGCTGTTTAAATGTAACATCCAAGTTTTCCTGTTTTCACCCTAAATGGCAGCAGGCTTAATGTCATCTACAGTGTTCAGAGGGACGTTTGATCCATTTTTGTTACAACGCGGATTTTTCTGCTGTGACTGCCACTGCTTCTCTGGACTGGTGTCTGAGTTCACCAAGCATGTCTTCTAGAACATTTTGCAGAAACAAATAATTTTCTGTGAGATATTCTGGTTGTGATGGCCATTTCATCTGTATCATCCATTTGGGATACTGATTATAATATTTTCTTGAGATTTTTTTTCTTCAGCAAGCATTTTTATATGGCATTGGGTTTCTCTGCGGTAAGTGTGTAATAAGGTTCTTTGGAAATTTACAGCTTTCACTGCAATTAATGATTAAAAGTTACCAGAGTTGTTCCAAAAAAAGTAAGTTTGGCCTAAAGAGAGAATATTTTGCCGAGATTTCCCCTGGTAAATAAATGGTGCACACCTGTGTCCTAAAGATGCAAGGTGCTTTTACAGATGGCAACTAGAGACACTTCATCTGGAATTTGTGAAAATAAACTGGTTTTAGCTTCAATATATGCGTAATATCCAAGCCTTTGAGGAGTGCTGAGAGCAAGTTGCATTCTTTGGGAAGGATTGTTTCCACAGACCTTTGAAAAATGTGTGTAAACTTCAAGTTTACTGGGCTGTTTCCTCCTTCCCTAAAAAATTGAATGAGGGGAAATTATGTTGCAGCGATACTTTTATTTTTCCTTTTTGTACCTCTTGGTACAATTTCATAATCTGTCACCAGAGAACGTTGGTGTCTGAGTGAAACGGAGCTGTGCAAAGGGGTAGAATGGGGTCTCAGTGCTGATTTGATCTGAAATCCTGCAAAAATCCTGTTTATGATTCCTGGTTGCTCCTGTAAGTTCTTAATTTTTAGTGTTATTTGTGAGCATTAACGCATGAGGTTTTTGTTGCCCTTCCAGTCTAGTGTTTTAAAATACGACAAGATCTGCCTATAGACATAGTAGTGAGATGACGGAGCTAAATCGTGATTTAATCTCATCACATTAGTGTAATGTACTCTTAATATACATCTGTTGGGCAGTTCCCTCTTGTGTTTGGACCTAAGGTTGGTGCATCTACATGGCAATGCCCAGTGGGGACCTGTCAGGCTGGGTCAGCCCAGGCCTGTACTGTGTGCCGTTTTGGGTTCCACAATGTAAGAAAGATATAAAAATACTAGAATGTGTCTGAAGGAGGGCAACGAAGATGGTGAAAAGACTAGAGGGCACGACTTACAAGGAGTGGTTCAAGGAGTGGTTCTAGGTTTGTTCAGCTTAGAGAAGAAGAGACCAAAGGGTGACCTCACTGATGCCTACAGCTCCCTCATGATGGGGAGCGGGGAGGGAGGTGCTGATCACTTCTGTCTGGTGTCCGGTGGTAGGACATGAGGGAATGGCTTAAAGCTGTGTCAGGAGAAGTTCAGATGAGATATTAGGAAAAAGTTCTTCACTGAGAGGGTGGTCAAGCACTGGAACAATCTCAGTGGGGAAGTGGTCATGGCCCCAAGCTGCTGAGTGTTCTAGAAGTGTTTGGACAACACAGTATGGTTTACCATACGTGATACATGGTTTAACTTTTAGATTGCTCTGTGTGGAGTCAGAAGTTGGACCTGATGATCTTTGTGGGTACCCTCCAACTCGGGATAGTCTACAGTTGTGTGATTCTATTGTAATTAGTAATTTAAAAAATGCTGAAAGCAATCTGAAAATAAGAGAATAAAATACGTTGGAGGAAAGATCAAACGTGGCCTTTGGCCAGTAATGCTGTGATTCTGCAACAAGTCATGAGCAGGTGGAAGTTTGTGTCAACGCAGAGCTCTGCTGAGCTTTGCCCTGTTGATTCTGGGGATGTTCTCCAGCATCCTGCTTCCATGTCGTGGTTTCAGCTTCTCTTTTAGCCCTCCTTGACAGAACAGCTTCTGCAGAGAAATGTGTTCTAGAAATGTTTAACACCACTGGAAGCATTTGTTGGGAAAGCTGTTATAGGTTTCAAGTGTCCCTTGGTATATTGCTGGTAAGGTCTAGGAAGGGATGCTGGAAGCAACCTAAATATTCCCCAATTTATTTGATAATTCCTGCCTTGGAATAGACCCATGCTTCCTTTTTTCATCTTTCTGCAGCTGATACCTAGTGACACCCTGAGAGGTCGTTTGGACTCGCCAATCGTTCTATTTTTTAAAAAAAGTAGTACATAAAAATACATATTTATGTATGTATGTGTCTATTTATGTGTGTATATATGTGTGCATATATATATACACAAGTGTATGTATAATGTATCTGTATATATATATAAAACCCCCTAGAATGTCAAGTGTATTAGTAACACTGGTCTGTAATGTGACAGGTTTTTTTAAAAGAGTAATGAAAGAAATAATTGTTCATTCCTCACTGGGCAGATATGTAAGCAACACAAGGCAAGATAACTTCAGATTAAATACTGGTTTTCATTCGTTTTGGGGGCTGGGTGCGCATATGGCTATGAGGTTTACAAACGGCCCAGTGAGAATGAATGACTTGTGGCCTATTACGGTAGCATGAATTTATATGTTATAATAATGTAAAATATAGGGAGGATGGTTGACAACTGATCGCAGACATTTTTATTGCTATTGCAGAAATGTGCAGAAATAAGTACAAATAACTACAAAAAGTGCTCTCCACACGTAAAACTTGAGTGCTTGCCAGTTGTGTGATTTTTGTGATGAGCTGGGCAGGAGTTTCCTTGCGGGGGGAGTGAGTGTAGGGGATGTGATACTTCTGTGCTTAGTATTAAAATCTGTGGTTGTATTGGGAGGTGAAGGGGTTTTTTAGTGGGGAGAGAAGGTTTGGTATCTGAAGAGGGAGTGACAGAGGCATCTGAGGTATGATTACTTTTTTATTTTCTTTTATTAAAATAAAAATCTAACTTTTGTGGTTGCATCCTGAACAGTAGTTTCTCCATGTAGAGTGGAGGATAATTATGTATAAATTTAAATACATCACTAAAATTATGTCATCTAAAGCAAAAGCTCATTTCATTGCCTTAGTTCCGCATTTGTAAAGCGGTGCTTTTGCTTATCCCTCAGATAAGTATTAGTGAATATTTTGCAATTCTAAAGATTTGATAACATTAATACAGGTATTTTTGAAAGGATACCTATTAGAAAAACAAAATAAGTCTTAGTGCTCTTTATTTTTTTATTATGAAAGTAAATTGTATTGAGATCCCTTTAAATGCTGCCTTTGAGCTTTTATGCAATAGCTCCAGAAAAGGACTAACTTCACCGTGTTGGTTATGGAAAACTGGCTGACTGCAGATTTTTATTAGTACAAATCATTTTTTTCAGAATACATCATGTAAGAGTGTTTTCTTTGTAAATTGTTTGTGGAGTAGTGGAAGGGATGAATTTGAATAACGGCTATTCTTCCACTTTTCTCAGCGGAGGCGTTCAGTTATGGAGCTGTGCATTGAACTTTTTTTTTTTTTTTTTTTATGATATGCATAAATATTTACCAGAGAGAGCTGGAAAAGATCCGTGAGGACCCCGGGTCTGTCCCCCTGCCAGGAGAGGGCTGTTCTCCAGACCATATGTTCTGACATGTTGTCAACTGTTCGTGTACATTATGCAGCAGTTGCTAAACAGTTGGTACTGTTTTCCTTTAAGAATGTGCCACTAGATTCAGGACCGCACTGCATACCCTATTAAAAAAAAAATAGAAAAAAAAAATAGAAAAAAAAATTAAAAAAAAAAATTCCCCCACCCCCTCGCAAATGTAAATTCAGCTTGTTCAGCAGCAGCCTGAAGCCGGGCATTGTTTGCTATCGGAAGTGTGAGCTGAAGGGGACAGGCATTCCCCCTGCTCAGCGGGAGCGCGCGGCTACGTTTTGCCCTTGTTGCATTATTAATGGCACGATGTTTTTATGTTGCAGATGGCTAAGAGCTAGCAAGGCATATTCAGGACCATGATGGCTCAGTTTCCCACAGCCATGAATGGTGAGTACCTCGGGTCGGTTTGTTTAGGTAGGGGTTGGGAGCATTTGTCTTTATTTTATTACTATTTTTTTTTTATAATATGCTGATTTTAGTACCTGCAGCAGCATTATGGTCAGTTTGCTGCAGATTGCCTCCTGTAGCCTAACTTGTACTGTAAGACTGGGGGAAATTCAGTAGAAGCATTACTGCAGTGTAATTTGGTGTACAGATACGCCTGGAGCATCTAGTAATCTCAGATCATTTAAAGGGTTGAGGAATGTGTGACTTGTAGTGTGAATACTGTCTGACTTCAAGTGGGGAATGTGCTAAGTAATAGTTGATTAAACTTGCATACCTCTTCTGTTACATAATTCAGCACAAAGTGTGTTTCACTATGATGTATTGTGCTATTTATTTTAAAGCAAAACGTTTGAACGTGTTAAGCAATTTGCTGCATTGACAAAAATAATCAGTCTTTCTCAAGGAAAAAAAAAAGTTAATAATTTTCCTCTTGATTCTGTGCCCTATCTACTATAGAAACTTTTGGATTTGTTTCTTGGTGAATTCCTTTCAAAGACATATGAGAGTTAAAACTTTAAAATTGCTTGTGCTTGTATGTGTGTGGTGGAGCTCTTTATTTCTAGAGCAAGCTTATTTGTGAAGACACAATTTGCAAATATCTGCTGAGAAATTTGATGCTTACATGTTGTTGTTTACAGAGCTGGCCAAAATGAAAAGGCAAGTATAGGAACAATGTCTTGCACTTCAGATATTCCAGACAGAGAATATTTCTCTTGATAAAAACAGGGAAATAGATATAAGAAAAAGTATTTATCTCATTTATCTGTGAAGGTTACTGCAGGACTAAGAGGTCTTACTTAACTAATTTAGGAAATCATCACTGCTGAGTAAGGGGAAGTGGTTT
Source organism: Chroicocephalus ridibundus (assembly GCF_963924245.1). Classification (NCBI taxonomy): domain Eukaryota; kingdom Metazoa; phylum Chordata; class Aves; order Charadriiformes; family Laridae; genus Chroicocephalus; species Chroicocephalus ridibundus. The sequence goes on along the minus strand of NC_086286.1, from coordinate 121,355,048 downwards.
TTTGCAGGAGAATGTTCAGATTTCAAATTAAACCTCTGTTCTACACGTCTATGTCATGTGCGCATAAAACATTTTGTGCAAAAGTAATTGGTGTGATCAACACCTTTCTTTATACAGTCAGCTGCAGTTTGTTCCAGACTTTGTTTCCCAGACTTAACAATAAGAGAAGTAAAAGGAGACATTCACAGAGTTAACAATAAAAGAGAAGTAAAAGGAGTCAATATATTGTATATAAATAGGGGAAAATCTAAAAACCGGGGGTTTTTTCCCACTTCCTTGGACATAATGAAAAAGCTTTTTTTTTTTTTTTTTTTTTCTTTTTTAAAATTACCACATGCTTTTTGCTCCTTAATTTAAAACAAACAAATAAAAACTCTCTTTATGGAGGATACAAATCTGTGTTCTTGGCTGTCTCCAGGGTTGATTTATGCATAAACTATTTTAGGTTTTGGTTTAGTCTTTTTAGTTTGGCTTTTTACTCCTTGGTTCTGGTGGAGCATTGCAAGCGTGTTGACAGCACTGAGCACATCCATGACTTGATCTCAGAAGTCTGTTAGTTTGGGAGAGCAGTGCTCTTTCCTTGCTCTGAAATCCCTTGGGCAGTACTCCCATTGCTCCCAAGAGGAATGGTGCCACAAGCTGCAGCTTTTCCCCTCGCAGTTTTACTGTGTTGAAAAACATAGTAAGAGAACGCGAGTAAGAGAGGTACCGGGCCATTATTGCTCCTCACAGAATATTTGAATGTGTATAGTTTTGCAGCCATATTTCTTACCAGAATTGATTAAATCTCAGATAAGTCAGATGGGAGAAAAAATAGTTTGAATGTGGGGAAATACTGAGCGACCTTTGCTGTTCAAATTGTTCTTCTCTAGTCTGTGTTCCTCTTCCCTGCTACTTACTGCTGTTTGCATTCAAAGTAGATCACCTGCATTTACCACTCATTGCTCAGTGGAAACCTCTAATGATGTTGTTAGACCTTGGTGGTGACTTCAACCAGGAGATGAGGAATGAGGTTATGCATGAGGCAGCTGAACCATTAGACATTGCTGCAGCCTGAGAGCGCTGGCTGCCTGCCACCTCCCAGTATGAGCAGAGCCTTGCCCCTTTCTGTTTGTGTCCTACTGGGGGGGAAAATGGTGGTTTTCTTCTTTGGGAGGAGAGGGGGGGAACCACTTGTAATCTTATCAAGGTACAATATCCTTAGCTTTTAGTTCCTTCGTAATGTAAGGCATGAAATAGTTTCTGCTTCAGGATTATTTTTGGCATTCAGAAAAGTGAGGGGAGAGCATGGAATGGGTGTGCGTACAAGTGAGTGATTACGCGATACAGGGCGACACGCTCCCAGGGTGAGTTTGAGAACTCCAGGGTTCAAATGACAAAGCATGATACTCAGTCTCAAACAAATACAAGTAGAAGATGCTACAACACTTTATTTACCAACCTAAGCAGAGAAAGGGATGTCTGCGCAGGACTTCAAGAAGGAAGGGTGAACAAGTCGTGTGCTTGAGTTCCAGTTGGGAGACTCGACTTCATTGGGGACACCTTGAGCTGTTACTCAGAATATACCTCCACCAGAGCAGGCTTCCGAGGCTGTCCAGCCTCAGCATGAAGCTGGTGGCCAAACTGCGTGTTATACTGAGAACTGGCATACTCTTTTTTAGTTACGTGGCCATATGTAAACTAGAACTTGTTGAGGTATTGTGTGCTCTAGGGGCACGTGCTTTTGCTAGACCGCTTACCTTTCTTCTCTAAAGTCATAAAAGGACACAGTGAAAAGAAAGGAGTTCCCTTTGACCCTTCATTTCTGTCCAAGGTGACCTTTGTGGATGCCTTACTAACAGGCTGGAAATTCAAAGAGGAAAAGTAGGACTGAAAGAGAGCACGTTGATTTGTCTGGAACTCGGGGCAGACCTGCTAGTTTTTACAAATTTATCTCCCGTGCAAAATGTAAAGGTTATAATGACATTTTACATGAACAGACAAGGCTGAGTAACCTGTTTCTTCTTATGTAGAAAGGCTGCCAATTACAAAACATAAATAACAGCACCAGATGGATAACAGACATTTACCTCTGTGGAGTCCAGCTCTATCAAAGAGCCACTCCAGGCGTATCCATCTTCCCACTCTACAAACAAGATCAAGGATTGCCTACTGAGAATTTCATTTTATCCTGTAACTGTCTGAATATTGATCATTATCTCTGTGAAAATGATAAAACAAACCCAGTTTCTGGTAGTTTATTTTCCTTACATACAGCTCTCTATCCGGAGAAAGCTTTCTTAGGAATTCATCCCACGTCTTGCAAATGCTTTTGGAAATAGCATTTAGTTATACTAAATAACAAATACCTTCAACAATTCTATTTCTAAAGAAGGAGTTAATATACTAAGCACAAACAACAGTTAAAATGATAAAGGCTTTATTAGGTTAAAATGCACTTCCACTTAATTCATCTCTGTGATTGCTGTCTTCATCACAGAGCAGGACGAAGTCACCTTCACTGCGGGATGCCTTCTTTACAGCCGGAGAGCAGTTGCAAGATGTTGCTGTTCTCCTAATGCCTCATCTTCTCTAGGCTAGATTTTTTTCAGGGTTTAATGTCCACACTGATGCTGGATCTTGGTTTGGGGAGATTTAATCTCGACGGTCCAGCCGGAACGAGGAAAGCAGTATTTGCCGATCAGTATCTTTCACATTGTTTCCTTAAGTACCATTGGAATTTTTGGACTTTGCTTTATTTTTTTTGTTTATGTTTTTATTTGTCCTTCCTCTTCCCTCATACCACCTGTTTCCTTTTGATATAATTTTTTAGTGGTCCAGCAGGAAAATATTTTTGATAAACTGACGTGCAAAAAGTAATAATTGTAACTCATTACATACGCTTCTTGACCTTCATAAGTCAAAATGGATTTTATGCTCCTGTGAATAGAACTGAGTTTTGTGTCCCCACGCTTAGGTGTGTTGGAGATGAGGGTAGGTGTGAATGGGTTGAGTGGGGTCCTGCTTCCAGTGATGCCACTGATGCTCAGTTCTGCTGCATCTTCTGTCTAGTGGGAGGTGTCCCTGCCCATGGCAGAGGGGTTGCAACTAGGTGATCTTTAAGGTCCTTTCTAACCCAAACCGTTCTATGATTCTAAGAAAAGATCTGTCTCAAGATCCATGGTCTGAATTGTTTTGATTGAGGAAGAACCCTGGTCATCACGGTTCAATTTAAAACTATTTGAATGCAACCTGACTCGTAGCTTTGTGCGCACTGTAGATAGCGAAACTGTAGACTTGGATATCAGCAAGTGTAGATAACCGAGATACTAAGCTGAATTAGACCTTGCAAAGAAAATACCAGCACTTGTTCTCCTATCTAAAAGAAGGAAAAGCCAAGAAATTATAAGACAAGGACAAATATTTTCTGTGTGTGTCCTTACTTATAAATTAATCCTTCCTATCACTTTTCAGTGAGGACAGTGGTGTGATATGGAGCAAAATTCATATGCTCAAGTCAGAGGGGCATATACCTTCCACCATCACACCCTGAAAAAAAAAAGATTTCCAATTGTGTGTGCCATATTATCTGTTTTCTTTAATCCTAACAAGTCAGAAATAGTGCTACAGGATTGCGGAATACAAAGTGGTTTATTCATATTTAATTATGAGGACAATATGATTCACATGGAAGACGTAAGAGGAAAATCTTGGAAGGAAGAAATAATTAGACATGGAGGTAAATCTTAAATGGAATAAATTGAATAGGTTTTAAAAAAGGAATGTCGCATCTTATGCTTTCTTCAGTAACTGAATTTTGTAGACAAAGCATAACAGATTGTGCGTTTGGACTTTATTAAAGGAGTAACTGGCTAAAAGGGAGAGAAAACGCAAATATTAGGCTGGGATGTTGTAGTAGTGATACTCTGCATGGATTTTTATCTCGAGACTAGTATTTATGGTAACATCATCAGTATAAAGCAAAACGTATGCTGGTTAAATTGGTTGATGACACAAGCTTAGGAGTCATTTTCCAGCCAGAATTATACAGTGTGCATGCATATCATCGGTTAAATTTCATCACATTCCCGTCGTGCTGTCTTCAGATAGCTTTTAGTCATACCATTATGGGCTAGAAGAATTTTTGGTGTGTGCTGGGAACTCAGCAGTTGGCTGTGACTAAAGAGGAAGACAACCGGATGCATTAGATGATCACGTAATAATTACGTGATTTGAGGGAAAGGAAATGCATCCTGGACTATGATGGGTGAAATAAGGAGTACTGTGTGCTATTGCGTAAGGCACTGCTGAGACATCTTGTGGGATATAGGGTAGAATTTGGGTTACCTGCTTAGGAGGGGGAAAAAAAAACCCTGCAAAGATGCAGTTAGGCTTCAGTGTTATCCAGGAGAAATGAATTCTGTGTTGAGAAAGACTAAAGAGATTGGCTTTGTTAACCTACCAAAATAAAAGCATACTGGGTTTTTTTTTTTTATTTCATTGTATTTACTTTATAGTAAATAAATTTGCTCTTTATTTTTTCTTGTTAGGAAGATAAACATTAAGTAGGGAAAATAAGTACAATGTTAGCACAAGGTTAAATTGAGATGAATCAGCTGTTGGTGCTGTTGGTCTGGAAATGGGAATGGTTCTGTCAGCAGTGACGTTCTGGACCATGGTCAAGAAAAAAGTCTGATGGCCTCAAGGCAGAGCTCGTATTTCAGGAAAGAATTAATGTATTAGAGTTTCTTGGAGTAGCAGCAGTCTGGGCATGGTGACCTTGGTGGTGGCTTCCAATCCTGTGCTCCTAAGATGTTTAAAAAAAAAATAATAAAGTGGAAAAAAAATTAGATAATAACCTAGTGAAGATTAGTGTTAGATCTTCAGCCATTAATTTACTTCAAGCCTATAGCTGCTTTGTCTTGCTAAGATTTTACTTTGTTAGTATCGTGTGTTAGCTTTTACAAGGTAAGATTACACTGAGTGGGGAACCCAGGACGGTTTTTATGTGGAATACTACTACTGTAATGAAAGAGCTGCTTTATTCATTTTGGATGTCAGTGAGACTTCCTCATGGTTTTTCTTCAAGGCACATAAAAACACATAAAAAAACCAAAGTGAGATCTACAAATGCTTCTCCAAAATGGAGGCAGAGCCTGAAGGCTTATGAAGGGATGCAGAAACATGTATCTATCACATGGTTGAGCTTCAAAGGGCTTCGGTGGTTAGAATTTTCATTTCCTTGAAGGGTTAGCTGCAAAAGCTTGGAAATGTGCTACTCTGATAAACCACTTCATCTGGTTGTTGCAATTTAGGGTTGATGAGCATTGTGTGAAGTGGTACCATCTTAACGTCTACTAAATTCCATGTCGTCTGTGATCGTCGTGGCCACTTTGAACTGGCCATAGATGATATTAATTGGTATTGGCAGAATGAGTTCAGGTTCAGCCCACTAATTATAATGACAAGAATAAACACATTTTTAGACATTGTGGTCTGTCAAATGTATTTATATAACGCTGTGTTACTTTAATAAGGAATCTTGTGTATGTTCAGGCTTTTCAATATACTGCCTCGGTTCCTTAGGGCATCTGTTGTTTTTCTTACAATGGAACAGTAACCTTAAATCATCAATAAGATAGCTAGGAGGGGTGCTAAAAGAAATATCAGTATTCATGGGACTAGCGTTCTTACGAAGAACCTTCAGAGAAGACATTTTAATAACTTAAAAACATTTGGGGTTTTGTTGGATGTGAAGTTCTTTGCGTGCGAGTCTCCAGGACAGGTAAGATTAACTGAATTTGAAGTGCAGTTTCTTGAAGCTGAATTCTTAGTGCTGTTTATTGAAGTAATTTGTTTAAAAGTTATATTTATTTTTAATAATACTTGGTATATTTTAAAGCATGTACCACCATTTTCTCTTGCATTTCTTCTCATGAGCATAATTTTGTGTTTAACTGTGATCTCTGCGGTACAGTTTTTGTTTCTTTAGGAAATGTGTATTTCCTGAAACTCATGGTTTCACTGTTACCAAAGAACTCTGCACTTGTTACGGTGTGTGTTGATCAGTTCCAAGTACATGGAGTCAAAACTTGGGGAGGAAAGGTCTATGCCATGGCTATTAGATGCTTTTTTTTTTTTTTTTTTTTTTTGGTGTCTTTTTGACTCAAGAAGTCTGTCAAATTGCTGATTTCTGACAGTTGAGAAACTGTAATGCCCAGGGAAGAACCGTTCCTAATTCCCGAAGTGGCCCTATGAGCCACGGTGGAGGCACGATTAGGGACTGCAGTATAAGGTAATACCAAAGGCCTTACGTTCATAAATTAGACCATTTTCAATTTTTTTTATATTTAAAATCAAACTCCCTAGTGTGCTGGGAAAGTAGTATTGTATATGTACTGGATATAGTTGGCATGTTCTGCTAATTAGTAATTTAACATTATAAGGAGTCCTGTTTAAGCAAACTTTCTTATTCTTGCTTTAGTTACCTTTGTGTTTTCTTCCAGCTTTTCCTACATGTTTTCTTTCTGTCAGGACTAGAAATTACAGAGAGGAGGGTAGCAAGAGTGATCAAGGATGCAGAACAGCTTCCATATGAGGAATAATTGCATTGACTAGGACGTTTCAGCTTAGAAAAGAAACGGTGGGGATGGTGGATACAGTAGATGTCACCTTCTCAAGGTCATTCGTCATTTTGTAGGCAGGGGAATGATAATTGATCTCCGATAACATAAGAAATAACTAGCATCGAATAAAAATCCCATTGTCAGATATCAAACAAACAGAGCACTTTGCACGTTGTCAAACAGTAAAAGCTGTAGAAAGCTGTGGATGCCAAAAGGTTACTTGGATTCCTTAAGCGACTGTAGATAGGTGAATTTTCCATCCGTTAACGAGGTACCACCTCTGGTTCAGGAGCTGCAGTGGGGGCTGAGAAGACATCCTGGGCAAGTACCACCACGTGCTTGCCTCAGCCTGTGACTGTGTGCTGGGAGCTTCGCTAGGGAAATTCGGTCTGAGCTGGCATGGTTGTTACTGTGTTTTGTTACCTAAATTATCTTCTAATTTAATTTTATTCCACAGATCAGTCAGGAAATGCCTCTGCATTTTCCTTCTCTCCCACCCTTCCTGAGTAATTTTTTCTTTTTTTTTCTTTCTTTTTTTTTTTTTTTTTAAATTTGGTGGTTCTTCTCTTTTCTTCCTTTCAAGTCTGTATCCAAATTTTCTGTTGTAAATATAGCCCATCAGCCTTCCTCCTGGTCCCAGACTTCCTCCTCAAGGCTGAGAACCTGGAAATGTCATTTTTACTCTAATGGCCTGATAATGATGAGAACTACACAAATTGCTATAAAGGATCTAATATTCCTTAAACAGAGTTCTGCTCTGGTTTTATGTCAGCGTATGTTTTTGTAGGAGAATAATTTCCTTTACCCCACCTAATTTCAAGGTTCGTTCTGCATCCTCTTGCCTTCTGTTTTTACTGCCTGCATTTCTCCCGGTGCAGAAAGATTTACTAGCTGCTGCAGATGGCAACTCACCTGAATCTTATTAGTTTTGCTGCATTCCACAGAGATTTGCTAGACAATAATTAAACAAATTGTCCTTTTGTAAATTTTTAATTAAGTTGCAGGGGTTCTTTTTTGTGAATGCTCGTGAGCAGCAGCAGCATCATAAAAAATCCTTTTTCAGAATTAGAAAAGGTTAGTCTAAGCTCTAGTGGGCTTTTTCCACAAACTTCATAACTAAAACCTGTTTATTTCCGTATTGAAGACTTTGATGCTATGCAGGTTGACAGGCGTTTACTCAAAAAAGCTTCTGACTTGTCCTAAACTGAAGGGTAAGCATATCTTGCATCTTCTGTGTCATGCTGGGAAGGAAGGCTATGGAGTCCTTCAGCTAGAGGTATGATTACCTTAACAACAAATGGAGGCAGTTCTTGCAGCCGGTAGGGGAGAGTTCGGCAAAGTATGACTATTTTATGCCCTGATAATGTTGCTTAATTTGAACTTTTTGTACCTTCCATTGGAAAGGTTCTTGTTGATGTGACTTTTTTCTTCTCTCTCTTTTTCCACCTCTAAAATCCATCTGAAAGTATTAACTGTAGAACTAGGGCAGTGATCGTCCCCCTGTCCTCTGCACTGGTGAGGCCCCACCTTGAGGGCTGTGTCTAGCGTTTGGGTCCCTCACCTCAAGAAAGACCTCGAGGTGCTGGAGCGTGTCCAGAGAAGGGCAACGGAGCTGGTGAGGGGTCTGGAGCACAAGTCTTGTGAGGAGCGGCTGAGGGAGCTGGGGGTGTTCAGCCTGGAGAGAAGGAGGCTGAGGGGAGACCTTCTCGCTCTCTACAACTGCCTGAAAGGAGGGGGTGGAGACGTGGGGGTCGGTCTCTTCTCCCAGTGAGAGGACAAGAGCAAATGGTCTCAAGTCGTACCGGGAGAGGTTTAGGATGGATATTAGGAAAAACTTCTCCATTGAAACGGTTATCAAGCATTGGAACAGGCTGCCCAGGGAAATGGTTGAGTCGTCATCCCTGGAAGTATTTAAAAGATGTTTAGGCGTGGTGCTGCGGGACGTGGTTTAGTGGTGGACTTGGCAGTGCTGGGTTAACAGTTGGACTCGATGATCTTAAAGGTCTTTTCCAACCGAAATGTTTCTGTGATTCTGGGCAAAGGCATGGCTATGTCATTGGTAAAAGAATGGGCTTGTTTCCTGTGCTGCATCAGTGTTGTAACTCGGCAACTGCAGTAATTTCAGTGGCATTATTTTCCCAGAATTGGGCACAAAATACTTCTATATTTATTGCTCACATTGAATCTAGGTATGGGGAAGGCTTAGGTTAGGCCAACTCTGTGTGCCAGCTTTTTCCTGTAAGAAAAGGAAAAGTTAAATGAACTTTCAAGAATAAAGTATGAGTTTACCAATATTATAGGTTACAGTAATTACACTTTTTGATGAGAAATAGAAATCTTGTTTGTTTCCTTAAAACTTCAGAAAACACTGTTGAATGAGTTGTCACAAATTCTACGGAAAACTAGTGTAAAAGGTAGCATGCTAAAGTGCAATTGAGAGTACTGTCACGTTTATACACATTTCCTAATGTATTTTTTTACATTAGTGGAGCTCTAACAGATCTTTTAAAAAAAGATATTTTTTTTTGTTTATACATCTTCAAGTAAAATTGCTGTAATTTGCTATGTCTCTGTTGTGCTTTTTAATATTTTGCTTGCTTGGTGTGTAGCTTTATGTTTCAGTTGCAGCTTTGCGATAATTTAATTAAAAATGAGCTTCTGAAAATGGATAGCCATAATGAGCTAAATGATTCTGTGATTTTTATAAAGTATGGAAATACTATCCTGTTACTATAAACTGATAGTTTAAGTGCTTCGGAATCATTAGATTGTGCTGTAAAATTCAGAAAAGAAGTCGATCTTTGCTGTTAGCATGGCCTAGACTATTATGTATCTCTAAATTGTTTTAGGGATTATACTCATTCCAAAAGCAGGGATTATGTTTCTACATTGAGATCATTGCGTGGCACAGAAATCTTGACCTTCTTCCTTTACAGAGGGATTTTGTGTATTGAAGTGGGGGGACACCGACAACCGTTTCATCAGACAAAATACTGCATCATATGGAGTTCTGCTCCTGATTCATAGGGCACGTGGTTGGTTTAAACAAGCCCAGTGTTTGGTTTTAGTGAACTGCTGAACCTAAGGATTCCCAAATACACCAAAATATCTAGAAATCCTGTCCATAACGTAGAGAATATGAACTATACCCTAAAATACAATGTGTCTGCTGCTACTGTGTCCACATTTCTGTAAGGATGCTCTTCAATTAAGCAAGCATTTCTCAGCCAAATCTATGTTGCCCTGCATTTGCCTCATGCTATTTAACAGCCTGTCTGCAGGTAAGAGTTATTTTTGGGTAGCACATCAGAGACGCTTGAAAATCTTAGAAAATTCTCTTGGCTTCAATGGGCACATTCCTCGTAATTTTAGGGAAAATACAAAATTGCAGGAGAAACGTGTTTTCCTCTTGTTTAACGTGCTTTAGTTACAGGTGTTTCCTTTTAACTGTGTATACATTAAAGAAGCTGCTGAAGCTGTTGTTAAGCATGGACATACCCTTTGCCTCTGGTAGTTCCCGCAGTGTTGCTTAATATGCCGAGAGCCTCCGAGATGCATTTCTGGTAGGACAAGTAGTCGTGGGACTAACGTGTGCATTGTGAAAGGAGGTTGCACGTGGCTCCTACCGTGACCTGAGAACATGGGAGCTGGGAATAGGAGATGCATTCCTCGAGGAAGGGCAGGTGGTGCTTTGGGATGGACCAACTAGTAGTTCATAACATATTTACACACCTAAATAAGAATCAGTGCTTATTATCAGTGAGCGTTTTCTCCTGTGCTTGATGTAAAGAATCAACAACAAAGGAGGGAAGCGAATATTGAAAATAGCAATAACACTGATAAGGAATTTGGAAATTCAGACTAATGGTAAAATGTTCTGGATATTTTTGGACTCCTGGAGTGTTTACTCACCACTGAGGAAAAATTAGAAGTATGATTCAACATCTCAGTTGGGAGCATTGAATCTGGTCTGTAATAAATACTTCTGTGGTAAACTTATCTACAAACGCAGACAGAAGAAGATTGGAATTATTAGATTTATCCCAATATGTCTTACACCAGACAACTCTCTCGAGTCTCCTGATGGGATACAGTAATGCAATTGTGGGTTGCATTACGGAAAACCCCTTCTTGTGCCACTTGAGGCACGCTGCTGCATGTCTGTGTTGAAATTTCACCGTCTTTAAACACGGGGATAAATATTTGTTTTGTGTCATTATGAAGCTTAATTCCAGTTTTTTGGATGGTTAAAAAGGTGGTGGTATAATCACTCATCCTCGTGACTTATGTGTACAAAGAATGCTCTTTCAATTTAGGTTTATTATCTCTGTTGAGTTAATTAACTTTGTAGGTCGTAGGAGCATAGTTTTTATTGGAGAAAAACAAGCAACGCCTATCAGTGAAAAACAAACACAGCTCTTTGGAGAATGTGAAAAATGTCTTACGATTTTCCGCAAGTGAAACGTTACCTTTATCCTTTTCACTAATAGCACCGCTCTCGATACCTTTGCCTACAGGTGGTACTAACCAGCGGTAGAGTCTTACAGAGCATTTTCAGGTCTGTTTAATTTTTTTTCTAGGATTGCACTTTTTTTTTTCTCCCCATTTTTTCAATTGCAGCTTACCACGTTAAGGAAAGAACCGTGTTTGTTTCTGGTGTTGGCAGCCCATCAAAGCAAGTCCTTTATTTTCTTCAGAAGATTATCTGTCTGATGCAGTGTTGTAAAGGCATTTCTGGAGCTGTCCTACTAAATGCTGTGATCCTGCCGTAAACAGGCTCTCATGCTCGGTTGTAGAAAGGTGTATTTTATATAAAATGAGCTTAAAGGAACAGAAAACGTTGTTTAATCCCCAGCGTAGTCGCTTGTTTCCAACACTATAAAATTGTGAGTGCTACCACATTGAATTACATATTAATACTCATTATGCGAAGGTGCAGTCAGTATGTGTTTTGTTATCTTTAGAGAAGTCTTGAATGTATATTAAATTAAGAATGTGTAGCACTGGGTTGTTTCTGTGGGTCTTTGTCATTCCTTGCAGACTTTCTACGTGGGTAGAATCCACATTTGACTTTGAAATCTTGAACGTGTTCGTGTTGTAGAGCTACGGTGTGGGCAAGTAGAGGAGCTTTCTCTGTTAGTTTTCTGATCTGGTATAAGGAATCCACTGAGACATTTTTGGACCTTGAGTCCAGATTTCTCATTTTGGATCTGGAGAACACTTCCCAGTCCTGATATTTTTCCCCAGTCTTCTCTGAAAGTACCAGCCTTCTCTAGAAAAGAAAGGTAGTTTGACGTCTGTATTCCAAATGTGAACATAAATATAGAAATATGTGTTTTCATAAACAAGAAAAGCAAGTGAAGCCAATAGTTAACTTTATGCTAGGGAGAGTCTTTGTGGTGAAAATCTCCAAGTTCAGGATTTCTTGAGTTTTGATTCCTAAAAACACAGCTTAGTCAAATATAGTATTAGCTTCATCTAGGTGAGTCTTGCTTCATGTGTGAAGTTATGAGATTGCAAAGTAACCTCTTTGGAAGCGTAATGATTTATTGAGATATCATATTGTCAGGGAGATTGTATTTTTTTTCCCCTCCAAAATTATGCCATCTATGGTTGAGGAAAAAAGTTATTTGTCTCATAAAAATTTCCAGGACACTTAAGCTAAGTCAGAAAATTAGTAACATTCTGTTCATTGGCTGCAGCAAAGCCTGTCATGGGAGCATGTAGTGGCAACTGCATTTTGATTTCTGATGCTAAACTGATATTTAAAAGTATTGTAGTTCACTGCTCAGAACGAGTGCCAGCTCAGAATCTCTGGAGAACCAAAGGTTCGCCACTGCTCCATGAAGGAGATGCGAGCCCCTTGCTCCATCCTGTGATCGGAGAGGTGTCTGCGAAGAGGTTTTGTGATTCGTGTATGACTTGCCATGAGGACTCAGGCTGTGAGGAAGGAAGAACAACAGCAATGTCTCTGTACAAAATTAATTGTTCTCTTTGGTTGGATCTGGCTTATGGGCAAGACATTTCTCAGCCCTGGGACTGAAGGCGTGTTAGTGCAGAAAGCGTTGAGCTAAGCCAGATAAGTTTAGATGACAGCTGGTCAGTATTCAAGAATCACCTTCTCCGTGTCCAGGAGCAAACTATACTGACAAAGAGGAAGGCAGGAAAGAATGCTAGGGGACCTGCCTGGATGAACAGGGAGCTCCTGGACACACCGTCACACAAAATGAAACTTTATACGGAGTGGAAGAAAGGACAGCTAGAATGGGGGGCATACAAGGAAGCTGTCCGAACAGCAAGAGACCTGGTTAGAAAAGCTAAAACTCAGAATTAAATCTAGCCAAGGAGATCAAGGGAAACAGCAAAAATTTCTGTAGGTACATTAATGGTAAGAAGACGACTAGGGAAGGTGTGGGCCCCCTCAGAAAGGAAACAGGGGAGCTGGTGACAAGTGGTATGGAGAAGGCCGAGATTCTCAACAACTTCTTTTCCTCAGTCTTCACTGTCAAGGGCTCCAGCTACACTCCCGGAGTCACAGAAGACAATGGCAGGTGTTGGACGGAACTGCCCATCATAAGTGAAGGTCAGGTTTGTGACCATCTGTTGAACCTGAAAGTGAACAAGTCCATGGGACCCGATGGGATACACCCACGGGTACTGAAGGAACTGGCGGATGAGGTTGCTAAACCGCTTTCTATAATATTCCAAAAGTCATGGCAGTCTGGTGAAGTCCCCACTGACTGGAAAAGGGGAAACATAATCCCTGTTTTCAAAAAGGAAGGAGGAACCAGGGAATTATAGGCCAGTCAGTCTCACCTTCGTGCCTGGTAAGATTATGGAGCAGATCCTCCTGGAGGCACTGCTGAGGCAGAAGAATAACGAAGAGGTGATTGGGTACAATCAACACGGCTTCACCAAGGGCAAATCATGCCTGACAAACCTGGTGGCCTTCTATGAGAAGGTCACAACATCAATAGACAAGGGGAAAGCAACTGATGTCACTTACCCAGACCTGAACAAAGCCTTTGCAGCTGTCCTGCATGACATCCTGGTCTCCAACCTGATAAAATATGGCTTTGGTGGATGGACAATTCAGTAGATAAAGAACTGGCTTGACGTCCGCACCCAAAGAGTGGCTGTCAATGGGTCCATGTCCAAGTGGAGGCCAGTGACAAGTGGAGTCCCTCAAGGATCAGTACTGGGACCCAGCCTTGTTTAACATCTTCGTCAGCGACATGGACAGTGGCATCGAGTGCAGCCTCAGCAAGCTTGCCGATGACACCGAGCTGTGTGGGGCGGCTGACACGCTGGAGGGAAGGGATGCCATCCAGAGGGACCTTGACAGGCTGGAGAGGTGGGCCCATGCCAACCTCATGAAGTTCAACAAGACCAAGTGCAAGGTCCTCCATCGGGGTCGGGGCACTCCCAAGCACTGATATAGGCTGGGCAGCGACTGGCTTGAGAGCAGCCCTGAAGAAAAGGACTTGGGGGTCCTGGTGGACGAGAGGCTCAACGTGAGCTGTCTATGTGCACTAGCAGCCCAGAAAGCCAATCGTATCCTGGGCTGCATCAGGAGAAGCATGGCCAGCAGGTCGAGGGAGGTGATTCTGCCCCTCTACTCCACTCTCGTGAGACCCCACCTGGAGTACTGCGTCCAATTCTGGAGCCCCTACTACAAGAGAGATATGGACGTGCTGGAGCGTGTCCAGAGAAGGGCCACGAGGATGATCCGAGGGCTGGAGCACCTCTCCTATGAGGACAGACTGAGAGAGTTGGGGTTGTTCAGTCTGGAGAAAAGAAGGCTCTGAGGAGACCTTCTAGTGGCCTACCAGTATCTTAAGGGGACCTGCAAGAAAGCTGGTGAGGGACTCTTTAGGATGTCGGGTAATGGTAGGACTGGAGGGAATGGATTAAAACTAGAGATGGGACGATTCAGACTGGACGTCAGGAAGAAAGTTTTTCACCATGAGGGTGGGGAGACACTGGAACAGGTTGCCCAGAGAGGTGGTGGAAGCCCCATCCCTGGAATTTTTTAAGGCGAGGCTGGATGGGGCTCTGAGCAACCTGATCTAGTGGGAGGTGTCCCTGCCCATGGCAGGGGGGCTGGAACTAGATGATCTTCGAGGTCCCTTCCAACCCTAACAATTCTATGATTCTGTGATACATCTTGGATGGAAGATGTTTCTGTTTGACTCTTCCTGCAGCTTTGTCCTTCCAAGAAAAAGAGTAGTCTTGCCTTTGTCACAGTTCGATGTGCCCAAAACTTGGTTGTCTGTAAACCAGGCAGTGTAGTTTTTTCTCAGCAGTGATGCTGAGTGGCCAGTTTTACCGCTGTGGTAGCTTTGGGAAACAACTACAGTATTCATGAGGATTGTAGCATGTTTTGATGATGATTCCACAGGAGAACTGAGTTTCAAACTAATTTTGTCTGTGGTAAGTCTTTATTGTGATGGTTTTGGTTGTGCTATAAACAAACATGACAATTACTTTGAGGAATAGTTTCGTGACGTGCGTTGTGGAATTGTCTAGACATTGTGATCCCCGTCGTTCAAAGTGTTAATTTCAGATAGACCGATGTGGTATTTTTGCTTGGTATTTTGAGGAATCTTAACTTAAATGACACTTTCTTTACACAGATTTTTCTTTTCTTGTTTGTATCGCCAAATGGTAATATCAACAGAGTCATGAGCACCTGGTTAAGCTAAAAATAAGCGGCCGCGACACTTTCACCTTCCCTCTTGTGCCGTGCTCTTGATTTTGTTTCTGTTGCATATTGGGTAAGGAGTTGGGAAAAACAGTGCATCCTTTAAATAAGAAGTGTTGGATGCCCACACTGCGGATCCCTACCATAAGTGTTGCGTGGTTTTTAATTTTATTTTTTTAAACAAATGTTTTAATTGCCCAATGATTATTAACCTGTGTGCATAAAACAATGACCTGCCTGAAAACAGCAGACGCTCTCACTTACTTTCCAGGCTTAGCTTGTAAGGAATCACAGCTTTGGAAGGACTTTGTGGGAATACTGCCTTGTGTCCCCCTGCTTAACTCATTTCTGATTGGAATTTAGTATATAAATGTCTTAAATTTCAAGGTATTTTTGAATGTTGATGGGTGTTAAGAGCCATGTGGCTAAAATTGTCTGAACTGAATATGTTTTCTTTAAATTCATATGTACAAATTATGTATATTTTTATATATTTATCTTGAAGTAAAACAGTCAAATTATGTGGGAGGAGGTCTGCTTTGGATTTTAAGACTTACTACATTACTTTCTTCCATGCTTATAAAAAAACGTCAGTGGAGAGCGTGTCTTTATGGAACTAGGCACCAGAAAAAAAGGTTTTTCAGTCTCTGCCCTCAGGATAAGGAGAATCTGAAATTCTTCTTACCTTTGAAAAGAAATTATTAGCAGGTTGGCCTTTTCAGAGTATATATTCAGTCTCCTGAAACATTCACTTGATGTACATTTGATAACGTGTGTTTGTAGTTGTCAGTGTGCTGTGACAGTAGCTGCTTGCACTGACTAGGTAGGACTATGCTGGAAGCACTTCTTGCTATAAAAATTTGGGTTGTAGTCAAAAAATATTGTTTTAAAATTAAATTTATACTTGCAGGAAACGTATCCTGGAGATGGTCGCTGGAGAAATGCTTTTGCATGTTTAATTTGGGAACGAATAAACTATGCTAACAGCATAATTTTTTCATAGTGTGCAGCCGAAGGCCTTTTGTTATGGCTGTACTGATATTTTTTTTTTCTTTTTTTTTTTTTTTGCCAAGGCTGGGGTCAGCAGTGTGAAGTCCGTGGTGGTGAGAGTCAGGGAAGCTGGAGCCGGGGGCAATAAGCAGACGTGCACCCCACATGTCTGCCTTCTAGAGGGCTCTGCGATGATCTCAAAGTTGTTGGGGCAAACCTGTCAGAGAAAAGCCATCGCAGTCCTCTGAGCAAAATTCCGCGAAATCTTTAGTGTGCAAAACATAGATTCTCGGGGAGTGTGAATGAAAGATGAATGCTGATATTGAAACACTTCTGGAATGAGATGTTAGTTGTCGTACAGCTACAGGGGCAAATCTAGTGATTTGCTGAGCGGCAAAATTTTAACGTGTTTGATACAATGCCATGTAGAACTTCAGATTTCATAGCTGGAGAGGAAACATAACTTAGCAGTTTGTATTCAAAGAGATGACTTGCTGAAATATTTTAGAAAAGATTCAAGATTGATTGCCATCTTCTTCCTTACTTTGGGACATATAAATAGGAAATTGTGCATTTCATTACATGTTTAAACAGAAGTTCCCTCATAATGTAAATGGGATTCTTTAGAAAAGGTACTGTGGTGCTAGTAGCTCCAGACAAGGAATTTTTTACTGTATTTTTAGCACTTTGCAGCCACTGACCACGTGAATATATTGTGGTGGTCTTAATCCTTCTGTCATTGATTATAAAAAGCTGAGGAGTGCTTCAAAAGGTGATCAAAACACAGTGTTTCATATGAGGAGAGTGTGGTGTTGCTAATATTTTATTTTCTGTAAATGAAAAAAACTGGTCAGGTTTTCTAAAGTTGCTGTTGACAGCTTTAGGCGCAATTCTTCATCTCGTCAAGATAATTTCTATAAGCATTAACCACATTTGTGGCTTTCTGCTTATATCTTAAAACTAACATTTTAAAAATATTTAAGTGCTGCTCTAATTTTTGCTGTTGGGCCAAGTTGTGTATTATGGCAATACTTGTACTGTCTGTCAACTTCCAGGCATCTGATTTACACTTATTTACATTTATTATCAGTATCTAACCTAGATTTATTTAGACACCTTTAATTTGAAGAAAGGAATAAGGCGGGTTCTTGAAGCGCAGTTTTGCATGCAACCTGCAAGCAGCTCCTTTCATTGAGGCCACACTAAAAAAAAAAAATCAGTGGATCCTCAAGAAAGGGAGGCAAAAGTCCAAATTCAGGTGCTTAAAAGTTGTATCTTTATGCCCTCCCACCTTTTATTCTCATTCATATCCCCACCGAGTTTCTGTTTCGCTTTGGTTTGGTTTTTTAACTATTTTTATTTCCGTTTTAAGCAGCAGAGGTTCAGTTCGTTCTGGAGAGTTCGTTTGTTCGGTTTGTTCATATGGGAGGAGAAATGATGGTCTTAAAAGGACCTTCTTAAGAGGAGACAGTAGGCCTTTTTGGAAAATGTGTTTGCATATATGGATAAACACGGTCGAGAGGTGATTAACGTCATTAATTTGCGTGTATTGGCATGTGTGCCAGCTTGCCCTCTGTCCCTTTGTTCCTACTCTCTGGAAAACGGTGAAAAGAGCTGTTGAAATTCTGTAGGTTCAAAGCTTTGAAAGTAGGTTTATGTAGGGAAAGAGGAAGCGTTTTACAAAGTGCGGTGGTTTTTAAAGCAACTTGTTAATATCTTATTAGAAGAATTATTTAGTCCTTTGGCTGTCTTTTAGTGAGCAATACAAATACTTGATGAAGAGAGTAACAGCTCTTTGGAAGAGGTAATTCTCCAAAAAATGTCTTTTTAAAGGTGGGGTTTTTTTTAAGAAATAACCTTTAATGCTGTTCTGGGGGTTTCCGTTCAGAATTTTGGCTAATTCTTGCATTCATTGATTTGAAAAATTAGGTATCTGTGAAGAGCTTCCCAACTATAACTTCCTCCTACTTAAAAACCAAATCCAATTATTTCTGGCAAAGTGCTTTTCCTGCAAAGGGCACGCACCCTGACCTTTATACGGCAGGTCGGAGCGTTTCTGAAAGGCCCTCTGGTTCCGCCCGCTGTATCAGCACAGCGCTGTAGACAGGATTATTCCCTGCAATTTCTCTTTGTTACTTTGAGGCTGTGATATTTTATGCTTGTTTTTTGTTTGTTGGGGTGTTTTTGTGTTTGGTTTTTTTTTTTTTAAATATTGAAAAATGGTAAGTCGAAATTGTACGCTGTTAAAAAAAAATTCAATAAATAAAACAACACAGAATGTTACTCCTTTGTCAGACAAAGCCAACGTATTTTTGTTAGCAATCCCAATTTTGATTTTAGAGTATTGGCAAGACGAAGCGTGAGTCTTTTGGGCATCTGTAGAGTGTTAGTCCTCTGTATGAGAACCCCTGAGTGACATTGGATCCCCTGTATTTCCCGGTGAACTAGAGGAGTATTTGGTTCACACAGGGTACGGTGAGCAACGTGCATATCCTGCCCCGGCCGCAAACAATCGGCAGGAAACTGCTTTGCCCCAGCTCTGAAGGACGACAGAGCTTGTTTGAAAGCCGAATGTAATGCAATCTAGCTGAGGAATTGTCTCAGCCAGCGCTTGCACATCTGGGAAGCAGGTTTGCCTTTCGGAACGTCCTTGCCAAACTGGTAGGAGCTGGGTGTGTCTGGGTCTAACTTTGTCTCTCCAGAAGCCGAGCTTTTATGTTGTTAAGTGACGTGCTTTATTTTTAAAAGTCTTCAACCTGTTTTGTTTTGTTTTGTTTTAGGAGGCCCAAACATATGGGCCATCACCTCAGAAGAGCGGGCCAAGCATGACAAGCAGTTCGATAGCCTTAAACCCACAGGAGGCTACATTACAGGTTGGTCTTAGGTTCCGCATTACACATTAACTTCTGTGTACACATAACTATCTTTGTAAAACAGTTTGAAAACTACATCCTATTTCTAGCCCTTTCTTGTGTGACTAATAACCATATTCTTTGGGCAAGCAGCCACCGGTTATTACTAAACTTTTACAAGCTTTGGGCTAAAGTCTGGCACATGAACACTCTTCTGTTAACCCCATCGCTTCTGCAGCCAGCAGTTCTTTGCTGTCATTCTGTCTAGTTTCGAAAACCGAGGAGAATCAGGCCAGATGGGAGGCTGCCAAGGAGCACTTACAGTAGCTATTGTGGCAAGTGACACCAGAGACACCAGAAGTGGCTCTCCTCTGTCTGAGCAGTGTTAGAGAATACTGTGCTGTTAGATATCTTTGTTTTGGGGGAGGAGGCAGGGAGAGAGATGCTGGCAGCTTGTCCTTGTTGATGACTGCTTGCAATTCATTAACCCTTGGCGAATTCTGGGTAGGCTAATGGTGTTTTGCAATGGCCTGCTGTCAGTTCTAGTTGCACTCAGCTGCTTCTCCTCTGAAACAATTGGGTCATGTTGCTGCACACCTCAGAATTTGCAGGTTGAAGATTTAAGAATTTGCTTGTGACATGAAGAAAAGGCTCGATTTCACTGGCAGAGATGACTTAATTTAAGAATGCCCCATTCTTTGTGTGTGCGTGGGCATTAAAGATGAGCCCTGCCTGCCCAGCTATCTACTAATGCCCTAGCTGGTGACTCCACTGCCCCTGCTTTTCCTCATTTTGGTCCAAAAAAGACTGAGGAAGGAGCGGGAAGTTATCAATTTGGAACACACACATCTTCTGGCAAAGTGGTATGTAACTCCTGCTTTGACCACACAGCTCTGGGAGGTTGGTGTTTACCACCAGCTGAAAAGTGTGCGGTCCCAAGGCCTACCTTTAGGCCATATCTGGGCTCTTACCTACACATATGTCTGGAGGCTTCGTTATTTATTTGGCAAGTGCTTGAAATGAAAGGCTGCGTACGAATATAAGGGAAGAAAGAGCTGAAAGAATAACCTGAAGTCTTAGCTTTAAACATCTTTCTAGGTGAGCATAAATCACTATCCGTGTATTATTACGAGTTTAGCAGCATGATCAATACCAATGTGGAACTTGGTATGGAATTGCACAACAGTTCCCGTTCCCTTCCTGAAATAGTGTAATATTATTTAGAACACAATAGAACAGAATATTATTTAGAACACAGTATTTTTCCAGTTTTTCTAGAGAGGCAATAGTGGCTACAGTTAGATTGGATGAAAGAGAAGGAAAGAAATAGGAGGCACATTACTTTTACTTTCCTGTAAAAGTAATTGGGTCAGAACTGAATTTTCAGTCATTTTTACTTCTTTAAATCTTGCATCTTTAAACTGTTGGCAGCTGTTGATTTGTGACCTGTTAAAGCTTTTTCTAGCTACTTGAAATCGCTTCTCAGAGCACAGATTCAGGATTACAGAATACGTGGGTATCTGACAGTTGCTGTCACCGGGGAAGGAGTTAGGTGGTATGAAACTGGAAAGTTTGGCATCCAGCATGCTGGTTCCTTTTGAAAATCTGTCCCACAACAGAGTGCTGAGGTCTTTGGAAAATCTATGTCTGTAGTGTAAAAGCCTGTCTGTTGTTCTTGTTTATCACAGGTGATCAAGCACGTACCTTTTTTTTGCAATCAGGTCTACCAGCTTCAGTCCTTGCTGAAATATGGTAAGGTATTCTTTACTATTTTTATATTTTTTTTAAGATAGGAGATGCGTAGCAGTCAAATACTGTCTTTGGTATGTTGCATTGTGTCAGAGGCTTTCAGCAGTCAAAGTAGGAGTGTTGTCTGAATCATTGTTTTAATTTTATTAAACTTACAGGAAGGATTGAGCCTATATGTGTACCAACACTTAATTAAAAAGCAGTATGTTTCTAAATCTTTCTTATGGTGTTAATTCAAATTGGATCATACTGAACACAGCCTTTCTAAACTATAGTAAGTGCTTGAAAATTATGATAAATTGCAAGGCTTTCATAGAGGGAAGTGTCTGTTGGACTGCCACAAAAATCATTGTTAAGCCTTGTCTTAATATTTTTAATAATAATACGGAAAAAGGGGTAAATAATGGGTTAATGAATTTCTGGAGATACCAAATTGAATGGTATTTCAAATACTAGTAACCGCTAAAAATGTCAATGAGATTAAGCGTGGGAAAAATTATGTGCTACTAAATCGGGAGTGGAAAATATACTGAAAGTAGAAAACAGGGAGAAAATCTAAAGCCACAGAAAACGTTAGTAGAAGGTCAGTTACAATCCACTCTGAGAGAGCAACCAGGAACTGCAAAAAGTGCCGTTCTTTGCAGCGTATGTGTGGTGGTTGCAACACTTGAAACACTTTTCTTCTTTGTAACTCCAGTCTTCACCACAATATTGTGTTTGTTTTGGGGTGCTTGGTTGTTATCAAGATGTACACATGCTAAAGGACACGGAGCATACGCTCATAATAATTAAGAACAATTCACTTGCGAAAGAATATTAAAGAAACTAACTGAATGCAAAGTTAGTTTCTTCTTCAGACAAAGTGCTTAGGGAAGAGTGGTAAGGAAACTTGCACGGGGCGTTGAGTCTTTATATTGAATAGTAACAGAATGAAGCTATGAAAGGGAAAAATGTAGTTTAATATTAAGTCTTTTTTTTTTTTTTTTTCCCCTCCTAATTTATGTACATTCCTGTGCCTGGTCCTTGCATGTTTACGTATTAATAATTTTTTAGATTTTTCTGTCTCACCAGAAATTTTGGCTGTTTATGTATATGCATATATATCCTGTTGTATTTAAGTTTATCTGGAGAATTGTCAAAGGAAGACAGTGTATGTATCAGTCTTTAAAAAAACCCAAAAAACACCACATGCTGTTTGTGAATTAATGCAGTTTTCATAGTGGTATATAGTGCCTTGAGCAGGTTTCTGCATCCTCCTGTTTCAGATTCTTGCATTAATTCCTTACACCGCCAGACATTACTTTAAAATAATTCATCTGGCTGGTAGCATAGAAAGAAGCATAGCAGAGGCATATCTGTAGCAACAAGTGTATCTACTGAGCAGGGGACAACTGCTTTTCTAAGTGTCTTCCTGCTTTCTCAGGTGTTAAATATACAGCAACTTTAAAACTGAACTCTGCAGAAGACTACCAAGTGAATTATACTTAACTGCAGCTAGATCGGCATTATGTTTGGAAGTCCAGGTTGACCTTCAATAGCTGTAGGTTGGCAAACTAGAAAAATTACGGTCTGCAAAATTCTGAGGGTTTGAATGTTGTCAAAAGTAGAAAATCTACAAATGGTTGCAGTAAGTTTGTTCTTTTCTTGTACAAAAGCAGTAAATAAATTCGATAGAAAAGATTCTCATTAAGTGAGAAAATTAACTTTACGTTTCTTCCTTGTGGGCTTTTTAAATTTTATTTTATTTTATTTTTAAGGACACTATCAGACCTGAACAAGGATGGAAAAATGGATCAACAGGAGTTCTCTATAGCCATGAAGCTCATCAAGCTGAAGTTGCAAGGACAGCACTTGCCTGCGGTTCTCCCTCCTGTCATGAAACAAACTCCAGTATTTTCGCCGCTAATGTCAGCTCGCTTTGGTACTTATGAATATATAATTACTTAGTGTTCAGAGGTAAAAAAACACAGTTAGTTGCAGCCAAGTACAAGATTAATCTGACCATTACAATGGAGTGAATCGGTAAAAAAAACCCCCAAGGATATTTGGATTTAGGAAATTCACAAAGTCACTTTCTTGACATTTTTGATAATTTCATGCTTTGAAGACATTTAATAATAAAGAAAAACCTTCTATTGAGTTTTGACATGAGATGCAAGAAGACCATTCACATTTGCCATCTGATTTGCAGGCCGTCATCTTGTACTGAATGTCTTTTTTTGTCTCCCTCCTACTCGTTCACCTATTTATACTCGGGGGTTTTTAAAGTTAAACTTAGTAAAGGGCAAAATTTTGGTAGAACGCTTATTTTAAACTTTTTTCAAAATCAATCAGATTGTCTGTTTTGGTTATATGAGCAATTGACTATAATTACTTTAACTTTTTTTTTTCCTTTTCTGACAGTGTTTTGGGACTCAGTGCACGCCTGTTGTTATGTTGTCGGTTTTTTAGAACAAAATATATGCAATGACTTTAGCTGGATTACAAAATTAGCGCATACTTCTGTGCTGAAATTAAGTGTATGCATATATTAATTACATACATGATTTTAATAGTCTTCCCATCAGTAAATGTTACATGTTTGCATACAAGTGCATGCATTTATAGATGGCTGTGGTTGGCGTACGATTGCTTCCGATTAACCTTCCATCATAGCATCGGCATACTGTTGTCTTTCACAAGATTCACCCAGTAATTAAGTGCCCTTATTCGCTTCAGGCCGCTGTCTTAAATAAACCACTTGCTGGGCACGGGTACGGACTTTTCACCCGTACGGATTCTTTCAGGGCCAAAGCTTGGAAGAGGCTTAGTTCAGAAACAGCATCATCTTTTCCCTACGGAGGATTGTCACAACTTTTGAGTTGTGTTGGAGTTCTCTCTCAGGGGCCAGACGTGGAGAGGCTTGTTGAAGAACAAGTTACAGCTGCAGTTATAGAAATTTTGATCTTATTCTTTTGTGAAATACTAGATCTCAGTCTACCTTAAGAATGAATTGTTTGTAAGGATTTATTTTTAAGTTGGTGTTTTTCAGTATATTTTCCTCTGTGAGCTGTCTAGTCTAAACTTCAGAGAAAAAGTAAATATTGTACACGAGCATCTATTTTAACTCATTGTATCTCTAGACGCAGGTTGCTGTCTGTAGTTTCTGCCTGGCATAATGGAGCCAATTTCTTGCTGGAGCCTCTGCAATACTAAATCAAGAATTGTTGCATTTTGCTCTAGGAATGGGTAGTATGCCAAATCTGTCCATGCCAACGTCTATGTCTACGATCACACCATTAGCTCCCATGTCTCTGACCTCCATGACTTCCATTCCTCCGTTGGTTATCTCCGCTCCCCTGGTGCCTTCCGTCAGTACCTCTTCCTTGCCAAATGGAACATCCAGCCTTCTGCAGCCTTTGTCTGTACCTTTCTCTTCAAGTAAGTATAGTACAGTTCGATACTTGCTTTTAGAATTGTGAATCTTATTTTCTCTATGGCTAATTTCAGACAGGAATGCTAATACTTGCATGGGAGTTAAAAAAAAAAATGTAAAAATTGGATTTTTTCCACATTTGTCAAATCGTTTCTAACTAGTTAATCTTAACAGCAAAGCACTGATTAGCTTTTCTTACTTCTATCAAAGCCTTGAACGTTTATCACAAAGCATTACCTTATACCCAGTTGCTTTATGGTTTTTGGTTTGTTTGTTTGTTTCAGCACTGCCTCATACTGGTTCTTTAGGTCCCATGGCAGGAGGGTTTGGTGGTACTAGTATACAGAAGGCACAGTCACTAATCGATTTAGGATCCAGCAGGTATGAAAGTTAAGTTTAAATTGGTTCTGTCTTTAACTTGAGTAGTATGTCTTCCAAAACCTACAGAGCATTTCTATTTTCAGAGTATATTCAGTAAAAATTAGTGTACCTAATATGACTGACCAAGACTGAAATGATGTGCACAATAAATAGTTTTGTCAGACTTCCTGAAAATACCATCTGAAGTATGCGAGGAGTTCAAACGAGAGAAAGCGGTGCCAAAAAGATAGGAATGTACCTCATTAGTAAATGGAAGTAAAACTTACCAAGTGGTTATAAAAGCAATGTTTATGGATTGATGTGCTCATTCATTATAGAGGGCACTGCGTAATTAGCAGGCATATAAGAATAATATTTGTTATAAATATTTATGCGTGCATTTGTTTTATGAATATTAGAAGATGATGAGTCTTTGCCATCAGCTGCTCTGTTTCACTGATTGTAGAGCTTCGCCATAGACAAAGAGAGGGAGGGACTAGGCGTATCTATCCCATTGGGCACCCAGGGCACAGTCTCCCAAAAGACAATCCAGAGGCTGTCTCAGCCCCAGCTCACTTCCAGAAGGTGCCTCAGAAGTGCTTGCGCCTCTTTGCTGCGGATACAGGGCATCAGGGATGGACATACGTCTAACTTTGGGCTCCTCATACAGGCAGACACCTGATGCTAGCAGATGTTCAGTAAGATGATTGTAGGCATGATGTGTGCCTGTAATAATCTTTTCTCTTTTTCTTTTTTTTTTTTTCTATTGGAAAGCTTTTTTTTTTTTCTGGTGTTGTAGTGTTGCAAAGTAACTCATCTTCAGTGTTACTATTGACAGCACTTTCACCATCATGTTATCTAATTCCACGCAAAGGGTGTCTATCCAGCATCGTGCCCGACAGGCTTTGTTTATATCAGCATTCTTTCTTTATTGCCTTGGATAACACTGCAAATAGTTTTTTCACTTGACAGAGTAGGGGATTACCTTAAACAAGGCAGGCTGGATGCACCTGATTTTGTCTGATCTTCAAAGATGGGACAGAGTGAAAATGCTGGGAGTTGCAGGTAGAAGTTTTATAGGTATAACGAAACACTCCATCAAGTGCTATTCTGCAGAAACCGAATGAGTTGGAAAATCTCCATTCAGCCTGTCATTGTCACTAATAAAAAGAATAGGTAGTGGTGGGATATAATGGCTTTAGCAGCTTTAGAAGCTGCTTTTGTTGTGAGTTTATCAGATAAATTTTTGTGCTCCTGGTTATTCATTTGCATACCTCTTAAAGTGACTTTGACAGCTGCCCAATACTTCACAGCCCTTCTAAACACTCTTGTGAAAGTCAAGATGTTTTCCTATGGTTTCCCATAGTATTATTTTGCAGTGCTGGAACAATGAATTACATGGCATAAGTGCCTGTGATACCAAGGGAGCAGGATCTTGGGTTCAGGAGTCTCCTTTTAGATATGTGTCCCTACTTTCACATTAAAATCCCATATTGGTGATGAAAATATTTATAGCAAGTTAGCACAGGTAAAACTTTGTGGAAGTTGTTTCCTGTTACCAGAAGATGTTATATGTCTTCTGTTCAATGCCTGTTTATTAAGCCAAGTAACTTACAGTTCTTTCTTGCTCTTTTTTTTTATTTTTAATTTCTTTAATTTTATTACAGTTCAAATTCTTCCTCTAGTGCTTCACTAGCTGGGAATTCACCAAAGATTGTATCCACAGACTGGGCGGTTCCTCAGGCCTCCAGATTAAAATACAGGCAGAAATTTAACAGTCTGGATAAAAGTATGAGTGGATATTTATCAGGTGAGTATGGCATTTGATAATGAGGGGGAAAAACAGCAGTGTTTTCTCCTTCTGGGACATCACAGGCTGAGGGATGGAATCCTGGCTTGGGATTTGACTTCCATGTGAAATAAAAGCTGAAATTGTTGACGTTCAGATATGCAGGAGAGCGTGTCTTTCGGCTATTGGTTCCAGTCAGCCAAGAAATGGAAATGGGTGTCAGTTTATTGGCTTGGGCTCTGTGTTAGACTCAGAGGGGCCTGGGAAGGCAGCATTGTCCCCAGGCAGATTTGGGAAGCTACAGCAGCAGTCGAGGGGAAGAAGAAGTGGCAGTGGTAAGAGCCTGAGAACCATCAGGCTGGGGAAGTTAGCTCCATAAACTCAGCAGTCATTTTTCAAGTGTCACTCTTTGGACTGAGACTCTCTCTCTGTAAAATGAGGGACATCTCACAGTCATTTTTGTGCCATATGCTCCTATGTATATGTATTAGTAATTGCTTAGATATTTGGGCTTTAGCTTCTTAAAGACACTGCAGGAAAGACACTGCAGTACTGCAGCCATTGGTTGGAATTTTTCAAAAGTAATTTAAGGGAGTCATTCCTTGTTGACTTTCAGTGACGTTTCTGCTGTGCCATGATATTATGGTGGTTTCCAAAAACTCCACACAAAGTTAATATGAGCATAGAGTTTTATGAAAGTTCTTATAAAACTGGATTACTCACCGCAACGCAGCAAATAGAACGCTGGCCAGGCAGTTCGTAGATGTAAAGACAGTATGTATGTATGTATATGTCTGGATTTCCCATTTTAATACGCGCTTCCCAAGCCTCTTCCTCTGCTTCCTAGCCTACAAAAAAGGAGGACAATTCTGTCTTTCAAGAAAGGGACTCAATGCTTTTTTATCTTGTTCAGTTGATTTTGGGCTGAATGTTTCATTGACCTGCCTAGAAAGGATATGGTTCTTTGTTATCAAAGGAAAGCTGACAGCTTTCCAGCCTGCTAGCTCAAGGTTTCAGTAGACAGTCAGCTGTGCTTTTGTAACAGCTTTGGGGATTACCATAAATATCCATTTTTCATGTCAGCTTTTCTGTTAAGGTGCTCCGAGTGGAAAAAAAAGTACACAAGAATACTTACATCTTTATTGTGTTCAGGTTGTAATGCCTGTTGTTAAGCCTGGAAGTAAAGCCAACTGTCAGCCGCTGATGAAAATGGATTTGATTAATATTAAAAATAAACATGCCCCAGTTCATGACCCATTTTTTGCTACATGTGAATCTTTGTTCAAAGTATTTGTTTTTATTAAAATCTTTTTCACAAAGGATTTCAAGCAAGGAATGCCCTTCTGCAATCAAACCTTTCACAGACTCAGTTGGCTACTATTTGGTAAGTTTAGTTCCTGGTTATGAATTCACGGTGTTAAGAGGGGAAATGTACTTCATTTAATAAGAAATGATAACGGGACACTGTAGCTCTAAAATAATAAACTGAAACTAAGCTGCTCAAACTGGTTTGTTCATGAGTATGTTTTCAAGAGACACCTTGACGTAATATAATTTTTTCACTCTGTGTGTGTGTTTGTTAAACTCCATGTAATAGTACAGATGCTAATCGCAGTTTCTGATGAGATGAGGGTTTATCAATTTTAAAAGTAGGATTCTGAAATCAAGTGTGTTGGTTTTAAAATATTAAAGATGAAAAATGAAGTAACCCTTCAGCTTTTCAGAATTTTACTGTGGTTCCCATAAAGATATCTACGTATTACGCATTTGTTAAGACTTGCCTTTCCTGTGGTGATGGAAGTGGTTACAGCTGTCTGAAGGCTTGAATAATCTTTCCTGCTAGATGTGTTAGTTTGGATTACGCCTTCAGACATAACTTGGATGTTATACATAAAATTTACTGGCCCAGCAGAATTCACAGTAGCTTGGTACTTTACAGCTCCTTCCGAGTCCCCTTTCTTCTTCTCTTTATCGCAGGGCAGTCATTTGTTTGTCTCTAGCAGCAGCGAGCTGAAATATTCCTCATATTCATTCAGCTTGTTTGGCTCATGCTGTGGAGGTAAAAAAGGGAGTGTCAGGTTGTATTCCTTCACTCTGGAATATGGGGAAATAAAGCAGGCATGTAGTGACCATTTTCCTCCCGGGTGCCCAGCCTGAAGGCAGCAGTAGCCAGTGCAAGGAGGTCCGTGTACCCGCGTAGAGGATTAACAGCCCAAGTTTCAGTTTTGCCCAAAGTAAGGAATTACCAGTTTTTCTACTGGGGTACTGTATTCGTGGCAATTACTGCAGTAACGGTACTGTTACGTATGAACAGTGCTGGTCTGTGAACATAATGCGAATCTCATTTCATCACCTCCTGCTTTTGTTTTTCACTGTGGTGATTTTTTTTGTTTTGTTTTGTAGTTTCCTTTTTGGTTTTAGTGGGTCTTTTTAACTACCTTTTTTTTTTTCTTAATTTTTTTTTTTTAAGGAGTAGTTATTAAGCATTTAGCGTAAGTGCAGTCTAAGGACACATTCCTGCAATTTTATCTGCATAGATAGTTCTTGGAGAAAGGTTCCTGCCTTTTTTGCCTGCATCTCTGGAAACATTTCACTGTGTCCCTCCCCCTTCCCCAGTTGCGTGGGAGGCATTTTGTAGGCTAAGGACAGGATTGCGTGGTTTGCCTTCTCCTTAGAGGGCGTAGGTGATCCTTGTCCTACCCATTGCAAGGTACCCTGGGGCAGCTCACCTCTTCCCTGTGCTGTCGAGGAGACACAAGGGGAAAAAAGAATTCTATGCAAAGGTTCCTGTTGTAGAATTTGATGTGACTTTATGTAATGCTTTCTTTTACTCTAAGAAAAATATTGAAAAAGTGTTTTCTAGCATTTTCAGCTGGTTAAGAACAGTCCTGAACTCTCTTCCCACCTCTTTTCTTGTTGATTCAATAAATCAAGAGACGTCCCTTAACCTTTCCTATCCTTTTTGCTGTATTTTATGAAGACATCTGAATAGATAAAAAAAAACCCCTCCTTTCATCACTTTTTCATGTTATCAATTGTAATTACTTTTACCAGCACATCTCACATGAATTCTCTATTAAAGAAATTATTTTTACAGTAAATTATTTCAGCTATCGTTTGTGAGTGATTATGATTATTATTATTATTGCTGTTAAAACTGTGCAGGTCACTAGCTGATATTGATGGCGATGGACAGCTGAAAGCTGATGAGTTTGTGTTAGCCATGCACCTAACCGATATGGCCAAAGCCGGACAACCTCTGCCACTAACTCTCCCTCTGGAACTAGTACCGCCTTCTTTCAGGTATATCACTGAGGGCAGTGAAACACAATGTGTTTTCAATGGAAGTGTTTTGTACAACGAAAATAAACGTGTTATTTCTCTAACATTGTTGGTGTGTTTGGGGTTTTTTTGTTTGGTTTTTTTTTTTTCCCCTCCAGGAGCGGAAAATATTCTGAAAATATAAATGGAACTCTGCCATCTTACCAGCCTGTGCAAGAGGAGGAGCCACAGAAAAAACAGCCAGGTAAAATAAGGGTTCACATTCTTAATGTGTAGCACTGCCTTTAAGGGCATTGAAACCCTTAGAAAGTGGAAGACATAGTCAGATCCCTAGGGAGCTTCATTTCAGGAGCTAGATCCTGTTTAACTTGGGTGGTGGCAAGGTTGTTAAGTGGATGTAGTCAGCCTATTACATCTAATAGAATTGAGAAGGCAGAAATAAGGCTATTTTTACCTGTAGGAAAGGAAAAGCGTGCTGATGAATAATGTATTTTGGAAAAGAAATCCTTCATGGCCAAATACTGCTGTGCTACTGCAAATTTTTTTTCAGTTGAAAATTTCTGGCATTACTTTGTTCTGGACACTTTGAAAACAAGGTAGTTCAGTTCTCTGAAAACTAGATGCGATTTGCACATAACGTAGATTCTGCTGTTGACTCCCTGATGCTACCAGCAAAGGTCTCTTACATGCACACTGCGAGACGCGACTTGCCTCTCTTTTTAGAAGGGTGGTTGCTGGAAGCCTCAACCCTTCCTTTGTATCTCTTTTTATCCTGTACCGCAGTAATTGAGCTTGATCCTATATTGTTTTCTGCTGGTTTTACCTCCAGGAGCTCTTACAGGGAACACCCTTAGAAACTAAGCTCTTTGTGTGTTAATGTTTCTTGCACAGTGGAAAACCTTTTTAACCGAAGATAGTCTTCTCCTAGCTTATAAAAGCTATTCTTTCGTGTTTCCTCTAAAATTCAAGTAATTTTTGTGGTCAGTTTTAAATTACAACACTTTTTTTTTTTTTTTTCAATTGGAATAGACTTTGGAAAATTTAAAGGTATTTTTGAAAAGAAAAATAATACTTTAACAAATGCAAGATGCTTATATCTTCCGTGACCCAGCAACCTGAGCTTGCCAAAAAGAAAGTAACTATCTTTAGAAACATAACCGAGGTATTTGTTTGAGAGCAGTGTTTTGCACAGGACAGAAATAACTACCTTTCCTTATTTTAGTGACGTTTGAGGACAAAAGGAAAGCCAACTATGAGAGGGGAAATATGGAGCTGGAAAAACGCCGTCAGGTCCTGTTGGAACAGCAGCAGAGAGAGGCTGAACGTAAGGCTCAGAAAGAAAGAGAAGAACAAGAGCGAAGAGAGCGGGAACGCCAGGAACAGGAACGGAAAAAACAACTCGAAATGGAAAGGCAGCTGGAGAGACAACGAGAGTTGGAAAGACAGAGGGAAGAAGAAAGGAGAAAAGAAATAGAAAGGCGGGAGGTTGTTTTCTTGAAATTATTTTTTAATTCTGTAAGGAATATATACAGTGTCCATTTGACGGAGCATTCAGGATTTGGATGCTGCCTTTGGTTCTGTCTCCTCACATGGCCATTGTCAAGTTGTCTTGGAAAGAGAACATCGTTTCTGTCTGAAAACATTGTGTCTGTTACAAATGCATCAAGTATAGGCTGGAGATTTTCAGATGCTTCACAGGACAGATGAGATTTTCTTGGACAGATGTCTTCGATTTATGCAAAAATCTGTATACCCAACAAGGTTGTACTGAATTCATAACTGATAATATTTTGACAGTTGAACTTGAAACAAATTTGCTTCTACTTACTGTCTCAGCGCATGCATAAGACTTGAGTATTTTTTCTAGTTCTGTGAAATACTCAAAGGGAGTTATGAGCAATATCTGTCAATGTGCTCATTTATGGGCAGTATTCTAAGCTAAATAGACTTTTGGTCTGAATTATGTAGCTTTTCTTCATCCAAAGTTAGGAGCATGGCATGAAGAATCTTAGAGGATCGCTTCCTCCATTCTTTGATGCTGAGGTATATAAGAGCACTTTACAAAAGACAATACGACGTCTTGCTGTTACGCTATTTACAAATAGAGCACATCATATTAAATTGTGATCTCTTGAGTTCTGCGTCTCCCCTGTAATTTAAGGTAATGTAACTTTTCTGCAGGCAGCAAAGCAAGAACTTGAGCGCCAGCGGCGATTGGAATGGGAGAGAATTCGTCGCCAAGAACTTCTTAATCAACGTAACAGGGAACAAGAAGAAATTGTGAAGTTGACTTCTAAAAAGAAGAGCCTTAATCTTGAATTAGAAGCCCTGGTAAGACAGAAATTTCACTACACGTCTTGAAATACATTATTTGAAATTATGCAAATCTTAGAATCTACCTTACCGGCCTACCAGGAATTCCACCCTGCTTTGCATGAGCAATGAAAAGCAGATATTTTGGGTTGTTTAAGAGAGCTGATCATGAACAAATGCCTACAGATTTAGTGGAGAAGTGTATAATTTGTCTTTGCTTTCCTTCTAGACGGACAAACATCAGCAAATCTCAGGCAGATTGCAAGATATTCGAAGCAAAAAGCAAATGCGGAAAACTGAGCTGGAGGCATTAGATAAGAAATACGACCAAGGAATTATGGAAGTCAAGCAACTACAACAACAGCTCCAGGTGTGTGACTTTCTGTTAGCTTGTAGTTTTCCTTCTTATTCCATAATGCCGTTGATAATTTCATACCCATGGGGAGGAACAGTGAATCGGTTTGATGATAGCAGAGAGAGGAAATTGTTAAGGCCATCAACACTGCATAGATTTTTAGTTTTATTTGTGGTGTTAAAGAAATGATTGCGTGTACTACAAGCAGCTGATAGTTGAATGAGGACAGTAGTCAAAACTTCTGCTGTTCTTACGTGAGCTGATAATAGTGACTTATTTTTAATTATGCATTTTTTTTATGGCTCCAGACTTTAATTTTGACAAGGAATGTTTTTTTCTGTGTGCACAGCAAGTTGATCTTTGGACTGAATTATCCTGCTGCTCTTTTTTCTTTTTTCCTCTCTTTGAATAGCACGACATGAATTATTTCAAATCAATTGACTACCATAAATCATCCTCTACTATATTTTTATGTAATTCTGCTGCATGTCAAGGAAACTTCTTTTCGTGTTCCTGTATGTCACACAACATATATATGTTAGGCTTGGGGCAGTCAACTTAAATGTTCTCATGATAATATTTACACTTTTAGCATGTCTGTTATTTTTTTTCCAGCTGTGTTAATGGTTTTGGCTCAAAAAACATTTAATTCTAATAATATTCATATCAAGAGTATAGAAGTAATTTTTTCCACTGCCTCCTAATGATAACTTGCATCCGTGTTTCCTTAACATGAGTTGAAATTGTGTTTGAAAATTCACCCATTTTTACTTACTCATTTGTAAACAATATTAAAAAATCGTTACGTTTTCTTCAATATCTACAGGAGTATCAGAATAAACTAATCTATTTAGTTCCTGAAAAGCAATTGTTAAGTGAAAGAATTAAAAACGCTCAACTCGAAAACACTCAGAGTAAGTGCCTGCAAATGAATTTCTCTTTGGTTTTTCATCACTTGTAAAAAAAGAAGGCTGAAGGGTGGAGGGGTGTTAATCACAGCTTCATTTTTGTGTATTTTGAGTTAGTGCCATCTTAGCATTGTTGCATCTGCATTCCATTATTTCCTTCACATTCTAAATAAGGGGCAAGCAAACATACTTTTGCAAAAAAGCACAGATTTTCCTTGAAACCTTATTTACACAGACTATACAGCCCACAGATCCTGTTACATCTTGTGGTTTTTTGTTAGTGTAAACTCAAGGGAGTTAATTTATGTAAAATTTTCACGGATTTTTACATCAAATCACACTAGAAGTCCCTGTCTAGAGAAGCTTGCAATGAATTGGTCTGATATTAAAAAAAAAAAAAAGATTGCAAATTATTCAGTATATGTTACATGTAATGCCTGTATGTCTCAGTTAGGTGTTGGGGACATTTATTCTTTGTGCTGTATACAAATAGAAAGGTAAATCAAGGGATTCTTCGAAAGAAAGAGGTTGGGAATGTGTGTATATTAGGAAAATAATGAAATAATTAGTGAAAACAGGAATCCTGATAAGATTGCTTGTCTTCCCTTATGCAGGTACAGGAATCAGTTCTGTGCAAAAGAAATCCCTAGAAAAGGAAGAATTATGCCAAAGACTTAAGGAACAACTCGACGCCCTTGAGAAAGAAACTGCTTCTAAACTTGCTGAAATGGATGCATTTAACAGTCAGCTTAAGGTACGTGCATTATCTAAATACTCAGTCTTACACCAGTAAGCACTATCTTTATTTCTCCACCCGGTCATAAAGATGGGTGGCACTTCCACCAGGCTTCCAAAAAGCTTTCCCCAACTTCCATTGTCAAGTAAGGATTACCAAAAAGAGTAAATAATGTAATAAAAATGCACTTAGAACCATTGCTAATGTACTAAAACACGAATCTGTTGCTAATCATTGCTTTGCATGAATCAACTGTCGCTCACTCTCAACTTTTGCCTTCTAGAATTCATTTTGATTTAGAACTGAAGTTTCTGAGGCCCTTACAAATTCTCTTCTTATGGTACTGCAGTTATATTGGCTACAATTTTTGAATTGTGGACTGAACATTTAACTTTTATTAAAAGAAATACAGAGTTTCATAGTACACTGTACAAGATCTGGTAGCAGGTTTGGATATTGTCCTAAAAGTAAGCACAGGCCGCTTATTTGTGTAGAAGTTAAGAAATATTGACCGCTGGCCCTGAAGGTGTTTTTGCTTCAGAGGCAACTCTTGACTTGCCTAAAAATGCATGCAACTCTCAGGCAGGGTAGCGCGCATCCCCCTAACTTCATTTACCAGCTTACTCCTAGGGGCACTGATGTGAACTTTATTTTTATTCTTAAGTAACGGATTTATGCTGGGCCAGCATGAGGGCCTCTGCACTCTCCAATAAAAAGAACTCAAAGAAAAATTTGTAAACGTTTAAGGAGTTTCTTTCCTTTTTAAAAAATGGCTACAAAACCCGTGCATTTTTAGTTATTTGTTTATTGCATGGCTTGCTGTGTTCAGTGGCTGCACCTACCGTTTAGTCTTCCCTAAAATATGTTTTCCAAAATACAGTGCAAAGATTAATTGGCTTTTTATCTGCCTTATCTTACAGTGTGAGAATATGGATGATTCTGTTCTTCAGTGCCTTTTGTCTCTGCTAAGCTGTCTCAACAACCTCTTCCTCTTACTTAAGGTTATTTTCTAATCTTTGGCTCTTTTGGTTTTTTAATTATTTTGCAATTTTTCTCTGCTTACCCTTTCCGTTTGGATGTACAACCTCTACTAAATAAATTTTCCTAAAAGAAAATCGATAGGCTCTTTTTCTTTCTGCTAGCTTTAACATCCTTTTAAAGACTTTAAATTTTCTTACCTGCTTAGAAAGCCAAACTGCAAAATACCGATAGCCATTTTATTTCTTGCCAGACTACGTTCACTCAGTTGTTTTACCCAGATATTTTTAGTTATGGTAACATCAACCAAAAAAATACTTAGTCGGAAACAGTGTCTTCTCCCACCTTTCCTCCTCTTGCTCTCTACCTGTCTCGCTCTGCCTGTAGCCAAACATCTTAAGCTGTGGGTCAGGTTAAGGAATTCTCGTTCAAGTTTCAAAGTCTAGAAGTCCCATCAATGCCCAGAGTACGACATACGACATGGCAAATGCAATGCTGTTAAGCCTCCAGATTAACCCAGTACTAAAACCCACTTGCTGTTTTTCCTCAACACTGCTTTTGTCTGCTGGGCTCAAAAATCTGACTTTGATTTATTCCCCCCGCCATTAATTATTCTCAGAATTACCAAACTGACCTTTCCATTTGGCATAAGCGTTATTCGGTCCTTAAATCAAGGATACAAGAGTTTTTCTAATGCAATTTTGTTTCCATAGTGATCCTCAATTTCTGTGCAAAGTGAGAAGAAAAACCATTCTTAGCTGAATATGTTTGGGGGAAAATAGTTGTCAATGGTTTGGTTTAGTTTGTTGCTACAGAGAGACGTTCACTGACACAGAAATACTGTTATCTTGCCCTTTTCATGTAAATTGCACAGTATCTCTTAGGCAGCGTGATTATTGGTAGAGGTGCGTATTGTAGTGGGAATAGATCATTCTTAATTGCTTTGCTTGCATTTATGAGATCAGATGTGAGAAGTCGGGGTACACCTGTTGCATTGCTCAGTCTGTATCAATAGGTTTCCTGGGAAAAGATAATGTAGTATCTTACAGGTGTGTTGTAACATGGTGAAGTACAGTCTAAAGTAATTCTGTCGTTGATTTTTTTTTTTTCCTTCTGTAAATTTAATTATCCCAAAGATTCATGCTGATTTTCTGCTTTGAAAAGCTTTATTATCAGAGGAAGATGGAATAGGAATTGAAGGATGTGTTCAAAAGAAAAAGAGTAAAATTGTGACGTTTACAAATATAAGAAAACTCCAGTCTGAGTTAGTGTCTTTAGGCCATGGCTTCCCACAGCGTTAAGCTTTCTGGATATTTTATAAAGTTTTGCAGATTTAAATATGGGATTGATCATTCAGACAGCATTGCGAAGGTGAACACCCTACTGAGGAGGTGCATTCTCAGGTTTATGGGGTTGTGTTGGCTTTCAGTTGAAGTCTGCCTCCTCGTCAAATCTTGTAGTTATTTAAAGTACCCTTCATTGCCCTCTGTATCCTTAGATAACGTAGTGTTTGAACACCCAGTTTTATATCTTCCCTTCTCCTCTGTTGTATTTGCCATTTCCAGCAGGTGTATGACTGGAAGGGCTCTTTGAAAGCCTAAGTTACGTCAAAGGCTTTGCAAACCTGCCAGCTACTTTTATACGGCTGTTTATTTGACTTTTCTTTACAGTGACCTCCAAGGACTATTAATAACTTAATATTACTTTGTCCATTTGTATTAAAACTTGGTTCACAAAGTATTAAAATGCCTGGATGCTTTTCTCAAAAGATTGGCTTTATTCTCTTTGATGTACTTCGTTGTGTTTCTTCGTTAGGACCTGAGAGAAAGTTACAGCACACAGCAATTAGCCTTGGAGCAGCTCCACAGGATCAAACAGGACAAAATACGAGAGGTAGAAAAAAGAAGAGCTGAATTCGCACAGAAAAAGCGACTGGAAGATGAGGCTGCAAGGTACCATGTCTGAATGTATCAGTGTTGCAGTTTTTTAAAGCAAAAGAATGCTTTGGTGACTTTAAGACATTGATTGTAATAAGCAGGACTATCGGTAAAAATATATCCTAGTGAGTTGCCTTAGAGAAAATGTTTTGTATGGAGTACCACTGATACAAGATGGTTTGAATTTCCTCTTTCCAATCTGTTTTCATCTTCTTTAAAAAACAAACAAACAAACCACCTTATAATTCAGATAAACCACATAGTCACTTCTGCTACTAAGATTTTTAGCTCGTTAATAGATAATCCTCACACAGTTGAAATTCCTTATATTTTTCTGCCTTGTTTTGCTGGCCTTCAAAAGATCTGACCTATTGCCTTAAAAGCACTTCTGAGTGAGTAGGCACTGGTTTTTTGTCATGTATATCCAGACAGTTGTGGAATTGATACTTAAGACAATAGGAGGGGCATCGACTGCTAAATTCCTATGTTATCTTCAAAGGTGGGTGAGTGAGCAAGCTTTGAGGTTTAAATTTGGTTCCTTTTTTAGGAGGACAATGAGAAAATTCAAATATATGTCTGAGAGGATGGTCCCTTCATGGATATGTATATGTATATATCCCGTCATGTATCCTGTATGATCCTAGTTTTGCTCAGCCCAGCCTTGTATCAAGCGCTCAGACTTTTACTGTTCTCAACTCTTGGTTTCTCGTTGTCTTGTTCCCAACTAGTTTTCACGGAATTTTTTTTCAGAGTTGGAAGGGAGCTCTAGAGATCATCTAGTCTAACTCCCCTGGGATTGCCCAGAGCACATTACTCAGGACTGCATCCAGGCGGGTCATGAAAATCTCCAGAGAAGTGGACTCCACAACCTCCCTGGGCAGCCTGGTCCAGGGCTCTGTCACCCTCACCGTAAAGAAGTTTTTTCTCATATTTGATCGGAACTTCCTATGTTCCAACTTGTGCCCGTTACCCCTTGTCCAGTTACTGGGAACCACTGAAAAGAGTCTGGCTCCATCCTCCTTAAACCCCGCTTTTAGATACTTGTAAACATTAATAAGATCTCTCCTCAGCCTTCTCTTCTCCAGGCTAAAGAGTCCCAGCTCTCTCAGCCTTTCCTCATAAGGGAGATGCTCCAGTCCCTCAATCGTCTTAGTTGCCCTACGCTGGACTCTCTCCAGTAGTTCCCTGTCTCTCTTGAACTTGGGAGCCCAAAACTGGACACAGTATTCCAGTTGTGGCCTCACCAGTGCAGAGTAGAGGGGGAGGATGACCTCCCTTGACCTGCTGGCCACACTCTTCCCTATGCAGCCCAGAATTCCATTGGCCACCTTGGCGACAAGGGCACATTGCTTGCTCATGGATAATTTACTGTTCACCAAGACCCCCAGATCCTTTTCTTCAGAGCTGCTTTCCAGCAGGTCCACCCCTAACCTATACTGGTGCCTGACATTCTTCCTCCCCAGGTGCAGGATCCTACATTTGTCCTTGTTGCACCTCATTAGGTTCTTCTCTGCCCAGCTCTCCAGCCTGTCTAGGTAACGATGGATGGCAGCATGGCCCTCTGGGGTGTCAGCCACCCCTCCCAGTTTGGTATCATCAGTGAACTTGCTGAGGATACACTCTGTCCCCTCGTCCAGGTCGTTGATGAATACATTAAACAATACTGGTCCAAGTATTGGCCCCTGGGGGACACCGGTGGTTACAGGCCTCCAACTTGACCCTGCTCCATTAATCACAACCCTGTTTTCTTTTGTTTCACTGATCAACAAAACATAGATTACAGGGTTTGATTCTGGCTATCTTAAGATGCCACTCTGTTTTTCTTCCTACTAGAGGAAAACCAGTTCCTACTGGATCCTATCATGTGCTTAAAACACAATAAAATGACCATCAGCTGAGTAGACCTCTCACAGTGATTTGATGAAGCAGTCTGCTCTAGGCGTGATCCCTTCTCAGCAACCTCTTCAGAAGGTGGCCCAAGGGTTTGGTCCACTCTTTTCAGAAAAAAGGTCTTGACAGCTAAAATACAAAGATTTTTAAGGGCGTTGAATTGGATAATAACTTCTTTGGAGAGATAAGGCACAGAATACAATCTGAATAATTTTGGAGAATAGTCAGATTTCCAGAATTCTGTCTGATGAAGAGTGTGGCCATGGCGGGGATAAGCATATTGAATAGCTTACAACTGCTGAAAGCAAAAAATTAAAGCAACAAACGTCATTATGCAAATGCTATTTTTATGTATGTACCAGAGTGAAATGTTGTTATTAATCTGTTTGGAAATCTTAGTTTCCAGTTGTGAGATTTGGATGCTCCCTTGGTGGACAGCCTAAACCCACCTTTGTTCAATTAACAGATCACTTCTTGCTCATCAGGCTGTAGGTGAGCGGAAGTGCCCGTGGAGGCACTGCAGTGGCAGTGTTTGTATACCAAGAATTTTAATCCATTTGTTATTTATATGTGAAATATACTGGTGCTTTTGTTAAGACAAAGCATGGTCTCCTGTGGAAGAACTTATTGCCCGGAGAGGGGAGTGATCAATATCATAGACTCAGTTTTACTGACAAGTGCAGACAATTACTCTATAAACACCGTCTCATTCATTTTCATATGAACGTTCTCCAACCTCTCTCTTATTCTTTCAGGAAAGCAAAACGTGAGAAGGAGAACCGATGGCAGGAAAATATCCGAAGGGAAGAAGAAGAGAAAAAGAAGCGATTGGAGGAAGAACGAATGCAGGAAAAAGTTCAAGAAAAGCTCAAAGCTGAAGAAGCAGCTGCTCTGATGAGAGAAAGGGAAAATAAACAACAGCTTCATGCAGAGGAGGAAAAAAATAGGCAAGCCACCATCCTGAGAGAGACAGAACAACAAAGGCAGAGGCAACTGGAAGAAGATAAAAGAAAGCAAGAACAAATTGCAAAAGAAGCCGAGGAGAGGCGTAAGCAGAACGAAGAAATAAAGAAGATAAAAGTGACCAGCTCTCAAGAGGTGGAGAAACGCACTTCTAAATTAAACGTAAATGAGAAGTTTGCAGATCTGTTGAAACCAACAGAGGGTAAAAGTCTTAAGCCACCCTGGAAAAATGAAGGTAATCGTAGTCTGTTAGATTTTTTTGCTTTAATGGTTCTTATTTTCCTGAGCGTTATTTCATTCTTTAAATATATTGTTGTTAACCAAGGAAACCTGGTCTAGTGGAAGGTGTCCCTGCCTGTTGCAAGAGGGTTGGAACAAGATGATCTTTTAGGTCCCTTCCAACCCAAGCCATTCTATGATAATGTGACATGATGGGCAGGCTTATTGTCTAAAATATTATTTAAAATAAAAAAAAAAAAAAAAAGAGGAGCAGTGTTTCATGTCTTTACTAAGTTATAAATCATCCTGTTAACCTAGGTTACTTCTATCAGTTTTCAGCACCTATGACTGATGACAAATCTTCCAGTGATCACAGTCAACAGATCACAGATGCTGGAAAGAGTAATAATTTAGCTTTTCCCTGAGGCCTGCCCATTCTATCATTAAAGCAGAGCGCTAATGTGGAGTTTTGCTCAGTGATGAGTGGATGGGCAGGTAACACTCATCAAAGTGATTTATTATCATTGAAATCTAGTTTATTTCTGTATTACTCAATGCCTCTTATTAAAAAGCAAAGATCTGAATGACTAGACCTAACTCTAGTTGTAGGGTTTTGAAAAATACTGGTTTAAGAATGCTTTTGCTGAAGGCAGTTTTGATTAGTTCCATCCTTCATTAGTTCTTGTCAGTTTTTATTAGCCGCTTTCACCACTGAGTTCAGCAAGAACCAAATTAGAACAGTGCTGAAGGGTATTTGCACACCTCAGCTATACTTTGTAAAACATTCACTGTCAGCAGCATCAGTCACGGACTTGGAGAACAGAGATGCAAAGAAAACAGAAAGCATGATACTTTGCTATTTTAGGTTTCAAAGTAAAATCTTCACACGTGCTGCTGAACACTTACTGTAGCAACAGTGGTGTCTTTTCAACTTGGAAAACTATAATTGTGTTAAACCAGACTATATTAAAGCACTGGCCTAGCCAGAGCAGTTTGACGAGGAAAGATAAGGAGATAAAGATGTCATTTTTTTGGCTTCAGAAGACAGTGCATTTTATTGCCTGTGTTATGTTTACTATGATTAGCGCGTTTAAACTCTTGCGTTGTCTGCGTCCCATCAGCCTGTTGTAGCTAGTGATCTCCTTTGATACTTGCATAGTGTCTTTGGGGCACAAACTGTTCTCTTCTTACGTTCATACCTGTTGCTTAGAATAACGGGGTTCCAGCTAAGCACGTGCCTTTCAGCTGCATCAAAATGGTGACTAGTTTTGTTATCCTTTTAGGCAATGCAGTTGGTGTCTCGGAGTCTAGGAATTCGGTTGCCTTGGTAAATTACAGAGCTTTATATCCATTTGAAGCAAGGAATCACGATGAAATGAGCTTTAATACTGGAGATATAATTCAGGTAAGATTTGCCATTCACATTTAACTTGCAAAAATCATCCCCCCTTCCCTGGCTTTGAGATACACAAGGTCTTAAGCATCAAAAGCATTATGTTGACGTATTTTAAGGCTTACTCAAAATTTAACTTTAAATTGGTTTGCCTTTTTTT
The DNA here is from genome assembly GCF_963924245.1 of Chroicocephalus ridibundus. Taxonomy (NCBI): domain Eukaryota; kingdom Metazoa; phylum Chordata; class Aves; order Charadriiformes; family Laridae; genus Chroicocephalus; species Chroicocephalus ridibundus. The sequence goes on along the minus strand of NC_086286.1, from coordinate 121,313,450 downwards.
TTTTCTTCTTTTTCCTTTTTTTTTTACAGGTGAAATTAGGATTAGTTCAGCTAAAATCTTTCAATGGAGCTTATACTTCCTAGAGGTGTTGAGAATCTGTGTAAAATAACAATAGTGACTGCTAAACGTAAACTTTCTAAAATTAGTAGATCAGGAACGATATCATTGTTGCAGTTCGTTGTACGTATACAGGTTGGCCTCTGAGTATCTGCTTGAAATATGAGCATAGTAAATAGAGGCATTAATTATTAATTAATGGTATTTGAATTAAAATAAAACTAGTTATTTAACAAGTAGATGTGAAAGGTTCTTCTGAATCTTAATACCATTTTCTAATGTATTTTTAACATAGACTTCTACCTCTTGTTGGCTGGTCCTTTATGACTGTTCCCTGAGGCAGATATCCATAGTAGTTTATTCTGCGCCCATTCTTTGTTGCACTTTTCTGGATTCAGCTGAATATGCTGTCTGTAATATTACAGCAGCACTGTAAGATTGGGAATGTCTTCTGACATCTCAGTAATTTATGTCACTTGTCAGCATACGTGTTTTTGGAAGGGTGTGCATGCATTCAGGTGGACTGTGAAAACTGATTTACAGCTATGGTAATACAATTGAGATAGATACATAATTAATATGTATATCTAATATATAAGTACATATGGTTCCTCCTCAATCAGACTACAAGTGATGTAGGTAGGGGATAAGGGAGAATTTACAAAGCAATGTGGTACAAACTATTAAAACACTTCAGTATTAGCTTTCAGTTTGACAGCGTTAAATCACTTATTTGCATTTTCATACCAATGAAGCATGGAAGAGGGAACAAGAGAAGTAGGTTTTGTTTTGGCTTCCTTCTCGGATATAATTAACTGTGTCATTTAACTACTGATAATTTATTTTAGAAATAGGCTAACAGCTGCTGCCGCCTCCTCCTCCTCTTATAGCCCAAACCTCAGCCAAGCTAACTAGCTGATAATATTTGATGAGCTGCTAATTTTTAGCTAATTTTGACTAATTTGCAGCATAATGGAGGCTTCAATATTGCTATGAATGTTTAAGGGTGTTCGATACTTCATCGCATAGTAAATAACAGAATTTTTGGACGTGTTTTGGATGGAGTCAGATGACACGGTTAATTATATCTGTAAGCAGAACTGCAGCAGTTGTTTTTGTGCGCTGGCAGCCACTGCCTCTCGGCTGCGCATTTGGCAAAATACAACGCAATGCACTGTAATTTTTGGCAAGCCAGAGTGGCTCCAGGTATAGTAGATGGTCCCCAAGGTGCATGTTTGGGGCTCATTTGAAGGAACATAATGTCTTTGAGGCCTGTCTCTGCCTGTGTCTAAGCCCAGTGCAGTTGCCTCATCACCCTGTCTCTTGAACAGAGCAAAATCAGCTCAATTCTGAAAGGGAAGAGAATGAAAATGCTGATCTTTGTGTGAGTGCTGCTCACGCTCAGGGTGCCAGCAGGTGCTGCCGCACGGGGTGCCCTGTTTGTTTTACATCGCTAATTGTGTTTTCTTTGTATTTATTCCCCTGTCCATAGGTTGATGAAAAAACTGTAGGGGAGCCTGGTTGGCTTTATGGGAGTTTTCAAGGACATTTTGGTTGGTTTCCATGCAATTATGTAGAAAAAATACCAGAAGGAGAAAAATCTTTGTCTCCTAAGAAGGCCTTACTTCCTCCTACAGTATCTTTATCTACTACCTCAGCTGCTTCAGAGTGAGTTTTTGTTCTGTTTGTGTTAAAATTGCTTTTTCTAAATTTAGCTGACACATAATGTGCTGTGTAGTTTCACTTGGTGTTTGTTTTAAAAATATAAATGCAGAAAACTTAGTGAAGAACCTGCCTGAAAGTCTTAGCTTGGAAATTTTGATAGTCTGCTTCACGTTGTATAGCATATATGTTTAAAAAAAAAATGTTACTGTGCTTGAGGTACTTTTTAAATAAAAATAGTAATGTATTAAATATGCGTGTATTCAATTCGCAGACCACTTTCACCAAGCAAACCTGCAGAAGAATCTGATTACCAAAACATACCTTTTTCTAACCTGAATGTTAATACAGCATGGCAACAGAAATCAGCTTTTACTCGCACTGTGTCCCCGGGATCCGTTTCGCCCGTTCACGGCCAGGTATATTGTGTGAGAGTGGAGAACCTTCTGTAGTTTAGATTCATGTTAATAAAAGAGATTTAAAGAAAAACCAAAACAAAATATGCCTTTTCTAATACTGGCCTCGCTGAACATGCTAGAGGTTAAAGAAGCTATTCTGAATGCTCCACTGGTGTGCATTGACGTAACACCATGTGTTTCCAGGGAGCAAGAAGACTCATGTATGTTTGATAACTCTAAAATCATTTTCACCTGTAATTAAACACACGAGATGTTGTTAACAAATGAGAAACAGAGTTGAGAGATTGTTCCTCAATCAGCAGCTTGTATACATCAACGTAAAACGTTGTTGACCATACAACAAATTATTCAGCCATCATTTAGGGATGAAGTTGCTTAAACTTCAGTCAAAGATATATCAGTTTCTTTGTTTGTGTTTAACACTTGCACCATTTTGGGGTAGTGTGGTTGACCAACATCTCCACTTCTGTCTTAACAGGGGCAGCCTGTCGAGAACTTAAAAGCACAAGCACTTTGCTCTTGGACTGCAAAAAAAGATAACCACTTGAATTTTTCAAAAAATGATATCATTACTGTCCTGGAGCAGCAGGAAAACTGGTGGTTTGGAGAGGTACACGGAGGAAGGGGTTGGTTTCCAAAATCATATGTCAAGCTCTTGCCTGGGAGTGAAATCAAGAAAGAGGAGTAAGTGCGACTTTTTCTTTTACTCAACGGTTTGAAAAATAGGTGGTTTAGAGTGCAAAATTCTTGCAATGCTGTAAAGTGCAGAATATAAATACCATTTATAATTGACACCATGCCGTTTTAGGCTTTTATTATTTTGTTCTGGCAAGCCAAGTAATGTTAGGCTCACTGCTGTGTAAATAGACAGTCTTCCAAGGCTGAGTGCTGTGAAAATTCAGGGGTGTTTGATTATTCATCAAGTGCCAGGCTTTGTTTTGGTTCATTACGGAGTCAGCTCTCTTGCAGTGTAGTTGCGTTCTGCCTCTGAAGGTGCCGATTTCTGAGTGACCTACAAATAATTGTAAGCTCGTGAGGCACATCTTGCAGAAATAGTGTATTTTTCTTTACTTGACTAGATCATTATGTCCATTCTAATGCTGCAAGGTAACTGTTCAGGTAATAATTCAAAGTCTGGTTACTGCTGGGATGGCTGCACCGTTGTATGTGAATTGTTCTTTTCATGTGTTACAATAAAAGTTCGTAGAAATTCTCTAGAATGAGAGAGTTTAGATAAAATCTTTAATTTGTACTTCTTTTGGAGAGAGATGTGTATATATATATTCTCATCTTTCATCACTTTACATTTTTTGAAGCAGTGTGCTCGTGGATGCCGTTCATATCTTAAATATCGGTAATACCTGTCACTGTTTGACAGTCAGGGAAGTCCTTGCAATTACTTCAGAGGCAATACCAACTTTGAGATAACCAAAGTCAGCTTAGTCTCACCCTGATAAAGAGATTTGTTCTTGATCAGCCTTTCAGTTACCCAGACCTTTTTTTCTTTCTGCAGACCAGAAGCTATTTACGCAGCTGTAAACAAAAAGCCTAACACACAGTCTTACGCAGCAGGAGAGGGTAAGACAGCGTGAAATGTGCTACTTAATGATACAGTCTGTTTCTGCTTAATAGCATGTGAATAAGCTTAAATATGTCAAGAGTTTCTGAGCCAGCCTTTTAATGCTTGTCCAAAAGACCCAGTGCCAATGTTGAGCTACCGATATGAGAACTCTAACACAGGAGCTTAAGTAAAGCTTGTAACTGATTCAGGTTGAGCATAGGCCTGGGTTTTGGTTTTGTTTTTAAGACTTTTGCTCAGGCATTAATTTATTTCTGAAAACTTAAATATGTCTCATACCCATAAGCCGAGTTCTCTTCCTGCTGTTCTCTACTGTATTACACTGAATTGTAGAGACGTAAGAAGGGACTTTTAGTCTCCTGAGTGTAAATCATTCTCTTTTAATCAGCAGGGTGTAGAGAAAACAAATATTACTGGAGAAAAATTTGTGGGAAGCACTTTCTAAGCCTTTTAATCTAGTGTATCTCCATGTTTCCCCAGCGATATTTTAATTCCACTTGTGTTTTTCATTTTTGCTGCGTTAGTCAGCTAAGAATGGTTGTAATCAGGTTTAGGTGTGGAATATACACGCTTGCTGTGAAACACAGGGTGGAATACTTAATGCAAGGGATGAGTGTTCGAGCTGCGGTCTGCCGGCCTCTGCTGGTCTGCAGGATGACCACAGGGTAGTAACTCTCACCGTGCCAAATTCATCTGTCCGTACAAAGTTGTGTAGCTGTAATTCAGAGTTGTAAGCGTGAGGCGAGATGTGATTACAATCACGCAAGTAGGTAGGTTGGTTGACAAACTTGTGAAGACATGATCCACGATATGAACACACTGATGAAAGCTGATATCAAAGATACCTTTACTTGCATCTGACGTACTTTTATCCTCCAATCTGAAACTATTGTCTCCTTCTTTGTATGTGCTGTTTGCACAGAGTATGTTGCGCTCTATTCATACTCAAGCTCTGAGCCTGGTGACTTGACTTTCACGGAAGGTGAGGAAATCCTAGTGACCCAGAAGGAAGGGGAATGGTGGACCGGGAGCATTGATGGCAGAACTGGAATCTTCCCCTCCAATTATGTCAGACCAAAGGATCAAGACGTGAGTTCGTATTCTGACAACTAACGCGTGATGCTTTCTCTCAATTTTATTGGTACTGGTATTGATATTTAGCTCTTAGATAGTGATCTTAGGCAGAGATTAATGTGCTTGACAGAAAAGAAAAGCTTAGGTAGCTTGAGTGCTAAATCAGTGCTCTAGCCACAGCGTCATGCTGTCTCTCTCCATACAGGATTTTTAAATATGGGCTCAAAATTAAAATCTCGGTGTGCTTTTCTGCCCACATCCTTAAAGTTGGTGTAAACTCTACTGTTTTTATTGTACATTAAAAGACGATTGTTGTGTCTTTGTAGGCTTCTAGTAATGCTGGCAAAACTGGAACAATAAATAAGAAACCTGGTGAGTGTGTGATAACTTTTTATCATTTAGGACGGTTTCTTAAGTAACTATGAGCATTTAGGTTCATAGCAGTGTTGTAATGGTGGGCTAATGTGCTTAGCTGCAAGATATGTACCAGGATATTTCTGTGGATCTAGCTCTTACTGTAATGAAAAAATAACAAATGTAATGAAAAAAATAACAAATACTATGAATATATTATCTTTTCAGAAATTGCTCAGGTTACTACAGCCTATGCTGCATCAGGATCTGAACAGCTTAGTCTTGCTCCAGGACAGCTAATACTTATTCTGAAGAAAAATGCTAGTGGATGGTGGCAAGGAGAGTTGCAGGTAATTACTGAAGGAGAAATAATTGGGACTTCATGAAAGGCAAGGAGGTGATCTTGGGTTTAACTGAGAAAACAACTAAGTATAGCATTCTAAAAGCTGGCCAGAAAGTTATTTTTATCTTGTGTAAACCATATTTGGGGAAAACCAAGTTTTTTATTAAATCTTGAGTTGTTGGGGATTTTTGTTTGGTGGTTTTTTTTTTGGTTTTGGGGTTTTTTTGGTCATAGAAAATAGTAAAACTGTCAGTGAACATATGCATGGGAGGGGGAAGAGGGATGTTGACAGTTAATAAATCGGTTACAATTTTAATTGGTAAAACACTAAACTGTAAAATTATTCTAAAGAAAGAACAGGAATTCTTGGAAGTTGGAGTTGGAAGCTAGTTTATTATGAAGGTTGCTGTTCCCACTTTTCTCCTTTTCTCACCTAGTGATGAATTTCTAGTCACAAGGGTTGAGGGTGCAGTTACATGACGTTCTTCTTAAATCATAATTGATATTTTGACTTTTGGAGCCCTGTGGATCTTGTCCATAACAGCCTTCATCTTTGCAACCAATGCAAAAAATTAAGTCACAATCTTGTAATGTCTCTGTTACCCTTTTCTTTAGCTGAATTTTAGCTGAATCTGCAGCGTTAGCCTGAATTTAAACACGTTACTTCCAATACTGAATGCTATTTCCAATATTGGGATTGAACAGCACAATACAAAGTTCTGTCCCCTTGATATCACTTAACTGGCCTTTACCAAGGTATTCTACAGCCTCACACGCTCCGTTTTGAGTGAACACTTGTTAAAACCTATCTTCCTTCTCCAACAGCTAGAGCAGGGCTGATCTAACTATTCAGCATCTGTTTTTAAAACCAGCCTGCTTTACAGATACAGGAGGAGAGAGCACAGTGAGCAAGCTGAGAAATCGCTGCCCTGAGTTTCTGTGAATTAACAGCAGTGGAAAATTTATTCATAGTATGTGCAAAAAAAATAAACTCAGAAAACAATGAATAGAATAGTTTGTATTTTAAGAAAAGTAGGTTTGGTGCTGGTTCAAGAAGAAGCCTCAAAGAATCCAAAAAAAAAAAAAAAGAAAAAAGAGGAGGGGAGGGAAATTAAGATACGTAATTGTCAATTCTTGCTAGTTTGATTTTGTTTTTTGTTGTAATACAGCTCACTCCGCAGCTGCTGCTTTCTAAAATCTATGCTCACTTTTACATCCTGACTTTTTTTGTGCACTCTGAAGTATATTTGTTTCTTCAGTGTGTGCGGAGACCGTCTTTACTTGTGGGACTCAAAAACACAAAGACTAAAAACTAAGGAAATTCTTTTCGAAGTCTCGCTGCTGGACTAGGTAGGAAGTGATACCAAATGCTTAGGTCAGGATTTTCAAAGCAGCTTATGGTAATTGTTACCTCCGTTCTGGGTATCTCATTAGAGACTCCTTATATGATGCATAAGTGGAATGTTCATAGAGCAGATTTTCAGCCCTATAATTAAATAGTGCACTGAAATAATTAGCTGCACTTGAAAATTTTGGATTAATACATTTACCAAAACATATTAAAGTGCAGCTTTATTTGAACTGGGTTGTTTTATCCTTTAGCCAGATTTTTTTTCCTTTTGAGATCTATTTACTACTTAGTGGGTGTTTGGAAGCCTGACTTTTTGTCTTTTGTTGGCAAAACCGTGTAACGTATTTGTTGCCTTTTTTACAGTCTGTACACTATTTGGTTTCTTAATTATGTAATAACCATTTTAAACATTTACAGGCAAGAGGGAAAAAGAGACAGAAAGGATGGTTCCCTGCCAGCCATGTGAAATTACTGGGTCCGAGTAGTGAAAGAACCACATCTGCTGCTCCCTCAGGTGAGGGGGGGGGGCGGGGGGGGAAAGGACTTTGTATTTCATTTAGAGTATTTTATGTAACTGCTTCAATTGTTCAGATACTAATGTGAATTACATAACTAGCGTAATACTGTTAATGGCCGTATCTGATAGCGGTGTCATAGAATCACAGAATCGCCTGGGTTGGAAGGGACCTTTCAGATCATCTAGTCTAACCATCAACTTAACTCTGACAAAAACCATCACTAAACCATATCTAAGCACTATGTCTGCCCGTCTTTTAAACACCTCCAGGGATGGTGACTCCACCACTTCCCTGGGCAGCCTGTTCCAATGCTTGACAACCCTTTCAGTGTAAAAAGCTTTCCCAATATCCATCCTAAACCTCCCCTGGCACAACTTGAGGCCATTTCCTGTTGTCCTGTCACCTGTTAGTTGGGAGAAGAGACTGCCCCCCCCCCCCCCCCCCCCCCCGGCTACCCCCTCCTTTCAGGCAGTTGTAGAGAGCGAGAAGGTCTCCCCTCAGCCTCCTTCTCTCCAGGCTGAACACCCCCAGCTCCCTCAGCCGCTCCTCACAAGACTTGTGCTCCAGACCCCTCACCAGCTCCGTTGTCCTTCTCTGGACCCACTCCAGCACCTCAACATCTTTTTTGTGGTGAGGGGCCCAAAACTGGACACAGCACTCAAGGTGGGGCCTCACCGGTGCTGAGTCGAGGGGGATGATCACTGCCCTCATCCTGTGTCACTGTGGAAGGTAGTGTCCTAGTCAGAGTTTGTGTTCAGCTCTTATCTCTGTCCAAGAAAGGTAAAATCTCCCAACTTCTTAATCAAACCAGTTCTTCATAGGGTCCCTCCTTAGCATATACTGTCCTCTACGTACCTTACAAGAGAATGTCTCAGTCATACAAAGATGTTTATATCCAGAATCTGTGAGGATCAGCAGTCCATCTTCTATGGCAAGAGCTTTTTAATTTTGCTGAGTCCACCGAAGAGCCACACTCTTCTCATTTGAAAACCCCATGTTTCCAAATGCTAGCAGAAATCTTACAGAAAACTAACAGTCATGGGCAAACACCTTGGAATTACATGCACTGCTCCTTGTAATGAGGGAGACTAAGCAGGAAGTTTCCACTAAATTTTTCCATTTGAGTGGCCAGGTACAAATGAGATTATTTCACAGAAAATGACATTTTTTTGGTTCTGCATGCTTAAAGCGTGCTGTTCTCCACAGCTATGATTTGCCTCTACAGCAGCTTCCTGGGTGTTGCTGGACAGGACTTCCCGTTGACTAAACGAGCAGCTCACAATTAGCTAATGCATGTTTCCTCTGCCGTTGCCATGTTCTTCTCACAAGTATCAGCTATGAGATAATCAGACTCACTTGCTTTTTGGAGCCAGTAAAAGAGATAGAAGCATACTTGATTATATTTTAAAATGTTTAGAAGGTCAATAGGTGCTGTACTAATAGAATCAATTTGCTGTATAAATGCATAGATATGTAAAGTGGAAATAAAGATTGCTGCCTGGCATAATTAGAAAAGAGTAAAAGGAAAGGGAGGACGGTTCCAGGTCAAGATAAGATCATGTGGCGTTTTTCTTATGTAACAGCGTATGTGAAATTGTTGTTTCTTTCCTGTGGTTACATAAAACGCTCAAAAAGTCTTGATACTTGTGTAACAGTGTTCTGCTATTTCTGTTTTTTCTTCCTAGTGTGTCAAGTGATAGCGATGTATGATTACATGGCAAACAATGAAGATGAGCTCAGTTTCTCCAAAGGGCAGCTTATTAATGTATTGAGCAAAGATGACGCCGACTGGTGGCAAGGAGAAATCAGTGGTGTGACAGGTCTCTTCCCCTCAAACTATGTGAAGATGACCACAGATTCTGATCCAAGTCAGCAGTGTAAGCAGCTTTTATTTTTTTATTCATTTCATTACTTTATTTCAAAGGTGCATCGCTATTCTTCTGCTTTGTGTTTAGAATTCAGAGTTCCGGGCATCAGCTGAATTTATTGGTACTTTAAATACCTTTCCTTTAAATACTTTACTATAGTAATAAGTACTTTAAACGCTTTTCTATTGAACCTACAAACAACCAGCACGTTACCAACCAGCCAGCGTGTAACTGCAAGAGTGGAGAATGAGCTAAGAGACTAGATTTGGTAGGTGTTCCTCTTCCACTAAAGGCGCTGACGTTTGATGACTGGGAGTCAGTGCAGGCATACCATGCTCAATTACAGAACTTGCTCAAGTTTTATAAAATATGAAAGTCTCTGCTATAGTCGTCTTTAACTTTATTTAAACTTAAGTAAAGATAACCACAGAAAGGATAGGGAAAAGATTCTAGCATTGGCAAGTGATCTGTCCCTATGGTATACACGTGTCTCGGCTCCCAGCGATCCAGCTCTCATCCAGTTCTGAGAAAGCAGATCTGTATCAAAACACACGTTAAGCTGAAAATTATCATCAGCAGGTTGAGAACTGAATGCTAGAATATACACCTATCTGACACTGAAAATTTTCTCGATCTTTTTCACGTGTAGAAAACACTATAAGGTTTCTGGTGCCTCCCACACACACCCACCGTTTTTTGGCCCCTCTCCCCAGAGAAAATTACCACCACTTTCACTCCCTCAGCTTTTCATCCTGGGGCACTGTGATTAAACCAACTTTTGTATCAACCCATGGCATCAGTGGGTTTGGGAAGATATCTTACTGTAAAAGTTGCTCTTTTGACAAAACAAGCCTTGTCCCTTCACTGACTATTTTTTCCCTAGACATCATTTGTCGTTTTCTCAGGATAAAAACATGCAGCCAGCGGGCTGGTTGAGGTAGACTCTTAATACTCTCTAGCTACTGTGTAAAGACCAGTTTGCGCTTAAGATTTGATCAACAGAGTTGTGTTCTTACAGAAGGATTCACGAACTTGGTAATGAAAGTACAGCTTGGATTGGAAAGTTAAAATATTTTCCCTGGGTAGCTTGTTGTGGTACCTGGGCAAAATACAGTATGCACCATTTTCGAGGTTTTCTTTTTAGCTAAATTACATCTGTGCTTACATTTTTAGTAACACGTTGATGATTTTTTTTTTTTCTTTTAATGCTGGTGTGGCTGTGGTGTCAAAAACTTCTGCACTTAGATTTACCTTAACATTCTTTCCGTTAGGCGTATCTAAATCGTTGAAATGATCCTTTTAAAGTTTGTGTTTGTTTCGTTATTTGAATAGAGACAAAAATCTCAATTTTGAAGAAGTAGCATTGGCTAAATCCAGATGGGCTATAAAACTAAGATTCTGGCTGCATGTTAAAACTTTCTGCATTTTCAAAAATGATAGAGAGATTAGCTTATCACACCAGGTGTGTTTGCATTTAGACTTATGGAGCTGAGTGTGGTAAGTGCAAGATGATTACACATACCACTAATTTTCAACAAAAGCAGTGCTGAGATCACGCTGTAATTGGAAGCATTTGATGTGATGACTCAGTTTTTCTCACTGGTTGCTGATATGTCATCCGCCTGTCTTTTTCTCAGATTTCAATGTCGTGAAGTAAAAATATTTCCATCCACATCAGATTTTGGCACAGAATTTTCCTTTGAAAGTACATTGATAAAGGTCAGCCGGTGGCAGGCAGATGAGCAGATGTGCAGCAGGTCATCTGTACATCATTGTGAAATTTTTGTCGAAGAAATAATGTGTTTGGTGTGAAGCAGATCTACTGGTGCTTAACTAACAAAATCCACCTATTGGTGAATGAAGAATGTGTTGAATTTTTATTTTTTTTTTAAATTCTCTGAGTATTTCAAATAAGCTAGTTTATATATCAGTTTTGTGCTGGGATTTGCCACTTTTTTTTTTAATGATATTAAAACATAGGCATTTGGAAACTGCAGGGGAAAACCCTGCTTAAAGTCCAGAGCCTGCTCAAAATCAACATGGCTCGTTAGCTCAAGCTCAGCCCTGTGCAAATGCTGTTACACAGATTTCGGCTGGGCTGCTTTCCATTGGCGTGAGGTCGGAGCTGGTAAGTTGAGTTAGCAGTAAGCTAGTGCTGTACCATTCTTCTGTAACCAGAGAAATATTTAATGATGTAACGATTGAACTTTCCAACTTGCTTGGATTCCCTTTAAAATAATTTTTGCTCTTATTTAAATATAGTGCAGAAACTCTCACTAGTATTCTTGAGAAATCTCTAAGGAATCGTCCCACAGAAATGTTGATGTGGCCCTCTAGGGACCAGCTTGGAGATATGACAGAATATAATTTTAAAAATGCAGTGTTATATTTTAAAAGAATTGTTAATCTGAGTATTGTAATGTTTCTGTTGAAGAGTAGCAGTTTCTCCCCCTGCCTCTTCTAGACGGTCAAACGTAATGGTATTTGAAAGGGAGCAGACAGATTGGGTTTACTCAAATAGGTTTGCAGCTTTGGAAAATTCTGCTTTTCCCTTAAATTAAACTCTGTTATATGGACCACCTTTGTACCCAGAGTCTTTCCTGGGACTTACTAGTTATAGCTGTAATGGCAAACTTCCCTAGCAAAGAAGGAAATTAGAATCGTAGAATCCTTTAGGTTGGAAAAGACCTTTGAGATCACTGAGTCCAACCATTAACCTAGCACTGCCAAGTCCACCACTAAACCATAAACTTAGGTCAGCGAGATGTTTCTTCTCTTAGGTTGCTGAACTAGCTCTCTGAAGAGAATAAGCTGTGCTGACAAGACAACTTTTCCTGTCGGTGTAGCTGCGCATCCTGCCACAGGGTCTCTGCAAGGAAAAAACTCAAGGAAGGGTGTCCTAGGTCTGTCAGCAGGTCTCTCAAATACAGCCGAGTTCTGGTGATTGCAGAACACAAAATACTTGAGAGTCGTGCTCTCAGTGACCTTGGTGATGATTGGAGTTATTCATGATTTAATGACATTTTAATAGCAGTCCTTACAGCAATAGGACTCCTCATAAAGAATAAATAAGATATGCAGGAGGTTTCAAAATATAAATAGCTATAGATTTAAAGTAAAGGAACATGCATAATCTTCTGTTCTTTGTTGAGTGCTTGCTCAACCACTCAGGGTCAGATCTTTTGTGTATTGCCAGTACCTGTCTAAGACGTGTCTACCAGGTTTTCTCCCTGTTCTTCCCAAGGGCTGTGTAAGGCCAGGTAGACATGGTGCACTTACCCCTTTACGCTTCTTCCTGATCGCCTGGAGATAATTTTGTCATTTCAGCCAGTTCAGCCTTAAACAGTTTCACTTAGAAACTTGTTCTCTCCTTATCTGTTGTTTTTTTTCAGCGAGATGTTTTTTTTTTTTTCAGTTTTTCTTCTTACCCATAGGACCGGTCTGAGCCTTGTCCCTGTATTTTCTGTAGTTGAAGTTTTCTCCCCACACGTCCCTCCGATGGAGGCAAGACAGATGCTCCAGCTACATCTGCATACTCGGTTGCTGGCTGTCTCTTAGTGTTAGAGCTCTGTTCATCTCTCAGAGGCGTTCTTGCCGAGAGCTGGATGACTCAGCCGCGTGGATGTACCTGTGCTCAGTGTGCAGAGCCTCCTAGCTCATCTGATCTGAGAGGTCTCCTCTCCCTTGGTTACGTTGGTCTTTCACAGAGCTGAATCTTCTACCAGTTCTTTCTACTCTAATGTATGTATAATTATTGTTTCTCTTCGCTCTTTTTAATTTTCGTAGCCCAGCGTTGCTGCAGTTCCTCAGGCACCTAAGTTACTCCTTCAGGCGCTTAGACTTGAGCTCCAAGTAGTCCCCGTAAGCACCTCCACCTCCCATTTAAACCTGCCCGCTCTGCCTTCTGACAGCGCAATGGCAAAAGTTGGTTAGACTGGGAACAGATCCTCTCTCTGCAGACTGTTCTTGACACGCGTATGTTGACAGTGTGAATTTCCTGGTGTTTGTAGTAATACCACTAGATTTGCCTAATTTTTTCCTCCTCAGACCTTACTTACAGATGGGACACGTTAGAGACATGAGGCAAGTCCTGCCCTTTCATCAACAAGGATCTGTATTTCCAGAAGTTTATCTCCATGCACAAAAGATCATTAGTAATTCCTGTCCACCGCTATCTAATGAATGAAGCTGACTGATTTTTCAGGGGTGTTCGTAGTGAAAAAACAGCTTCCGAACATGCTCGTGGCAGGTGCATTTCTGTGTCTCCATATGGAAAACAGTTATTGGAGTTCTCTAGTTACTGCCAAGTACCTTCTCTTTATGAGTTTGTGGTATCAGTGGCTTTGAGGTGTTGCATGTTGCAGGTCCACGTTCATTTTTTTAACACATGAAGATGAATAATTTGTTCTAAGATTTGACTCAACAGCTCCAGAATTTTCCCCCTTTTAGCAAGGATCGAACACAAAGTCAGTCCCTTAGTTCACAGTGACGTAGTCATTTTGTAATTCGAAACCTGTTTGATCGTTGTCAGTGAGGTGTGGTAAAGCTTCCAGGTTGAAGCCCTGGGGTGTGGAATAGTCGCTGGGTCGCCCGCAGGGTGCGTGCAGCTGCAGCCCACCTCATACCTCTGCCTTTAAGGTGACTTTGCAGCACCTCTTCTCGGCCCTGAGACCTTGGTTTCTGACGGGTGTGTCGAGTGATGTGGTACGTCCTACTTCACGGACACATGTTACTGGAGACAAGGTGTCATTTCTTTTCAGGCTTTGGACAGGTTAATTTTTTTTTGTGCCAATATAAATAAATTCCAGTGAGGCTTTTCTGTACAAGTATCTGATTTTCTCATGTCCCATTACAAGTTTCTCAGGAGAAATCCTGGCTTTGTTGAAATCTCAGGGAATTTTGCCATTGCCTTTAAAAAAAAAAAAAAACCAAACAAAAAAAAAACCCAAAAAACCTTTAAGGCTTGACCTTGCGTTGTTGAGTTCTACATAACAAAAGTCTTCCATGGGAAGAAACTTTCTTCAGGTGAATCAGCTGCAGATGTTTTTCAGAGTCGGTGGTGGCTGGTCGCAAGTACTTAAAACTGTGTGTGTTTATAAATATGAAATTGCCGGAGCAGAAGCTCGTGATGTCTGTTTTCAGAAAGTTGAATGTTAGTCATTCCTTTCTGACCTTTTTGGTGTTGTTCTGTCTTTGTCCATAGAACTCATATGTTTCACTCTTCAAATTTATGTTCATTTTATCCTTCATTTTTTGTTTTTTTTTGTTTTTTTTAGGACCCAATGTTGTCTTCCAGTGTGAAAGCACCTCAGAGACCCACTATCCGAGTTTGACTGTAGCGTGGAGGCAGGGTGGCCAGCCCTGCTCACGTATCTCTGACACAATCCTTTTGCTTCGTTTGAACGTTAGATCCAGTCAAGAAATTAGAGTTTTGTGGGTTTTCTTATAATCTACCGTTACAGTGGACTTGTAACAGCAGAAAGGATAGTGGGTCTTTGTGTGGCTTTCACTGCTGTTCATTCTTGTTTCCTTTAGCATTTTTGTTTGGCATTGGTAATGGCAGATCATTAGCATGCATATCAAGTTATCGTTTGCATGGTGGGATTGCAGACACACAAAGACCCACTATTTGCACAGTTTATCTGAGCTGTTTTGAACGGGCAGTTGTGTTCTTTTAATGTTGTAATGTACGTACTTTGCAGAATTAAAATGTTTGCTGATTACTGTTCTAATGGACTTGATTGAATCTCGTACATATTGAGCTTTGAAAATTTGGCAGCCTACAAGGCTCAAGCAGAAAACAAACCCTACCTGTCTCTGCTGCTGATAGTCACTGTGATTACAAACATGCTACGAGATCTAAGATTTAGATCTGGTGTGGTCCATCCAGCCTTTTAAATACCCTTTTTAACTGGGGAAAGAACTATTAAGCATAGGGTGGAGGATATTTTAATTTTTTTCTTCCTTCGCAGTAATACTATAGCAGGAATTCAGGTTGTTTTGGCTCAATATGTCCTATCCCTAAATGACCTCCTTCTGTTAAATACCTGGTTCCGATCATTCGTATTTGCTTTCAGTTCTGGCAAACAGCAAACACGTACTCGTTACTGCAGTAAGTACTTACACAGTCTCTGTGCTACTCAGCCCTTCCCCTGCCCCTTTTCTTCATTAAATAGTTAACGGTACTGAACAGTGTTTTTATCTGGCTACGGTCTGCGGTGACTTAACGTAAATTCTATCTGAAAGCTGCCGCTCTTCTTTCTGTTAAATAAATTAGCAGGCGAATACATAGGTAACCTCGATAAAGAAATGTTGCCAGAAAAGAAACACTAACAGACACCTGGAGCTGAAGGCAGAG
The DNA here is from genome assembly GCF_963924245.1 of Chroicocephalus ridibundus. NCBI lineage: Eukaryota > Metazoa > Chordata > Aves > Charadriiformes > Laridae > Chroicocephalus > Chroicocephalus ridibundus. The sequence continues at coordinate 121,297,867 of NC_086286.1, read as the reverse complement.
CATTTGGGCTTAAAAATGGAACTACGCTCCTCAGCTCAAAAGTGGTCCTTAAAGGTACGGTTATGGCACGTCAGGGGTATGGCGCAGTAACGGCGCCCAGGGTTTATTAGTCTGGGGAGAGGGAGGGACCAGGGCTATAACCCCGATACCCCTGTAAATAAAAGGATCGACTTAATAGCAGACTCCTTGCCTGATTGAATAGTTCCGTGCTCCTTTCACAGCAGGAGAGACCTGGTAGACATGGTATTTAATTTAGTTATTTTCCTGAACTTGGTTACGAAACAGCAAAGGTCACTTATGCAATCAGCAATGTTTACAAAACACTGTTTACTACATACCTATATATATGAATGTTGTGAAGGTACTATCAGGACAAGGTTAGTCCAGTGGCAGAGATTTAAAAGCCTTTCTCCAGAAATTCTATAGAGAGAGTGAGATGTTAAGTATTTAATATACTTGATCAAATAATGTATATGTGCCCTTTAGTTCAGAGAGATATCTTTTGTGCAATACGGACTACAGCAGTGTGCCTACGTAATACTACAAATGGATTTTTATTCTGGATGTATTTTGTCTAAACCAGTATTTTGTTATAGAATGAAATCATGTTATTGTAGGCAAATAATGTGCTAGATAATTCCTCAAATATTCTAGCTGACTTCATTTCCTTATGAAACTACATTTTAAGTCTTTCTACTAAAATATGCGAATAACTCTGAATTGCCTTCTCTGAATCTCTGACCTTGAAAGCGTGTTTAATACAGCCTGAAGCGTGTTGTGCTACACCAGTGGCATCAAAGTCACTCACTGTAGCCTAATAATTAGGTGATCTTAGAAATTACCCCATTTCTAAAAGGCACCGTTAACCTGTGGGATTTGAGCCAAACCGACTTCCCAATGTTCAGCGACGGTTTTCCTTGAATGCCTAATTGCTACTAATTGTCTTTTTAAAAATCAAAACCAACTTCACATCCTATCTGGGATGTTCTAGGGAATAGTTACACGGCAGTTTCCAAAAACAACTGGCATTCTACCCATTTTTTAACTGATGCAATTGGAGCTGAGGGTAGTATTAGGTAAGGTTTCACACAAGGAGTGTGAAAGACGGTTGGGAAGGTAGATGTGAGCATTGATAATTATTGAAAGAGCCGCCCCTCCGTTGGAACTGATGAGTATTGAAATGAAGCGTTTGGAGCCTTCACGGTTCCCTCTTCATCTTCCAGTATTACCCGACTACACTCTAAATTCTCGAATTGTAGTAACAATAATAATAATAATAATACACCTTAATCACGGTGATTGAAAGAGACGTAGTCCCTGCCTTCAGTATTTATCTCTACTGCAGAAGTCTGCCTCACACAGCTCAAGCACGATCACCCGAGAGCTCTGCTCTCCTCCGCACACTGGTGGGGAGGGAACACTATGTGTACATCAGATCAGCGATAGGAAAGACAAGATTATTTTAAAATACTGTTCTGTATCACTCAAGAGGTGTAGCTACTAGAAGCTGGGCTTAAATCAGACTTTTTCTTTCAAAAATGTTACTTTTTCTCTGGCTGTGTGCAATCCACTCCCTGGTTGATAGAAGTTCGTGGAGTTGCGTTCAGCTCTTGTCCCAGCCAGCCGAGCAAAACGAGCGTTAAAGCGTTCATCCCTTAGTTGGGTGAAAACGGTTGGCTTTGGAACTAAGGACAAGTGGAAAATAGAGTTATCTGTTGAACTGATGGTCCCCAGTGAAGAGCTGAGAGGCTAAGCGTTGCTCAGAGCCACACAAGGTGAACAGTTAAAGCTGAAGCCAGACAGGAAAGCCAAAATCTGCTGTTGTCTGCCGCAGAATACTGGCTTCATGTTGTTTCCCGTGGGCCAGCAGAGAATAGCCATGGGGTAGCTGGGGAGAAGAACAGTATCAATGCTGTAAATGCATAAGAACAGGTACTGAAACGATTCCTAATTTTGCCACTGTCTGCTTTGCCTGATGGACTAACCAACTCCAAAAGTGTGGTTTTACACAAGCGTAGTTGGCAGAGCTGAGCTCCTGACCCAGCAGTAGGACCCACGCGAGAAAGCGGTGCCACCACCGAGCCCCGGTTGCAGGGCTGGGGTGTGCGAGGGGTCGCTGATGGCGGAGGGCTGAGAGAGCATCCAAAGCGCTATCGCAGTGTCAATGTTAATAATGTTACAGGTAGGAGTGCAGAAGGCATAAAGCTTGATTAAAAACCTTACGTGCTAATAATGGAAGCATCTCCTACCAGTCGTTGAATATTTATGCCATCTCGATGCTTGGCCAGATCGTATCCCTGGGTGATTTTCTTGGGTCGGGTTGAAAACACCTGTAAATAAGTCTGCTCGTAGGAATGCCGACAACCCTTGGCCTGCAGTTGTGTTGGGAGCTGCTACAGGGTCGTGCTACTTTAATGTAATGAACTAATAAAACTGCTACGTAACGGTGTGTGCTGCCTTAAAAATCTCTTCTGTTGTTCTTTTCAAGCTAGAGTATTAATGTCGGGGGATGATTGTTACGACATGCAAATGCAGGCTATGCTTAGCATGGGGCAATTGTTCACCTTTGGTTTTAAACAAAGTTGTAAGATAACTATGCAAATGTATTTTATTAAAGGGACACGTAAAAGGCTCTAGTTTGTCTGTTGTGGTTTCTTTGTCCATCCGGGGAGGATTTTTTTCCCATCGGAATAGCTTGGTACGAGCGTTATGTTACCTGGCTCTGCGACGGGGCGACTTAAGTTTTTACCTCTTGAAAATGGAATCATAAAATTTCTTCCGTTGTAGCACAGAGAGAATGCTGCATTGACTCATCAGGGGAGACTGGATAAAGGTTTTTATTATGTTTCCCAGGGCCTGATGGAAACCGGCCTTTCCGCGGTGGCAGATTTCTTGGATTAATTCCTCTCAGTGGTTTCAGTAGGCAGAGAGGCTACTGGCAGCCACGGGCAGTGCCAGGAGCAGGTTGCAAGTGGATTAGCCATTGTGTGCCCTGCAGAGACTGTAAATGGCTGGGGGTGATGTCCCCTGTTACCGTCGCTCTGTTCTCCGGCTGTGCTAAAGGGACTATTTTCTTGCCAGCCTGTGGTACCCCAGGTGAGATGTAGTCTTTCTATGGTAGCCTGGGAAAACAGAGGCAGGCTAAGACAGGCAAAAAAACCCACCTTAGCTGCTTTTTCCAGCCATATCAACTGCCTGGAGCTAAAAAAAAAAAAAAAAAAAAAACAAAAAACAAAAAAACCACCAAACAAAAATAATAATTTAAAAAAAAACAAACACCAAAGAAGAAAACACCAACCCCCAACCCTAAACAAGCCCCGCTAGTTCTTTACAAGTGCAGTTTATGGAGGCCACTTCTTACCCCTGAATAGCCTTCACTGGTGATCACCGCGTCACTGGTGAGCAGTGTTGCCCCTGGTAGAGATGGATCCTTCAGGGCAAGTGCTCCAGCTCACGTTTGAGGCTTAAGATGTCTTTCCAGAGTTGTCATTTTTAATGTGTTTTTTCATTGTTTGTTGAGTGGGAAAGTTCACTGGGGAAGGGGACAAAGCGCTTGGTGCCCGAGCAGATCTGGGCATCTTGCAAAGGCTTTTATCCATCTGTTTTTTACCTCAGTTCTCTGGAATTGACTTTTAAGTGAAGGACTTTTTAATTCGCTACCCCTTTTTTTAACAAAGAAAAAAATTGAAGTTTTTTGAAATGGTGATAGATCTCGTTCATCTTTCTTCCGTTGGAAGGTTTCTTCAGGAAGTGTCATTCTTCCCCTTGAACATACACAAACCCAAACTCTGGCAGTAGTTGGAAGGGGTTTCGCCCCCGTGTTTTTCAGGTGTTTGAATCTCCTGCAGAGTAGAACATCTTTTAACTGTGAACCTCAGTAGTTTTTCCTGCAAGGTTATGTTAGTAGGAAGAAAGTGTTTCTTGTTCGGCTATAGTTGGAGAGGGAGGTATAATTTTAACTGTAACTTTAGAGACTGGGATTTCCTGTTTATAAACTCTCCGGCTTGTTTTTCCCTGCCCCTGTGAGACGGCCGCTTCCTCGTCTGGGAGAGCGGGATGTATCGCGGAAAGGTACCGCGGTTGGAGCAGGCATCGCTCTCTTGTGATGCCCGAAGTTTCAAAGGTACCAGGCACCCACTGCTCGCCCCGTCCCATGCTGTTCTCGGGAGGGAGCTGGGAGGTGGTGCCCCAGGTTGTGTGAGCAGCCGCGGCGGAAGCGGCAGGCTGGCCTGCCCTCCCAAGGGAATGAAAACCCCTTACCCAGGCAACAGCGGGAGGTGAGCAGCTGCGATTCCCCTCTGCAGGCGCTCCCAAAACCTCGTTGCTTTTCCTTAGCTGTGTGGGAAGCTTGGGATGAAGCTTCACAAGGCAGAAGCCAAACCAACAGCTGTCTGCTGGCAAAAAAAGGCAGTTTTACTGCTTCCACGCGCATTCCCGGCGGCTAAACTAGCAGAAAACTACTGCTTTGTTTTCCCCCCTCGGGATCCGTTTGCTGCCAGGGTGTGAGCTGGGAGTCAGATAAGTGCCAGAACTGATGCAAGGAAAGGAGGGAACAGGAATGTGGGAGGAGAATGGGTAGAGATGTGGGTCCACCCTTTCCGTACCAGTGAGCCCGTGGGTTGCTGTGGCCACTTTGGAAAAAAAACGTTGGCAAATGCAGTAGGTGGGTTGTTTTATTCTCCATCTTGTTCGCCTTTCTTCCCTTCAGATCCAAATGCCTGAATTCGCCCTCTAAAATCAGATGTGTGGATTGCGTACTATGGTTTTATACCAGTATCATCAGACCCATCAAAATTTGGGGTGTTTACACTAGTGCGTATTTAAATATAAAATAGCACTCATCCATTCATCCCAAAGTCCAAACACAAGGTTAGTGCAGGAGCCAGTTAATTTAACGGCGGTTTTGTGTCTGATAATGAGCTTATAAACGAGGTCTATTTTAGGTGTATAAAAAAAGACCTGTTTTCCTTCCAGTGTGTGCTTCAACTTTAGGTAGACAGCATGAGGCAGCCGCAGATCCCAGCGCGTGGGTTGTTTTGTTCTAACAGCTGTGACAGAAGCAACCAGCAACGGGAGCGTGGGTCCCTCCCTGCGTTTGTTGTTGCAGGGCCGTACCTTCCACTAGAAGAGAAAACCACGTGGTCAAAGCTGAGATTTCAAAGTCTGGACAAATCAAGTCCGGTTACTGTGGAAGCCCTTGAGTATCCTGAAATTTCGTGTCGTAGGAACCGGGTGGGCTGAAACTCAGTCCTGTACGGACTGAAGAATGACGCCGGAATCCAGAAGTAGCACACGCGGTCCATCCTGATGGACTGAGATACCAAACGTGATAGGAATCGCTTTGATCTGTAACTTTACTCCTTTTTCTCATCTAATTTTGGCCTGAGTGTAACTTTGGGAACATCTAATGCCAGAAGCAGCATTCTGCACGATCAAAAGAGCTGCAATCCCGGATCTATTCATAAAAAGTGGCATTTTTTTTGAAATCTTGTCAGAAAGCTTAAGATCTGTGATCCTCCTTAAGGGTACAGAACAGAACTGAAAAGTCCTGATTTTAAATCTAGCTGTTGCCTTTATTGCTTTACTTCTTTGTGTTGTTCCAAGGGTTTCCCCGTTAAAATACTTCGGTGTCATAAAACTCCATTTGACAAGCGTTTCTCTGTCGCTGAAGGATGCTGCTCCCTCGAAGCAGCTCGATGCCTGGCCAGCGGGAAGCGCGCAAGCCTATGAGGTGCCCACTAAGCCATTGTCACATCAAGTTTAGCCAAATGTTTTGTGTTTCTTGGGTCTTCCCCTCCCCCAGATTTATTACCGACTCATTTTCATTTCGTTATTTAGAGCAGCCTTCCCATGAGCAGATCTATACGTTGGCGATGAATAGAATCACAGAATAGTTTGGGTTGGAAGGGACCTTGAAGATCATCCAGTTCCAACCCCCCTGCCCTGGGCAGGGACACCTCCCACTAGACCAGGCTGCTCCAAGCCCCATCCAGCCTGGCCTTGGACACCTCCAGGGATGGGGTGTGTTCTAGTGACATGAATAAAGTGGTGGTGTAGTGTCCTACGTGTGTTCGGGTGCTCCATCTGTTAGCACAGTACCTCCGTGCTGTAGGTCACGCTGCCTCTCCCGACACCTGTAAACTTTCAAAAAGCCTCGTTCCTCTAGAAATGCCGGATCTAAATGAGTCCCTGCGACGTCCTTTCTGCTCTCCTGCAAAATCCACAGGTCACGCTGTATTAAAACCTGATGCCGTCACATCAAACAGTAGATGTATGTTCTCAAACGCTCCGCGATTGTTTATTTTCTTTTCCCCCGCCCCGCTACGCTGCAGTGCTCTGCTGGCACGCGCGGGCTAACAGCGGCGTCGGGGTTCGGCTTTCTGTGCTCCCCTTTACCCATCTAAACATATTCACCGCTTCCTTTTTACCAGTTTTCGATTTGGTTACTAAATTTCAGACATCGTTGTCGTGCTTACTAACGTGTGTCAGCAGAGAAAACGCCGCGGGAAGCTGCAGGGTCTGCATGTTATTACCGAAAATTGCGATTTGTGTCACTGAATGGCTGTGTGTTCCCGTGCATGACTGTGATTATTCAGACTTGATGCATAAACACAATTCAACGTATTTCAGGCTCATTCTGTTTCTAAACGAGAAAAACAGTTGTGCAACTGTGAAGTTACGCAACTGTAACACTATGCGTTATAACTTTACAAATCTGTTCTGGTGGTTCGTATCATAAATTAATCGCGGAGGCAGGGTGCTTTAGAAATGGGGTAGAGATTAAAGGTGCAATGTCCTAAGTCAGACCCAGACACGTTCTAGATGACTTCATCTCACGAAGGACATTGTGTAAGGTAAGAGAAAACCAGAGTCTTGACAACGGTGTGGCAGAAAAGGGGAGGAGATGAGAGAAATCATCAGACAAATGGAGCGGCAGGAAGTCAGGAATTCTTTTTTGGCATCACATTACAAAAACAAGGGATGTTAGAAGAAATAAAAGGTGACAGACTAAAAAATGACAGAAAGCGGGGAGGGGGTTGATGAGTGCATCACTCGATTTTGAAACCCGCTGCTGCTGTGGACAGGGTTTCTAAAGAGAACCACCGTGTGTGTATATAGGCTGAACCGTCGGCGGGTGTGTGTTGATGCAATTTTGTTAATTCCTCAGATCTGATGGCCTGAGCGGGATCTAAACTACTGGCTTACTTCTTGTAGGGTGTGCTGATCTCCAAAGCCTTGACACTATGCAACCAATGGAAAGGAAGAGGCAGGGCTACATTCACGAACTCATTCAGACGGAAGAAAGGTATATGGACGATCTTCAGCTTGTCTTAGAGGTGAGATGTCTCAGATGTGAAGATGCATTTGGGAAAAGAACACCTCTGTCCTACTGAATAATAGCGATAAAGGGATCGTTACAAATTGTGAAAAGTGAGAGGAAGAAAGTGTGAGTGCTTCCCTTTCTAGCGAGCGTTATGTGGTTGTTCACCAGGCAAAAACCTCACGTTGTGAAAGCCATCGTCTTACAAGGACCTTCCTGCGTTCCACATCTGGGCTCCCCAGTTCAAGAGGGACAGGGAACTGCTGGAGAGGGTGCAGCAAAGAGCCACCAAGATGATGAGGGGACTGGAACACCTCTCTTATGAAGAAAGACTGCGGGATTTGGGTCTCTTCAGTCTGGAAAAAAGACAACTGAGGGGGGACCTTATCAACACTTATCAATACTTAAAGGGTGGGTGTCAGGAGGATGGGGCCAGGCTCTTCTCAGTGGTGCCCAGTGACAGGACAAGAGGTAACGGGCACAAACTTGAGCACAGGGAGTTCCACCTAAACATGAGGAGGAACTTCTTTCCTTTGAGGGTGGCAGAGCCCTGGCACAGGCTCCCCAGAGAGGTGGTGGAGTCTCCGTCTCTGGAGACATTCCAAACCTGCCTGGACGCATTCCTGTGCCACCTGCTTTGGGTGACCCTGCTCTGGCAGGGGGTTGGACTAGATGATCTCCAGAGGTCCCTTCCAACCCTATGATTCTATGATCCTGCTCTCAGGTGTTCGGGCTCAGTGTAAAGATGCTGGGCCAGGCCGGGATGTCTGCCAAAGCTGCCCAGGCTCATGACAGAAGCTGTATAAGCACCATAAAAGTTTATCATCTGCCTTCGTCTCCGATTTTATTTCTGGAGGCCAGACCACCTCAGTGGGCAGGGCAGGAACTGGCCGGCATTAGGAGGTCTGGGACCTCTCTCTGTAAAACAGCTCTGTGGTGAAGTGTTCAAGATGTTAAACAGCCTGAGGTACACGGGTTCTCTGCTGGCCAGAGGTCTTGTGCCGAGGGTCCCCGCAAGAAGCTGTAGCTCTGGACGCAGGTTGACTGTGAGCGCTCTGGGGATGGGGACGGGTGTGATGCGTCAGTGCAGTTTGTGGAGCAGTTGACTCCGAAATGATGGGAATGCTCTGCTGAACGCTCAGCCTGCGGGTCCCAGTGCTTGTCCCTGCGTCACAAATGGTGACGGCGGTGTCAGAATGAGGTCACGCGCTCAGGAAAAATAGCGACAGCTGTCACAAGCGCTAGTAAGGAATTGCTTTTAACTTCTCCTGGGAAGCTGGACACTGAGCGTTCAAAAAAAGCAGAATCACCGCTAGGCTAACCAAGAGGCTGAGCTGCTTTTCTCTCTGAAGAATCTCTCACCTTTCAAATTTTTTGACCGCAGGTTTTTCAGAAACCGATGGCTGATTCGGGCTGTCTCACAGAAGGAGAAATGGGGCTGATCTTTGTTAACTGGAAGGAACTCATCATGTCAAATACAAAGCTACTGAAGTGAGTACTTACCCACATTCTGATGTTTTTCTCCTCATCTTTATTCTCTTGTTCCTTTCCCCAGGAAGTTTTCTGGTTTTCCTGTAAATGTTTCTGTCCTTGCTGATTATTTCCTGTGCACACGTGCATTCGGAACAGCTAAATGCGTTCAGACCACCTCACAAAGAAGTTTTATGAGAGAGAGGGGAATAAACAGCAAGAACAGACGCACATTTGCTGTAATACCTTAGAAACAGAGCCTACACAAAAGCATCCGCATGGGAGGCGTTCTTCCCAGTTTTCTGCAAAGCAACCTTCTGTTCTCTAAAAATAAACTTTGGAGAGACAAAGTGGCTAATAATTCATTGAAACGGGATGCTGGTTGAATGTAGAGATTGATGCCGATTGTCCCAGAAGCCTCTGAGGAGAGTCTCAGTCCCGCAGACCCATCAGGCAGATGGTTCGGCTCAGCGTGTGGTGCTTGGGGCTCAGAATCACAGAATCTTCATGGCTGGAAAGGACCTTTGAGATCATCGAGTCCAACCAAACAACCTACAATCTCTGCCACTAGGGCATGCCCTGAAGTGCCACATCTAGACGTTTCTTAAACACCTCTAGGGATGGTGACTCAACCCCCTTCCTGGGCAGGCTGTTCCAGTGCCTGACCACTCTTTCAGTAAAGGAATTCTTCCCAATATCTAACCTAAACCACCCCTGCCGCAACTTCAGACCATTTCCTCTGGTCCTGTCATTATTCACCTGGGAGAAGAGGCCAACACCCACCTCTCTCCACCCTCCTTTCAGGGAGTTGTAGAGGGCAATGAGGTCTCCCCTCAGCCTCCTCTTCTCCAAGCTAAACATGCCCAGCTCCCTCAGCCTCTCCTCATATGCCCTGGTCTCCAGACCCCTCACCAGCCTGGTAGCTCTCCTCTGGACACGCTCCAGCACTTCAATGTCCCTCTTGTACAGAGGGGCCCAGAACTGAACACAGTGCTCGAGGTGAGGCCTCACCAGTGCCGAGTACAGAGGCACCATCACTTCCCTGCTCCTGCTGGCCACGCTATTCCTGATACAAGCCAGAATGCTGTTGGCCTTCTTGGCCACCTGGGCACACTGCTGGCTCATGTTAAGCTGGCCGTCCACCACCACCCCCAGGTCCTTTTCTGCTGCACCACCTGGAAGCGCCCGTGCCGCGTAAGGGAATTCACCTCGCAGGCTTGCGTCCTTTCAGAGATGGATGTTGTAGGGATCTTCTTGACTTTGGCCTCGCAGACTTGGCAGCCAAGTTGGATGGTGATTTCTTTCCTCTCCAGAGCCTTGCGAGTGCGTAAGAAAACGGGAGGAGAAAAAATGCCAGTGCAGATGATTGGGGACATCTTGGCAGCAGAGCTCTCCCACATGCAGGCCTACATTCGGTTCTGCAGCTGCCAGCTTAACGGAGCTTCGTTGCTGCAGCAGAAAACCGATGAAGATGCTGATTTCAAAGACTACTTAAAGGTATCTTATTCAGTAGCTTTTGTGCTTTCTCCTTTCCTCAATGACAGGAGCCCGTCTAACCGGCACCGACCAGATCAAAATAACCCAAAAGAGTAAAATCTTGCAAAAGTAGCTAAGAGCCTTCCAAGGTGTATTTATATGATGACCATAGTTAACGCTGTGTGCGCTTTTTATTTATATACCTGTCTTTCTCTCTAGCTGATCTATTATTCCACTTCCCATTCCATTGCTCGTTGCTTCAGTGTAACGCTAACCCTGCAAAGCGTCTGCACCTTCCCAAAAAATTCATGCTGTCCGAAGGGGTAAGAGTCTGTGGAGCTGAAATAAAAGAAGCTGTTGCCCTGAACGTGCTTCTAATTCAGCGGGGGTGCAGCGTGTCGGAACGGTGGGGTGGCAGCGGGGCCAGAGGTGCGCCGCGAGCGTCACAGCCAGGCACGCTGCAGAAATAAAGCAGGAATTGCTGCCATACTGCAGCTGATGCGGGGGCTTGGAGGCCGTGAAAAGAGAAATGCCGGAACTGTCGACATCAGGCGTTTGTTTCTTTTATTGCTTTGTGTTTTTTAAAACGTGCACAGAGCCTGTAATGTGAAAATAAAAGCTGGAACGGTTTTGAATCTAAGGATTCCGCATGAACAATGATCTGGCGGCTTACGCTGGCAAAGCGTCCGCGTACAGTGGCATCCGCGTACAGTGACAGCGGCGGCTCTCCTGTTTGTTCTAGATACAAGTATTGTTTGCTTACCATAAAATCTAAGATTTCTTGGAACGCCTGGAAAAATGAATCTGATCAGACAATTTTCAGTTTTCAGCGCAGTGAGGCAGCTGTTTCTTGATGAGTAATGTGGTGTCTGTGTTTAATCTCTGGGTTGCCCCATAGAAACTTGCCTTGGACCCTCGCTGCAAAGGAATGCCCCTCTCCAGTTTCCTCCTGAAACCTATGCAGAGAATCACCCGCTACCCTCTGCTCATAAAGAGTGTGAGTACCCTCAGCCAGGCTTCGTAAGCGAACGCTTTGGAGTTTGATCTCGATAGCAAAAGCCAAAAAAAAAAAAGCCTTGTCCCTTTATGGGGACTTCTCTGAGAGTGCGGAGAAGTACCTGTGCTTACCTCTGGTCTTGTCTGGATTTCTCCCCTTTTGGTCCATACCAGATTCTAGAGAACACTCCAGAAAATCACCCCGATCACAGTAACCTCAAGCTTGCCTTGGAGCGTGCGGAGGAGCTGTGCTCTCAAGTTAACGAAGGCGTGCGTGAGAAAGAGAACTCGGACAGGCTGGAATGGATACAGTCCCACGTGCAGTGCGAAGGTCTTGCTGAGGTAGCCGCGTTGATACGCTGCACGGCGGCGGCTTTTCTGAGCCATTTTAGAAAGGCCGGGGTGGGGAATGGGGGTCCTTGCTCACATTCGTTATTGCAACACGATTCTCTGCTGAGCTCTCGGCAGAGAAGCTTTTATTATCTTCTGCTCACAGCCATAATGTGGTGAGCCCTCACTTTTGCATGATTTTGTCAGTGGGGAAATCTTGATTTATCAGCTTAAACCTGATACCATTTAAACCGTTAAACGAACAGAAATAATAACTCTTATCTCTGAAGTTCTACCCATGCTGCTGCTGCCCTAAGTCAGGTGGTGCTATGTGGAATTTCACTTAGTGTGTGTTTCCAAGGGTTTTCCTTCAGGCAGAAGGGGCACGGAAGCCCGCACTGCCAGATCCTCAAAGGCAGGGGAGGGTTCAGGCTCCTGCACCTTTGAGGACAGCCTTCAAAATGAGGTGTTGTGACAGTTCTCCGCTGGCTGCTTAAGGAATCGGGGCTCGACAGGCCCAGAAGGTCTGTCCTGGTTCCATCACCTAATTGTGCACCCGGGAGAGGTGACCTGACGGCAGACTCTGCGGGCTCTTCTTAAACACGGCTTCTGGGCAACAGAAAAGTGGCCATGAGATAAATGCCTTCATCCAGTCAGACCCGGGTGTGTGTTGTTGGTAAGGGTTAAATCTACTTGAAGTTGGGAGCAGCGCTGATACCATGGCAGATCATAAAACAGTTTCCCTTCTTTCCGTTTGTAACTAAATTCGTTAAACAAAACAGAAGAGGATGCCAGCTTGAGCAGCCTCCGCTGTGGACCGGAGCAGGAACTGATGTCTGTCTGCATTAACTTGCTGCTACTGACGGGTTTTGTCTCTCCTAGCAACCGGTGTTCAACTCCCTCACAAACTGCTTGGGACCACGGAAGCTCCTGCACAGTGGCAAGCTGTACAAGGCCAAGAGCAGTAAGGAGCTGTACGGCTTCCTCTTCAATGACTTCCTCCTGCTCACCTACATGGTTAAACAGTTTGTCTCTTCCGGCTCCGATAAACTCTTCAGCCCCAAATGCAACTCCCAGTTCAAAATGTACAAAATGGTGAGTGAAGCAGGGTGCCCCGCGGGCGCGTTGGTACAGTGGGACCTGGCTTCTCATGAGGAACGCTGTTCTCCCCGCCGGGACGAGCTGCCTGGGCCTGGCTGATCGTTTGCTGTCAGACGGGCACTATGCCGTTTGGCTCAGCCCCTGGAAAAGGACAGGCTTTTGTCTCTTGGTTTTATAAACACTCGTTTCCACTTTGGGGTGAAAGGGCAGAAACTGCATTGTGCCTGAGCAGCTTTTGAACATCAAAAGCTGGAGCCTTGACTTGAGTGCACAAGTTCCTGCATCCTCAAGAACATACCTGTCCTTCTTAGAAAACAGTGAAAGGTGCAAAACTTCAGTCCCTGTGTCCACACGGTGCGTGTTCTCAAGGTTTTGCAGCTGGGGGGATAAGTTTGAGTATTGGGGCTGCTTTCCGCCAGGGAAGCTGTGGGATCTCCGGGATTTCCAGGCTCCACGCTGCAGCTCTGCTTACGCGGTCCTGCCCCTTTCCCAAAGTTCCTCCTCGAGTGAAACAGAATGGAGTGTATCGCCAGGGTAGTTTTTTCTCTCAGTCCTTTCTCACATCCTTTATATGGTGATCTGATTGTTCGTCCCGTGTCCTTCGACGTTCATTTTCCCTACAGCAAAACAATGTATTGAAACATCCTTGTAGAGTTTCCGCTTATTGTCAGGGTGACGCTGCCGCAGCGATGTTTGCTTTTCTTTCAGCCTGTTTTCCTTAATGAAGTCCTAGTGAAAATGCCCACAGACCCTTCAAGTGATGAGCCGGTTTTCCACATATCACACATTGACAGAGTTTACACGCTTAAAACTGACAACATTAACGAGCGGTGAGTACTCAAAATGCAGATCTGAGCTTAAACTTGTTGCTGATGGCTGCAGGCTGTTGCCAGGGAGCAGACATGGGGGTCTCTCAGTTCAGGAACAGGGTTTGGTCTCTCGGTCAGGAAATCCATTAGTTTGACTCTCATTTGAATTCCAAGTTTTCTCTGATTTTGTTCTGCTTGCGCGGAAGCTGCTGCAGTGGAATCAAGTCACATCTGCTGCTCCTGGATGTTACAGTTGTATAGAAGAATAGTCCAGGGCTGCAAAGTCCTGCATCCCATAGATTTTTCCCCAGTCCTGGTCAGTCTTTAATGTGACCCAGCAGCCTTTAATAAAAGACCGGCTCCACTTCCATTTATTTAGGCTGATGTGGAAGTGTGGCATGAGATGAAATCTGAAAACTCTATCACTTTAGTCCTTGAACTAACTTGATTCGTGATGCCTCTGAAACCCAGTGGGGGTAAAAAAAATGGCAAAAGCGATTGGGGCGGAGTCGCTGATACTGAGGAATTTCCTGCCTCTGGTACAACCCTGACCGTAGGGATTGCTCTTTGCAGCACTGCCTGGGTCCAGAAAATCAAAGCAGCGTCAGAGCAGTACATCGAAACCGAGAAGAAGAAACGTGAAAAGGCTTATCAAGGTACCTACCGAGTTCTGTATTTCCCTCTCATCCACCCGGACTCGTGGGCAGGGCCTTTTCCGGAGGGTGCCACAGTCTCCCTGTAGGATCTCCCTCTTCAGATCTATTGCCAGTTTTTACAGTTGAACCAATCTGTTTATTTGGTGAGACACTGGCCCAGGTTGCCCAGAGAGGTGGTGGAGGCCCCATCCCTGGAGACATTCAAGGCCAGGCTTGATGAAGCTCTGAGCAACCTGATCTAGTTGAAGATGTCCCTGCTCACTGCAGGGGGGTTGGACTAGATGGCCTTTAAAGGTGCCTTCCAACCCAACACATTCTATGATTTCTGGCTTCTTTGTTCCCAGCGCGCTCACAGAAGACCTCTGGAATAGGACGCTTGATGGTGCACGTGATTGAAGCAACAGAGCTGAAGGCCTGTAAGCCCAATGGTAAGTAAAGGAAATAGTGCCAGATCACTTTTATTCCTGCGACGTTTGGCAAGGCTTGCTGAGAGGAGTCTGGCGATTGGAGAAACATTGTGGATTCAGCTGTGGATGCCAGAGTGAAGAACCAACTCTGTGCTGCTCTGGCACGTAGGGATTGCCTGACCCACACCTTCTGGATAGCAGCATCCACGGGTGTCCAGGCCGCCTCCAGATGGGGAGGGAGGTTTCTGCGCTGCAGAGGTGTTTCACTGCTCGTTCTGTGTTTAGGGAAGAGCAACCCGTATTGTGAAATCAGCATGGGCTCCCAGAGCTACACTACGAGGACCCTGCAGGACACCTTGAATCCCAAGTGGAACTTCAACTGCCAGTTCTTCATTAAGGATCTGTATCAGGATGTCCTGTGCATCACCATGTTTGACAGAGATCAGTTCTCACCCGATGGTAAGTGTGAACATTGGTTTTAGGAAAAGAAGGCTTTTTGGTGACTTGGGGTACACCGTTCCTCGGTTCCGAGAGCCTGTAGGTATGATTCCTTCCTGAGAAATGTATAAAAATGTCTCCTTGCTCAAGAGGTTCAGAAGTCCTCCAGAACCAGCAGCTCTGGGCAGTCAGGTTTCATCCCACTCTGGCTTTTGTATCAGACACAGAAGGATTATTTTGTCAAGCTGGGGAGACAGAGAAGTCGAAAGCAGAAGTTTTTCAGGTGCCTGAAAATAAGGTGCTAGGTTATTATCAAGCTGTTGCACAGCAACAGTTTGATAAGCTTTCTTTTTTTGCTTGGAAACGGAACACATTTTTGGCAGCCGGTAGCTTCCAATACTTTTTCAAAGGTTAAGTGCTTTTTCAGGGCTCTGACACACAGTGGATTACTTCAGATTTGCAAGGTGCTGCCTTGACCCGAGTTGCCCTGTGTGTAACTGTAGCTCAGGCTTTTCTCCTGTCAGGTAACGGGACTTGGCGAGGCCGCTTCTCCCCGTTGGACAGCCGAGGCTGCTGGTTTTGCAGTTCATGGTAAACTTTTTAATGCACATGAACACACAAAGATAATTATATATGAAACGTCCAGAAAGAGGGTGTCTTGTTTCTGAACAGGACTGTAAACCTACTCGAGGCAGTAGAGGTTCAACGTCGTCGTTCTTGTGAAAAGAATGATATATACGCCTAGTTAAAAGTTGGCTGAACCAAAATAGTTGGGTTTGGTTTTTTATTGTCTTCGTAGCACCGCAGCTGACTTGTAAAGAGGTTCCATCGCTTAACTCTGACCCTCCAGCTCTAAGAGTTAACATTTGAAATTGCGTTTCTGAAAGGGAGCTGTATTTTTAAAGCCCTTAGATCAAACAGAGGCATGTTTTCCACCCTAATTCCGTAGCATTTTTTCTATTTTTTCTAAAAATACTACTTTTTGTCACTGCTGGCTGATTTACACTGGGCTGAGGGCTAGTCAACAGAAAGCTTGGGAGCAGTGCTCTGGAACTGAAGACACACTATGTAGCGTCGCTGCTTAACCTGACACTTTCACATCTTCTAAGCTTAAGTCTTTGCTTAATGAGATTTCTGATTCATTTGCCCAACAGATTTTTTGGGTCGCACTGAAGTTCCAGTAGCAAAAATCAGAACAGAACAAGAAAGCAAAGGCCCCATGACTAAACACTTACTGCTGCATGAAGTTCCAACGGGAGAAGTCTGGGTGCGTTTTGACCTGCAGCTCTTTGACCAGAAAACACTCCTCTAAGAACACTTTTTTTTTTAATTTATGAAGGACAACTGACGCTGACAGCCTGAACGTTTTCTGTAAAAGATTCCTTGCCCCACGCTGCTTATTAAGCAAGAATTCCTGCTGCTTCCATGTTTCCTTTTAGTTATCGGGTTGCGCTTAGTTCCTCGCAGCGTTCGAAGTTGTTGTTGATCTATGCAAACACAAATGTTACTGTACATGCAGTACTATAGCTCAGTGCCTTTTTATTATGTTGGAATATCTTGGGTTTGGATGCCAATGTTTCCATTTTCAGGGCCATAAAAAGTATTAGGTAGAAATGTGGCATCAAGATGTATGTATATTTTACCACTTGGTCTCACATAGACTGAGGAATGGTTTAGCTCAGCACTGGAATCATTCCATTTGAAATCTGAAAAGTGATATCCACTGGAATCTTCTCGTCTCAGGATGATAGTTTTAAGGATTAAATGCTGAAGAAGCCTTAGCACTGGAGAAGCCTCCGCTGTATTGTATATTCTTCAAGAATCAAGTGTAGTTCTTTACTTGACTTAGTTCCGCACTGAAATCAGTAACTGCTACTTGATTTTTTTGTTTCTGATTCAGTTTGATTCATCGTTCTTTGCTGCGACAATGGGGTTGTGAAGAATAACTAGAAAAAAAATATTTTAAATACTGTGACCCACAGTAATGTGGAAAAATACTCTTTGTCTTTTGGTTTGGTTTTTTTTCCTAAATGTAAGTTATTTGTGTACATTTCCTTGGTCTTGCAGACCTCCATGTGAATCTTGAAGCTTTGACATTGCCAACATGTATATAGAGAGTAAAATATAAGTTTATTAATGTAATTTGTCTACAGATGTTTATTGATGCATAGTGATTTTTAAGAAGTATATTTTATTGTACAGGGGAATGTGAAATAACGAGAAAAACTTAAAGGATTAAATTCAAGAAAAGTTTATTACGAGTTTAAAAGGTTTGATTGGGGGAACTGTCGCCCCAACACGAATATGTAAAATGAGACTGGTTGAAAGCAAAAACTTTCTCTTGGTAACAGAATCAGGGATGGTTAAAAAAAAAAAAAACAGCAAAAGGGTTTGTTTATAAAGGATTGGATACATTGTAACCGTTTTACTGCCTGCTTCAACTGCTTTGTTAAAAAAGCCCAGCAGGCAATTCTGAGCGGCGCGTGCCCTTGTTTTCCGCGGGCGCCGCGATACCTCCTGATGTCTGACAGCGTCACACCCGCTGGCCATCTGTGCACCCTCCTGTTACAGGGCTGAGGCAACCTCTGTTACTTTTAACACTTTTCTGTGGTTCAGTTATTTCTAATCCTAAATAAAAGTAAATCTTGGCAACTCTTGAGAGCTCGTGTCTGTACAGTGGGAGTTTGGAGCTTCTTGAACAAGCACAGAGAAAATTCTGTTTTCAGGCTTGGACGCCAGAGCTGCTGTGCAGTGCCACCAGCGGGGAGGCAGGGACCACACTGGAACAAGAGGGAAACCGATTTGCAGGGCACCGACCGCATTTGTCGCTCAGCACCGACTCTCTGAAAAGTGCTAGACATCTTGTACAAGAACACTTTCCATCTCCCCCTCCTGCCTTCTCCAAACACACAATATAGATGTTAAAGTTTGGTTTACCGCTTGTACACTGCCTCCAGGAGAAAGTCCTTTGAAACCTTGGTAGTAACCTAATAATGTTTTGCAAGATATTCGCTATGGGAGTTCTGATAAGGAGCCGAACAAACAAAACCAGGTAATTATTTCCTTATTAGTGCTTTCTAAGTACACATCTGCTAAACCCCGCGCAGAGCCAGCAGCACCTTCTCCTCCTTCTCATTCAAAGAGATGCTTTGTTCTTAAATCTTAAGGTGACCTCTTTCAGCTTCATGCAAAATTGCAACAGCAGATTTTGCAAGCTTTGCCCTTCCCTCTGCCCGCTGCTAACATTCACGCTTCTTGTAACGTGAAATACAGCGGACGTGGCTGTAGCCGTTGCCAGAGCTGGGCTTAACACATAGATTCTGCACTGCACGGAAGAGGGGCCTAGCAGATGTCTTTGACTTCGCTCACCAGTTCATCTCCTTTAACGCAAAGGCTCTGTCACCCTATAAACCAGAGAACATCAGCACTGTCTTTGTAGAGCTGAGCCTAAGTTAAACCGCCTAAACTAGCAGGTTGTGGCCTGTAGTGCTGGAGCTGGAAATAACAGGAGCAGCATCTCAAACGTTTCTTTGGTTGCTGGGCAACAGTACTTCAGAACCACATGTTTAGGACAATGAATTTATTGCAGTTTGCCAGAAGACCTGGTCTGTAATCACTTGTTTTGGCAGAAGATGTCGTGTATTTTGGAAATGGTACCTTCTGATGGCTGTGCTTGCCGCTGCAGTCAGCCAGAGGACAGGTGACATCATTGGCTCTCACTGTCTTTGTGGTGGCTGATGACTTTCCGCCTTTAAACAGAAGTGAAAACTGTTGCCAGGTCATGCAACACGAAGGCCGCTGTAGCGCAGCAGAGCTCCCTGCACTAGCTCTTCCCCACACTGAGTCACTCCAGGAAATGTTTGTCTTTGTGACCAGTTTTTCCTCCTAGAAGGCACCATTATCCTGTAACTGCTCTAAACATGCTGGAGTAAAGCCCTGGGCCAGTAAGAGGCATAAAACTCAAGGGCAGGGGCTGGCAGGGGAGAGAGTGGGCCCGGTTCAGGAGGCCATCAGGCTCCCAGTTCAGCTTTGACATCCTTGTCACCGGGGAGCAGGAGTTCTCTTAAATGTTGTATACTGCAATGGTGGAACCAGAGAGCTTTCGAAAGGGGTGAATAAGAGCACTGGGACTTCAAAAAAACAACAACATAATTTAAAAAAAAAAAAAAAAAAAAGTAAAAATCACTCTTGGCTGATCCCCAAATGCTTCTCTATCAGGGCAGGCCAGCTGGGGCTCTCTGCTCTTCTCAGCTTAGGCAGCTCATCGCTGCGCCGGTTCAGTTCACCATTAGTGCTCGACTCTATATCGAGCCCAATCAGCCTGTACACCAAAAAAACCCTGTTATGAAGCTCAGCTATAGGACACAACTTTCTGGAGTGGGGTGTAGCTCCCTCAGCACAAGGCGCTTCTTTACAGGACCAGCCTCAAGGGACACTCTTGGCCAAGAGAGCTGGGACAGTTTAGCATGGAGAAGAGAAGGCTTGGGGGGATCTCATCAATACCTTTACAAATACCTGAAGGGAGAGTACAAAGAAAACAGAGCCAGGTACTTTTCAGTGGTGCCCAGTTGACAGGAGGAGAGGCAATGGGGACAAACTGGAACACAGGAGGTTCCCTCTGACCATCAAGAAACACTGTTCCACTGTGAAGGTGACAGTCCACTGGCACAGGCTGCCTAGAGAAGTTGTGAATTCTCCATCCTTGGAGACTTGGTCCTGGGCAGTGGCAGGGGAGGTTGGACACGATGACTGAGAGAGGTCCCTTCCAACCTCAGCCAGTCTGTGACACAATTATGACCTCCCTCTGCTCCCAAAATCTAGAAACTAATAGCAAAAAATAAACCCAAACCCAAAGCAAATATGAACATGAAATCCTTTCAGATCTTCCAGTAAAGCACCCAGGAGATATTCCATGGCTTGACCTGTAGGACTGGCTGCATGCAGAAAACGCCCTACCAAAAGCCACTTTATTTCAAGGCTCAGCTTGACCAGCAACGCTCTACTTCAGTACATCCTGCTGTCCACTGCACACCTGAAGGCTTTCCCTTCACCAACACTCCTTTCTCAGGAGAAATACACAGTAAAGCAGAATTCACCATGAAATTTAAGTTTTAGCAAAAAGCAGGACAACCGCCTCATCCACTGTAGCTGTTGTGCTGCCTCTCAACGAACGCCACATTAGCTCTTACCTCCTCATTTGGTGGACCTCACTAGCAATGTAGGCATGTGGTACCTTCAGCCACTCAACTGCATCCATACGTTGTCGGCTCAAAGGAAGCAGCGGCCGTTCTGCTTTACTGAGTTCGGTCAGCTCTTTGGAAGAGTACGGTCTTCCTGGCAGGAAAGTATAAAAAGTGTTTCGTGTGAGGATCTGCTGTCACAAGCAAGGCTGGCCCCCTTGATGAAACACTTCTAAGGGATACCAATTGTTTAAAATACCTGTCTCACACTGCTTGATAATGCCTGTCTCAGTAAACTTTCTTTGAATGTCTTCTAACAGAGGATCCTGTAAAGTTGGTATTGAAACCTGTGACAGAGACAGCTATTTCATGCTTACGCACCAACATAGGCACTTTGTCAAAAAGTCTCAAAGACCACAGTCAGAGTGACTGTCAAAGTACTGTTGGTTAGCAGGGAAAGAGCATCAACCTCATTTTTTATTAATAAAAACAAGAGGCGCAGACCTGAGTGGCCTGAAAAACAGAGTATCTCAGCTCCTAAGGCAGGCCATAACACATTCAACAACTCCACCACAAAGTTAGAC
Source organism: Chroicocephalus ridibundus (assembly GCF_963924245.1). Lineage (NCBI taxonomy): Eukaryota > Metazoa > Chordata > Aves > Charadriiformes > Laridae > Chroicocephalus > Chroicocephalus ridibundus. The sequence goes on along the minus strand of NC_086286.1, from coordinate 121,277,099 downwards.
CATGGGCATGAGATCTGATCTCCTGGAGACAGCTGATCTTGATGAACCCTGCGTGGCACATTGCAATGAAGTATCAGCTCAGTCCCCACAGCTGCCCAAATCTCAAAGCATCCAGAAGGGATTTAGAGAATTGCACTCCATGGATTTGTGTCCAAGTCCTACCCAACTCTTCTATTAGGTAGCCAAGTCTTTGGTGCATTTGAGTGAGCTTCTGTAAAGATGATCCGAGCTGTAGATTTTTTCCTTCTACAGAGCACACACTCCACTTGCCTGGGAACTCACCAACCCTCTTTAGACAGGACACTTCCCACACTGCCACAATGAATTTGAAATGAAGAAGAACCTCCCTCCCCTGCCATTGCCTACTCTGCCTCCAAATCTGGGCTTAGTATGGATCCAAAGCATGCTCCTGGTGAAAACCATTTTCAGTCTTGGGCTTGAATCCAGCAGGAGCTGGGACCCCTATTTGTTCAGTTCATAAAACTAGAATGCGTTGCTCTACACCAGTCCCATAGCAGCACATCGGTAACACGCTCTGCCTCCTCTCTAACCAGGAACTTCCCGCTGGTCAAAGGGTGCCTCTAAACCTCACGACAGAAACAACCATCACACCTTCCAGCAGTCTGTACATGTCTTCAGGAAGAACGGGTCGTACTCTGATGGGTCATAAGCTTCCAAAGCCACATAGCCCTGTGGGAGAAGCAAGTAAGTGGGTCAGGTCTTGGAAGCTATTCTGATATAAAAAAAAAAAACAGTAAGAGAGCAGCCAGACTAGGTATTACACAGCCAGGCATGGTAGAAGCAGAGCACCAGAGGTGGAGGAGAAAAGGACTCCCAAATTTTCACATGCTGCACCTCAGAAGGAAGGTGACTGAAGTGTAACTGGAAAATTCCTCCATCCATTTTAATTTATCATAGGCATAAATACATAATAAATGATTTCATGAAGCATCCAGAAATAATTACAGGCTAAAATGCTAATCACAACCAGGGCAGTCAAGAAAATGGAAGTGTCATTCAAGGGAAAATGTTTTGACTGAGAAGGAAACAGATATTAGAAAGAAAAGAAAAGAAAAATGAAAGAAGTGACTGAGCCCCCACCATCCATAGCCCTAGGCAAGTTACTAGTCTGCGAGATGTGAGCTCCAAGTCAAGGTCATGAGCATGCTTTTCTATCGATATATAGAAGTACTTAATGGTCCAGACCACAGCTCCATCTCATCAAGAACTCTGCCTGCAACAAACTTCGTATTCTGCAGTTCAAGTTCCCTATGAGCAGAGTTAGCTGAGGAACAGCAAGTACCACCACTTGGTGTTACTACTGATGCAAAGACCAAAGAACACCAGATCGAACAGGCTCTCAAGAGCTGAACAGCTACTGATGTCGACACACTGATCAACTCTGAGCCTGAGGAAGGTGAATTACAACCATTTTTTCTCCAAATTATAATGCACTGTTTACAGCCAATAAGCCAGGACATACCTAAATTGCATCAGATGACAAAACAAAACATGTAAGTAAAAAACCCAAAAAACCCCAGAGAACAGAGGCCACAAGCGATGCCCTAAGAACAGTAAGAACAGGGCAAGCATATAAAATACTTCTGCCTACTACTCTCAGTCATTCTTCCAAAAACTTGCAAATGAAGTTTTTCGGCTTTCTTGTGCAGACAATTCTCCAGGGGTCCCAGGAAGAAAAAGGAGCATTCAGCCCCTGGCCCTCTGGGTCTCAGCCCTACACAGTTCTTTTTGGCAATCTGTGGGTGCGATTTCAGTGAGTTGAGAGTTGGAAAAAACATACTTTAACATGAACAGTTCAGGAGCGCTGCAAGACGGGTCCAAACCCAAAAAAGCAGGATCTGCAGTAGGTTTAAGAGGTCACTGTGTTGAAGGTGCTGACATGGGCGAGTGAGCCAGGCCCCAAAGGCCTGTGCTGTTCCCAGACACTCAGCAGGCACCTGGGCAGCTCCGGGGCTGAAGCTACTGCTAAGCATGACCACAGCTGCCTCTGCAGGGGCCTCTGTTCCCCAGGATCTGGCAGGTCCCCAGAGAGCAAGCAGCAGCTGCGCTTACTACCTCCTGTTTCTTTCTCTGGAAAGCTTTAAGACCTTAACACACCTCAATTTGCCAAGTTTTAGTGCCACCCCTTGGTTTATTATAACTTATCACCCCATTACAACATGTGCCAAGACCTCCGCTGATTGCGCAGGTGCTGTGTAGCACACCCATGTTTGATCCCTTCGTGTAGTCCATGTATTAGTACTCACACACCCCTTGACAGAAAGTAGAGCAACAACCTGCTCTCAAAAACGAGACAGAAGGGTCTCTTAGTCTGCAGCGTTTCAGCACACAATGCCTACAATATCCTGGACCACTAGAAACTGAATTGTGGCTAACACAGCAGTAATCCAGGCTGGGGAAACTTCCCCCTCCTTGCAGGCTGCAGCACGGCACTTCTGCTGGCGCTAGAAGAAAAGCAGAGCTGCTGCCATCTTCATGCTATGATCAGCCATCTCATCATGCATCTGCAGTCCGTGTCCCTGGGACTAGGGGTAAGGAGGAGGTGAAAATGAGTGTGAAAAGGAGAAAGATTTAAGGCAAAAAAAACCACGTATGAGCAGATGACCGGAACAATGGAGAGGCACGAAAAAGAAGGCAGCAAATTGAGCTGAAAGAAAGACGGAGATGGAGGAACCTGGAAGGACAGTAAGGAGAGCGTTAGAGGGGAGGGAGAGAATGGAGGAAAGGGGGGAGAAGGCAGCTTTGGAAAGCAAAGGACAGTGGAGAACTTGGAGCAATCATCAGAAGCAACAAGGTGAGATACAGCACTGCGGAGTCTGACAGAAGAAAGAGGGGCAAAACAGTGGGAGACTTGAGCATGAAGTGTTGACTGGAGAGAGAAAGAGGGAGGAAAGACTGGAGGAAGAAGAATAGATATGGAAAGTGGGAATGGACCGGTAACAGAGACACAAGAAAGTGAGGAGAACTGGGGAATAGGACAAGCAGAAGCCTAATAGCAGGGAAGAGAGCAAGGGAAAATGCACAGAAAAGAAGGGGGGGAATGCACAGCTAGAAGTCAGTATATTAACCACTCCACAGAAGTGCCTCAAGTTCTATAAAATTTATCATTTGCTGCCACAATTAATGCAAACTTATGCAAATTAATTGTCCTGTTACTCTGAAGGGCTTCCGCCTGCTTTTCAGACATGCTGATGGTAGAGCTGACATCACAGAGCAAGGAGAAAAGATGGAGGCTGATCACTGCTACTGTGCTTGCTCAGGGAGAAGGACACATCCCAGGACACCAGTGATTGCCTTGGAGGACACCCAGCAATGTCCCGACCTGACACAGAAGCTTGCAAGATGGACTGATGCAGACCCAGATATGTACAGTACACCCAACGTATCCTAAATCCCAGGACTTCAGCTCTTTGTCATTACATGCAGTTTAAATGCATGCATTTTTTACATCAGACCTTTGAAAAAGAGATCATTTGCCCTCATTAAAACACCACAGCTCCCATGACATTTTAATTTCTGGATGGGAAACTTGTTTACAGTTTCTTAACTCCACTGTGCAGTGGTTTCCACTGACAACAAAAGCCTGCGCTAGATAAAATACTATTCTATTTGTAGCAGATGATGTAACTGCTCTTATTGCTCTACATATCCATCCCTGAGATGCAGAAAGTTGTGTCACAGAATCTGATACTCAACAGTGGTGTGAAATTCAGTGCAAAAATCAAGAAAACCAGCAAGTATTTCCTACAGTGACTGCAATTTTTATGAGTACTGAAACACATGGAAGTACAGAATCCAGGAGTTAGGTCTGTTCACCTGCATGCAGACTTAAGAAGATTGTTAGTGTCTCCCTGTTCCCACTTTTTTTTCTTTTATAAAGCTTGATGAGTAGTATCCAAGGCCATGAAATTGTTTCACTCGTGCTCTGCCAACATACTGCAGTACTGCTCTAGCTGAACTCCTGAGGCATGAGAGTGCGGTCCACTCCTTTCAGGTGGCAGAGCTCAAGGTTCTCCCTCTAAATGGTCCGGCTTGCAGAGGGAAACCCCCCACAACACAGTGTTTCACCATATTCAGACCCCAGCACGTGCTCACTGCACCGAACAATGCTATTGTTTGTATCTGAACTCAAACAGCTGTAATGATGTATGTCACCATTACAGAAGTCCTTAAGAAGAGTAAGTTACAGGTAAGGCACATCTGAACTCCAGGCTACTCAACGGAGCAGGAAATAACAGCTAGACCCTGATCTTGTCCACACCCCTCTGTATGCAACCCCCACGACAGAAATTTAATTCTCGTTGATACCTTATTATTACAGTAGTTTAAATAGAGAGAGTGTTGTTGTTCTTTCCTTTTCCGTATTTCTTCGCTTGACTGGCTTTCCATTTTGTCCTGAATTTTCTGTAGCAGTGGCTCTGAAACATCCTCAAGCCATTTCTTGTACAGGATCTCCTTCTTCCTCAGATTTAAGAAATCATTGTGCCTCAAATACCTGTCCACCTCCTAAGTAAGAAATGGAAAATAAAAACCATACAACCTATTGGCCAACCACATGAAAGAGTCCACGCGTGAAGGTACGCAGCTTGGCTGACCTGATCTGACTGGCCACTGCTGCAAGGGCCCTGTTTTCCAGCCCCTCTTTCTGCTCCTCCCTCTCTCCTCTTCCCACCACTTGTTTCCTAGCTCTCCCTTGAACGAGCTCTGTCATTCGGACTCTTAATTTTTAAGCTGTAGTTCAAGACAGGCAGAAAATCATTCACTTTCTCCCACCAGGTTAGTGAGCTGAAGTCAATCAGAGCAGGGGTCTGATAAACACCAGACCATGCAAGACAGGGAGCAGGAGAAGGACATTCTCCCTGCAGCACTGGCATTCTGCTAGATCAGATCAGCGCCCCCCCGCTCCCCTTTATTCACAGGCCCACCATCATCATCTAATCACACCCACAGAACAAAAGTTACACGCAAACAGGCAGGTAAGTCACCAAAGACAGACGATTCCTAATAGCTCATATTTAGGGTTACCACTTCTGTGCTATCCCTATGCACTCATGGGGATATCCCGAGGAGACTGAGGTGGCCAGAATTTAGTTTTCCAAGAATACCAATTGACATGTTACCATGAATCACTGATGGAGAGAAAAAACATTGACACGCATGAAAGCATACAGCAAGTTGGAGAAGAGCTATCACTTCTTACCCTCACAAAATAATTTTCTCTGTCCAAGATGCACTGAGCAGAAGCAATGATGTCTCGGCTTTCATCATCCGCTGCCTAACAAAACACCAAAAAACACAGGAAGTAAAAGCAGGACTAGAGTAGGAGTGAGAATTACCTCTGTATTCAAAATAAGTACTTGTGTTGTGATTAAAGGCACATTACACTATAACCCAGGTGGCAGAATAGCCCAGGGAGGCAAATCCTTGAAAGACTTGCTCTGAATCATTAGCTTAAATGTAGCAATAGAGGAGTACTGGAAGAACTAGAATGTATGTATTCAGTGGGACCAGACCATACACCTCCTTGGCCGCTCCTCACCTCAACCACACCACCGCTTGCTCCTTGCCACCGTTGCTCACTTGTGGCCAATGAAGGCAGCAAGAGGCATCTCTCTGCACCTTCATTTTCAATACAGATACAGCCACGCTTTGATCATTTTTATGGCCCTCCTCTGCACCCGCTCCAACGGGTCCATGTCCTTCCTGTGCTGAGGGCTCCAGAGCTGGACACAGGACTGCAGGTGGGGTCTCACCAGAGCAGAGTAGAGGGGCAGAATCCCCTTCCTCGCCCTGCTGGCCACGCTGCTTTTGATGCAGCCCAGGATGTGGTTGGCTTTCTGGGCTGCGAGTGCACAGCCGGCTCATGTTGAGCTTCTCATCAACCAACACCCCCAGCTCTTTTTCCTCAGTGCTGCTCTCAGTCCATTCTCTGCCCAGCCTGTGTTTGTGCTTGGGATTGCCCTGACCCCACTGAAAGTTTAAATGAGTTTCAGTACATCCATATTAAATATTTCTACCAACACAAGTTAATCCTCAAGTGACTTGGTTTTACTTAGACCTAAGACAGAGACAGGGCTGAAACATTCACATTTCATCTCTTTAACCTGCTGCTTACCTCCCACGATTTCCATAAATTAATTCAGAGTCATCCCTGCTGCAACTTTCTTGTGCCATTTAGAAAATAAGCTACAGCCATCGCATTTTTGCCTAAGCCTACCATGCCTGCGCAGCACAAGACTGCACAGAAAGGAAAATTAGCCTGCTACTCCCAGTGTTTAATATTAATTTTTAATTCCAATAAACAGTGTAGTTTCCAGTCATATCTGCCTTGACGCCATTTACCAGCTCCACACTCCAACAGGCTTCTTCTCCTGGACATCATACATCAAAGCAAGCAGGGAGGAAACAAGTCATAGAAAAAAAAAAACACCACCAAAAACAAATGAGAAAGGGGAAATCTAATTTTCTGGCATGTTTTAAGACCCTTTCATCCTACTGTTTGAAACAACTGGCATGTTGCATTACACCTGCCACATCCGCTTCACATAATCACAGAAACCTTCTAAAACTAATACCTTAACAGCACCAGGAAGACATGGCCATCTCTCCAGCTGAGAAGAACCACTAAGAGAACATACTCAGAATATACATTGATCAACAAGTGAGAAGGTTTCCTTCAGGATGATACACATCTGAAGAATCCTTACAGAACCAAAGGAGTTAGGTCTCTTGTTCCTGGAGAAGAGAAGGCTCAGGGTGAACCTCATCACAGTATGCCAGTACTGAAAGGATGGTTACAAAGAGGACAGAGGCTCTCTCTTCACAAGAAGCCACATGGAGCAGACAAGAGGCAACAGGTACAAGTTGCACTGGGAGAAGTTTAATCTTAATAGAAGAAAGAAATTTTTTACAGAAATCGATCATTCACTGGAACAACCTCCCTGGGCACTTGTCAGAGCCCCCATCACCAGAGGTTTTCAAGATGCGACTGGACAGGGTGCTAGATAATCTCAACTAGTATCCCTTTCCCATGAAAGGTTGGACCGGATGACCTTTCAAGGTCACCGCATCACAGAATCGTAGGGTTGGAAGGGACCTCTGGAGATCATCTCATCCAATCCCCCGCCAGAGCAGGGTCACCCAAAGCAGGTTGCACAGGAACGCGTCCAGGTGGGTTTGGAATGTCTCCAGAGACGGAGACTCCACCACCTCTCTGGGCAGCCTGTGCCAGGGCTCTGCCACCCTCACAAGAAAGAAGTTCCTCCTCATGTTTAGGTGGAACTCCCTGTGCTCAAGTTTGTGCCCGTTACCTCTTGTCCTGTTGCCGGGCACCACTGAAAAGAGCCTGGCCCCATCCTCCTGACACCCACCCTTTAAGTATTGATAAGTGTTGATAAGGTCCCCCCTCAGTCCTCTTTTTTCCAGACTGAAGAGACCCAAATCCCTCAGCCTTTCTTCATCAGAGAGGCACTCCAGTCCCCTCATCATCTTCGTAGCCCTTTGCTGCATCCTCTCCAGCAGTTCCCTGTCCTTCTTGAACCGGGGAGCCCAGAACTGGACGCAGCACTCCAGATGTCCCTTCTGGCCTGGGCTGTTCTATGAGTCTATGATCCTAATTAGTTACAAGCTTGTTTTATGGGAAACTTTCTACACACCAAATTGGATGGAACTCAATAAAACTACATCAAAAGGATGCAAGGGGTCTGTAAAAGCCATTGGACTGCTATTTCCAGAGTCCTTTATTCCCCTTCCCAATGACAAACATATCTAAGATTTTACACTTACACAACACACACATAATGTGTATGTTTAATGGTTTGGGCATGCTTCTTTGAAGATATATATATATCTATTAAAAAATATGTCCAATTCTACCCACTCACAGTTTAAGCACCTCTTGTAATATCAGACCACTGCTTACTGAGTTAGCAGCCTACTCATGCATACGAGGTAGGCTGTGGTATCATTCCTGACCGCTAATGCTGCTGACTAGCATTAACTTTTGGCTTCCTCTGGAAGATTCATGCAGTACTTGGATGCTAGACGGCCTCAAGCTACATAAAGCTGACAGGAAGGACAGTGCACACACATCTTCCTGTAATGCACGTTTCTGAGCGTGCCTTGGAGGGAGGAACAAAAGCACAGAGACGTTCCTGCAAAGTAGGAGTCACTAACGAACCCAGGCACATGCTGGGGACAGCAGTCCGGGAGAGCAGACAGACCGACCAGGTCACTCCCTAGAACTTCAGTGGGTATTAGGTGGCCAGTGCCAAGACAGAAGCTCAGTTACACCCAAATATCCTGTGATCCCAGTTACAGATACTGATTTCATGTGTCCTGAACTGGTTCTTCACAGTACTATCTACAGCTAAAGGAACGTATAGAGTCACTCACCTGCCAAGGCCTTTGCCAATCACATTCTCTCACAGGTCTCGGAAGTCTTAGTAGCCAGGTAGCATCTGAGCTATTCACAGTACACATCGTTGGACTAGTCTGGGAGAAACATTAAAACATTCAAAATCAAACCCATATAAAACTATTGTATAAACAGCAAATACCTAGTTTTCTTACAATTCCCACCGAAAAATGAAATAAATCTCTAAAGGAATTCTAACTGCTGACGCCAGCAACATTTTCATATCACAGTAAGTTAAACTGAGAGATGAAGTATCAAGTTAATCCCTCTGATAGTAACTGTCTGTCTTCATCTCCATGAGCAATGGATAATACATTTTGTTTCAAAGAATAAAGTGATTCACAAATTATTCCAGAATGCTTGTCAGCTTTGAAAACATTTCAGAGTTATCAAATTCCACCTCCTGACTTTTACTTCTTTCCTTTTTGCCTTTTTTCAACTACATAAAAGTCACTTTCAAATAACCGCTACATTCCACCATAAGGATGGCTGCATTTTAGTGGTTTTTAAAGTCAGTTCTATCAGATGAAGCTTATGTTGAAGCACTAACTCTGAGCACCAGCCAGGAAATTCCATCTCCTCTATTGTACGTGCACTAGTATATTTGTATCGATTTATAACAAAGAGACAGCAGAACCACAGAGGCAGAATGCCCTTTACAGGAACTTCCATCTAAACTTCTATTTATTTCAGATTCACTGAAGACACACTGCTTCCAGGAAATGATGAAGTCACAAAATTACTTAGGTAAAGAGTGGTCCAAAAGAAAAGCTTACTTCTGCAGAGATACTGACCTCCCCATTCTTCAGCCAGATCTTTCAGCTATGAAAAAAAAATCTGTTTTTCCATTATTTTTGGCAACATCTAGTTGAAAGAATCTACAAAGACTCTCTGAACCAGGTATCTGTACAAGACGACAACTTTTTTTTTTGTACAAGACAACTTTTAAGTGTTTATTCTGTCCAACTCCGCACTTCAGTGATACCATCTGACTCCCAGCTGACCTCTCTAGACTGCAGACTCAAATCTCTTATCATTGGTTCAAGGTGAAGTCTTTAATCCACATTTTTATTCGTTTCATTTCATATTCCCTGCTCTTATCCACTGATAGACACATCTGCCTGGGTATTCCTGCCTCCTCACGGAAATGCTTTCCCATCTTTTCTGACTAAAAGAGTCAGAAACCACAGGAAAGCGTAAATTGGAAGGGACATTTGGAGGTCATCTGGTCCCACAGCCTGCTTGAAGAACAACTAACCTCATAGACAAGATTGCCCAGGGGCTCACACTGTCAAGTTTTGAAAACTTCCTCAAATTTGCAAGCTCATGTCCTTCACTCCACCTGCTTCTATAAAAGAAAAATCCTCACTTCTGCCATATAATCCAGTACAAAGCAAGGAAAAAAGACAACATAACGCACAGGATATCAAGGACTTTCCTTCCCTCCTGCACAACTTCGCAAGATTTCTATTCTTGTCTATCAGATGTCCTTGTGTCTATCAGATGTCCTTGTGTCTATCAGACACAAGGAAAACTAAAAGACTCTCAGTGGAATAGGTCACAACATCCCAATCCTCTACTGCATTTTTTTCAGCCCCTGTAAGACAGCTCCCAAAACCAGAAATATACACTAGCCTTAGCACTGTGGCAGGATAGCAGGAACTTCCTCTAACATGATTTCCTGCCTTCTCTGTACAGAGGAGACAAAAGGCACACATAAAATAGGGACTTACAATTAGGACGCTACTACATGATCTGGAAAGCAGGTACCCTGCCTCTCTCCATCTGGAAATGCAGAATTTTTTTGGTTTACATATGCCCTGCTGCTTTCACGGTGTTGCACCTGCCAGGGAGGCTGGTATTCCCTGTGCGAAGTCCCCTGCTCTGAAAATGATTTCCCCTTTTTCCAGACAGCCCAAGTCTACTAAGTTCCAGGGAATGCTGCAAAGCATATCTGACCTTGTGGTCTCTGAGGAGCAGGGGAAGGATTCTCATAGTTTATTCTTCATTCTGCAATGACCAATTAAAGGAGGCTGTGCACTATATTACCTATATGGATAAATAAGCGTACCCTGATTAGCACTGAACTAAGTTTTGATATAAAATAAACAGGCAAACAGTGAGGACTGAAGAACATCCGGATACCTGAGGTGTGACAAATTTGGTATTAGCACGTCGACACACCTTCCTATAAGCAACATATCCTACCTACCTGCAAAGGTGCCACGGACTCCTGCTTCAGGCCATATTTTGCAGATTTCCTTCCACTCAAAGTAGTTTTGTTCTTCTGAGATAAGGAGGCTGTAAATCCCTGGACAAGCTTAAGATGAAGAAAACACATATTTTAATAGTTTCTACACTTAGAAAACAAACAAACCAAAAAACCCACAATAGCCTCCTTTCCATCTGTTTTCAGTAACTAGTGTTAAGACTCCATCTTCATCTATGTTACACAGAAAGACTGTGCCTTTCTATGAGCACAAAGCAAAGGAGATGTTTCCTCTTATCACAGAGGACTGGGACCCCAGGAGAGACAAAACAGAGCAAACAGAAAATCTGCCTGCTGTAGCAACCTGCCTTAAAGAAACCACAAGTGGTAAAATCTCCAGCTGCAGATTTTTTTCCCCCAATCTTAATAACTAAAGCTGCCGTTGAGTCTTAATCCTTTCTTTTTCCATTTTGTTTGGACTCTTGCTATGAGATGCCAACTCTGCAAGGGCACAGCCCACTTGAGACATCAGCTGTTTTGCAGGTCTTAAAACAAGTTTAATCTTGTGTTGTGACAGAAACACAGTAACGGATTTCCAAAGTCTGAACAGATAAAACAAGATTTGAAGTTAATCTAACAGTTGTGTCCACAAATGCTAAACCCTGTGAGCAGGTTGGCTGTTCAGTATTAGAATCAGAGAATGACCCTGCCTAAAGTTTCTGGCAAGATACACCTGCTTTCTTTACAGCCAGCAGTGCAGCTTTGTATCAGTAATCTTTTTAAAGACAGCTTTTTCTTGCTTCATGAGTCCTGTTCAGTCAAGCAGGACGTTCTTCCCCAAACACCTGCTGAAACTCACAGCCTCTGCCCAGACATGAGCCTTAACAGCAACTTTGAGAAGCCAGATCATTTCTGCGACAAAAACTATCCTTACACAACGCCTACCCGGGGCCCAGCCCTGAGGCCAGTCCCACAGGCCCGCGGGGAAGCGAGAGCCCCGCACTCCCCCCGGGCCAACACACCTCCGTGCCGGGGTCCCCTCACCGGTCCCGGCGAGGCTCCGGGAGGCCCCAGGGGAGGCGGGAAGCGGCTGCGCTGGAATCCACCGCCCCACCACACGGCAAAGCCCAGCGGCGGGCAAGATGGCGGCGCCCCCCTCCCTGGGCACCTCGGGCACCTCACACTGCTCACGCCGCCCCTCCGTGTCCTTCAGCCGGAGAAAATAGTCCCTCGCCCACCAACCCCGGCCTCTCGGGAAGAGAAGCGGCCGCCCGAGGGGCCGGAGCTCCGACTCCCCGGCTGCAGGCCCAGCACACACCGGCGGCCGCCCCGGGCAGCGGCGGGGCGAGGCGGCGCTGAGGGGCGGCCGGCTCCCTCCGCGCCCGGCAGCCCAGCGTCCCTCGCTGCCATGGCAACCCGAACCTGACAGCCCTCCCCCGAGCACAGCCGGGCCGAGCCGAGCCGAGCCGAGCCGACCGCCTGCCTCCCTCTGTGAGTTAAAGGCCGAGCGGCGGGGCTGCCTCGGCGCATGGTGGCCGCCGCGATCCGGGACGGGCCCAGCGGCGGCAGGAGGCGGAGGGCAGCCCGGGGGAGGCTGTGGACAAGGGCCGCGGGGCCCGCCCCCCCCCCCCCCCCCCCCGGGGCCTGCGGCCTCTGCCAGGCTTGGTTTGGTGCCTGGCCGCTACCCCCGACCGCGGCGCCTCTCCTTCCTTCGGGGTTTATAGTGCAAGAAAGACATTGAGGTGCTGCAGCGTGTCCAGAGGAGGGCAACGGAGCTGGTGAGGGGTCTGGAGCACAAGTCTTGTGAGGAGCGGCTGAGGGAGCTGGGGGTGTTCAGCCTGGAGAGAAGGAGGCTGAGGGGAGACCTTCTCGCTCTCTACAACTGCCTGAAAGGAGGGGGTAGAGAGGTGGGGGTTGGTCTCTTCTCCCAACTAACAGGTGACAGGACAAGAGGAAATGGCCTCAAGTTGCGCCAGGGGAGGTTTAGATTGGATATTGGGAAAACTTTTTACACTGAAAGGGTTATCAAGCATTGGAACAGGCTGCCCAGGGAAGTGGTGGAGGCACCATCCTTGGAGGTGTTTAAAAGACGGGCAGACATAGTGCTTAGAGCTATAGTTTAGTGATGGTTTTTGTCAGAGTTAAGTTGATGGTTGGACTCGATGATCTGAAAGGTCCCTTCCAACCCAGGCAATTCTACGATTCTATGAAATACATCCTCCCTGCTCAGGAATTAATAATAAATGCTCCAGCCTGATGTCTTTGTGACAGGCAGTTCACTGCCGGCTAAGCCCGATACCTTTAATTGCAATATTGATGTCCTTTCCAATACCCTCATGTAAAACAAACCCTTCTAGGGTACATTGCAATAAAGCCACAAGGTTTATCCAGAGTTAGTTTACTAAATTTTGTTGCAAGATTTAATACACTATCATGTAATACTTATCATGAAACTAAAATTGGAACTTGAATCTGATGTATGCAATGGCTGTACCCTAGTGATAAGAAAATACTGCTTTCCTACTCATTCATTACGATTTGAGCACAATGGTACGAACAGAACTGTCGGCCGGCAGTTTTTGCCAGCATCCCATAGCTGGCCAGGATTGAAGTGACCAAGATAACCATGGGCAATTCTCTGAAGATTCAATCGTCATCTCACTTTTCTTGTTGCTACTCGTGTAGACAACCGGAGATACCATCCCATGAGAGAAATGTAAGGGTCATGCCCAAGCAGCACCCCCATAGTGTCACAATGACCCAGAGGTCTAATAATAATCATGTTAGTGCTGACCATTTAAAAAGAAAATAATTGTTGGTTTGGGTCAAGCCTGGCCCAGAAATCACCCCCTGTCTCTCTATTTCTGCTCTGCTCTGCTACTTGTAGCAAGTTTTATCAAGTTTCTTAGTGTTTTCACTGTGGGCTGTTTCCTCAGTGACAGGAAAATTAAATGCCAGGAAAAAAAGAACCCAGAAATACTTACACTACAAAAATGTAACAGGATTTTTATGGCCTTTCTGAGAAAGGTGACCAGTTTCCTGCTGGTCTATGCTGCTCTTTTGTTTTTAGGATTTCTAGTTTGTTATTTTGCTTATCTGAGGCCTAGTGTTACTTCTGCTGAACCTCCTCAGTTCCGCTTGGAGGAAGATCTGGTTTCCAGTATAAAAGGGAAGGGGAATGAATATTTATACATCTATTTCTTTTTACAGAACAGAAGGAAAATGAACCAACTGCAGGCGTTGCTGAATGACAGTCTTATCAGAACAAAGCATGTGGAAAACGCAGCTATCATCAACATAAAGGAAAGAAAAGTCTGTGCATCAACCTTTGGCTTTAATGTAAGAGATCAAAGAGGGCCCTGGGAAGTGAGAGCAGAGGTAGAAACCCCAGGAATCTGGAGCACAGAGTAGCAATAATGGCAGGGAGTGCTGCGCTCTACTAAATACACTTGCTTCTTTTAGCCTCAGAGCCCGAGTTACACGGGTACAGCCGGGCTGCTGTGTTGAGAGGCTAACTTGCAAAGCTGATTGCTAATTTCACATCTTTGAGTTTTGGAAGAAAGATGCCATCTAACTGGCAATTTGAAGGAGTCCTTTTTAACTGCTTTGCACTCTATGATTCCACCAGTAAAGTGGATGTATGTAGGTCCATTCCCTGGCACCGAGACCTGCTGGTGTGGAATGACCCGTGTCCACCCCATAACCCCAAGCAGGGTGGCTGTACCAGGTTGCCTGTGGGGAGCAATCCTGGGCCTTTCTGATTTTGCAAACTGTGCCTGGGAATTGTTTGGGAAAGTGCTTGCTGGCCCAGGACAAAACTGTACCTGGGCTGTTCTGACAGTACTCAGAACTGCTCCCTGGCACCGTACATTTCCTGATATAGATGTAGCTTGTCTGTTTTCATTGTCCAACAGTTGATAATCAGCAGAACAGCGGCACTTATGTTCATATTATATTATATTGGAAAGCTAATGTGCACTCCCTGACACAGTCCATACACTCTCTAGGAGTTCAGAAATGCTCCCCACACCAGTGTCATCCTTATGTCATTGGAAGGTACCATTTCCTCTCCTAATCCCCATGATACCAGGACTCAAACACTTCCAGGCAGTTTTTCCAGGGGTAGATATTGCCACCCTTGGGATTCTCAGAAGAATGTGTTCAGAAGATGAAGCTCTTGTTAAGATAACCCCATCCCTGGGGGCAGATTTCTCAGCAGAGAGAGTCATCAGTCCCCAAGGTAATAGTGACATCATCTTTAATATGTAAATGATCTCTAATATAAAACACAGCTTTTAGAGATGCCAGTGTGCTGTCTCTTCAGCAAGGCAGATTACGTTCTGAGGTCCAGAGCAAAGTCCTCAGCCAGTGTAAATTGTCACTATCTCCACTGACTTGAAAGAATTTCAGGCCAGAAGGGATCATTAGATCATCTCATCCAACCAGCTGAATATAAATCTGCCAAACCAGTGACCCGCTTACACATACACTAAGCCCAAGAGCTCACTGACACGAATAGATTTGTGACTTGTGTACACTGCTCCATTGAGGTGTCTTGTCTCCTGGAATTGCTAAAGGTTACACTCAGAATATTTGAAATTGGCATCCTTGGGTGACCTCTGCGCGAGCCCAGGGAAGGCTGCGTCCTACCCTGTATTGCCTTTAACAGAAGGGTCCGGTCACCACGGGACACATTGCCTACCTGGAGAAGTGTCACTGAGTAATGGGACTACACAGATAGTCATCACAGACTGAGCAGACTGTTTCAAATGAGACTTTGAAAATATAGTCAACTCTACAGAAACTAAGTCTAGTTTCAAAGCCAGGCAGATTTTTTTAACTTTTTTTTTTTTTTACATCATAATTTTAAGTGAACTATCAAGGAGGGTGGAAAGCAGTTCACCGTAGCAAAGACTTGCATTTTTGGTCCACAACATTGTGTTGTACTAACACAGGTGCCACCAGAGAACGCTTTAAACCTTATCTCCACTTTCTACAAGAACTTACTGCAAGTTAGAAGGGGAGGACTCTGCTTCCAGGAGAAGTACTATAAATGTGTCCGCGCAGATGAGCATTCCATCTATCTTCAAAATGTACGTTGACAAGAGCCGTGGCCATCCTGAAAAATGCGGAGACTTTGTACTTCCCTCCCTTGCTGCGTGGTTACACGAATACCGTAACACAAGTAGAAGGTCTTCACGTGCTTGCTTGCTTCCTTCCTTCCTTCCCTCCTTCCCTCCCTCCTTCCCTCCTTCCCTCCTCCCTCCTTCTCTCTCTCTCATTCTCTCTTTCTCTCTTTCCTTCTTTCCTTCCCTTTTCTTTCTTTCTTTATCTCCATTTCTTTCTTTCTTTTCTCTGCACACCTTCCCAGCAGATGTGGAATGAAATCCATGTAGAGTACAAAAAAGTGTCAGCCGTATAACACAAATTTAATGGGTAACACCATTCATTTCCCTAACACTAGCTGCAGTGCTTGTCACGTTCTCCTTTGAATCAGTTCATCTCCCTAAAGCGGCAAAAAACGATCACTTTGGTTTTTTTGCTGGGTTGGTTTCTTGCCACATTAATGAATTCATCGGGTAATAGGAGGGCCTGGCAAGCTCAGGGCCAGAATAAGGTAGTGGGAGCAGGTAACTGGGCTGCGGGAAAGAAGATACGCGGGTGAGCAGGACCTTGTTTGACAGCTTACTCGCCTTGTGGGACTCCAGCCTCACTAATTCACCTGTCAAGTACAGAAACTGAGGACATGGCTGTATCCGGCCACGCTCAGGATGGCAGAATTTTGTTACTACTGCTGAGTCACACAATCTGAAGTAAATACATCCAACTGATTGTTCCTGGGGTCTTCTTAATTCTTCCCCTCCCCAGTAAATCCATCCTGAGATGAGCTAAGAAACTTGCAGAAGAGGCTGAGAAGCCCTTAAACTTGGATCCTGTTTCCGAAAAATGCAGTACTTTGCAATGTCTTTTTCCATTCCTTATTACAAATGAGTGAGGCAGTGTTTGGGAGTCAGGGTTCATAAAACACTGGGCATGCTTTCACGTAAGTACTATTTTATTTGCATTTATCAATGCTTTTGGACATGACTGAGCACTAGGATAGCACTTCTTCAAAAAGCTGTGTTAATCAATGGAAGTGAGACTAGGCAATATAATAAAGCAGTTGACTGACTTGCTTAAATAGTCAGCAGTCTTCAAAGCATGCGCTGTCACTGGTTGTCTGCCCTGGCTTAGGCATCAGGACGGTATTTGCCTTTTTTTCCAAAAAAACGGGTATATTGGCAAAGAAAATGTCTGTAACTAGCCCAAGTTGCAAGGCATCATGTATACATATGGATATTTTTAGAACCTTGCAGCCTTACAGCAATTTTCCATATTTTCTAGCCAGATGGAGGCCTGATAGTTGTGAAGACAAAGGCTTTCATCCTGGTTGCTACTTACAGAGTGGGCATGTATCCCAGTGTGTGCGTGGAAGCTGTGGAGAAACTAGGTAAGAAAAATGCCCGTATCCGTGTGCCTGCATGCCAGCGTCTCGTTGCTGAGCTCCACCCTTGGAAACAGCTTCAAAAACCAATCTGATGAACTACCAAATCCTGAAAATCTGAGAAACTGAACACAGATATGGTTATGGCTCCACAGCTAAACCCTCTCCAGATATCACATCCCACTGTGCTCCAAAGCCGCCATGGGTATGAACGGCTGGCTGAACTCTCCTTGTCCGTTCTGGCACAAGTTTTCTGTTAGTTGCCTTCAACAAAATGGAACCTGGCACTTGCATGTTCTTGACCTCATATGCCTAATGCTGAGGTCTTAAGCATGCTTTTGTAGAGCATCAGCTTTGATACTCTGCCTCACAGTCCACTTCTTCAAAGACACACGAGCTCTCTAAGGGTTTCAAACTTTCTCTAGTCTCTAGAAGAAAGCTGGAGTCTCTTTTCCTATGTGTGAGTCTTGAGACATCATGAAGCTAGTTTCCTTGTCGCATGGTAACAAAGAACCTCTTCTCTAACAAAAGTGCCCCTTTCCTTCCCGCTTCTGCCCAAGTTTCCTTTGTGTGACTCCTCTTAAGTTCCTGTCTCTTGGGCCCAGTGTTTTAAAGACTTATTGTTAACATCTAACTCTTTGTTCCCCATTTGGGAATGTTGCAAAACCCAGCCCTTTGCAGACCAGCTGCAGAATCCTGATTGCACCTGAAATGTAGCTTTCCCTTTGGGTGAAGTGCTGGCAAGGATTAACAACTCTTTATTGCCCTTGGGCTGGCAGATAAATAACCATTACGCATTTTATTGCTGTGATATATAGCTGACTCCGTATCAAGGATACAGTCATTTTATTGCATCATCCAAATGGAAAAAATGCATAAGAGCAGATTCCCAGAATAGCCTTGATTTTCACCGTAGGGGTAATTCTAAGGAATTTCTAAGGAAATTCAAGGGTCGTTCTAAAGAATATTGTGTAGAGCAATAAGATCCAACTTAACCCACGGATATACCCATCTCCTTTCACTGAATAGGAATGAAATTGTAGGCCCACTGTGCTCTTAGATTTTGTTCCTCATTTAGGAGTAAGTGGAATTAATTTGTAGTTTGGGGCATATGCTGTTTAGTCTGGAATGAGCTATAACACTCTCGGTAACAAATTTTTCATCAGACCTTTTTCAAAAGGCTTTTACAATTCAAAAAGCTACGAGCAAGAACAGGATTTTAGAGGCTATAATGCAGGTTTTAAAACAAACTCGCCTGCTGGACCCTCAGAAGCCACATTCTTGGCTGGTGGGTCTGTGCATGGTGCCAGGCTGGCAGAGACTGGCCTCCACTGCAGCCTCTCCACTTCTTCACACTTCACAGCCCCTGCACTTCGTTTAAGCAAAACACATCTGAGTGCAGACAGGCCAGAAGAGGGAAGTGGATTGCCTGTGTTTTTTGGATCTTTCCCGTGTTCATTCCAACTATCAGAGCGACCTCAGGCTGCTTTATGTTATGTTCTACTTTCTGTTGTTCCTAGCCGTTGTTTTTGTCAGTGTCGCATAGCAGGTTGAGCACAAAACCATTGTACCAGCACTGCACTGCCTAGAGAGCCTCGATTTTCTTGTGCTCCAGGCATGATTCTGCCTGTCATATTTAGCAGCTGTCATTAGAGATCGGGTATTATTACGGATTAGGTATTACAGATCTTTGTCACTGACATGTATGGCCAGCACATTAACTTCAAATGATACGAATTTCGGGGGGCATTTATGTGCTGGGCTATGAACTAAGGAACAGAGAGATTTCCCATCCTGGTAAAATTTGGTGTAGGTTAGAACAAACAGCTCCCAGCAGTAACCTCAGGGACTTCCACTGGGTTAAGTCTCCAGAGAGCATCAATGGGAGTTTTTAATCACTGGGTCAAAACAGGTATGAAATACTCCCAAACCAGAATGGCCCTTCCAGGGACAGAGTGTTTCCAAGGGATTGTCTCCATCTAGGGCAGCATTAATGAGAGTTACTAAATCTAAGAATTGGGCCTTATATTTTAAGCTAACTTCAGACTACCTCTATCCCAGTCATTTTCTGCAGTCCTACAAATAGAGCTCGAGCCGATCCAAAAGGTGCCACTGTGTTATTTAGGCCCAAGCCTGTCCAGCTGGCTCAGTAATACATTCAGGAGCCATATCGCAGTCGATGCCAGCTGCTTTGCTGCCGTGGGAGGAAGGCAGGAACTGTAAAGCAGGGAGACTGCAAAAAACGCCAACACTTGCAAAATCCTGTAACAATTTGCACACAAGTTATTTGGTCTTGCAAATAGTCACATTGCGTGTAATTGGCCACTGTTCCTGGGTGAAGTCTGAGGTGTAAGTGTTTCCACGGCCAGATTTGCCACGGTTTTGACAATGTCTATTTTCTGGCGTTTATTCTTGCTGTTCTGAATGATTTCTTCGTGAAAAGAAAACAAAGTAGCTTTTCTTTGCATGTTAGGAGAGATTTCTGAAAATGACTTAAAGTGCTTAGTGTTTTTTCTTTAAAACAGATAATATATCATGAATATAGGTATTAGCATTTTTAATTTTCAGGTAGAAATACAGCCGTCTTCTTTTGAGTACACTATAGTCTGAGGTGGATTTGAACCGAAAAAAAAAGCATCTCCACTACAACACTTCTGTATATGATTTTTATCATTGTTGATTTATTTACCTTTTTATTTATTTCCTGTGTTGTTGTAGCGGACTACTTTAGAGAGAAAGGTAGCTGAATCAGCAGAAAACTTGAACTTCATCAATCTCAGAAGGACTGCTCACGAGGAAATGAAGTTTGAAGCATTATCCAGTTCAAGCAAGAAACTGCTGCTTTACAACATTCTAACTGCTGAGTTTCCTTCTGTTTTTTCAAGAACACTTGAGGGCTCGCTGCTCACAAGAGGACTACCCTGTGCGTCTATCATCTAAGTTTCTTAACTGAATTGAAAGTGGTATCTTCAAGATTTGGTTTAATCTTTCTAATGTTGTCTTTTAGCCTGTTTCCAAAGAAGAAAATTATTAATCTCCCTAAGCAAAGTAAGTTCTCTAATAGCATTACAGCTATACGTAGCATCACAGACCCAAGGGACGAAGGAAATTGTTACATTAACAGATTTTCAGGTTGTCCTGTTCATCTTTGAATATTACAAATAAAATACATTTTTAACATGTCAATTTGCATTGTCATTGACTGCTATAGAAAGTTATTTTAGACTGTAGTGGGTTGCAGAGTTCTGGGAGGAGCGACAATGTCACTACTAGGCTTGAATCAGATTGTATGGACTATTCATGTGTACTCTTCGCTGGGTTAAAAACTGGCTGGGTGGCCGTGCCCAGAGAGTTGTGATTAATGGGGTGAAATCCTCTTGGCGCCGGTCACCAGTGGTGTCCCTCAGGGCTCAGTTTTGGGGCCGGTTTTGTTTAATATCTTTATCAATGATCTGGATGAGGGGATTGAGTGCACCCTCAGTAAGTTTGCAGATGACACCAAACTAGGTGGGAGTGTTGATCTGCTGGAGGGTAGGAAGGCTCTACAGAGGGACTTGGATGGGCTGGATCCATGGGCCAAGGCCAACTGTATGAGGTTTAATAAGGCCAAGTGCCGGGTCCTGCATTTCGGTCACAACAACCCCAAGCAGCGCTGCAGGCTTGGGGAAGAGTGGCTGGAAAGCTGCCCGGCAGAAAAGGACCTGGGGGTGGTGGTGGACGGCCAGCTTAACATGAGCCAGCAGTGTGCCCAGGTGGCCAAGAAGGCCAACAGCATCCTGGCTTGTATCAGGAATAGTGTGGCCAGCAGGAGCAGGGAAGTGATGGTGCCTCTGTACTCGGCACTGGTGAGGCCTCACCTCGAGTGCTGTGTTCAATTCTGGGCCCCTCTGTACAAGAGGGACATTGAAGTGCTGGAGCGTGTCCAGAGGAGAGCTACCAGGCTGGTGAGGGGTCTGGAGACCAGGGCATATGAGGAGAGGCTGAGGGAGCTGGGCATGTTTAGCTTGGAGAAGAGGAGACTGAGGGGAGACCTCATTGCCCTCTACAACTCCCTGAAAGGAGGTTGGAGAGAGGTGGGTGTTGGCCTCTTCTCCCAGGTGAATAATGACAGGACCAGAGGAAATGGTCTGAAGTTGTGGCAGGGGAGGTTTAGGTTAGATATTAGGAAGAATTCCTTTACTGAAAGAGTGGTCAGGCACTGGAACAGCCTGCCCAGGGAGGGGGTTGAGTCACCATCCCTAGACGTGTTTAAGAAACGTCTAGATGTGGCACTTCAGGGCATGCTCTAGTGGCAGAGATTGTAGGTTGGTTGTTTGTGGTGGTTTGTGATTTTTTTTTTTTTTTGGTGTGTGTATGGTTGGACTCAATGATCTCAAAGGTCCTTTCCAACCATGAAGCTCCTATGATTCTATGATTCTATAAGACATCAAAGAATCCACATTTGAGTCACCCCATTACTGTACAGGGGACAGCCGAGGCTCTGCCTAATCACCAGGTGAAGAGTCTGGCTCCAGAAGACCAGGATCCATGATCTTTTCATCCGAAGGAATAAATAAATTACTAGCTCTTCGAGTCACACGAGAACAAAAGAATTTCTAGATGTATTTGATTCTAAACTAATTTAGCTTCAAAAAGAGTTTAAAAGCCTGAATTAAAAAATGTCAAAATCCATAGGAAAAGAAAACAAACACAGAGGAATCACACACATGGACAAACATGATTTATCGTTTTTAAATACTCTGAAGTGTCAGTTTTATTCCCTGACAACTGAAGAGCTGGTGACTAGGACGCAGAGAAAGGCATGATCTGATCCTTCTCCCTCTGGGGGAAACAGCAAAGCTGAAGGAAGAGGTGTGATCTCTTCAGCTGATGGATGTGAACCAGTAAACTTAGAACACTGATGTCTTACAGGAACAAGAGCACAATGAAGCCTCCTCAGGTGGATGTGCAGCGTAAGGGCAGTCACAGCTCATGTGCCCTTAATGCGACTTCAGTAAATCTTGTCTGCACGACTCAGAGTTCAGAAATCAAAGCACGGGTTCAGCGCTCTGCCCGAGAACATACACGTACCCCCACATCGGCGGATGGGGACAGCGAAGGCATGAGACCAAACCTCCCTGTGTGCTGGGGGGGGAGCAGCGGATCTCTACCTCAACGCCGAAGGGGAAAGTGGATTTCTGCCTCGATCCGTGGAATAAACCAGGACCATGGGTAGAAATAATGGTGAGATGTAGTAATATTTCTGACTCTGCTCGCGTCTTTCTCTCCAAAGTGAAACACAACCTCGTCCCGTTCCACCCCTTGCCTTGCTGGGGAATGGCCAATAGCGAGGGCAGAGCTGGGAGAGGAAGAACCGGGATCAGAGTCTGTTCCCGAGGACAGGCTGGGTTCGTTCCTGGTGCAGAGAACGGCCTCCCCCCTTTACAGCAAAAAGGTGAGTCACAGATTGTGCTCAGGAACCACATAAATTCTTCAAATTGTTGTTTTGGGCCACTACTGGCAGATCTGACGGTTTGAAGTTTTTGCATTTGGTTGGAAACTTGGTTTTCAATTCCTGAGGTTTTCTGTGCATTTTAAAGCAATGCAGATACTCGGATCCTCAGCGTATTTTTTTAAAAATATACTTTTGTGGGTCTGCTTCTAGCAACGAAGAAAAACATTTATAAAAATGCAGTTTGGTGGACTGTGTTGGAAGAAGGACAGAAGCTTCTTTCACATCTTATTTTTAATTGACTAAATTTGGACACAAGAGAACAGAAGCATCTGTTGTGGGGTGGTAGAGGGTGAGTTTGCCATTAATACAGACAAATTTTGTGTGACTAGATTAAATGATCCAGCTGAAAACGACAAATAAGACAGCCAGCCTCAGAAAGAAAAGCCTTTAAGTTACATTTTAGACAGATAATTGGAAGCGTTTATTCACCACAAAATAGCCACAGAGCACCACCCTGTGGGGATTTATGTCCCTGGGGTTTGAAGGTGTTCATCATTCCGTATTTACAATAATACAGAAATGATCAAGTACGCACTTAGCTTTTCCTGTAGAGATATCCTAATGGAAGTGATTTCACAGGGGGCATGGCGGTCTGTCACGCAGCGGTGTTTACTTGAAGAGGCTCTGCCTCGCAGCCCACCCTGCGCACGTCTTTGGGTGGCATCCCTAAACTGTATTGAGTGTAGCACCAGCTCTCGGGAAATAACAGAGTCATCCCTGTTGAGATTCTCTCCTCTTCTGCCCAGCACTTAGGGGGCAGAGGGGACACTGCTCCGGATTGGATTTTGCCAGGTGGGAGGAGGCTTGACAGCCCAGCTCAGCTCAACAGCCGCTGCTGCCAAAGGCAAGGAACTCAGGAACAGTGACCAAGGAGTTCCCTGGAATTCTCCTGCAGCGGTGGGACGCTCTACCAGAGCGCATCAGGCACACAGGAATCACCTGCTGAGGCAAGGGAAATTAATCGGAATTTTTAAAACCATTTGTTTCATTTGTGCTACATCACCATTGTGCCGTTGTGTATCTTCAAGTTGTTGTCTCCGGGCTGAACCATTTAATCGTAAGGCGGCACTTACATTATTTTAGATGTGTCAAATAAAGGCTCTTTCTGCCGAGGGTTTTAAAATCCCATTTGTGTCTACTATTCTAAGGGCCTGTGTCCTTTACTCAGTTGAGCACTGGGGCCCTAATCATGCAGGAAGTGGAAAGCAAAGGCTGTTCTTTTCATTTGCGTGTGACATTTTACAGTTAAGGTGGGTGGGTGGCCAGCGCTGCTGGACTCACACACAGCTCTGTGCAGGCTTAAAGCCTTTTGACTTGATGGGAGGTGATCTTGGTGGTTTGTCAAATGGCTTTTGCAATGATATGTTGCGCCCCCCAGTTGATGTATTTGATTGCATTATGGCTTCTCAGCTTTCTCTGCCAGCCCTCCCCTCTTCTTCCTTCGAACTGTGTCACAGTTTGCACTGTCCATCTGCAGAGCGGGGTCTGTGGAGCTGTGGTTACTGATTACTGAGATTTTCCAGCTGCATGTAAATGTGCCTGCATTCATGCCAGGTTTTTTGGGTTTGTTTTGGTTTTGGGTTTTTTTTTCAGAGAAAATGTTGGCAGTCTATTTTGATTGCCCAGGAGGCCCGGAAAATCTCTATGTGAAAGAAGTGATGAAACCACAGCCAGGAGAAGGAGAAGTTCTTGTGAAGGTCTCTGCCAGCGCTTTGAATAGAGCCGATATAGTCCAGGTATGTCTTATGTTAAGCAGATTAATGCACCTGAAAATGACACCAATTTTTCAAGCCCCTATCTGAAGTCTTGACAAATCCGAAGAGTTAAAAGAGATTTGGCCTGATGAGCATTTGGATGGGAGACTTCAAAGGGAATGTTCAAAGGGCTGAAAGAAGAGATGTCTGTTGATTCAGCAGATAAATGTTTTTATCTGGGTCACTGCAATGCTGAAGTGGCATGGAAAGGCAGCTGCCTTTCAAAAAGAGATGTAAACCCAAAGCTCCGGTCTTTCTGGATGTTTAGACCGTTCTCTGGGTGTTTGAGATGGACATGAAATGTTCCACTGACTCAGTTCCAGAGGGGGAAAATCACATTCAATTTGTTAAGTCTGACCTGCTTTAATTTGAGTTGAAAGCCACGCTCTGCAACTGAAGGCCATAATGCCTCCCCAGCATGGACTGGCCTGGACAAAGGGGGCTTGCAACAAATTGAATTTGCACACAGACTTTTAAGAATAAAACGTACTTAGGAAATGAGAAGTGTTGCCAGAGGATAGAATATCCTCAAATTACTGGAACATTTGCAGAGTGCAAAATCAGGGTTAAATAAATGGGAATTTAGGTTGGAAGCATGTGAACAAAATATCACAGGTCATTACACTCCTTGATGTGTAGTTTTTCCTTCCCTACCTTCTCTTTTCTTTTGTTTTAGAGGAGAGGGAAGTACCCTCCCCCCAAAGGAGCAAGTGATATTTTAGGCTTAGAAGCAGCTGGGAGCGTGGCTGGGTTCGGACCTGGCTGCAAGGGCCGGTGGAAGATTGGCGATGCAGTGATGGCTCTGCTCTCCGGAGGTGGCCAGGCAGAATACGTTACAGTACCCGAAGGCTACCTGATGCCAATTCCCAATGATATGACTTTTATTCAGGCTGCAGCCATTCCCGAAGCCTGGTTAACAGCCTTTCAGCTGCTGCATTTTGTAGGTGAGAGGCGTGTTCGCAAATCTATCCCACCAAAACAGCTCGTCTTCCTTTCTGATACAAAATCCTCTCTTTGTTGCCTCCGTCTCAATGCTGTTTGCCTTTGAAGAGCCTTTTCTCTGTTGCTCCATTCCCATGGGTCAGAATCCGTTATGCCAGACCCAAATCCTGAAATCTCCCCAGTCACAGCTTACTCTGTTGTCCTATTTACAAGGAAGGATGTTGAAAGATGGTCAGTTTTAATTTTCATCTGTATTTCTCAGCTTGAATGGCAATTTCTGTTAAGTCTAAACCCTGAAATAACTTACTTGTGCTCCAAACAGCTGAAACCCCATCCTACTTCTAAAGATTTGACTTCCCTGCAAGGACGACCATATCACAATCTTTCTCACTAATTGTCTGTGAATCCACAGTAGACAACATCTTCTTGTACCTTGTTTCACACAGTCATCGATTGTTGGTAAAATCTCCTCTAAGCTGATTTAAACCAGACATAAGCTCACACTCTTCATTTTGCAAATGTGCTACAGAGGCACCAACAATGGCATCTGCCAGGGTTTTATTCAGTTGACAAATAACCTTCTTCTTCCCTTGTCAGCAGTAGCATCTAAAAGCTCCACTAAAGAACTGGGGTTACAAACAAGTAGCTTTCCTCACTACCCAAAATACAGACTCGCTTCGAGCCCTGTTGCGTTCTGGGGGTCTGTGGTCAATTAGGACCACGTCTCCAGGACTACTCGGTGCCTCACTTCCCGTAGGAATCAGTGGAACACAAACGAATGCATTAGGTGAATTGGTAGATGGTAAAATGAAAGGCAGAACTGGTCCTTAATGTTACCCAACGTTTCTGGTATTTCTCCATTGTTGAGAACCTGATTTCTCGTTATTAACATCCTCCGAGCATGCTTTCTGTCGGTGGCAGTGGACAGTCCCGGCATAAGGCAGCTGACTGCGCTCACTAAGCAGCTTGGTCACAGATGCCCAGAACTGGACAGGCCCAAGCTAAAGTCATTCCACTGAAGTCAGTAAAATGGAGTCCTCTCGGTACACTACGATCTGTGTTAGTTTTGGATTTGTTTATTTTATGAAAGGTATGGAGATGCAAACAAAGCCCACTCAAGGGCACCTCTTTCAGCTTCCTCTTCAGTATTTTCCACCCTGATCGTGTTTTAATCCAAAGGTGATGCCAAAAGGGTAACAATTTCCCTTGCGTCTTCCTCAAGGTAAAATACAGAAGGGCGAGAGAGTGCTGATCCACGCTGGCGCTAGCGGAGTTGGCATGGCAGCCATTCAGCTGGTGAGACTGGCAAAAGCTGTCCCCGTCGTGACAGCGGGAACTCAAGAGAAACTGAAAGCAGCAGCAAACGCCGGAGCAGCTGCAGGGTTCAACTACAAGAGTGAAGATTTTAGTGAAAAGGTCTTGGAGTTCACCCAAGGTAAGAACCTCTATGTGAAAGACACTGTTAGAGCTGAGAGTGTACCTCCTAACGTAGGTGCACCTGCACTCAATTTCAACTGTCACCTTAGTCGGTGAAGGAGCAGACAGTAATGACCCTGTTAGCACAACCTAACATCCTGCTCAGCCCAAGAATCTCTCTTTCCTTAGTTTAATTGTGCTGTTTTCTGCATGGACTCTCTTTGGCTTTGTGTTCATTGGGGGCGTAAATGTTGTGCCTGTGTTATTGTTGCCTCCACAAGGAACCGTGGGACCAAATCCTCCCACTTGTCTTTGTAAGAGTTTGAATACGGGAACAAAACTAAATTCTCTTACTGTTAGAAAAATTTAGCTTTTCTAAGCTTCTGGGGTGGTTTATGACAGAGTCTACATCTGGATATCTATAATGATTCTTTTTTTTTGTGCCTGATTCTAGAATTCCTTACAAATCATTGTGCCAATTCCTAATTTCAATAGAAAGATTTAAATAAAAATTGCAGGATTGATTCTGTACCTATAAAGAGCAAGGGTTTAGTTTTGCCTGAAATTATCCTACCTTTAATGCAGCTCGACTACATTCCTGAAATCTTTTCTGTTTCTACTTGAGGTGCTGGAGTAGATATTATTTTGGATTGTGTTGGTGGCTCATACTGGGAGAAGAATCTCAGCTGTCTGAGTACTGATGGCCGGTGGATTGTTTATGGACTGCTGGGTGGAGGTGAAGTACACGGAGATTTGCTTGCAAGGCTGCTTTCCAAAAGAGGGAGCATCCATACAAGTCTATTACGATCACGAGACAAGGAGGCAAGTAACGGCTATCAACAGTGTATACAGCTTGATCTTAAAATCGATGATAGTTTTGAGAGCTTGCTTTTGAAACCAGTGTTAAAACAGAATCTAACGCATTATTACCAAAAAAGCACCACCTTGAAATGTTACTACAGACTTTGGAAAACATCACAAAATTAAGTTATAATTTCCCTTTTCTATTTTTAGCAAATGCCCCCCTTTTACAACTACTGAATCAGAGGAATGATGCCCAGGACTTTTTAACGTACTTCACGAGTACCGTAATCTAAAGATTTGGCCTAAGAAGAAATAAAACTCAAGTGATGAGGCAACTTGATCAAGTCAGGGCAGGGGAGGGGGAAAGCTTCTATTTGATCATTTTTCAAAGTAGAGACCAAGGCCATTTGGATGCTCAAAAATTACTGAGGAAAAATCACTTTATGTGGAAAATTCTCAGATATTGCAGTAAAAGACAGCAGTGCAGAGCCCTAGGATAGATTCTGTCCATGGTCTAATTCATAATATTCTCAAGAATTTTATCAGTTTGAGTTATATACGCTGAGCTTATACCACTTGTTTGGGAGAATTTAATTCAATTGAAATATAATAAATCTAAGTTTTTTCTTGTTTGTAATTCACACCTATCAGATGTTTACATGTCCGTCTCACTATGAGAATGTCAGAAAGAGCCTCCCTGAGAACTGTGCACATTTTGTACGCTGTGCTTAAAGATACCTCTGTGAATGACATGATTGGAAGTAATCTTGAAAACGTTTTTTCTTCTTCAGTACAAGGAACGGCTGGTGAAAGCCTTCACAGAAGATGTGCTGCCGTACTTTTCTCGAGGAGCCTCCCCTCACCTCGAAACACTTATTGACAGCATTTACCCTCTGCACGAGATTGCAGAGGCACACAGGCTCATGGAAGAAAACAAGAATATTGGCAAAATTGTCATCGAAATGCCTGCTTCATCTTAAAGAAAGGCCTACTGCTGTAGTTGTTTCAGGGACATAATCGTTATGGTGTTTGACACGCAGAGAATCTGCCATTTCTGCATCCAAATCCGGAGTGATTTATTGTGGGAGGATGCCAAAAAGGAGGGGTAAAGCGAAGCCTTACAGGATGTGTTTAATAAAAAGGTTCACGTTGCAGCTCTAGCATCGGGTCTTGAACATGCAAACGGAACGTTGGTGAGTGCTCTGGGAGGGGCGGCCCTGGGGCCGGGAGGGACACAGCCACCGAGCCAAGGCTAGGGACACCTGGAGAAACTGGCTGCTCATGGCTTGGATGGGCATAGGCTTCACTGGGTAAAAAACTGGCTGGATGGCCGGTCCCAAGGAGTGGTGGTGAATGGAGTTAACTCCAGTTGGAGGCCAGTCACAAGTGGTGGTACCCACAGCTCAGTATCCAGTTCTGTTTAATATCTTTATTGTCAACCTGGATGAGGGGATCGAGTGCACACTCAGTAAGTTTGCAGGTGACACCAAGTTGGGAGAGAGTGTTGATCTTCTTGAGGGAAAAAAGACTGCAGAGGGATCTGGACAGGTTGGATCGATGGGCCAATGGTATGAGGTTCAACAAACAACCCCGTGCAGCACTACAAGCCTGGGGCAGAGTGGCTGGACACCTGCCCGGCAGTAAAGGACCTGGGGGTGTTGGTCAACAGACAGCTGAACATAAGCCAGCAGTGTGCCCAGGTGGCCAAGGAGGACAAGAGCCCCCTGGCCTGTATCAGGAACAGTGTGGCCAGTGGGACTAGGGCAGTGATCGTCCCCCTGGACTCGGCACCGGTGAGGCCCCACCTCGAGTGCTGCGTCCAGTTTTGGGCCCCTCACCACAAAAAAGACATTGAGGTGCTGGAGCGTGTCCAGAGGAGGGCAACGGAGCTGGTGAGGGGTCTGGAGCACAAGTCTTGTGAGGAGCGGCTGAGGGAGCTGGGGGTGTTCAGCCTGGAGAGAAGGAGGCTGAGGGGAGACCTTCTCGCTCTCTACAACTGCCTGAAAGGAGGGTGCAGAGAGGTGGGGGTCGGTCGCTTCTCCCAAGTAAGAGGCGATAGACAAGAGGAAACGGCCTCAAGTTGCACCAGGGGAGGTTTAAATTGGATATTAGGAAAAATTTCTTCACAGAAAGGGTTGTCAAGCATCGGAACAGGCTGCCGAGGGCAGTGGCTGAGTCGCCATGCCTGGAGGTATTTAAAAGGCGGGCAGACGTGGCGCTGCGGGACGCGGTTGGGTGGTGGCTGTGGCCGTGCTGGTTTGAAGCTGGACTCGCTGATTTCAAAGCTCCCGCCGGACCCGGACGCCCCCCGCCTCCGTGGCCCCGCCGGCGCCGCGGGCTGAGGCGGCCGCGCGGGGCGGGGCGGGGCGATGGGCGGGGTCATCCCGCCTGTCACGTGCCACCCCGCCCCCTCGCGCAGGGCGCAGCGCGTGCCGTGCGGCGGCTTCCGGCGCGGGGCAGGTCGGGACAACATCCGGGTCCCCCGCTGAGGCGAGCGGCGCGGCGAAGTAGGCCTCGGCCCGGCTGGTGTTTCTCTCCCAGGCGGCAGCCCCCTTCCTCCGGCCGGCACCATGGCGATGCAAGCGGCCAAGCGAGCCAATGTGAGTGTGCTTCCCTGCCCCCTCCCCGGCCCGCCTCGGCCCTCTGGGGCGGTGAGGGGCCGTCCCCCGGCCCGGGTCTGAGGGCAGGCCTTCCCGCCCGGCCTGGCCTCCTTCTGCGTCCCCGGCCAAGGGAGCCCGTCCCCCTCCAGGCAGGCCTCTTGGTTGACAAAAGCACGTCACGTTTGTAGCTGTGGAGGGTTAAAAAAGGACCAGCGAACCACGCGGACTCTCTCAGTGATGTTAGCCCCGAGAATTAGCACGTAGGTTGCCGCTTTTAAGGTTTGAAGCGAACGCTCTAGGTCTAACATATCGTATGTTGTTTCTGCATCAGATTCGGCTGCCGCCAGAAGTCAATAGGATCCTGTATATTAGGAACCTGCCCTACAAAATCACGGCGGAGGAAATGTATGATATTTTTGGGAAATACGGGCCTATTCGACAAATCAGAGTGTAAGTACTTTAGCTTTCTTTGAAAAGTTAATTATTTTACGTGCTTTAGTATATGTGTTATGTTTCAGTATTCCTATTGCAGTAGGTAGCAACTGGATTTCACAGCTGAAAAAGTTAAATGCACTTTAGCAGTATCCCTGTGTGCCAGAGATGGATGTGATGATATTTCTCTTATGTGTGAATTTGTTAGAAAATAGCATTGCTGGTAGGTAGGGTGAAAAAGCTTCAATTTCATATGAACTTAAGTAAATTGGTAAAAATACGAGGCCTACTATCTTAAGTAAATCTTAAATACAGCTAACTTTTTGCCTTAACTAAAGGTAAAAGTAAAGAAGGCAAAGGCTGAATACAGACAGTTTTCCTGTTTAATGAGTATTAGATACTTAATTAGTGGGAAAATAGAGATGTTACTATTGCTGCTGGGCCTGTCGGAAACAAATACCAGAAACGGCTCCCTGTGTGTCAGATGGACATGTAGTCAGATGGAAATGTAGTTTATATTTGATACGGGTTTTTTTGTACCGCTTTTACCCAGACATTGGCAAAATAACCTGCAGTATCTCTGAGTTCTCGACTAGGTTGCTGATCAGATTAGAGGAGAATGTATTTTTGTTGTTTGTATCAACCTTCATCTCCCTGTGCTCTGAGACTGGGGTGGGTAGTTAATACGAAGCATGTTTAATTGTTTTAATTATGCAGGATGTAAATATGTAAACAGTTAAAGAGACTGAACTTTATTACCCCTAATAGAAGTGCTCATTCCAGAGCTGTAGTGATGAAAAATGATTGTTCAGTGTGTAGAATAAAGGAGTCTTATATATATAATTGCCTTCACTAAACAAAGACAGGGGGTACATACTGCTGGTGCTGCGTTGGAACATGGAGCCAGTGAGATCCATCTTGTACAGGGAAGAGCAACAGAAGTGACCAGAGAAGTGGTTAAGGAACAAGGGACAGCATAAACTTACTGCTTGGCTAAATAGGTGAAATTCTTCACTGATAAGCATAAAGGAGGACTAATATTTAAGGTTTCTGAAAATGGATAGGTTGGAACAGCGCGACAGTGGGACATAAAGGATTAAGGCATACCAGGGGAACTTTCCATCAGAGTGACACGCTGGCGTACGTGTCCAACAGGGAGCTGCTGGCAGCCTTCCCACTGATCGTGCAGAACTACTGATACGCGTTGTTTTCCTCAGAAATCCTAACTTTGTCGCGAGACAAGGCATAACATGGAACTGCTTTTATAATGACTTCTGTGCTTTGTGCAGTTTTTATCGTATTCTCCTCTTCATTTTTGTACGCATCGCGGTGTGGATGTGTGTGATACCATTTGTCCTCGGGAGTTCTCTTCTTAGATGCAAGTGCCTTGGAGACAGTTCTTCTGATTATTAAGTTCGCTGTTAACTATCTTTTGGACTTGTACACTCTGCAATCTCTCTGGGGTCGTTAGCGTTATGTGCCCAGACAGTCTCCTGTCCCTCAGGCAAAGGAAGGTGAATTGATGGTTTGACAGGCGATGGCCGTGCATTTGACGTGGTCTTGCACCAGTGGGGCTGTTCTGACTCTCTCAAATTGGCTTTGTGATGTGCCCAGAGCCGTATTCCATCCCAGAGAGACATCTGATCCAGACAGCCATTAACTGACAGCCTGGCTTTGTAATATTAAATTAAACAAGATAATCGCTGTAATAAAAACTTAAAGGATTTCCAGAAATATGACAACCCCTGACAGCAACAGCTTTGGATAGTTGTTGTGGAGAGGTGAACTTCCCTTAAGGGGCATAATGCAGCATGTGCCTCTATCACATTTTCCTGCCATCTCTGACTCTGAACTGTAAGTGGAGATAGGTGGGGGAAGCAGGGATGTGTTTTAATATCTAGGAAAAAAATAACAATACGTTGTTTTTTGGTGAAGTTGCTTTAGTTAACCTAATCTCAGTCACTGCTGAAGACTAATAGAACTATTTCTTGTATATTTTGTTTAACATTAAAATCGATGTTGCCTGCAGTGGAAACACTCCTGAAACTAGAGGAACAGCCTACGTGGTCTATGAAGACATCTTTGATGCCAAAAACGCCTGTGATCACCTGTCGGGATTCAACGTGTGCAACAGATACCTCGTCGTTTTGTACTACAATGCAAACAGGGTATGTACATTTGGGGTTTTGTAAGCTACCTGTGAACACAGCTAGCACACAAAAAAAAAAAAAACCCAAAAAACCAAACATTTGAAAAGATAGTTGCTTGGATGTTTTTAAGAAATAAAGCCAAACTGGCAGATGGAATGAGTGGGATAAATTGTCAGGATTTCATCTAGACTTGGTGATTTGTGTGCAAAAAAAGTACCTTTGGACCGAGGGTGTGAAAAATACGTTTCTGGTGAGTGTAGTTTGCAGAAGAGGAAGCAGGGGCCTTTAAACTGCACAGCTGTAACAGGGTGTGAAGAGTCTCTAAGTCTTGATGTTCTGCCTGTTACGGACGGTATCTGGGTGCTGTGGCATCCTCTGAGGTCAAGAATTGAGCAACGCTGTTTGTGGGCGATGTTGGTGTAGCTCATAGTGATGTTGGTTGCAGTTACTGGGAAATAACATGTCATAAAAGATGTGAGAACAAAAGAAAAATCTCATCTTATTTTCCTAATTACAGGCATTCCAGAAAATGGACACAAAGAAGAAAGAGGAACAGCTTAAGCTTCTCAAGGAAAAATATGGAATTAATACAGACCCACCAAAATAAACTGATGTTTTTGGAAAACTGTTTCCAAGCCCTGCCATTGAGTTCTTGATCTAAATATAGGAATCCTCAGTGAAGTATAACTTTTTATTTTTTTAAATTTGATAAGCTGTAATTTGAATCTTTAGATCTTCACATTAGAATTAAAATGTAAAACATCGGAAGATCTGCTTCAAGATTAAATGCCCCTAAGTGGACGTGACTTCTCCGTGTTGTAAGAGTGGCCTGGTAGATGCTGCAGAACCACAGTCCCCTTTCTGCCAGGACCTTTCAAGATGGGACCGAGCCCGTTAAGTGTTTTACACCTCCTGAAGTTCTGCCCAGTCTCCAGGGCGGATCTTCAGCATCCAGACAGTTCCTCCAAAGAGCTCAGGGGGCTCTTTGCGTGGAGGTACATTTCACTTGCAACTTTCTGAAAAGGGAGTATTGCAACTAGTCTCCCGGCCACAGGGATTGTTGTGCTTTTTAAAAAAAAGTATGGTTTGATAGTTCATCACACCTGTATATATTGTACACAGTTTATTGCGCCTTTCTCCCTCTAGGAATGTTTGAAGGAGCCAAACTCCATTATGTGATTGTTCGGCTACTTCTTACTAGAAAGCAAGCAAGCCCAAATCCATGCTTGGAACAAAGTTTCTTTTACAGACTGTGGAAAATGAATGGCCTTTTAATGATCCAACTCTTTAGATGACTTCAAAGTACCTTGTTCGCGGTGATGGAGATGAAGCCGATAAGCTGCTGTGAAATAATCTTCCTGTAACAGTGCGTTGCTGCAGGGCTCACTTAACAGTATACGAGATCTTTATTCCGCGTGCCAGGTCCGTACTGAGGTTAGTAGGAGTGACAGGAATGTGCTTCACGCCTCTCAAGTAGAGAACACCCGACCAAAATGAGAGAGTAGATGATGGTGGGAATTTTAGACACCTGTAGTGTGATTGTTTCCTACTTGGTGTGTTTGGACTGTAGTATATTTCATGTACATAAATTTTATAGAATCCAGCGGAGGAAAAGGAAAACATTGTAATTTTTTTGCTCTTTTTTTCAGCACTCATGTCCTGTGAATAAAAATCAGTGCGATAGAGAGTGTGCATAACCAGTATATTTTAGAAGTGGAGAAGAATAACCTCCACCCATGTTCTGACCCAGCTGGAAGTCCTGTGAACGTTGTCAGTATCCTGCCTCTCGGGAGGATTTATTTGCTTGGATTTCTGTTTAACTCCCTGACCAGACAACTTCCAGCCAGTGCAGGACGTGGCCAGATGCAAACATAGTTGGCCCGAGGATTTGTAATTTAAGTTAAACTTTTTTTTTCAGTGTGTTATACTGTCATAAAGGAACATTTCCGTTTTTCTTATCCTTAAATTTTTTTGTTGAAATCTGTCAGTTAAAAAAAACATGCTGTTCTTGTGCCCTTTTAGTAAAAAAATAAATGTGTGTCTACGTAGTTTTGCTTTTTTTTTTTTTTTTTTTCTTCAAGGCTGGCTTTACACTCTGCTGGAGTCATTCGTCACCCGCACGTCTGTGATGCAGGTGAGAATCTGTAGAGCGTCCGTCCCCGGGTGTGTGGGAATGTTGAGGGGTTCAGCACCCTGCGGAAGGGTGCCCAGCCGTGGGTGCTCATGCCCAGCTGTCGGATGCAGCTGTGATGCACAGACATTAAATACAGGGGGGCCGGGATGGGCTGTCGTCGTTCCTTGGTGAGCAGTTACTGCTCCGAGGCCGGCTTGGGCTTCAGGTCTTGCCCATCAGATTAATACAAACCAAAGTTCCTCAGGCAAAAATGAGCTTGCCTTAAAAATGTTTAAACTAACGGAATCCTACTGGAGGGCTTACTTCTCTGTGAGCATCCATAGCTTTTCAAAGGTTACAAACTCCCCCCCTCCCATATATATTCCTTGTATATTTATGCCATGTATACATGTGCCGAACACAAGGATAACTGCGGCCACTTAGAGCAGTTGCTGGGCGCTTAAAAGCCCCCTCCCTGTAACAGGAACTGGAGGTGCTTGTTACCGGCCTGGATTTATGCTTGTAATAAAGAATAATAGTGATAATAAACTACCACGGTACTGCTAACGGTGCCGCGTGCTGCCAGCCTTGTTTAAAATCGTATGCAAATATCGCATTGCTTCTGTCAACAGCGGAGAGCACGGTGCTTGCACTGCAGTGTCTGTTTTGATGAGGATTCGATGCTGTTTGAAAAACACATATAAAAAGCAATTCTTTAGGGTAATAAGATTAATAAAAATTCCTTCATTGAATCCTCAAGATCAGCAGCTTTTGATTTCTCTGAGAGCTCAGCTGCTGCCTTTCATTAAATATTCCATTTCATACTACTTCTTCTAGTGCCTGTTAAGGGCTTTCAATGTCCCTGCACATGTAAAATGAAATAATAATTTGTACCTGCACGACAGAGGGAATGGAAATCGAATGCCCGGAGGATTGTTTTGATGAGGTCTGCTCAAGGTTTTGTTTGAAATGTAATATCAAAGGACAGGGAAATGAGTTCGGGTGTATGAATGGCAGAGGGGGCAGCAAATAAGGCAGATGTTACCAGCCTCGTACTCTGCATCTGTGCTGGTTTTTGTGTGTGCTCACTTCCCATTTAATTTTTCAGGAAGTAGGGCATGAAATTAAGCCTGGAAGGTCATTTTTTTTTTTTTTCCATTGATGCTGCTTAGAAATTAGTAACAAGAGCATATCTGATTACACAGGCAATGATGGTAAATTTTTTCCAATCCATTATATAGTGGTAATAATTATATGTACTGTGTTGATCGATGATACAATTAAATAAATTAACGCATTTGCAGTCAAATAAAGAGCTGAAGATTGCATTTCCTTGAAGACTTAATTTCCCTAAGTATCACAAAGCACAATTAGTTTTCCTTTCAGATTTTTTTTTTTTTCTCAAATGAAATTGGCATGAAAAATGTAATAACCGCTGCTTCCAACAAAGGTCTCTGCAGAGAAAGGGCGATGAGAGAGAGCGAGAGCTTCGTCAACCAGCTGTAATAAGGATTTTACAGACTCGGTGAT
This sequence comes from Chroicocephalus ridibundus, assembly GCF_963924245.1. NCBI lineage: Eukaryota > Metazoa > Chordata > Aves > Charadriiformes > Laridae > Chroicocephalus > Chroicocephalus ridibundus. Next base: position 121,240,734 of record NC_086286.1, on the reverse strand, counting down.
GGCGGGGCGGTGCTGCTGAGGGCAAAGGGAGGTGCAGAGCAGACAGAGGCGACGAGAGTGAGCACGATCAGCTCTTGCAGCCCCGTGGGAAGGTGTTTGTCCCCGCGGAGACACCGGCAGCAGCGGAAGGGCAGAGCGATGTCCTGCCTATTGCTCTGGGCATGGCAACAGCCAACAGCAGGGCCCAGAGATGATGGAGGGGATGTGCGGCCGCTCCAGCTACGCTGCGTCAGTCCACAGCGCTGGTCGCTTTCCTGGCAGTCAGGAAAAGTCCCAAACCAAATATTTTATGGTTTTCTTTCTTTTCTTTTTTTTTTAATGAGCAACTAACTTAAACTGGGCCATGGGCGGGAGCAGCTTCAGACCAGTGTGCTGAGTCGACCTGTGTGTGAGGGGTGGGACAGGGCTATGTGACATTAACCCAGGCACCCACAGCAGCTCACACCTGCAACTGCTGCAACGCGGCCTGCCATCAGTGACTCAGTGCTCAGATCCAGCCCAGTGACACGGGCCGGGGCAGTGGCCGAGGACACCAAGACCTTTACAAAGAATTTGAGTTATCAAGCCCTGGCAGGCCCAATTTCCCATTTGTTATCAGGAAATTAGCCTGTCCAAAATAAAAGAACTATTAGTGCAATGTGGATGCGTAACCTAGCTGCTGCAGCGAGCCTAGATTTCCACCAAAAATGGTCCTGAAAGGCCTTTTGTTTCTTTATGGAGAAGGGAACAAGAAAAACATTTACTCCCCCCAGCCCTCGGTGAGTAACAGTCTGTAAGAGATGGGGTTTATGGGCTTATTAATTAACAACCTGAAATGCAGCTCTGTGGGTAAAATGAACATCTAGAGAAAGAGGAGGGCGAGCTGTAGTCACTGGCCAGATTGCCCGTCTTGCTTGTCTGGGCTCCTTTTCTCTCTCCTCTCCAGGAGGTGTCACCTGGAGACACCTCCACAGCTTTGTGGTCTGTCTGCTCCTGCTGGCTGTGCTCTCCTACTCACACAAAAAAATAACAACTGTTTGAAATACTGTCATCAAAAAAAAATTCATTAGTTGAAAACTATGCAAATAGTTTATAGTCAAAGAAAAATACCATCGTGACCCAATGATGCTCTTTTTTTCTGCAGCAAAGGGCAAAAGCGAGCCAAAATCCGAGCAATCAAATTTAGGCAAAGGAAAACAGCAGCACAGAGGCGGCTTTGCTGCTCAGGTCCTGCTGCTAAAACTAGGTAAACGACAGTCTACGCATCTCTCTGTCTCCAGCGGAGGAACCAGCATTTCGCGAATTCCTATAACCATCAGATGAAATAAATATCGCTCGGTCTGGAGTGGCAGGAGCCCAGTGCACAAAGGACGTTTGCAGGCTTTGTGAACAGCGTCAGGAAACGCAGCCTAAAAAAACCCCGGTGTGTTCGTGGCCACATCATCCCACAGTCCAGACTGTTTTGTCAGGTGGATGCGCAAAATTCTGCTCTTCTTTAGCCTATGATGCTACACATATTATATATTATGTGTATTGCATATAAGAAGACAAATAATTAACCAAAAAAATGGGTTGATGATTGTTTGAAGAACTTCTTGGGCACCAAAGAGAATTCCAGTGGCCAGAGGAAAGCAGAAAAACAGGGAACGGAAACTGTAAAGTATCAAGATTTTATTGTTTTATATATATACTTTTAATTCGTAAATGAGACAGTATTTTTTAAAACAGCAGCAAGCAGAACGTACAAGTTGAGGAAAGTGGCAGCGCAGGTAACTCTGGTTGGCTAATGCCCGTTCATGTACAAGGCGTACATTGGATTTTTATTTTTTTTTGAGCACCTTTTGTGTTTGTTTTTTTTTTTTTTCTTGGTTTAAGTGTACAGTAAGGCAGTGGTTTTTCAATAAGGAATATATATATGTATTTATATTTATATATATTTTCAATCGTCACTGTGAATTCTTCTTACATGCAAATTAAATAAAATGTACAACTTGAAAATGTTACAACGGTAGATATTTTTGCCAAAGCAAAGCTTCTAATAAAAGGCAAATACGGACACCACGAAGTTAAAAAAGAGAAGGAAGGCGTAAGGAAGAAACCGCACGGCAGGCGCTATTGACAGGACAGCGTGAGCAGGGAAGATTGGGATTCCAGTGAAGATTTCTCCCGCTGCTGACAAGGCGAGAAGGAACGGATGGTTATTAACAGATGTCTCCTGGAGAAGATTCACTCTAACCTGAGAAGCTCCACGTCGAAGAGGAGGGTAGCGTTGGGAGGGATGACCCCAGGGTGGCCTGTGGCTCCATAGGCCATCTCAGGTGTGCAGGTCAGCTTTGCTCTTTGTCCTAAGCTCATCTGGGGTTTGGATGTTGGAGAAAGGAAAAGGAAGACAAAAAAAACAAATGGTAGTAGGAGGAAAACAAAGAACAAATCACTACGCGACAGATTTAAAGAAGGAGAGTTGGAACTATTAGGGTAAACTTTCAGCTCTTGAAGACAGCTGAAGCTGCCACAAAGAGCTCAGGCGTCGGTCTGACTCCTCTGGCTTCTCACAGTTCTTTAAGTCGCCAGAGCCAGTCTGGGAGTCACACAAAGGCTTTTTAACGCGTTGTCTGGTCCACCCTGCCTGCGCTGCAGCCAGCTGTAGGAGGTGTGCGTGCCTTCTGCGGAGCGCAGGGTACTTGTAACACCATCAACGGGAGTTAGGAAAAGGCTCTCAGTAAGAGATAGGGACAGAGTTTTGTGTTCGTGAGAGACCAGTGCCGAAAGGCACTGGGGCTCAGCTCCTGAAAAGCATTCAGCAACATTCTCCCTTCTTCAGCCAGCACCAGGGACGACTTCAAAACCATTGCTCAAACATTAATGCTGTAGGCACCCAACTTTCTGCTGTTGAGCAGGTGCAAAGCAAACACTGATGCAATCCCACCTAAAAACAGAGGTACTTAATTTGCCTAAACTCAGCCCAAGCCCGAGGGCAGACGTCTCACCTCAGGTGCTGCTTATTCCAGCAGAGAGCCCTTGCCTCTGGGGTGGACCAGAATGCTGATTTCTCTCACTCCAGACTAGCTCTGGAGGTAACAGCGCTCATTGAGTTTTGGGGTATCAAGATTCAAATCCCTGCTCTTCGAACAGAGTATTTTTGGGGTGGAGCACTCTCAAACTGCTCTTCACCACACGCTGGTGGCTGAATATTCATTGGCCGAGAAACAGCCCCTGATTTGAAGAAGTGATTTTAACTCAGACCTCTCTCCCAAGATCAGACACATCACGGGACTACCGATTACGCAGTATCTCCTGTTGAATTTTTCTCAGGTCCCAATATGCCAAAGCTAGAGCTTTGATCACTTCAGGTAGAAGAAAAACGTGAATATGACCTTTCCTACGTTCTGGGAGTGTTTGTACCATGAGGCTAAGGGTGTAGGAGAAGATGACGTCCCCTGGTCCCTGCAGGGGTTTGCGTGGGGCAGGCTGGCTCCTGCTCCGACGGGTCCCTGCAAGCCAGAGAGCTGGTACGTCACGCACGGCTTTTAGGCATGGGCCAACCTGGAACTGTGAGAAGCTGAGCAAAGAAATGCGGCCGCTGCTGACACCTGACAGTCATTAAACCAGGGTTTGAAAACTCTGCATGCTAGACACAGTGAACCGGCTTTTCCCAAGTGCTCTGTGTCAATCCCACTCCCCAGCCCCCTCAAAAGCCTGGGGTGGAAGGAGACAGCCACAAGCTGGACTTCAGGCAGCGATCCACTAGGAGGAGCAGGAGGGCAGCGTGTTGCCACGCCGATTATTGCAACAGCTTTCAGCCACTTATTAATGAAGGGACAGGAGTCAGGGAGCGGGAGCAGTCAAGTGAGGGACAAACTGATTCACCCAGCCCTTGTTGCCACTGCTTTATCTGCACTGGCTTCTGGTTTCTACGGCACATTGGGGCCCTGAGCTCCTCTTCAGCCTTACTGCAAAGCAAATAATACAGAGTCCAACTCAAATCCTTGAGAGGAAGATGGGTATTTTTCAGAGTCTAGGATTCCTCAAATGCGCTGCTTCTCTGGCTGGAGAGAAGGGAATGCTTGCATTGCTTTCTCCATGGGGCTGGAAACCATTTTCTCTTTCATCCCTCTCTGGAAAAGCATGGTTGCATCATTCCTCAGTGGATTGTTTCTCAATCCACTCAGGTTGCCCAGAGAAGCTGTGGCTGCCCCATCCCTGGAGGTGTCCAAGGCCAGGCTGGATGGGGCTTGGAGCAGCCTGGTCTAGTGGGAGGTGTCCCTGCCCATGGCAGGGGGTTGGAACTGGATGATCTTTAAGGTCCCTTCCAACCCAAACCATTCTATGATTCTATGATTTTGCGTTCTTCCCTTCTCTCTATTTAAGCAGAAGTTGTTCCTATTACAGTTGTTCCTGTAATAATATTTGAGCAGTTTTCTCCTGCACTGAGCTCTAGGACCCCGAAACGGGGAGTCACAAGGACTTTGCACCCTGATCTCATTCATTCTTGCGCTCGAGCAGCCTGATCACACTCTTCACGTAGCGGGCCCTCACAACACTGCAAAGTTTGACAAGAAGCAGGAGTTGGCAATGAATTGAATGAAGCGCGTGGCTCTTTTAGGTTTTTACTGTGTTGGCACTTAAATTAATGGGAGGGCAGTTTCCTTTTTCTCAGCATAGGGTTGGTCAGTGAATGTTAAGTTTTGTAGCTGGGAGCCTGAAGCCATAAAAATTTAACAGCGTAGTTTGGTACCTTATTCAGTAAGGGTCAAAACCTGTAGCTCAGTCATGGATGTCATCAAACGAGGCAGCTTGGGCTTTTATGGAGTAGCTGAACAGAGGCCGCTCCACAAAACGCTGCCACCTGGAACATTTGAGAGGCCACTGTTGTCTATTCGTGGAGCTGCCTGTGGGAAAGGGACCAGGCTTACGTGGCACATTGGCACCAGGGGAGGGGACTTCACCTCTCCCCTCCCAAATGCATACCACGTGGAAAGCCTCATGGGTAGGGGATGTCCCTGGATGGAGGGAGGAGAGGTACAGCAAATGCTGTGCTTGAACGGACTGTGCCTTCAGAAAATCACTCCATATCCTACATTATGATTTCCACTTGGTCCTGTCACCATTGCACCGGACATTGCTGTGCCCACACACCCTTCAGCTGGCTTGAACTTCCGCCAGAATCATTTCTTGTTACCTGTGTAACACCTTCTTCGAATCCTTTAATGACTTCTTGCCTGCCAATCTTGAACCTGAAAGGCTTGTTTCTGTCTCTGGAGGAATCAAACTTCTTTCCGTTCTGTAACATTCCTGCCAAAACAAGACACACAGTTTCAATCTGAGCTACGTCTAAATTTAAGTGCTGGAGGGGAGGGAAGGAGTGAAAAATTAATGCCTTGGTCACATCAGCTGCTCATTTCCATTTTCACTTTGAAGCCTCATCCAAAACGGGTAAGGCGGGAGAGTCAAACACAGGGGTACCCTATTGTTACTTTTGCCTTCTAGTAATTTAGGCTCGAAAACGGAAATCTATTTATCTTATTATTCTTAATGCAATAGGTTATAACTCATACCGTACCAAACGTTGCACAGACATACAGAAGAGCTGTTGCTCGCGCAGTGGCGCTTCCCAGCTCCAAGGCAAGGAACGAGCGGGAAGCAGCAGAAGAGAGAATCCCAACGCAGGTGCCTGATCCAGGCCTGCTCCTAAACACAAAAAAGCTCCCTAAAACAAGCCTACAGGCCAAGAAACCAAATTTATCATAAATTTGTCTGGGTTTACTTCTCGTTAAATACCTACCATTTATTTTAAGGTATTTTTTTAACAGCGTAACTAAGTAAAGGGAATAGCCCTTGCGGAGCACGTGTTGGGTAAACAGGGGGTTGTTCCTATGTGTGGCCCAAAGCTCAGGCAACAGCAGCTTTCCAGGTGGGGATGTAGATTCAGGTTTGGGAACTCTTGAGCCACATTTGCTGCCAGTTTAATGCCTGCAAGTACAGAGCAGTTCCTCTGACTTGTTCCCGCAAATTTACACCAGAATACCTAGAAGGAATATTTGTACCTTGGACTGTTTACTTTCCCTCCTTGATTTACTCCGGAGTACTAGAGTAACGTGCGCTACATGAATGTGGCCATTCCGCAGCACGCACGGGCAACTTCTACACAACGTTACACCTGCGTGTGTCTCCTCCTCGTACGGAAAGAACAGAAAAGACTCTGCATTCAAAAATATGAAAATAGCGAGGACATTTATATGAATACTCTACTACCCTCGTTCTTTATATTTTCATTCAGCCACAAGAGACAGTCCCAGAACACCTCACTCATTCCTTTTGATGGGCACAACGCTGTTTCAAGCCATATATTACGAACACAAGCTCAGATTCTACAGCAAATGGCTAAACCTTCCCGGGGCGCTGCCCGATTAAGTATTCGCATTCTTTTTTCAAACGGGGGATAATTATGTAGCTTTCAACTTAAAAGTACCTGGTAATTGCTCTTTCAAAATGCTGTACTCTGGATATTGCAAGGTTGGGCTGATATTTATATATTAGAATAAATCCTTTCTTTTTAATGCTGTAATGCCAGTGCTCTGGGCATATATTATGACTCTCCTGTGCAAGATGCTGTACCAAGAAAAGTTAATTAATAAGCAAATATCTGAGAAAGCTTCTGGTTGAGAAGAACATTATCAAGCGCAGCGCTCTCAGAAAATACTGCCTTTATGATCCAATATGAAAAATACAGCCTTACTAGTTTCTTTTCATTAAAACAGTTATATTAATAGACCAGCTTGATGCACAAGTTTTATTTTTCAGTGAAAACCACCAGTTATTGTCCAAACAACAACAAAAAAAATGCATATTTTGCTTGCTTAAAAAGTCTGTGTTATGAAACAAAGGTAAATATCAAGAGATGTGCCAGAATGAAAAACAAAGACTAAAAGGGTCTAAAAGGTTTGTTTCTAAGCCTTTATGTTTCTAAGATGTAGCCAGCTACTTTTGAGCTAATTACTCTGCTTCCCTCTATAATCAAGTCAGAGAAAAAATGCACTTTCAGGGGGCAATTTATCTAACCAAATCTAGGGATCTACATGGGGACATAATGAATTGCGTCCTAGCAGCGCCTATTTCTTTGCAATGAATATAGGGGAAGTCCAGACAACTAGCTCAGACATAGATGTCTCCAAATTCCTTAGTAGCTAAATCGGCGGTGATGGCATTCGGGACTTGCAGTAGCGAGTACTCAGTATTTGATTGGTCCAGTGGGGTTCCGTGCCTAGATATTTTACATCAATATTAAAACCAAATGCTGTATTACGGCAAATTAGCTGTTGACCAAGTCCAACATTTGTCCAAGTCGGTACTTCAGCGACGCTTGTGTGTGTGTGTATAAGGACTTAGGAGGAAAATTATGGAATAACCTACCCACAAGGTATGTTTCATAACCTTCACCATTAGCGCTTGCAATATTCCTCAAGTTTTTCACAGTGTAATAGTGAAGTATTTCATGTATGCTCTGATGCAAGTATATACACGCATTATGGAATATATCGGCTCAGTGAAATCCCCAGACCCGCTCCTCGCAGGCTGGGAAGTCGCACCAGCCGCCTGCACAAGGCTTTCTAGTTACAGACAAACACGGGTTCGCTTGTAAAGTGGAAAACCAGCCCGCGTGTGGAGGAGGGCAGGCGGGGAGAAGCAGCTCAGGGGGAACTCTCAGGCATATCATATAATCCTTTTTTTGAAGTATTTGATCTTAAATTTAAATGGCAGTCTTTCCTCACAGCAATTTTATTTTTAAACACATCATAAAACCTTACGATTCTATGAAATGGAAGGAGACTAGTACAGAATCCCAATATTTAATAGGTTTAATATTAAAACTTAGTACTGTCATTACATTTTGCATGTTCAAAGCAGTATGCAAACATTAATTATTCTTCATAGCAGCCCAAGGAGGTAGTAGAAGATATTTATTGTAAAATAGCCTCAGTCTGGAAGTTCAGATTGAGATGCAAAGTTCCACAACACTTCCATACGTTTTTACTTCATTTTGTAACTAAATCCTATTAAAATACTTATCTTAAATGTCTGATGGTACACTAAATGCCACACATCAAACTGGCGGCAGAACCAGAATTAACTCTTCAGAGATCCTGACAACAGCTACTGGACAATGTTTCCCACTTAAAAATCATGTTTCTATGTGCCCGTGAGCTTGCTAGTCTAATATATATATATATATCATATAAAAACTGACTCTCGTTTCACCATCGAAAGCCTATAGGGAAAAATCCTTGTAGAAGAAACCAGGCTGTTCCTCCTATGTTTACAGCAATACCCGATTTTCAGCAACGGCTGAAAATTCATCAGGTGATGAATTCCAAAATGTAACCTCCTCTGTCATCACCCCCCCCGACTGCTTTTGGAGGACAAACTGGGGTTCAAAGAGTCGGATGTGTCCATATTCGCCGAAGCTCTGGCAGGAGGGTCCATTTTTATATGACTGCCCTTTAAACGCACATCCAGTTTAGAAATGAGTCAGAGTCCCCATGTGCCCTGGAGAAGTTCCGATCCGGATTTAGATCTGAACTTTAGATCTTTTTTATCTCTATTTCTGAAAGTTAGAGTTGACTATTCAGGCTCCTGGGAGCTAAACCAGCATAATGTTTTATTTTCTCTCTTGCTAATGCATCAATTGATTTTCTTTTTGTGAAAAAATTGATGTGGTGAATATTCTTCAACGAGGACGGATGCCCATCTTCGGCCTGCTAGCACCTTTATTTATCTAGCTAGCAACAAGGAGCAAAGACCCCACAATCTGGAACGGAACGACGACATTGTTTTGCAAAGTCAGAACAATCAGTAAGAGTTTTGACATGTAGATGCCTATACGCTTACTTGTTATAATAACCTTACACTTGAGTCTAAAAGGTAACAATCGTTGTATTAAAATAATTAATTGTACAAACTCAGTTATCAGAATACTGTGCGGATTTTAAAACATTCTGATCTACAAGGCGTCCTAATTAATAACTAAGTTTTCAAGGTTAGGTGGCTGTAGAAAAGGAGAAGTTTCAGACCATGGGTCCTGCTGAATCATTGAAGCTGAAGATCAAAGAGCAGACAAGTCATTTTGTTAACACCCATGACTAGGGACCCATCTAAACTGCTAAAAATACAACATCATTTGGGCTAAACCAGCAGCGAAATCAAACCTTCAGTCTATGTTTAAGCCAAGCTACTGTTTCTCATTAAAACATAGGTGTGTCTGCACTACTCTTTTAACATGAATTAAGTAACCGAGGTCAGTCAGGCTCAGCTAAGATCAAGTCATTTAAGTCTGTTTCCTAAGGGGAGAGGGCTAACAACACTCTCTGTACTTGCCTAACAACTTTCGAATCTTTTAGCCAATTTCAACCAAGTTTGACAGAGGAGTAGGGTTCATACTGACCTCAAGGTGCTATGCACGTAATGAAATCTGCGCAGGAGGAGGATCCTGTAAGTGCTTCTACCAAGAGAAAGGCCCAATCTTTCTTTGCTATCAGAGAAGCTGTATTACTGAGGAGAGGTCAGGAAGGGAAAGACACGAATGCTGCAGCTGGAACACAGCCTAATTGCCTTTTTACCAGAGGATTCCTTCATCTGAGAATGATTCAGCTGGGAATTCAACCAACCACGTAACACAAATCCACAGAGCCAGCCCAGCTTTTCGGACACCTAATTTACAACTATGGTCCCAACAAACCCATGCCCCAAGCCACACCCAAACCATTATCTACACAAAAGATGGATGAAGAGAGAGAACACCGAAGGCCCTCCATAGATAGCTGTCAAGTTTACATGCCTGAAACTAGAAAATTTATGTGTAAATTGCCACTGCTAATGGTAGCCATCTCAAAAGTAGAAACTGCGTCTCAACCTGTCATCTAGGCCTCTTCTACAGTTAAGGGAGAACAAGAGGTATCTCCAAGAATGATTCATCCCACCTAGATTTAGTTGTTAGGATTGCAATTGCCTACTGGAATTGTTTACCATTCTCAGTCAACAACTAACTTACAGAAGTTAAAAAGTTAACAACATTAATTTTAAATGCTAGACCACCAGCTTTCTGTAGGGCCCTAGTGAGGAGGTGTTAACTCATCCATCCATACCTAAATGAAGTAGACCAAACTGCATCCCAGGCTTCACTGGCTCCAGTGTTTACTGAATTACTTGTCTTTGCAGTGTTGACACATTCTGGGAATCAGAAGACAAAGACCCTAATCCAGGACAAATCCCTTGATTTCACTAGTTGCTCTCCTTTTGTCCTGTACAATGGGATTCACTTACCTCTCAAGTATTAAGGGGATAAATTGAATAGGTGACTTTCAAAAAAACAGCAACATTCACCTGCAAAGTATTCCATTACCTTATTTTTCAATTTGTAGTTACCTACAGAACATAAAGGCAATAGATACACTTGGAGATAGCTACTTTCTGAACTTACGTTGGCAACAGAAAGAGGGGCAGATATTCAGAAGGTGTTTCCAGGACACTATCCCGTTTCATGTTATGTAGACCAGAGGTTCCTCAGGACAGGGACTATATTTTGATGCCCTTTAATGCAATCACCTTTCCAATTATGCCTTGTAATAAATCTGTGCTGTTATAAACTTGTCATTCGGTTTGGTTCCTAGGACTCTCAGAGGCAGCATTTACTGCAGTTAGTGTTGCTGTGGGTTAAGAGTTTTTGATCTCAACTGTTTCTTTTTTTCCTTGAAATATACTGTTTCTAATGTCAAAATATGTCAATAGTTTTGTTGGGAGACTTTCACACAGGCTGGAAATTCTGATTTTTCCCCCCATTTTGTAACCTGTAACTATTACTAATAAACACTTTTAGTCTGAAAAATGTATTATTGGGAAGTTTCTAGAAACAGTACAAAAGGCTTTGTGTCAACATTGCCACCTTCACAGTGTATAGAGGAGGATACAGCAAAGCAGAGGAGTTCAACAGCATCGCATAGGAGTGGTGGGAGAAACACATCCCTGAAGTCACAAATCACATCCCAGGCTGGTTTACACCAGTAGAACTCTACTGATTTCAGTGGTGTTATTCACACTTTACATTAAAATAGATCAGTTCACTTCAGGACTCAGTTCTGACACACTGCGGTAAAGCAGGACAACTCCTCTACATTCCATGGCATTCCCTCATAGCTCGTGGCTGACTCTCCCGCCTACCACACCTGAAAAACTTGTGGTTTCCCATCAGGAACAAGAACAGTTCCCGTACGTCTTAGTGTTACATGGAGAGATCTAGGCAACACTTTTCTCAGCAAATACAGTTGGTGCCTTGTGTTTCTGCTTCCCAGGGAAATGCCTAGAGGACCTAACATGCCTCAGCTCTCCAGATCATTTCATCAGAATCCAGATCTGCATAAGCCGGATAGCTCACACCTCTTACATCTTCATTTGCCATTTCATTATTACCTCAAAACACAGTTCACTGTTTTCACTTTTTCATTGTAACAATAGCTCCCAGTAATCTGTAGTTATACCTGGCCATGAGCTTCCTTCCAAAAACACATGCTGTAAGTTGTGTATACCTCTGATTTCCTTGATTTGACTTCCAAAGCATACTCTTTTCCAGACAAATTTGTCATCCCGTCAATTTTACTGATGAAAATTGTTTTAATCAGAAATGATGATTGTTGTAATGGAAATAAAGAAAGCGTGTTCAACGTGAGCTGAGGGATGCTTTCATTTCCTACGCCATGTTTGAACAGTGGGCCATCTTACCGTGCCCCGGACAGGGACCTTGGCAACTGAAGTGGGAAAGGAAGGATGGCTCTTCAAGGGAAAGGTTCAACAACAGAGGTTTAGTACCACTGTAAACACAAACTCAGTTTTTCCCTGCTAATGTTTCCTCTGCTTAATACAAACAAAGCCTTACGAGGAAAAAAGGATTTGCTGGCTTAGACTGTATTTTTCTGAGAGTTTACAGCCACTTAAGAAAAAAAGGATTAATCTTTTTAAGGGAATTTTCAGTCTAGAGGGGTAATAGTTGAAGAGACTGGGCATTGCATCTCTGCAGCATATCAGCTCTTTACCACAATTTTTTTGTTGTTGTTTAAAAAGGCAACAGCAATGATTTGAATGTGCCATTTGTTGCCATGACAAACAATCACTGACTGAAAGTATAGAAATGGGAAATGGATAGTGGTGGTGGTCACCTCTTAGTTCCTGCTACCGCAGCGCACTTCAGCAACGGTTGATCTTTTCAACACAGGCAGCCTTGCTGCTTCATTTTCTTCATGTATTATATACTCATATATCTTTAATGTGGAGTAAGAGCAACACAATCAATTATTTATTATGCAGCTGACAGCGTGCAATGAAGACACAACAGACAACTATTCAATAATGCATTACAATGCACTATATGTCAGTGTTGCGTACAACTACAAGACAATATGAAAGAGCCTTGCACTTAGCGTGACTTCACAGCCAAGCAAATTACATGCAATTGTCTGGTTCACTCTACTGAGAGGCATTATTCTGTCCTAACGGGTTTATAGATTTGCATATTTTTAAAAGAGACAAAAAAAGTAGATTTACCTTCAAGGCAGATACGAGGCTCAATAAGCATATTCTACATGAACTGTAAGGAGACCAAAACAATTCCTCTGGTATCCTGTTGCCTTAAACCAGTCATTTTATTTTAAGGTTTGATTCTGTTACTATTACAAAATTCAGCTGTAAAATATACATGCTCTGCAGCATAAGGCAAATTTCATTCGAATAAGCATGGCAGAATCAGGTCAATCTGGGCATGCTAATGAGTAGGACAATAGATGTCTAAAGCAACATTTTAGAGAGAATATATTACTACAGAAATACTTTGCATCACTTGCGTTTCTACCCCGAAATACCATGTCCTGTAACAGAGGTTCTGGAGGGAGAGGGAATGGCCCTGACAGGGATAGGTCTTTCTGTCCCTGCCCTCTGGCACCAGCCAGGAAGCACAAAGAGCAGTTCAAGAGCATGGCTGTAATACAACAAAGACATTTTGCAAGATTTCCCACCTGAACACATGCAGCAGAGCTTGGCCAAGGAATTCTGGCCATCTAATGCACCAAGATAACAGGACAGTATAACTAAGCTCTTTTTTTTCTTCTTGGTTTCATTCTCAGTCTCATCCTATATCACAACGCACACATGTATTTCTTTCCTCCCCATTTTTATTTCATGATTGCCTGTGCAATGGTCATGTGGATTTGATATTTTAGTCTGTAGGATATGTATGAATGTGCAGATGACCTTCCACTGGGAAGTTACACACTTCAGTGGGGGGCTAAACCTCACTGAAATAGGTGAACATGAAAACCAGCTGGTTTTGAGTCTATGGCACAAGCAGGGCCCAAGTTAGGTCACCAAAGCTTCTGAATACAGATCTGGGTGCAGGGAGCATGGAAAAACACCACAGGAAGCAGAAAAGGATCTTCAGACATTACTTGGGAAAGCTCTGAGCATGGCTCCGAGATCACAAGACGGGGGTTTGGGGAGAAAAGAACCAGCTTCCCTACCAGTTAATTCCTCCTCTGCTCAGGAAAGGGGAATGTTGAATGATCTGGCAGAAGCAAGACCTTCCTGACCCAATATAACAATACTGCATCAGCAGTTAGGTGTGCTTTAATGACGAGCTGTTCCCAGATTGGGCAGCCTTTGATTTTCAACTGCTTAGACTTCCAGGATGTGCCTCCATTTCCTTCTGAATAAAATCTGTCTCGAAATCTTAGTTTACCAGTGCAACACTTCTGATTCCCTTGGCTTAAGCTAGCACTTAAACTAGTGACAAATCTACGCATGTCTAGTAGGGCATTGGATTAAGAGGCTATGCGTACCCAGACAATAAATTTGAGCATGAAAAAGTATATTCTTAATATGTTACCACTTAACACCAAGACGTTAAAATGGTATGTTGGCCTTTGGGGCATTTGGAACTGAAAAATAATATTTCCCCCTACATCCCTAGTGAATGAATGCTCTTTCGCTCCCGCAGGCCCCTGTTTACCGCATTCTTTATCACATCCAACTTTCTTAACACATAGCATGGCTATACCTCCTTCACAGAGTAGCGTTTTACTGAAACTCGTCTTGACAAACACAGCAATCGTCTAACACCACGCAAAGGACTTAGCAGCTACTCTGTTCTTAAATAAGAAGGAGAAAAAGAAAAACATTCTTGGAAAAAGAGAGAGAGACGCACAAGATGCAACCAGAGAAGAAAACATGGTTTATAAAAATGGGTGTTGGCTGAGCCATGTAAGAAGGCACAGTCAATGTGCCAACATTACATATACTCTAAATAAGTCAGAAGCAGACACCGCCATGATCTCATATGTACATAAAACATACATAATGGAGAAGTCAAACATTTTTTATCCGGGGTATCCAACTTTTCGATCCAGACTGGTCAGACATTCCTGTAATGTGTCTTATTTTAGAGATGTGGTATAACCTTCCTGGCTGGCATTATGCAATATCCCCTCCATTCACAAGCGTTCGGAGAATTCCTGGGGAATCGTCTCCTCTCGCCTGCAATTCCACGTGGGAAAATGAGACATGACTTCACTGGCACCAATTTGGGGCCACCATGGGGCCTCACTTCAGCCTAACACGCACAGTTTCCAGGGTAATCTGGTAAAACACACTGCTGTTTCACTCAAGGAATGAATCTCTTGCTCAAGAGCAGAGAAGGACAGGTATCTAGATGCCGCCCTCTCTATTGACATGGACAGACCAAAGACTTCTAGGTAGCTAGAGAGACTTGAGATTAATCCCACCCAAAATTACTTGATCACAGGCAAGATTGTTGAAAAAAATGCAGTTTAAAACCAAGTTGGTTTTGATTTGCATACCAAACACTTTCCTGTGGATTATGTTGCCTAAGGTCTGTTAGACACTGTGACTGCAGATCTACCTAGTCACTTACTGTAAGACATACAGTAAACATGCTGTAGAAATAACAGAAAATAAAAGCCACTTCTAGTCTTTGAATGAAGTCTGAGAAGGGTTTATTAACAAGTTATCTATTGGGTAACCCTCATTATGTTGTCAGAAGTTCAGCCTACCATTAAGATCAGATAAAATCAGCATTCTGCTAAGCAGCCTTTATCATTTGCTGCAACGCTTCGGTGGAAGAATGTCTTATTTGGATACCATTATTTTTCTAGGCTGTCCTTTAAAAAGACAGATGAGATAGATACACTCATCAAAGGAACAAATCTTTCTATAGATGTATATTTGTTCTTCCCACCTACGAGGATGCACCTGCTTTCACAAAAAAGAGTATTTTTGCAGTATTGTTTTCAATGTAAAAAGTGTTTTACATCCTCCAAGGCAGACCCTAGCAGTGTCACAAGTATCACGCTGCCTCTAAACTCTGAGAGTACGTTCTGAAATAATAGTAGCTACGAAATTCTTCTTTTGCCACATTTGTTTCCTATTTTTGTTCATTGTTCCTGGTGTTGCAGGTTCTTATTGGTGTAAACTGGCACAGTTCCCCTGATATTAATGAAATACGAAAATATATGTAGCAGTTTAAGACCTAGATCACGGTAATTTAAAACTAAGTTAAATGATGCACTTGGGACTATTCTCCAGAGCAGACTCCTGCAAGAATACGGAATAGCGCAGATTTGTGATCAGAGCAAAAAGCTGGATGTCAAAAAGAATAGGTTCTGTCACCAGACAGCTGTGTAAGTATAACTCACCTTCATTTTATTCCCTGTGAAACAATGACTGGAGTTTCACCAAGGTCAGAAAGAGAGTCTCTAGCATACCCAGCAATAATATTATTCATTAATATACTTTGCCTTAGGTATCTTGAAAGGCTTCATTCAGTATGCCTTTAAAGTATCTTCAGAGCCACAGTGGAAAGGAGCTATTAACAGCGCAGTTTGTTATTATAAATAGGTCTTTTCCATCTCTAAATTTTGATCTCAGTGATCTTATAAACGAACTATGGAAAAAGTGGCAGCTGTTATCTTGACAGATGGGTCTCAGGCATTGCTCTGCTGGACATTAGACAGTCGTCTCTCTGGAGAACAATAGGAATTTCCAAGTGCCTGTATCTATTTTCATCTACTTAACAAGCCACTCATGTCTTGGACTAGTGAAGGGAAGAAGCAAGGAGAATGCAAAATAATGTTTTAGGGGAAACATATCAGAGAAAGGGGTGAGAATCAGATGACGATCACCTAGTAGTGACTTCCCCTTGAGTTTTACCGAAGTGACAGGCACAATAAGAACCAGAAGTTTCTTGTAGAGGCAATGGAGACAAAGAGGCACTTCCAGAAGGTGAGATACAGAAAGCCTGTGCACCGAGCGAGGTGCAGCCTATAGTCAGCTGGCAAGACACAATAAGTCCAAGGATGCACCTCTATTTTCATCTCTTCCTAGAATTTAGCATCATCACCCATTTTGGATGCAGAGCTTTGAATCCAATTTTAAGGACAGACACAAGTCTGAAAAAGGTTCATCCTTTTTAAAGGGTGCTTGGTAGAGAGGCTGCTACTGCCCACCTTTTCTATCAGTAACACGTGCCAAAAGTACCACGAGTTCAACTCCACCTCAAGCCTGAATTTAAACCATGTCCTTCACCTTCTCTGATGGTGTTTCTCATCATTGGACAACCAAACACTCAATGGCGTAGCCCTCTGTTCTCCCACTTGAATCTGAATGGTAGCTGGAAATGAAGAATGATGAAGTTAAGAGAAAACTAAGCAAGTAGTAATTAGGGAGGTCAGTGGGATGGACAGAGACCTGGATCCCAATCCTTGCTCCCAGGACTTGTTGGATCAGCTGTGCCTGGTGTGGGGTAGGGTTTGTCCCTGCATTATTTAGACAAAAGTTCTCATTTACTTCATCAGGAGTCTGAGAACGGATTGCACAAACCATCGCGTTTTTCCAAAAGCAAAAGTATTTTCACACTCAGGACTGCTGCAAACAAAAGACACTGTAAATTAAGCCGGTTTAGGTACTACAAACAGAAATAATAGTCAAAGACAAACATTGCCAAAAATACCTCAATAGCACAACAGAGAGGAAAACAACACAAGCTGAGTGGACCAAACAGTGAAGCATTACATAAACAAATGTAGTATTACATCAGCAATGAAAAGCTGGAAAATTTGAGAGTCGACTGCAAAATATATAATATTATCATCTGTAAAAGCAAAGACAGAGATGGTGAATACAATGCATAACTCACAGGAATTGCTGTAGACCAGAGAGCTCTCTATCGCAGGTTGTATGATTTTTTTTATCATCCAAGTAAGTGTAACTGAAAAGTAGCGTCCTATATGAGTAAATTACTATATGCAGTAAGCTTTGCTTTAGAAAATAAAAAAAAAAAATTGCTTTAAGTCCATCTGAAATGTTTCATTCTACTGAGAATACATTGCTTTCTTCTCAGATATTAATATGAACTATTTAAATTCCGCGTCGGTGAGGTCCAGGGAGTTCTTGAACACCACCACCTTTCCAATTATTTAACACCAAGTATTGTTTAGCTACATCCAAGCTAAAAGATACCGGAGCTATTAAGCATAAAACATAAAAGGAAAAGAAAAAAGTTAAAATTCATAAGGAGCATGCTGAAGGGGAAGCATATCAGATAAAATTCAAGTATCCAGACAGCCAAACCAGACAAAAGAAAGGAAGAAGTGACCTAAAATTTGGATCAAAGAAGAAAGAAGCTGTGATTTATGCGAAAGGGATTCAGTTATCTGGTCTAAAATAATCATTCACCCAGACACTCAGAGGTATTCTACATCACTTTTAAAAATAATTGAACAGACCTTCCCTGACCAGGTAACAGGGCTCACTCTGTAATCCATAATAAGTAATGCTACGCAACATGTAAAAGCTCCATTCATTTGGGCTGCTGCTTTCATTTTCCCATTTTGCACAGCAAAGAAAAAGGTCTGTGGGAGTTAATTTATCTCAGTTTTGTGTACCATTTTAATGCTTAAACACGTATCTGCAGATTTACTGGCTGCCTGCACAGGGAGTTCCAGTGATCCTGCTCACAAGGGCAGCAATCACCCAGGCTACTGAGTCTTGGGAAGTCATTCATCAGAACTGTTAAGTATTCTGGCTGTTCCTGTTATCAAACAGTTGCCAGGGAAAAAAAAAAGGAAATAAAATGGAAAATTACATAAAACCAATGAACTTAAGTAATCTAAGTTTCAAATAATTAAAAAACCCCTGCTGATTTGACTCAAAACTGACATGGGTACAAACCTCTCTCCTGAGAAAACAAGCTTATTTGTGGCTTTTTCAAGAAAAAGGATGCAGAGAATTTAATTTTCTTGGTATATCTAATCTGTGTTCTCTAACATAACTGAATATCTACGAGCTTCTGCCTGCTCACATGATCAAAGATCGCTAAGGACACAGCCAGGCACGCTTAAGCCATAACTCTGTTTTAACAGGAAAAAGCCACATGAAAGGATGTTCTGCATCTCATTTCTACATCTCACGTGTTCTGCACGGTCTGTGGGCTCAGGCAGTATCCTAGAGACACAGAGCACCATATACTGCATTCCCGTTTTGCTTATTACAAGCATCCACCTAGCACAGTAAATATCACTGCGTAGTAAACCCACCATTTTCACCAAATCCACTTCACATTTTGGGCATCATTTTATTGCTTTCAACTTAATGATCTGCCCGAAAGACGGGACACTTTGATTCATGAGAACCCCCTTGTCGTCAGTACTCGGCCTTTACCTGCACATAATTCGGATAAAGACTTCTCCTTTACGTCCACAACCTTGGCTAATGCTCCAAATAAACCTGTGCTTTATAGCTTATGATGTGCTCCCAAATGATGGCTTTCAAAGTTTTTGAGTCTTTCTTTGATACCGGCGTCTCTGCTGAGATCATCCATCGGCTCTATATTCTTTCTTGTTGATAAGCTGGAAGGCTTAAACGAGGCTTTTGGTTTTGACTTGTTTCACATCAGTGATTCCTCTCCCTCGTACACATCATGGCATGATGAAGGTCTTCAGGCACCACCCTCATCTGTGGCTTTTGCTGACCGCCGGCTTTGCAGCGATACCACACAAGCTATGCCTCTGCTGCCTCGCGCAGCTACTTCATTCTTCCGTCGCACCCTGTACATCGGGGAAAGCTCCGCTTCTGCTACGAGCGAGTTTTTCAATTCTGAAAACGTTCAGTGGAGAACGTCATGTCAAGCAGGTCGTGGCATGTAATCATGACTTCTGTTTCTGAGCTCCTTCTGCCCTACCATACAGGTTTCACAACAGCAAGACCGATATTCTCTGCAGGCCTGCACTATTAGCCTCTTCTCTGCCTTCAGAGAAGTGTGGTAAGTCACTAATGAACGGACATCTGAGCTTATACATAGGGCACTGCTGCTTGGACCACATCCTGAATGTCAGCCTGAGAACTTGGTGAAGGAGAGATATCTAAAGCTACTGTACCATTTGCTGGATCAAAAGCCCAAGGCAGCCATAACAATTCTGGTAGCTGAATTCTTGATCTATGCATATTTCTGTAATTTTTGGGTGCTTTGCCTTTTTAAGTCAAAACATCATCTGCCTTGCTTGTGCACTGTGTGCCCTAGCGTTTACCTTCTCGCAAGAGGATTATCTACTGCCTTCTGTCCTTATGGAACTTCACTTTTTTACTTGCTGTTCACGGCCGCCTTAGAGAGGCAGTCGCATGTTTCAAAGCCCAATATGGTTGCTGTTTAGGAGCCAATTCTCCAGGCAAAAAAAAAAAAAAAATATTGCACAGCTTGTGAGTGAACCAGCAAGGGCCTTCTGTGATCTGCCCCGAGTACTAAGGTGGCTTCCATAATGCAAACAGCCTTTTCTGCAAAGATCTGAACATCTGACTCTGGAGATTATGACACCAGACTCCTAGACAGCAAATCTCAAATTCACATTTTGCTAAACAGTTTCAGAAATATGTCTTTCATCAGCGCTTCCCAAGGGTTTAGAAGAAAGTAGTGTGATTTTAAAAAAAAAAAAAAAAAAAGTGATTTATAAACCAGGTGCATTTGGATTGCAACATTGCATTAAGCGGAGAAGTCATTTTTGGAGCAAACATAACAGCCTGCTTCTGTTGAGGTGTAGTAATTTCTTCTACTTCGGTTACACCAAATTATGTGCATAATCCAGGCACAGTGCATCTTGCAAGGAGCCAGAACTCAGACGGTGTTTACTTGCATCTCTTTGAATGGAACTGCTTTATAGGACCCTGGAACCTAAATATTGGTGCATTGCAGATTGTCATTTTTAGCTGCTGCAATACCCCGTCTTGTTTTGTGCCTACTGCCAGATGACATCATCTTGTAGCAACTTTTTCAGTGGAGCAGCCAAAGATGCCTCTCCCAGGATACTGTTGACTATAAATCCAACAATACCATATTTTCCTTATTATTTTTTTTTTTTTTAGTCTTCCTGCTGCAAGTAAGACTGGAAGGATGGGAAGGAAGAGGAAATTATAAAATCATATCAGCAAGGAACATCACAGATGGCCCTGGGAAAGGCAGTGATGCAGATCCTGTTGTAGTACTGCCTAAAGGTGGATCATATCTACAGCCAATAAACACATAAGCAATATCAGTTCTTCAGAACTGGTGCATGCATGGATACATAGAATTCTATTTTCTCACATTAGCTTGAGCTCTGTGGCAGGTTCTCTGTCTGGTAATCTTATAATGGATAGAGATGAAGGTCTAGCAGTGAAAAAAAAGAAAAAAAAAAAGAAAAACAACAGAAAGGCTTTATTTGCCATGCTGCAAGGAAGATTTTGGCTACAAATGCTTCACAGGCTGGGAGCATGACATCGGGCTGTCATGTAACACGGACTGCCGGTCCAGGCTGCATGTCTGAATATATTTGTCTTGGCCTCCACGTCAAGTTTGAATTTTAGAGGTGCACTATGCATGTTCAAATCGAATACCAAACTTCCTCTGGGTGAGCTCCAAGACCTGTGTTGACTCTTGGTATTGCTTAATAAAGAGGGAAGGCCAATTTAAACTACAGATTTTTGTCATTTTTTTCAGATGATCTAATGCTTTGCACAGCCATAAAAACGATACGGGTTTTCACACATGACAAGAAGTCGAGAGTGAGCATTTCTAGCTATGGCACAATGTGTGGTTTTACTCTAAGGCAGACAGACTGTCCCAGTGACCGGGAGGACATGTTATCTGATCCCTAATTTGTTTAACAGCCCACAGAACCTTTTTTAGGCTGGTGCCCAGATATGATCTTTCTTTCTGTCTTTGTGGTGACAGTGCTACCAGACTAAGTGCAGTGGGCCATGTCTCAGTTTGGCTGCTTACATCTCAATCATTTAAGCTCTCAGAAGAGAACACAAATCAGCGTTACTTGCATTTTTAAGGTTACAAGAACATCTAACCCTCGTTCCGATCTCATTCAGAGCAACTTCAACATCCTGCTTGGTCTCCTGAAGTGTTCAAGAATGCAAAGCAGGAGCACTGCCTTTTTATCTGCTTCAGAAGCCTTCATGGAGATTAGGAAGTGTTGTTCTGATCTCTCCCACCTTGCTATCTGGACACACAAGTTCTATGCCGCCTTGCTATCTGGACACAAAAGGTCAGATTTTAAGCTGGGGTAAATCTGTTGAACCTCAAAAAGGTCAATAGAGCAATGCTAGCTTGTCCCAGCCAAGGAGAAATTCTCACTGAGCCGTTCCAGAGATATGAGATTTGGGTTACAGGGTTTTTCCCACCACACACTCCTACACCCATTTTCTACTCTCCTGCAGTTTCCCTCACTCCCTAGATACTCTGTTTGATTTCTTGCTATTTTTTCCCCCCTTATTCGCTGTATTTAAAGACAATTTGCCTTCCTGGAAGCCAGAAAATTAACACGTTCTAATCCTTGGACCACAAAGATTTTCTAACATGAAATTACTCTTGCTGGACTCAAGACTAATAAACCTTGGTGGGATCACAAAAGATACAGTGAATATTTACCCACAGCTTCTTATCCTTAACAGTAACAAACAGCACATCTGGATCCAAACCCTTCCTTCATTTGTCTTTGCATCAGGAGCCTTCTGAGAGGGCAGGAAGGAGAAATGATATAGCCTCTCTCAGTGTCCTTGCATATAGACTTTGACAGGACCAGAATTCAAGACAGGTCTTCGTGGTTTAATTTGTGTGAAGGAAAAAAAAAACAACAAAAAACCCCACCTGTGTATGAGACACAAAAATAGTTAGGTTTCAACACTTTTTACTGCAAAATCAGAACATCTGATGCTAGCTGGTTGTATCAATTGGGGACTGCAAGAATAAACGAGGATTTTGTACAAAACCCCCCACCACAGACAAAAAAACTAGTGTGCTGGCTGAGCACAGAATAAAATGAATACGTTTCATCACCTTAAGGTAATGATTGTATTTTATTATTTTTTTTTGTTCACACAAATTCAAAGCAAACCGAGCCAGGTTTAGTTTGGCTGGTTTTGCTGCATTGGTGTGACTTTGCTAAAAATAGGCAAATCAAACCAGAGCTCCCTACTCAAATTTGACCCTATATTAATAGAAATATGCATGACCCTGAGACACTCCTACATTAAACAGTCTGAGTCAGGGCAGACTCCCTGACTCATCCAAATTGCTTTTCTCATTTTGGGTAACTTGGAAATAACAGTGGCATGGATGTCGCAGGAGGGGCAGTAAGCGATACTTGTATTAACACCTTCATTTTTGGAAATTCGGTGTGCCTGCTACAGACAGCTACAGCAAGGAAGGCGAAAAATAAATAAATCAGAGTCTGGCTTGTATACAGAGACAGCCATCCTTCCCTATGAGTGGGGAAAGTGCCAAGGAACAAATTGGATAGTGTGTACAAAAGGAAGAAAAAACACTCTATCCTGCTGTTTACTTGCACCGGCACATGCTATTAAATGCGTATGCCTTGGGGGAGTGCCAACCTACCCCGGGAAATTACGGCCCACCTTGAAGAGAGTCATCTTTTACTACTGGGAAAAAAAAAAAAAAAGAATTAGCAGGGGCAGTAAGAGGCTAAGATGATCGGGTTTAGCTTTCGCTGGCCCAAAGCCAAATATGCAAGCAAAGGCTTAAGAGAACTTTCTTCTGATGCCTCTGTGCCAACAATAGACGTGGACAGGACAAATATTTACAGACCCAAAGTGAAGGGAGACTAAATGAGGGGGGAGCCAGACTCTGCCTGAAGTGGTTATTATAACCATTAGCCCGTGTCAGCTTTACGGCCCTGAAGTGGCTGCTCCCCACAGCCGCAGACAGGATGGAATGACTCAACGACGATGCCGCCAGAACAAGATGTCTTTTCACATGTACTGTACTCTGCCATCCTCCCTTTCCCTGGGGGTGTATTAATAGCCATGTAGTCATACTGTACATACTACAGCATACCCACCTCTCTCTGAAGTGAGCACAGGCAAAGCTGCCAGTGGGCTAAAACACGTTCAAAACAAACAAAATGATCTTGGAGACCTGGGGGAGGTGTTGACTCTTGCGCTCGATGCCCTGAATGCTCTCTTTCTTTCTGAGCATCTCTCCGAGGCCACCTCCCTCTATAAGCATCTCTCCTTAACATCCAAACATTACAGAAAAATGAGTTATTAAATGGATGATTTGGCTGAGAGATGTCTCTTTATTTACCTTTGAAAGCAGAAAGTAAATCTAATAGTAATATATATGTGTGTACCTAACTGTGTACCTTCCTCCTCTGCTCTTTGTTGTTTACCTTCCTTGGCTGTCTGGGAATGAGAGCTTCTCTTAATCTGTTTTTTTGCACAGTTAAGCACAATGGAGCTCTTGAATGATGCTATGATACAAACATAATCAAATTCTCTTTTCTCTGTTCCCGGAAACAATGACAATGCTATAAAAAAATAACGGTGGGAATATCTATAGTGAGGGGGAGTGTTTGAGAGCAGAACTTTGTCCAGAAGCACCTGCACTGAAAGCAACCAAAGGATCGTTAAAATGGTTGGTTGGATAACTAGCTAGCTCATTCCTTATTTTTCTAGAGCTGATCTTGTCACTCCACCCTTAAAATTGCCATGGATAAATTCGATCTGAAGATCTGCCCAGCTTTGCCTTCCTGGATATTTATGTCTGAAGCCCAAGACCTGCCACTGGCTGATACCACAGGATAGATCTTTAGCAAAAAGGACCTTGAAATGAATAGCCACATCCTGATTATAGGGGTTTAATTGCATTATTTTCAACCATTCAAAAAGCAATTATTGCCCTTCTTCCTACACACCCATGTTTACTAGAATGGCTGGAAACAGAGTCAGAAATGCACGGAAAAATACAGAAATTCTCGGTTACATAGTAAAGAATTAAACACGTCTCTTCACGGGGAGGTTAAATACTGAAGTATCTTCTGTTTCTCAGTCACCTTGAGCTTTAATACAGGAGACCTGAGGTCTAACTCATGCCAGGGTGTGCAACTGAATGATTTTCTATTTACCTTTTCTCCCAAGAAAATACAATCAATAACGTAACCCCACAAACCTCGCAAACGGCGGCCTCCAAGAGGTAGAGAAACATTCTTCCTACGTAGCCCTAAGGAGACCCATACAGCAAACACAACCCAGTGTCCTCACCGATAAAACACTGTTTACCGTGTGTGACTCTCCCATTACATTGCAGAGTACCAGGAGGGTGATCCTTGCGACTGCTCCAGTGCCCATTAAATTCCTTGCTTTCTCTCTCTCCGGCCCCTACATGCAAGAAATTAGATGGGCATGTCCTGACCATCTGCAGAAGCTAAATCATGCATTGGACATACTTGTCATCAGGCTCTCGGTCTGCCCAATGTAAGAGTAAATAAAAGAAGCGATAATCTGCCCAGTGAGGCCAGTAGCAAGCTCTGTGGTTGGCTCCGGAGCCACACTTAGATTCGCAAGTCGAGCGAATACTCTGATACGCAGCCTGGATGCTGCTCCATGAACGTTTTATGTGGTGCCATCAGGAAGCAGCTCCCAAACGCTGCATGCCTGTGTGGCATTGCTACTGCCAAGCCAAACATAAGTCTTCTCAGTCTAATCCTAAAATTTTTCATTCTATTCCTTCTGTTTGGAGCAGCGTTTCTGTTCCCCAGTCAGAAATCTCTAGGCAGGAGCTGACCTGTCTGATCCCAGCTGGGGTCTGAGCCAACATGGATTATCACCAGTGGAGAGCTACAAAATCATGGCTGGGGCATGTCGAGGTCATGGATGTTTCCTCAGCTGAAATTGCTCGCGCTCTCTCTCTCCCCCCTCCTTTCGTAGCCGTGTATCTTCGACTTAACTTTCCAGCTTAGAGAGCTGGCTATGCTCTGAGACGATGGGTATTTCCACATCGCATGCTGGGGTCAGCCAAAGGCTGCCCTCTGGATCAGACTTACTCTATATTCAGACAGCGAAACTACAAGTGCAACCCCAGGCGCAGCCCAAGGGACTCTATGTCTAAGCCTGTCTGGCAGTTTAATATTCCGCCAGGCACCTTCGCGCACCCGAACGGGCAGCCCGCAGTGCCTGCAGGGCAAGCCTGTGATCAGAAGCGGTGGCTCACACAACCGTCCCGCTCCCAGCCCTCGTCAGCTGTAATGTAGACACGGCCTGGGGTGGTGTTGAAGAACGAGAACGTGCTTGTCTCCAAGACAGCAGATCCTCTGGAGCTAGAGGCTGAACGTGCCATGTCTCCTACGCCTGTGATTCACACACATATACATAATAAAAGGCAGTCAAAATCTTTATTAAATAAACTAATAAGTACTTAAAATTGCAAGCCAAATGGGACCAATCTTCCTTTAATGTGGCCAGAAATGTTTAGCACTCCCCTGTCTCCATGACTCATAGCATCGAAAGCCCAGTAAAAGCCAAGAAACACGCAGTGCCTGCTACAGAGCAGCACACGCAATCTCCTTTTAACTGCAAGCGTATACAAAATGCACTATGTATTAACTGGATTAGAAATATCACACCTACAAGGATAGAAGAATGTAATAATACTTGGTCTCACGAACACTTTCTATTGTATAAAAATGCTGGTTGAAGATACAAGTTTCTCTCAACACCTCTGCAATGCTCACCTATACATCAACACATCCATGCCAGAAAACACACCACTAGCTACAAATGGCACCGGTTTTGCGTTTAAATGCAACATAAAGGGCAGGTATTTAAAGACAATTAGGTGTCTAAAGATGCAGTAGTCATACTGTGAGGATTTCAAATGCATCTGGGCATCTAGCTCCTTTGATTTCAACTAAATTATTTTAAAACCTTTTCAACTCTAAATATTTTTACGTTTTCCCCAGATATAAAGTGTAACTATCACAAAGTTACAGTAATTACCATCACTTCAAAGCCCATTTAAAAAGTTCAACTTCCTATGCTGCAATGCTGTGTGAAAACATGCATGACATTTATCACTTAAAAAACCCCAACTCCTAAAAGTGAGGAAATGGACAGGCAACAACATTGCAAATTTTATGTCCACATAGTAGAAAACATGTATTTTTATTACCTGGTATGAAGGACACACACTGCATCTCAGCAGGCAGCCATAATTCTGACCTGATGATATTTAAAGTATTGTTCTTCCCAACTTTGGTGCATAGATATTTTAAAAGATACTGGGTAGTGGAAAATATTGGTTAATAGGTGTATTAATAAGACATTTATCATTATTCATGCTTACATTTTGATGGAGTATTCATAAAT
This sequence comes from Chroicocephalus ridibundus, assembly GCF_963924245.1. Lineage (NCBI taxonomy): Eukaryota > Metazoa > Chordata > Aves > Charadriiformes > Laridae > Chroicocephalus > Chroicocephalus ridibundus. Next base: position 121,214,007 of record NC_086286.1, on the reverse strand, counting down.
ACTAATTCTGAGTCAGCTTTGACCTGGCAATTCCCATGGAACAGACTGAGGTCCTACTTGGCTGAACTTGCTCACAAGGCACATCTGTCGTTTTAAACCTAAATTTATTTCTGCCCTTGTCAACCTGCTTTCTCATTATCTCACTATTCACTGACAAAAGAAATGATGAATCATGAACATTGGGGTACAGGGAACCAAATACACTCAATAAAATTAACCTCATTATGTCAGTTGTGCATAGCATGATGAAACCCTCCGGTGGGACCTCTAGGGGTTACTGCAACACAAGTGAAGAACAGTTGTGTTGTATTGAAAATAATGATGAATATATACTTCAAGAATAAAATTCATATCATGACTAGTGCACAGAAAAATCAGGACTACAGGTGGATTTGCATTTGAGAGTTATATCTGTGTGACATCAATAGAGAAGAGGATTTTAATGTCTTTCACAAAGGTTTTGTTGTGTATGTAGTCTAGAAAATACAGAAAGTAAGGATCATTTTCTACTTAAACAGAATAAAACTATTACAAAATCAAGTGAAAAGTCTTACACCCAAACCGTCTATGGGACGAGGCTGTATTTTACCAAAATACAGGCTGCGAGGCTCTCCATGCCTCTATTATTTCTTGCAGTGTCTATGAAGGAGGCCTACATTGGGAAAGACATCAAGGTGCTCAGTATCGTCACACATAGATGGCATCACTGGCCACTTGCGCTGCCCAAGGACATGCAGGCAATCCCAGGCTCCCGGTGTGTCCGCACAGCCCCCAGCCACGTTGTGGCTCCATTTACCTCTGCCTGCACCTTTCAGTGTAGCCATACCACAGGTCCTCTGGTGGCCCTAGGATTTGTCCCCAGACCACCTCCAGTGTTCTCAAGACTTTTAAAATCAAGGTGAACTTTTGTGCTAGGTACGCACCGTATTTTTAGATGGGATCATTTTATTTTACAGTCACTCTCTAGAGAATTTTTCCATGTTCTTTCCAGTGTGGCTATTTTTATTTTTACCATACGCAGATGTCCTTGAGGTATGCTTAAAGCACAAACTGTGAACGCTGTTTGCCAGCGTAGGGTTTTCCTGTAACACGATACAGCTCTGATGTGCATGCAACATGCAGAACCCCACAACCGCGGCCCCGTGAGTGGGAGCAGGCAGAACAGGAGTCAAGCAGTGCTGCTGCGAAACAGGGCAGAGCTGGAGGTGGGACAGGGCTTCAAATGGCCAACATTAGCTCCTGAAAATAGCTGCTGCAGAAAGTTGCTTTGCCCATACTAAATTGATAATGCAGGGTTTTCCAGAATACTCAGACAAATGAAGTTTTTAAGAGAAAAGCAAACTAGGGGATGTCAATTAAATGAGACGTGATGACTGCAAGGGGACTTACGCAAACAGCTTTTGTTACCCTGAACAGCACGCTGGCTTGTCAGTCTTTCTGAACTGCAAATACTCCTGTGCATTGCAGATCACGATGGAAAGCCTCCCTTCTTGTAGATACTGCTGTCTTCTGCTAGGGATTTCTAATACTCAGCTATTTTTATAGAACGAGCCATTACAGCCAGATTCACAGCACCGATCAAAGATTTCTGCCCAGTAATCCCCACATCAACGACGTATCTTGAAGTCAAATACCTATCTGTTTTAATGCAACTATTTTGTTTATCTCATACAATAAGCACTATCTAATAAAAATCATATCATCCATAGCAGTGTAAAAACATAATTAAGGCCTCTGGCTAAGTATGGAAAATGACTTTGAGTGAAATGTGATATTACATTCCATAATTGATTAGTCATTTTGTTAATCACCTTTTAATATGCTCCAGTTACTTTTTAGAGAAGTGACCGATTCTAAGGATGCCCAATGCAGGCTGGTAATCAGAATGCAAGTGGATATAAATGGTTCCAGAACTCTTTATCAGCTCATTTTTGTGATAATGGAGCATCTCTTACAAAATGCTGACTTGTCCTCTGATGTCAGTAAATTCCACCCATGGCAGAGCATTTACGTGACCAACATAAAATCAAAAAGTTGAAAAAGCAGACAACATTTTGCAGTTTTCATCCATATCTATACAGGAAAACACATCAAAGATATGGGCACACAAAAAAATGGAATGCAGAAGAAGAAAAATAATTGACATGATTAAACCTAGGGAAGTTCAAGTTCAAACATTGCTATTTGGGGAGTCAGACTAATTGCAAGCCCAGCCCTATAAGCTATGAATCTAGGAAAGATCTGAAGCCTCAAGGACTAATCTACATGAGGGAAAAGCCACAGAATGAGAATGCAACCAAAGCTTCCAAAATACATGACAAAACTATTAATTAATGCACTTACATGCCAGAAGTGGTCCTTGCAATCTCTTCATCTGACTTCCTACTTTAATGCAGGCTGTAGGATTTTCACTAAATAATTCCCGTTTGAATTAGAGCTGATTTAAAGATTTCTCAGGGCGATGAACTGACTGGAACTATTGATTGGTGTTCACTTATAAATCAGTATTTCCAGTTCAAATGTATTCCTTATTTTAAGGTGAACTTGCAAAATTTCCCTTTCCAGCTATGATATCTTAATATATCTTGGTGAACTAATAGAACAATTCAGATGTCCTAACAATTTTTTGTTCCCCTTATAAGTACCAAACCGTCCCTTAACCTCTGCTGAATAAATTAAGGATTTTATGTTCAGGAAGGTTTCCCAGCACTTCTACCACCCTCATGTCTCTTTCCTGCACTGTAGACTACAAAACTGAGCACGCTATTTTTGAAACAGCCATAATAGTGTGAAGCCTCCGGACGTCCTCCCTTTCCATCCGTGCTCCTGTTTATATATTCAGGGATTACAGGCAGCTTTTTGGCAAAAGAACAGCTCCAGAACTCGTGTTCGTTTGATAACCAACCACCACTCCCCACATCTTTTTCAGAGTCACTGCTTCGCATGACAAAGTCCTCTTATCTGTAAGCACAGGCCTCATTCTTTCTTCTTTCACCTAGCACTTTGTAAAAGGTTTTATAAAAACTGAAATGTATTATTGACTTGTGGCCGTTTTACATAGTGATCCCTATTACTCTGTATCAACAGGGTGAGACCCTTTATATAGGATTTCTTTGCTAATTTTTATCACCTTGATTTTTTTCTCCGCTGATAAAAATATCACTTACATTGGGGCTAACACCAGTTCATTTTAAGGCTCACTGGAAAGCCCTCTACTCAGAAAGACAATCTATATCCACTGGCATGTTTATTTGGTACCTTTTTTAGTTTCTCATGCAAAGTATCATGAATTCCTCACAGATCATAATGGAAAACCTTATGATCCCCTGTAAACATTGGACAGTCATCTGCATACCTACTCCTGAAGAGCCGGCTTGACAACATTTGTTATCCATAAACCCCAAAATTGCTTGTCAGTGTTTAAGAGGCATTTGGACAACGCAATTAACTTTTGGTCAGCCCTGACGTGGTCAGGCAGGTGGACTAGATGATTGTTGTAAGTCCCTTCCAACTGAAATAGTCTATTCTATTTCTCTCCTCTCCTAAATCGGAATTTTGCCACTATATTACTGACAAAAAACACAGACGTGAGAGACCGGCTGAACAAGGTATGATATAACATAATAAATTCAGAACTCCAATACCGAGTAAAAACAAGGAATCAGAATTAATTTTAAAATGTTCTGAATACTAAGAAAAACACAACCACTTTGACCTGAAGTTTTTAATATTATGATCCAAGATCTTTGTACTTCAAGAGTACAGGCACACACATACACCTGTATTAGCGATGTCTTACTCAAGTAAATTCAAGAGCAGGAAAACAAATTGTAAAAATCCACAGTAATCCACCTTAAATATACGAATGCTGATCCCATATTTAAGCTAATACAATAATCTGTTGTATAGAATACACAGCACAGTTTTTAAAAATATTTGGTATGCTGATTTCATTTTTTTCTAAGTAAGTTGTCTCCCCAGCTCTTTGGCAAACAGCTGGTAGAAGACCATGTATGAGTTGTGGCTTCTCACTATAAAAAGGTCCCAAGTATCTTCCTCACATCCAGGGGCAGTCCTCCAGTCTGTCCTCACTTGGCTCAGCAAAAAGAAACATTTCTAAATTAGCAAACACTGCTTCACAAGAAGCAGTAAAAGCAGAAATTGTTCAGCAAAATAATTTCTTGACTTCTAAATCCAAGAGTGATGAATCTTTTGTAGGGGGGAGGAGAGCTGGGAGGATCACCTTGTGCAGCATTGCCACTGTTTCAGGGTAAAGTTGGTGTCTTTAAATACTTCACACTGATAGGGCTTGTCACATCCAAGTTGTTACCGTTCCTTGATCAGGAACAAATGCAGTTCCAATGAATCCTGCCCAGTGACAGGTTTATGCAAGTCATGTTCAGAAGTTACCTTGGCTAGTGACATTGATTTATTTTCTGATAAGAAGCTAATTATAAAGGCTTGAAATCTGCAATCGCTCAGAAGAAGGGCAACAACACTTCCTTTAAACAAAGTCATGTACACTGCATTAATAAACATATTAATAATAATAATTCTTTTGGCATGTATAGACACCTTGTCTGCCTACTCAAGGTAAAATTCTCTCGTTGTGAACCATAATCTCAGCCCAGAAATTATTGTCCACCCACCCACTAAACAACCGTGCACCAAAAATGTGCTTTGGTCCAGAGATTCGAGTAGGAAATTTTTGTCTTCTTTTTTTGGGGGAAAAAAAAGTCAGATGAATTTATTCCAAGGTCACTTATATAAACAATGTCACGACTAGATAGTCACCACCACAGCAGCACTAAATATACAAAGCATGCTAAAAAGAGAAATTTGTCCCAGTAAATTATTGCGTCAGAGAGACTGAGAGTGTGCTATGGGAGGGTCCCCAAACTGTACACTATTTGCAACTTTGACAGGTCAGAAATGCGAGAAGGAAACAGAAATAAATATTCCCCCTCGTTCCCACAGGCAAGTCTTCTCTCTTCTCTACAACCATCTTAGCACCCTTGTTTCCCACACCACAGCTCAACTCTGGAGAGTAACAGGAGGGTGCAGTGGAAGAGCACCTTGGGGATATTCATTCATTCGTTCATTCATGGTGCTGCCGGACAATGTCCGGTTTTCTCTCAGATGGCAGGCTTCTTGACATCAAATTCAGAGACCACTTCACATTTCCCTGGCTTTTATCAGCTGACACCCTCTTGGCTACATCAGTTTCTCAAGGGAAAAAGAAGAGCTAAGATAACTATTGCCCTAGTACCCCCCACTTTTTCAACACAGCTACTTGTCCACAAAACGTACAGAGGTGTCTGAAGTCTAAAGTAAATGTGGCAAGCAATGACGACTGGGAACTATTCTTATCTCGCTGCCCTCTATAAACACAATGGCTAACCATATCCCTTACTGCCTAATACAGCTGTCATCATTTAAATGCTTTGTAGTCTACAAATGGGCCAGTCTACGGTGACAGGCTGAATAATAGGAAGATTACAGGTTGTATAACTCCACTACAGTATGGAGGAATTTTGCAGTCAGTCAACGTTTCTTCCCACGCTTGTGCAGGAAAAAATACCAGCCCAAGATTTCATTGCTCTTTTTCTGCAAGGCAAACCATTTCTTAGCTCCCCATCACCTCGGGCGCCTGTGTTTATAGCTGCAAGCTCTCTCAGGTCCAGACTACTTTGTTTGATATCATTTTCCCAAAGGCTTTAGAAACTTTTGCATCTGAAGAGGAGCCTTGAATGTGCTATGATAGCAAGTCTTAGGAAAGCACTTGAGAAATGGCTCTGCACTTTTAGTGAATCAATGTATTGCAAGCTTTAGTTACTTTATTGAAATAAAGTGAATCGTTACAATCAAATCCCCTATTATTCTTTACAGCAGGGAAGGATTGAGCCCTTAATCTGTTTACAATGCTTATATAACCAATCAAATCAGGATTGGTTAGAGAAAGACAGAAAACCTAATAAAAGCTAAAGTACTATGTGATTTTCCACCATTCATCTTAATTTAAATAGTTTGTTCTCAAAAGTTAAACACTTCTGAGGTCTGGAAAAACAGGAATGGCTCTTCCATGGAGTTGATACAGCCTAGTGGTAAATATAATAGATAAGGACTTTAAAAGCACATAAATTTCTACCCCCAGCTTTCTCAGAGGCTTGCTGTGTTCCCTGGACAAATCATTTCCCTTCTGAATTTCCCTGCCTTTTAAAGGGGAGTAAACAATGCTCTTCCCTCTCCAAAGAGATTTATGAATGAAGGATGTAGCGCTTTGATCAGATTCAACTTCTTAAGTTGTCCACAGGAGATTAATGATGGCAGTTCTTCGTGATTGTATCAACCCTGAATTTGCATTTGACTCATAAGCGTTTAAAACTCCTACACTCCCAGCCAGGAATCTGAATAAATGTTGTAAAGGAGATGAGCTATATAAATGGGTTTCGCATAGAACAAGTCTTAATGGCACAGGTAAGAACCATTTTTTAATGAGGCATTTCCATCTTGATCCAATGTGCTTTCAACACCTCTTCTTATAGTTACAGGCTCTGGAAGCCCCCACTGTTCAGATATCAAAGGTCATGACTTTTGAGTTCCAGCCTGGAAAAGGTAGGACATGACAAAACGGGCTCAACCCACGACAGATGATAGCCCTCAGCTGTGCTCTGCAGAACCACTGCTGACTGACCTAAGAGCTGTGAACCTGTCCCTGCTATTTCTTCAGCTGAAGACAAGGTGCAAATGACAGCAGAACAAAGTTCAGAGCAGATCATAAAACGAAAGCTATTGATGGAGCTGTCTGTGCGCTCCAGAAACTCCCCTGGCAGGGTGGGACAGACGCAGTTGTAGCTTTTCCAGAGTTGTTGCCAGCTGGCCACTGTGGGACACGGAGGGTGTGGGGAGATAGTCACACAGGCAGTGTGACAGAAGAGCATCTCCTGCTCTCGTCAGTGGAGAGAGACGCTTCCAGAGAGCCATCTAAAGCCCAAGCCAAGGTCACGTGGTTCAGCATGACACTGCAGAAAAGATTGTTCCTCTCCATGAATGACAGATGTCATTGAAGAAGACTTCTCCCCCATTGTCAGTCTTTATGATTAACATTCCAACTTCCTCCAGAAAAAAGCACAACAGTTTCAGAATGAGAGAAAATTACGCCTAATTCTGCTTTTACTCTGTAATTTAAGTGTGCTTGGCTAGTGGTCAGGTACAGAGGTACTGCAAACTATGGCTGGATGCTCCTAATGTGGCTGCACGTGTGCAGTAGGGTGACCATCATGTAGTATAACTTCCAAGCAAGAAAGACAAGAAAGGGTTACAGCAGGGTCAGACAGAATAACTTCCTAATAAGAAAAAATAAATTTGCCTTACAACAAAAATGGGCAGAAACCCTGTGAGACTAATTCAGATCACAACTGAACATAAGGCTGAGCTGTAAAATTCAGAATCACAACTTTAAGCACTGCCACAAACTGTGGTTAATATACAATACTTCAGCTCAGACTAACCTGATGGCCTTCTATGATGGATAAGGGGAGAGCAACTGATATCATATATCTTGACTTCTGTAAGGCCTTTGACACGGTCCCATGCAACATCCTTGTCGCTAAATTGGAGCGGTATGGATTTGATGGATGGATTATTTGATAGATAAGGAATTGGCTGAATCCAGATGGCCATATCCAAAGAGTTGCAGTCAATGGCTCAATGTCCAAATGGAGAGCAATAACAAGCGGTGTCCCTCAAGGGTCCATATTGGGATCGGTACTGTTCACTATCTTTACTGACATAGACAGTGGGATTGACCGCATCCTCAACAAGTTTGCAGATGATACCAAGCTGAGTGATGCAGTTGATTCACGTGAGGGAAGGGATGCCAGCTGGAGGGACCTTGACAGGGTCGAGGCCCACGTGAACCCCAAGAAGTTCAACAAGGCCAAGTGTGAGGTCCTGCACCTGGGTCAGGGCAATCCCCCATATCAACAGACTGGGGAATGAATGGAATGAGAGCAGCCCTGCAGAGGACTTGAAGATACTGGTGGATGAAAAATTAAACATGAGCTGACAACATGTGCTTGCAGCCCCAAAAGCCAATGGTACTCTGGGCTACATAAAAAGAAGTGTGGCCAGCAGGTTGAGGGAGGTGATTCTCCCTCTCTACTCTGCTCTCATGAGACTCCCACCTGGATGGAGTACTGCATCCAGCTCTGGGGTCCCCAGTACAAGACAGACATAGACCTGTCAGAGCGGGTCCAGAGGAGAGCCACAAAAATGATCAGAGGGATGGAACACCTCTCCTTTGAAGAAAGGCTGAGAGAGTTGGGGTTGTTCAGCCTGGAGAAGAGAAGGCTCTGGGAAGACCTTATTGCAGCCTTTCAATATATAAAGGGGGCTTATAAGAAAGATGGAGAGAAACCTCTTCCCAAGGGCTGTAGTGACAGGACAAGGGGAAACGGTTTTAAGCTGGAAGATGGTAAGTTTAGATTGCATATGAGGAGAAACTCTTTATGATGAGGGTTGTGAGACATTGGAACAGGCTGCCCAGAGAAGTTGTGGATGCCCCATCGTTGGAAGTGTTCAAGGTCAGGTTGGACGGGCCTTTGAGCAACCTGATCTAGTGGAAAGTATTCCTGTCCGTGGCAGGGGAGCGGAACTAGATGATCTTTAAAGGTACTTTCCAACCCAAACCATTCTGTGATTCTGTGATATAAGTGCTGGCAGCTAGCCTGTGAATTTCAGCCTCAGATCCTCAACCTTCAAAATAAAATTTGTGGGAAACGCTTTTCCACCAAAATTACAGCTTTCACAATAACAAAATTTACTTCAGTTCTTCAGGCTGAAAATTGTACATTCCAGTCTGGAAATGGCAACACTTCATGGCGATGCCTCAGGAACTTGTCTGCTGTGTGACTCATCTTCTATTTTATTTTATGTGCTCTAGATATGGCTAGATTTCACCTCCAAAAGTACAAGGCCCTCCTCTCTTCCTGGAAACTCCTGCTTATAGCATAAACAGAAATTTATCCACAGAGGAGAATGAAAATGTAAGTTCCCATAACTACAGTACCTATATCGCATTATAGTGTAATTTCCAAACAACCACTTGGGTTTTTTTGTAGTTTGTTCTTGTTGTGGTGTTGGGTTTTTTTCCTAACACAGGGTAAAGAATTTTAACAGAAAGCTGCTACTTTTAAAGTTGCAACAGCAGCAACTTCAATGGGTTTGGAAGTAGCAAAATAGCATTATCACTTTGGTCATTTAAAACTAGACAGAATCAATGCATCAGGGAGTGCACTGTTTGTAGCAATCATAGATTGGAGAATGAACTACTTAAGTGTTAGGTCTTTTCCTCTGCCCAGGAGGAAAACACCCTTACCGAACCAAAAGTCTTCAATTTGTCACTGAGAACAGAATAAAAGAAGACAATCTTGCTAAATCAAGGTAGTCGCATCATTAAATGTGCAAAGGGGAGTGATTTAGAGCAGCAAGAGACAACTAAGAACCACTAACCATGCAGGATTAAATGCAAAAGATCTGGAAGTGGAAATCAGACTTGGGATACCGTAAGCAGAGACAGGGAGAGATAGAAATCAAATGTGCCTCACAACCACTGTGTTAACAGACTTTTAGAAGATGCAGGATGTTGGATGGGACATAAAGACCCACACTGCCTGATTGCATGGATCTGCTGCTGTCCCACCTACAAAGATCCACTGGCTCTGTCTGATGACACCATGGTTACATTTAAGATCCCTCGCACCAAATGCTGTACAAGGGAGTACGGACTTCTGCAGCCAACAGTCTTGGGAGAAAAAAAAATAAAATTAAGATTTACAATGCCCTTGAGTAACTAATGCTAAATAATATATCTCAACTGAGAGATGTCGCTTTCAATATAAAGCCCCCGAGCAGCCCCCTGGCGCTGGTTCAGCAAGACTCAGCAGAACTCATGCCAGCGCCGAATCGCTGCTTCCCGCAGCAGTATGTTTCCTCCGAGGCCGCCCGTTCAATCGCTTACCAGCGCCAAAAGACGGGCACCGCATGAGCTCCTTGGCAATGGTCCCCCCAGGATATCCCACGCACATCACTGCAGCACTAGGACCAACCCACTGAGCTCTGAGGATCACAAGCCTGCGGAGATCTCTGGCCACACAGCAATGGCTTATGCCACACACCTGAACTGTGGCTGCCATGTACCCGCTGCAGAGAGATGACACCACATGTTGTCTAAGTAAGAAAATATTACCCCTTCCGCAAACCCTGCCTGGCTAAGTTGCCTGGCTTAGGAACCATAATTAAGCTCTTTATCTAATCAATGGAGAAAGAGGTGCATCCAAAGGCTAACTATTTAGGTAGCCTGAGGTAACTAAGCTCTCAATTTAGACTTCTTAATTAGGTAAATATAGTGATGTCAGTTCTATTTTGCCAATAAAGGGAGACAAGCTTATAACTGGTGCCAGCTGATAGAGTTTCTCATTTAGCTGATGTAGTAATTATTTGTACATTTTACACTAACAAATACTATTCACTGCACAAGTCAGCCCCAGTTCCAACAGTTGTTTCAGCAATTCTTTGATTTCTTGGGGCATAAATTATTAGAAAATAATGTAATTCTTGTGAGGACCTGGAATTCTAATGATCAAGAATTGATGTAAACCTTTTGGGTCATAGTCGTTAACTATATGTATGAGCTGTAAGTAGGCAGAGTGGCACACTGGGATAATTGGAAATAAGTGCAAAGAGAACCCAGCAAAAATATTTTGTTTGAAAATGAGAATCTAATTTATTAAAAGATGGCAGTATTTTGGACCAGTTCTGAGCTTTTAAAAACTTGATGAACGGAGGCTATTAGTTCTCTGGGTCTTTAGATAATCTGCTTTGTGAACTTTTTTTTTTTTTTTTTAATATCTTGAAATCCACTTCTTCAAGGTTTTTGTGAGGTAGGAGTAGGTGGTTTAATTATTTGCTAGCAGTTTCATTTCTATGCACAATAGGAAGGGAGCATGATGCTACAATCCCTCCATGAAAGGAAATCCTGTAGAGGTTAGCAGGTGCTCCAAAATCGAAGCTAGCAGTCACCAAATCATTCAGCATGTTTCATGCTGACAGAGAAGTCTCTGTCAAAGAAGAAAGTGGCCGTGTACGTTATCCTGAAGAAATCTCTTTATAATCTTCTTTACTCTGCAAGAAAAAAACCTCATCCTGTCTTTTTCCTAAATGAATATAAGACAGGCAACCCTGAAGTCTTCCCTTTCTTTGCACAAAGCATATTAGCTGTCCAAATAACACCTCAATGCCACAGGGACCACTTTTAAGGGGAGAGACTTCCAATTCTTTGTCAAACCATCACTTCTCAGCTGAGATTGCCAATAAGAACGCTGTTGGATAATTCAAACTCCTTTCTGTTTCACTTACCCACATTAAATAGCATCTAATACCACAGGTAATTTCAGTAAAACCGATGGGCACAGTACACAGCAACGCAGCTTTCAGTGCAAAGGAGGAGCAACTGGGAAACTTGAGGCTACAGTTTATTACGCTGATCCTTTTCCATCAGGCAACAATCTGGTATTTTCAATTTAGACTCACTAATTCAGCCGCTGAAGCTGCTACGTTTTTTCTTACAAATCTCTGAACCTTTTTTATTCATCAAATTATTTTTTCACGTCAGTAACCTCTTCTTACAGCGAGTCTCACGGTCCTCACAAACATTAATTTCATGATAATTTTGAGAGGCACAGCCCCCTTTCCTGTCAAATTCAAAAAATGAAAGAGCAAGTGATATACCTGAAATCCGACACTAAGCTGGCAGCAAAACGCATAGGAGAAATCTTTTTGGCTTCTGGACTGTGATCGCCATCAGGCTGAAGTCGCTAAAATGTTTCCAGAGGTAACCAATCTACATTAAAAGGAGTAAAAATCTCATGTTTGCTTATTTATTGTGAGAATTTTAAGACTTGCAAATCGTTTCTGAGGGGCAACAAAATACAACGTTATTCACTGAGAATTAAAACTACTTTTTGCAGTTATGATTCACCAAAGAAAAAGGATGCTTGTCAGTGCTTAGCTGCCACCAAGACCTCTGGAGAAGTAAAAGGCTTTCATCCTTTCAAACCAGGGCAATTTGAAGCGATTACTTTAAGTAAAATAATACAGAAAATTGTCAGGCCCCAAAAGATGGACAGACATCACACTCTCCTGGTATAACGTATCTTGGGAACATGCTCCATAAAACAATTAAGTTCTTTCTAGGTAAGCAAGATTTAGCTGGCTATGATTCAAGACTCAATTATAATGTCTGTTACAATAAAATTCTTATTAATGATAATTCTAATTGCAGTGTTCACTATCCTCTTCCAAACTCAGCTAGACAGTTTCCTGGAGACAAAGAATTTTGATTAAATTCCTTAGTTAGTTCAATTTTCCTCTCAGACACACATGCCCAGCTCCCACTGAAATGGTATAGATGTTTCTGAAAGCGGGACCAGAGAAATACCGTATTCCTGTACTCACCTGGCACAAACTGCTTTCACACAAAGCTAACGCACATCCAGTCGTGCAGATACTGAGGCTCATAGATAAATATATGACAATCTGCAAAATTATTCTGAATTTACATTAGTCTTTTGGGGAGTATGTCAGTATAGACAAACCTCTGGCTATTACTGCATACGCTTAAGACTCAGTTGATTTTGATCCAAGAAAAATAGGCAGATCTGTTCTCTTTTTGGCAAGAGTTATTTCAAGGGAATTGCATTATATTTGCATTGTGTTAAATGGAAAATGCCTTTTTTAAATAATGATAAATCAAGCATATTCTATAAATTGCTGTTAATCTGCATCTATGCAGTATGCTTTTGTTATAAAAAAATGTAAAAAAAAAAAAAAGCTTTCAACTTCACAGACACCACCATAACTCTCACCATTACACTGCTGCCAAAGCTAAAGAAATAATATAAAGTAATTTTGGTAATATACAGGAAAAGAAGATGATACAAGTTTGTCCTCAGATTAATCATTTGTTCTGCTTTAAATAAAGGCCTGCTTCCTAAAACGGAATGAATTTGTACAGCTCAGCTGAAATAAATGGAGCAGTATTCATTTATTTCAATAGGGAATTTCACTTAAAGCATTTTAAAAAAAATAAATTAAAAATCAACTTCTTAGTATTGAAATACTGAAGTGGAGAGGGAGGTGCTGAGCTCTTCTCCCTGGGATCCAGTGACAGGTTCAAAGCTGCATCAGGGGAGGTTCAAGACTTGACATCAGGAAACATTTCTTTACCAAGCGGGTGGTGAAACACTGAACAGGCTTCCTGGAGAGGTGGTCGATGCCTCAAGCCTGTCAGCGTTTAAGAGGCATTTGGGCAACACCCTTAACAACATGCTTTAACTTTCGGTCAGCCCTGAGGTGGTCAGGCAGATGGGTGAGATGACCACTGTAGGTCCCTTACAAGTGAAATTATCCTATCCTATCCTATCCTATCCATATTTGGTGCAATTTTGTGGGCATTACCCTTGCCTAAAAAGTCTATGGAAAATCTTCTCCTATAGAAGTCCAGTTTAATAAGTAATTAATGATTTAATGTGCCTTCATAGTCTCACTCAAACAAGTCTGTCCCAGCACACTACAAATACTGAACATCATCAGTTCCTTAAAAAAGGTAATTGTATTATTATCACAGATTTACAGGATGAAGAAGTCAAGAATCCAGCTCCGCGACAAGCTACATGGTACAACACAAGAGAATTTCAGCTGCAAATAACTTGGAAAAAAAGCTGCCTTCTCATTAAGAGCAGATTTGGGACCAGCGTACACAAAATTTGTTTGAGGGCACACCATCATCCAGCAGGAGGGCCAGGAATGGGACTCAGCTTCCCAGAGTGCAGGTTTTAACCCACACTCTCTAGACAGAGCATTCACAACCTCAGCAAAGGATTTGTTTAGGGGCATTTTAACTGAAAGTCACGCTCTGTATCACTTTCATAGATCTTTGAAAATCCTGCACTGCTAATTCCCAGAGTCAACAAATTTAAATCGCAGGAAACAAAACTGCAGAAAATGCCTCAATTCTCTTGATACACTCCAGGACTAATGACACTGTAATTTGTTTACTTGTATTACTGTCAGTATTACAACGTAACCTGAAGACCCAATCAAGATTAGGACGCCATTACGTTAGGCACGAAGACGGAGGCAGTTCATATCCCCGACTGCCTGCAATCTATCTACACGAGGCAGACAAACTACAACTATCATTTTGCAGATGGAAAACAGACGGAGTAAGCAGATTGCCAAAGGCTTTCAGAAGCTTGCTCAATGAAATCTCTGACAAAAACATGACATAAACCATTGCTGCTGGAAATGCATTTTGGTGCCAATGCACTACCTTATCTATTTGTCCCATTACTTTATTATTGAGTCAGTTAACTTCTGAGACACAACATAGAAGCTGGACGAGAAGAAGAAATTACTATATTTGTTATATTTCTTAACAAAGATAAAACATACGGGAATCTGACCACATTCTTCCATGATATACTAAGATTGGGATTTGGTTTCATGTTCTATCACAGTCCTCCTATCTAATCTTCTGCAATGATCTTGAACATCTGTTTGTGTACTTAACTCAGGCTGTGCAAAGCTGAAAAATTAGCAGGTTATTTACAGTACCAAAGTTAGGCACTAAGGCATCTTATGTAGTCAGAAAGGGCAATTAGGTACTTCTGAAGGGTAATCCAAAAATCCTGCTCTAATCGTAAAGCAGCCAAGAACTACTCCTTAGGAGAAAAAAAAAAAAAATTATTTGCTTAAACCACGAGAACGTTCTAAGCCGTTCCCTAGTGAGCTTGCACCTTAACTCCTGCTGCCACTGGAACTTAGGTCTGGCCATTAAAGCATCACAACACATTTGAGGATCAGACCACAAAGTCTGCTCCTGAGATTATGCATTTAGTCGAACAAGGAGAGAAAGAGGCAAAACTGCCACTTGTAACAGCCTAATAGCTGGAGCTCTGACAGCAGAAGTGTAAAACTCAATCACAGCTCTCCTTCATCTTGAGGAGATTCCAGTTCTCACCTCCCACTTCTCTGGAACACGTAGGGTCGTCAGACTAGAAAACTACCCTGCCAAATCCCTACCTTGGTGATGCATGAATCATAAGATTCTGGAGGATGAGCGGAAAGGACTCTATAAAGTTCTGACAAATATCTAGGGTACCAGCCCTTGGTCCTCTCTGTACTTCTTCTGCATGGACTGCCAGGATAACTCATGCAAACAGCTTGCTCCTAAAAACCTTTTTCCCAAAGATGCTTTAAAGCAAGCTACAGGCCTCTTACTCCTGTAGTCCCAGCAGTCCCCTCCTGTCCACGCTCTCTGCCATCACTCCCCATCACATTGTAAATGCACATCTGTGAGACTCGTGGAGAGAGAGGGCAAGATGAAGAAGTAAGACAAAACAGAGCCTGCAGCCAACTCCTCGTTTGAGTCTCCTTAAAAATTCCTAACTTCCTCTGGCAGCCCCTTCTAGTCTCCTCCTCCTCCTTGCTGAAAACTCTTGAGACATGAATAATTAGTGGACAGGCAATGATTTTTCTATGCATGCACAAAACCCCTAGCTCTTCAGGAAATCACGGAACCAACCATGTTTGTGCCAAGGAGCTGTTATCGCCACACAGTGTGTGCATTGGCATGAGAGCAGAAGGGCCACTGCAAGAAGTTCCATGGCCTACCAAGCTGTCAAGACTACGCACCACCATATGGGAAAACCACTGGATTAAAGAAAAAAAAAAAGTATAAAATTAATCCCTGAAGACAGGGACTGGAATACAACTCCATCAATACTCCTGCATGAGTGCCTGAACTAAGTACTCACCCTCTTGCCTGCTCCTTCTCTTGCCCATGGCTCTTGCATTCTTCACTGCTGAATGTCCCAAGCTAAACTGGAGGGAGCAGGAAATTTCAGCTTCTTCCACCCCAAGAATGTAATGGTTGCAGTTAAGGATGTGGCAAACAGAGCTACAACCCTCTTCTGTTGTAAAAGGCAATGGAGCGTAGGTTTGCCATGTCCAAAACAACTGTTCAGTCATTATACATAAAGTCGGCTCCCACAGGCCGTGTTTTTGACTGAACGCGGCCATCTCTGCTACGCTTGACACTGGATTCAAAGCTGTGCTCAGAGGACTCCAGTGAGGTCAGGTTCCTCTTGGGATCCAAACGATCTCTAGATCTCGGTGGGGTCCAGTCAGTGCATGGTTGCCTCACTTCCCAGACCACAATGCCTCCCTACAGGTATCTGTGCCTAGCTCCAGAGTGACACATAGGCTGAACATGGAGACAACTTGTGAGCTTTACATGGTCCCGATGTTAAGCAGCTCTAGAAAGCAGGATTTCTGGATCATTTCCTTGCACCTAGGCGTCTTAATTTTTCCTAACTCTCATTTTAGATTACAAGGCAGACGTTCTGGTTATCTCTGTGGACATCTCTGTAACTTAGTTACCCGCTTCCTAAAGCAGGACTCGTAGCATTGAGTACGGCAAGGTCTAATGAGATCATGTAAATAAGACAGAGACCATTTCAAGATGAATCCCAGGCATATCCGGAATTGCATCAGTATACAAAGGAGTTATATTGTATTCAGATAAAACAGTTTTAAATTAAAACTTGACATTCATATGTTATCTTCCCCACATGCTTTACAGACCACTCGAACAAAACACTTTATCCCCTAACCATGGGCTTCCTTTAAAAATATTACCACCAAAGACTGCTGCAACATTGCAACAGCACTGGAAATGAGACGATGGGCTTTTTTCTGAGACCTGTTCTAATCTGGAAGTTAGAGAGGCTGCATAGCACCAATGGCGAGATATATGGAGGAAGCACAGTTTACGCTGGAGATGATTGATTTAATGAGTTTTCATAAAGTCTTCTATGTCAAAGCCAGCTTATGATAGCCTCATCTAAGATGGTATCTAATATCAGTAAGAGTATGCAGCATCTTGTTATCTTCCCACATTTACCATTCACACTCTCTCTGAAATTATCCAGCAAAATTGTGCTTTGTGGGAGCCACCAGCCTCAAATTTTTCTGCCTATTTCAGTTCTGACATTTAAATTTATCTCAAACTAACCGGGGGTGGGAGGTGACAATCTTATTTCATAAAAACTTTTGAAGTTTGTACCGGAACAGAAACATATCTTTCAGCATCTTCACAAAAATAGTTTGAAAACATCTATTTTCAGATCTAAGTTACAGAGGAGCGTCTGTAAGAGCTGAGACTGGCATGGGAGACCCATGTGTTTAACTTTTAATTCAAACTAGAAATCCTCATCCGATCAAAATCCTCTGAACGTACAAATGTATAGGAGGTTAAACCCAGACATCCTATATCCCAAGCCAGTGCTCTAACTCCTGTATAACCTTCCGAATATTGGTATTATTTAAACTCTATCAAAAAGCTTCTTGAAAACAGAAATAGGTTTACTTCATTAGTTATATTTACTGGAAAATGTTCCCACCTTGCTCCAGCTGTAAACTACAGAAGCGAGTACAAAACTGAAAAAAAGCAACAGTTACCAGTGAGAAATTTCCTGTAATACTGAACGCCAGAGGAAAACATTACCTCACAGGTCTAGGCCCAGATCAGTAGCTGTCAATCCCCACATCACCTACGTTTTGCCTTCTTAAGGAAAAGACACATAAAATGCTAGCTCTGGATGTGAACTTCCCAGCTGGGGACTCGGACTGCAGAGGTTTTTGCATGCTTTTGACAATTTACATAACTGTATACAAAACATAATGTTACAAACTGATTTAAAGGACATTTTCCCTCTGTGCAAAGGTGCAGCATAAACAGCTCCATTAAGTAACTCACCAGTTAAGATTCACACGAGTCCATAAAGCAGGTGTTAAATAGACCTTGTATTGATCTCTTCAATCTGGAATGAATTTTACTGCCAGTACATAGACACATGCTTTTAAGATATATACAATCATTAATTATCTGTATCAAGATCAGAGTCTGGAAAAATATGAACCCAGCATTTTCACTGTTTCATGGTTGATTTCACTGGCTAGGATAATGGCTTAAAGAATCAGGTCACAGCTTCATCTGTTAACCTCTCACCATTGAATGCTACACTTGGCATCTACTAGCCTGCACATCTAGATACTGTAGCTAGAACTGCTAGCTCAAAGTAAAATATTTGGGATTACAATATAACAAAATGGATTACGAGTGACAGAACAAAGCAAAAAATACAACAAACTTATTTGAAATGGCAAATCACTCTTGAACACAAGGCAGTTGGTATCAAGAGAATACTCAGAACATGCCTTACCTGTGTAGTGCACCACACACGTCTGACCCTTCTTTGGAAATGTCCGTCCTGTTAAAATTATAAAAGGTTATTCTTTTATTTTCTCTGATTAATCTGTGTGGCTAGGCAGGTTTATCCTTTAAGAGGAAAATGCCAGATTGAGATTTGTATTGACTATGCTTTATAAAATCACTAATATGCAAGGCAGCAATGAGTGTGGTTTAGGGTAGAAGGTCCCACCTCAGCTCCTATTTAGTTTTTAGACCAGATAATATTTTCCTTATGTAATTTTCCCTATATATGTGGGCATTGTATATGGATTTACATTCTGTAAATGCAAAAGGACTGTCAAAACTACATGGATTATAACCTTAAAATTCCCAGAATGCTTTTGTTGTAATTTTTCAAATAAAGTCTTAGTTTGACATTGTGAAAAAATTCCATTTGTATTCACATTTCTAATGCCTTTCACTCAAGACAGCTCTAATGAGCTGGGGAGGGTTTGAAAAACAAATTTTCACACACAAAGGCAGTTTAATTTTGTAGCATTGGGCAACAGTAAAGCAGCAATACACTGAGTTCTCATAAGAGCCTCCTAAAAATTTTCATTCTGAAAGGAAAGCTTGAGTTGTTTTCTTGCCACAGAAAAACAAAATTACCATTTCCATTTTACCTGTTCTAGGTACTGCCAAAGGCACTAAAAGCTAGGGAAAGATTTTCCAGGTTCAATTAGATGCCAACGGCGTATTAAAACAGCTAACCTTGATTTCTCAAGTAAGGTTGGCCAAGGAGGGCCCAGGCTCAGAAGAACTTAAAAATATGAATGAGACCAATTATTAAGGAACATCCTTGTCAGAAAGCTAGAAACCGAGGATTCAGATAGAAACTGAGGCTCATATCTTAGTTGGCTTTCTGGCCTCTTTAGTCTGAATTAACATGATAATTTATGCATTACAGGGTGCATCGCCGGGTATAAAACATCAAGTGACACATAAGCTATGTACTTAGATGCCAAAACCACCACGAGTAGTAAATGGCAAGAGGACAGGCTAATATGATGAAGCAAGATTTGTAACATGAAATCAAGAAGATGGTGCTTCCATGCATCATCTGAACAGCCTTGTTCATCAGCTTGTATTTGGCTGCAATATCTCTAGCTGTGGGTTGCACAGAGCGCAGTACAATAGGTATGCAGTCAGGGCACAACTGTAACCCCAAAGTGAGTTTCATCTCGTTTAACTTTAGCCATCTAAACCATGGACAACTGTCATATGCAGTCTCCTGGGCTTCCCCTATTGACAGTAGAGAATTAGCAGTGCTTTGAGAGAAACCCAGCCTATCCAGAGAGAGGAGAGATGAATTATTCTCTGGAGATGACTACAGAAAAAAACCTAGAAGACTGCTTTAGACTAGCCACCTAACCTGAGAAAAGTTATGCAATATGAATCCTACCCTTGGTAAAATAGGTATTATTCAAATGATGCACTATGACACAGAGATCTGAGAAAAGGAGTATCAGACCTTTCTAACACATATTCTGCTGTGTGAGTATAACACCAGCAAAGTCAATGAAGCTACATAAATCCACATCAAAGCTGAATTAAAAGCAGAGATTCTCAAGACCACTGACTAGCTGTGGTTTTAAGACAGTGTTTAAAGTCAGCTGATTTTGATTAAGACTTGCAACCAAAAGAACTAATCCATATAACCTTATTTGGAATAGCATATTGCTTACAAAGACAGCCTTGATATATTCAATAGCTAGAAAGTACTATTATGAGGTTGAGTTCCACCCTTCTTTCCACTCTCAACCCAGCAACATTACTTATACCTACATAAGTATTCTGCTTTTACATCTGTGCAACCAAGAGAAGAATTTGATCCCCAGAGCTAAACAGCACAGAGGGAAAAGCCAATTTAAAAGCATACACAAAGAAAGAAAAGATACTGGGCCAAGAAAGTTAAGCTGAGATCGACTCAAACAAATGCTTTATGGTTGTGTATCAGCCAAGGATGAATCTGGCCTATTATATACATACGCATGGCTGTATGTTAAAAATGACGTCCTTTTAAAAAAAAACAAAAAAACCCAAACCCCAAAAATCTTATGAAATGATATTACAACGCCACAGAAGAGCAGAACGCCACGAATTGGCTCTGGAAAGGAGAACCTGCGCCAGGCAGAGGTTATCGCCACCCGGGCTGCACCTCAGCCCTCGCCAGCATCACAGGTTTAACCGGGAGGATGCAGGCGGGCCGCCGGCAGGGATGCTGACACAAATGTCCGGTGGCCCCCGGCGAGGAACCGGGGAAAGTTTTCGGCAGGGCGCTCTCCCCGCCGACCGCCCGGCCGGTTTGTGCAGCTGTCAGCGGATGCCAGAGAAAAACCCCTAGCCCCCCCTGGCCGCCCCTGCCTCCGCCGGCAGCCGCGGCGCTGCCGCCCGGGGAGCCGCCGGCTTCCCCCGCCGCCGCCGGGACGCCGGGCGACCGCCTCGCCCCGCTCCCCCTCTCCCGCACCAGGGCTGGGGGTGCGGGGGCGGCGGCGCCTTCCCTCCCGCCCCCCGCCGCCTCCCCGCAGCGGGACCCCGCGCTCCCTCCTCTGCTCGGTGGCGGGGACGGCGGCTCCCCCCAGCCTCGGAGCTCCGTGCGACACCCGCCGGCTCGGGTCGCCGGTGGGACCCGGGCACCCCCGCCCCCCGGTACCGCAGGGCTGCTCCTCCCACGGTGCCGTACCGTCTCCCGGAGAGATGGTCTCGATCTCCACCCCCATGGCGGCACTGGCGCGGCGCGGCTGGGCTCGGCACCCCTCGGCGCGGCTGGGCTCGGCGCGGCCGGACCCCCAGTGCGGGCATTCCCCTCCGCCGCCGGCTGGCAGGGGCCGCCCCCGCTGCCCGTCAGCCGCCCGCAGCCAATGCGGGGCAGGGGCGGGGAGGCCGGGGAGGGGCCGCCCGCCCGGAGCCCGCGGCGGCTGAGGGGCGACCGGGGCCGCCCGTCCGCATCCCGCTCCCTGCCGTGCGGAGGGGCTGCTGCCCTCCCCCGGGCAGGGTTCGCCCTAGCGGGGTCCCCGCCCGGTGGTGCCCGGCGGAGCACTTCCCCGGGGGTCTTGCCACCGGTTCCCCCCCATCCCCGTCCGACTGTTCCCGCTGAGCTGGGGCGGGGGCGGGCCGGGGTGTTGTGCAAGCGCGCTGGGGCGGTCCCGGGCGCGGGGCAGGCGGCGGAACCGGGCAGCGGGACCCGCCGGTGGTGCCCCCAGGCACCGGCAGCAGCGGCAGGTCTCCAGCGGGCCACCGACAGGTACCTCGAGTTTCACTGCGCAACACAATGTATAATCTGCTGTCCTAATCCGTGTTTTCAGTAAGAAAATCTATCTATGTATTGCTCTGTGCCTCCATGATGTGAGATGACAAATTCAAAAGCAAGAGCTACAACTACTTCTGACAAATCAAAAGCAAGAGCTACAACTACTTCTGACAAGCGTACCTAAAATAGGTGAAAAATACTGTTTCCTCATAAACTACTGTGTATATAAATCATGGAATCATAGAATGGTTCGGGTTGGAAGGGACCTTAAAGATCACCCAGTTCCAACCCCCCTGCCATGGGCAGGGACACCTCCCCCTAGACCAGGCTGCTCCAAGCCCCATCCAGCCTGGCCTTGGACACCTCCGCGGATGGGGCATCCACAGCTTCGCTGGGTAACCTGTTCCAGTGTCTCACCACCCTCACAGTAAAGAATTTCTTCCTAATATCCAATCTAAATCTACCCTCCTTCAGTTTGAACCTGTTACCCCTCGTCCAATCACTACATGCCCTTGTAAAATGTGCCTCTCCAGCTTTCTTGTAGGCCCCCTTCAGATACTGGAAGGCCGATATATAGAATCTCACAGTTTCCACTGACTCTAAAGGAATAATTCTGGTTACAGTTCTGTGTGTTCTGGGTTAAAAAATGAAAATGGAACTTCAACATCATCAGTTTTCCAACTGAAAGAGCCATCTAATTCCAACCTGTGTTTCTCTGACATGGCTTTTCAGGATTTTTATCTGTTACAAACTGGATTCCATTCAGGAGTAAAGATCTTTATCTACACGGGGCAGTTGTCAGGATGATCAAACTGGGGAATTACTGTGTTTTTTTGTAGCTGTAATAATGTGGCCCTTGCATCTACACTTTGAACTGTACCGACCATCTCCACGCTGCTTTTCACGCTATTCTGATCAGACTGTCTGTTCACCCCCATGCTTTATTGTATGTATGTTTTATTGTGAGTCAGACACTCCAAAATTACTGGGGCTGGCTGGATGAAGCTCCCCAAAAAGGGGGCGAGTGAGGAAAAAGCATGAAGTCACATGAGGACTGGACAGGGATTACTTTAGCCTGGCTCCCATCCCAGTTAATTCTGCACCTGTGCGTAGCATATATAGAATAAGCAGGCACCTAGTTCATCAGAACAGGTCTGTAACAGTGCAAATTCAGAAAAGGTTTTTTTTCAGTGCAAATCTCAGAAAGTAATTTGATTTCTGATCAGTAGAAAGATACTAAAAATGCATTTGAGAAATAGGAAAATGCCAAGCAGGAGATAAGTGGCACAGAAATATTAAGAAGACATGAACATTGCTAATTCCAGATGTGCCTCAGAGTCATTACAGAGCAACAAGGACAGCACAGCAAATACTGAGCGTGCAAGGGGACTTACAAAGGGAAATTCTGGGTACCCGGTGTCCAAGTAGGGCCCTTGACTTTACAAGAAAGGGCTGCTTTTATCCAGGCTCCAGGTCTACGTCCTCCTAGACAATCAGAACATCAGAAGGCATAACTCTGATGAATACAAGCAATTTTTACTTTGCTGGGTTCCCTGTAGCCTTTATAAGTACATGCTTCGTTTGGTCAGGGCTGCACATCTCTCCACGATGATGGAAGAATAGCTCTTCCCAAGTCACAACTTCTGACAGGAGGAGATTGGACTCAATCACATAATAGATATAAATCAGAAGGGACCACAGAATATCTACGCCAAGCAGCATCACAAATAACAGGCCTTAAACACAGATCCCAGCATCCTCAAGTAGACTTACAACCGTAACAAAAAAGCAAAACCCACCAGCAGCAAAATGCATAAGCCACAAGAAGGGGTTAGAAGGGACCAAGCAATGATCCAGGTCTAAATCTACAGCATTTATAAGCGTCCTATCCCATGGCCTCTTACCCTGTGCTGGGTCCCTAAACACAGACATATAGCTTCTTTTGGGCATCAGCTAATTAGATCCCCTACACTCCTATTCCCAAGCACATGGTGAGACCAAATTCCAAGACAGAAAAAGGATCTGTGGAGGGCATCTCAAAATTGTTGGACAAATATTTTTTAAAATCTTTGTCACCGCAGATATTGAACAAGAAAGAATGTTATTTTTCACCTTACTGTATTCACCTGAGGCATCGAGGTCCTTTGAGGAGGACACTGTTGTTAACAACTACACAGCATATGAAGATCTCGGAAGAGAAGACTGAAACAAGGAATGTCCCATATCTTCAGGAAAGCCTCTGAAATACAAAGGAAAGTAGTTTAGGATTGGCAGAGAATTGGAGGAGAAACAAAGAGGACAAAGGGGCTAAGAGGAAAGTCCATGACGAAGGAAACTGCTAAAACCAAATTACCAAAGCAGACCAGGAGATTAGTGTTTTAAAGAATGCTCTTTGAAAGCTATTGCATGACATCCACATCCTCCCCCTTTGAGATCCCTCGTATCTGTATCAAGGAGAAAGTCCATTAGTCTCAGCTTTCAAGGCTCTGTAGAGCTCACCTTCCTGACCAGCGGTTTACCACAAGACCTTCCAACAGCACGTCTTTCTGTCCTGGCAACTAAAACAGCAGCCTGGAAAAGCGGGGGTGTTCTCTGAACCCTCCTTCCTGAATGTTATGATGGAACCACATGACTCCAATGTCTAAGATTCCTCAGTGGTCACAAACAGGACAAGCTGATCACAGTCATTATGAGGTTTTGCAGAAGTCCCAAACCTCAAAGTTTAGCAGCTGAATATCTCATTTTCTTTAGTTAAAACCCCCACAGCCTGCACTGTTTACAAACTATTTATGTATTTCCTTTTTTAGGAAGACAAACAGTTTTCAAATGTTTAGGGTGGTTTAGTTTAGTTCATAGTTTAATTCATAGTTCCCATGTTGTGAAATCCCATTCTTCACTGTTTTTTAAATCTACAAAGAATCTACAAATCATGTGTAATAGATTCCATATGCACATGAAGAACGCCCCTGGAAGGCCAAAGCACTAAATTGCCCATAAGCGGAAAGCACAAATTCTGCAAACGTATAAATTCATGGAGGTCACAAAAAACCCCAGACGATACACATTTCCCTCAGCAGCATCCATGGAGAAGGACTCAGCGTTACTTTGAAATCCAACCACTGTTCTAATAGTGAAAGCAATCTAAAAAATATTTTACCAATACTGACCTTTGCCCTCACTGAACTAACATGCACCACCAAGTAATTTTAATCCAAAAGTGTACAGGACATGCAAAACCAGCATCCCACCGGAAAAAAACCCAACCAAAATAAACACCAGCCTGCCCAGCTCAGCAGGTCATGTCACTGCGAATGTTCCTGTGCATCAGTAGTCTTGATAAAAAAAAGAAACAGAGAGTCAGGCCAGACTAAGTGATTTCCCTCAAAGCAGGTCCCCAGGGCAATTCTGATAGTGTACCTGGAGTGACGGCCATTTGATGAACAGATCAAAACATACCAAAAATCTCAATGTGCCTGTCACAGGAAGGCCGTCTCTCTTCTCACCATTGCCGGTCACCACAGATCTGCACCACAGTCACCTCCTCCCAGATGATACTTGTTCCAAATGCCCCCAAACAGAATAAAGCTTCCTCCTGAAGCAATTATTCTGAATCCTCATCTTCCTCTTGGAACTCATCCACATCTTTATCCATAGTTTCCTTTTGCAGCTGTAGTTACGAGTGCAAAACTGCAGCTGGAATTTTTCAGTAGCACTAAAAAGCTGCCACCTCTCTCGGGCATTCTCTCCTGCCTCACCGGGCTCTTCCCAACTCCGATATTCACTTATTCTCCATCACAGCACATAAATGTGAATCATTATGAAGGTCTTTGTCCTGATCTTCAAACCCTTTTACAGGACTAGGTCAGGTCACCTCAGGTATGCACGGGGAAGAGCTCCAGCTCATCAGGATATACACCACCAGCTGCAAGACAATGATATTGGTAGCTTACACTCAGGAATGGAGGCAAAAAATTCCACAAGACCAGGACCTAATTAACAGAGCTTGCTTCCAGAAGAGATTCACGCAGTTTACCACTTACAAAAAAAAGTGTGTTTAAATTAATGTCTTCAGATGGACTTACACTCTCACAAACTTCTGTGTTCCCAGTACAAGAAAAGACACTATCATACTGGAGCAAGTCCAACCAGTCCAATGTGGTTAGTGGCTGGAGAACGTGGGGAGGGCAAGAGGCCTGGGTTAGTTCAGTCTGCAGAAGACAAAGCTAAGGAAGGATCTCAGTTCCTGTCTACAAGTATCTAATGGGTGGTGGAGAGGATGGCGCCACACACTCCTCAGAGATGCTCAACAAAAGGACAAGAAGCAAAGGACACGAGTCACAGCAAGGGAAATTCTGACTAAATATAGTTGAAAAGTCTTCACAAGATAAATTATCAAACACAGCCTTGAGGAACCTGATTGAACTTTGAAATCAGCACTGTTTCAAGCAAGCAGCTGGACAATATGGCCTCTAAAGATGCCTTCCCCTAAATTGCTTTATGAATCTGTAATATTTTTTCCTGCAGAATGAAGAAGAGAAGGAAATAAAGAAGTGGTAGTGAGGTTAACCACACTTCTGAAATTGACTGCAGGACCCTAAATCACTTTGGTTCTGTTTGCAACGCATGATGCTCCAAAGTGGCTAATCCATCTACTGGGCACTGCACAACGGTATGTGTAAAAAGTAGCTAGATGCCATATAAATATGCAATTGCAGCATCCAGCCAGGCTAATTAGCATGCATGCAGATTGCTGCACTGATATTCCTGCACTGCCTACCATTTTGAAGGCAGCTTGCTTCAACTCTGAATTGCTCTGTGCCTCAGTATTTCACTTATATAACGAGAAAGATCATTCTGCCTTGTCTATTTAGATTGCAAACAATTCAGGAGCAGAGGTCCTCTTTTATTATAAATAAATGTAACACCTTGGGGCCCAGAGCCTAAACTCAGGGTCATGCAGTGTGCTCTCACAAATAAAATTTCCAATAATAACAAGATCATAAGCAGACAGCCCAGGAGGATTAAATTTTCTCTTCCATCCAATCTTTCATAGCAAAAATGGATTAAAAAATTTAAGTAAGTCAATCTTTCAAACTGAACAAAACAAAACTGGAATCACATCTGTAAACAGTAAACTAATTTTTCCAGCTCTGTCATTTCCTTGCCATGGAAGTTACAGAAGAAAGTCAGTGACTTTGAGAAACTTTGTATTTACAGTGCAACATATTTGCTGCGTTCTCCAGTAAAACTCTTTTCTCTATAGTTTTGGTATTTATTCTGCTTGTTGAAGAAATGTCACTGGCAAGACGTATTGGAAGCAGTTCAAACAACAGGAGAAAACCAAACAAACCGCAAATATTAGCTACAAGCTTCTGATTAGTCTTTCGATGATTTTGGAAAATGTAACTGTGGAAAAGAAATTAACTGGCATTCTCAATCCACCAGATAAATGAATCAAGGGAGCTGGGTAATGGATTCAGAAAATTAAGGCTGTATTTGTTTTCCTTCATTCTGCGTGCGCAATTCTAACACTAATGAGTTTCTAGAACCTCCCAATCAAAATGAGCTGAAGTTATAACTAAAAGATGAGGAAGCAGAGAGGCAGACTGTCCACATACCAGGAGAGCTACCAGCAGGACAGCACAGAAAGATTGCTTAAAGTTGGGTGTTTTTTGCATGATACTCCAGGGACAGCTTTAACTCTAGGTAAGTGTCAGCAAATCAACAACAAGCACTAAAAATCTCAGGCTTTTTATATTCATCTCTAGGACAAACACAAACACTAGTCTTTCAGCTCCTCATCACGGCTGACCCAGCATTTGGCCTTTAGCTCTCCTACGGAAAGGCAAGGCTGAGTCAGCCCTTCTGGGTTTTGTAACTTTGTAGTTAGGGTGGCTGAATCCTGGAGAACAGGTATTTAGGTTTAAACTGACCCTCAAGCAGAAAAAAATTCTAATCCTTCCTACTAGTGAAGTAGGACAGTGTTTTTATTTTTTTCCTTCCTTTTTTCCTTAATTTAAAGGCCTTATCTGAGACAAAATAGAAGGCGAAAATAGAACCATTGCAGCCTTTCAGTAAAAATTCAGATATGACAGGACCTTCAGTACAATTCTACCTAACACTTAAACTAGCCTAAGGGTTATGGATTAAAACCATCATCCACTATAGCTCTGTTTCAGCCTACACAGAAAGTTATAGGTGAACTATTTAAAAAAAGCAGTTGGATACCAGCACAGTGTTACCCCTGTTTTATTTTAATTACCAGGTTTGCGTTAGAACACATTCACCAATATATTTGTGTATGTTGTGGGGAGAGGGGCAGGGAGAGTCTGCTGGGTCTAACTAGCAAGAACATTTCTAGGGAAGACCAAGTCACAGGTGGTTTGTTACAACGGTTTCCAAATACAGCTGGGAGGCTTCAGGTATTTCTGAAACTGCCCCATAATCATCCCTGAAGTAGAACAGCTCTACCAGTGACCGCAACAGCAAAACTATGCATGTAACCTGGCCATCAGGAGTGTTTTCATCATACACACCCCATACATCAAGCAAAATTAGATTCAGAGAGAGACCCCACGATCCTTCAGTGTGCTCAACTATGGTTTA
The DNA here is from genome assembly GCF_963924245.1 of Chroicocephalus ridibundus. Taxonomy (NCBI): domain Eukaryota; kingdom Metazoa; phylum Chordata; class Aves; order Charadriiformes; family Laridae; genus Chroicocephalus; species Chroicocephalus ridibundus. Next base: position 121,185,775 of record NC_086286.1, on the reverse strand, counting down.
AATGCTTGAATAGGTACTGGAATCCACATGATCCAGGAGCAACTGATTTTGACACACTTTATGAAATTTTCCTTCTAGTGCACATTCCAAAATAGATGTTGCTAAGAGTTTGACTCTGTCTACACTGTCAGACAACCAGTTTCAATACAGGGTTATGTCAGGCTCATACGGTCTTGACTTACATTACAATAATAAATTATTTTCTGAGTGTAGACAGAGTTTAAGTGACCCTTACAAATTATCAGGCTGGGATAAATATGTATCTGCTAAAAATATTACTATCCTTTGTTCTTCTTCAACTCATTTTCAAATGAGAGTGACCTATTTATCATTTAGCCATGCAAGAAGTTCCTGTTATCTGATGTGTTTGGTGCAAATGATAAAAATATCACTTCAGAAATATAAAATTACCTCATCATGTAAAAAAGAATTTACTAATAAGAGACATCTTCAAAAACAAATACATTTAATGCTTATGAAAGAAAAAGACTGGCATAATTTGGAAGCTGAACGTTGACTTACAGATGGAAAGACCTATTAGATCATTCATTCCCTGTCTTTGCCAAGACAGGAATGTTTCCTCGAGAACATTTCATGCTCTTCTGCCTAGTCTAATTTTAATAACGTAAGTACTGGAGTTTCTATCACTTTCCTTAAGATTCTATTCCACACAAACACAGCTCAAGCTCAGGAAATGTTCCTTTTTAAGAACACCATCAAAAACTTGTTTGCTTTATAAAGTGAGCACAAGAGGCTGGCATATACAGATGGGAGCATTAAGTCATAAAATAGTGGTCTGAGACAGAGAGGGCATTTAGCGGTGGGAGGGATGTGGGGTGTAGGAATCATGTACTCTAGAAAGGGCTGTCAGGGCGTTGATCATTGGTACATATACATATACATATGCATACGCATATACATATCGATACCCAGGGCAGGGGGGTTGGAATTAGATGATCTTTAAGGTCCCTTTCAACCCGAACCATTCTGTGATTCTGTGATATGCTAGTTGTAACAGACATACATGAGATGACTGCACAGCCATTCCTTGGCATTCATCTGTCCGTAACCATGTCCCATCTGAGTACTTCAGCTATGCTCAGAAAGCAAGATTCATTCGTCTATTTTAGGTGCTTTAGGATGGAAGGAATCATGCCCTAAAAGTGTCTGCTTCTCACCACTGACTTTTAAGCAGGGTCAGACTTAGACAACTATAGTGTGTACGTCTACAGATATGTTAGTGAGGCAAGGCTCAACTCAGATGCCCAGTGGGAGCTTGGGTATTACTTTCACATAGGCAGCCATATGTATATACCTCAACATAGAAATGTGCATCTGTGAGATGAATCCCACTCCTACAATTAAACATGAAACGAGTCTCATTCTCTGTGACCGTGTTTGCCTTACCACCCTTTATGTTCTTTCCTTCCTAATTCCTCACCTATTTTGCTTTAGCATTGTGAAAGCCAGAAAAATATTGAGCCCAACAGTCTTGCTGGGAGCAAGAATGAAGTGGCCTTCTGAAAAGGTTTGATTCTCTTCTCCCCACCCCAATGAACCGCAAGAGTCTCACTCTAAACCACAAAAGGGAAGGCTTGGGAGATTAACAAATGCTCCGCCAACTCTACTCCCCCACACTCACTATGTTAGAATTGCATGATATTTGCCTTTCTATTACGGAAGAGAAGGAGTTCCAAGAACCACAAAAGTTCCATCAAGAGGACTGTTGACAATGCTCTTGCAAGACTGATGGATAGCTCGGGTTGGAACAATATGATGGAGCATCTCTGGTGGCTTCCCTGAGATCCAGGGGGATTTCAGAGAATTGGAGGTCACACGTCGGAGGACTGGCTGCAGTCAGTCATACAGTTACTACATTTGGAAAGCTGACATCTAGCAGCATATCACTGAGTGTGGAAGTGAGTTTACAGAATTTGTGAACTTCTACAAGAAGCTGCAAAACTTTTGTCTGTACTCTAGCAGTGCCTCCTCCATCATACGTGTCTCCATCCTAGATGCCTTTATTTAGCAGATGACAGATCAAGCTAGCCTCTTCCATTTGGCCCAGGCAGTCACTCCAGGAGGGTAAGACTATGGCACTGCAAGTATAAAAAAAATAGTCTTAGAAAGAAGCTGTGACTTCCCTGCCTGATGTCTCCTTATTTGAATCTAGCCTGCACAGAAAAGGTCAGGGCCTTTTACCTTTACATAATAATTTGCATAAGTGGTTTTTAATAATCAAACTTTTTAACAGTTTTCTTAAATATATTTGTGTAAAAATTACAATTTTCCGTTAGATCTTTCCCACTTTATGTGACACGCACACAAAACCACGCTAGCTACTGGGTTAAACCCCATTCTGAGAGCAGTAACAGCACACAGACATATCACTGTCAAAAAAATGCTGATTTACATAGTGTGATCAGTAGATCTGCTCTGACAGATTACATATTTTGTATCTTCATTAACTGTGCATCATTTTTACATTCTGTTCCAGTTAGCTAGTGACAGATAACTATTTTTTTAAATCAGATCTCAAGGCGAAGAAATGTCAGTGTGGAAAAATAAATACATAGCTCAAGCTTCTTGAAAGTGTTGAACTAAATGACACATCGACTTAAGTTGGTGAAATCATGGTGAGTAGCTTTAAATAGAAATATTTTTGAAGTAAAAATACCACAAAGCATTAGACGTTTTATAAAGCTGAGATGAATTAGTATTAGAAAAATTACTACTTTTATGTTTTTATTACATATTGAGCCAGATCTGTCTTCCTCTGAAGTCACCAGGAATATTAACATCAAATTAATTAACTTGAGCAATATTTAGTCTGGAAAGAGTTATTTTACCATGAATAAAAGAGAAAATGAAGTCTGAATCTCAGCTTTTCCAGCAAGGCACTGAACTCAGATCCACAGAGATACTTAGATACTGATCTCCCATTGGACAAGAAATAGCCAGGTAAATATATTTAAAGAGCCTGGAACTCATTAGCTCTGATCTATATTGAACTCAAAATGTATTCACCATCTCCCAAGACAGGTGAATAGTACATATAGTGATGTGAGAAAACAGTGATATAAAATCAGTATTATAAAAAAGGATAGCTCAACCTCTGCAACAATGAGGGCTGGATTAATTTTCCAATGTTCATTGGGAACCATGGGAACTCGTAGCTACTAACTAACAGCTATGTGCAGCTCGGTGGGTGGTGGTCAGTTTGGGGCTCTGTACGCCACTTCTAACCACCTCCTCCAAAGCAACAGAGTCTGGCTGGCTGGAATCACTCTGCAGGACAGAGCCCGATGCCACCAGCTGAAACACCTTGTTTAAACGACGGGTGACATTCTGATCTGAGTTATACCAAAGTTAATCAGAGGCACAGTGATGTTAATAGGATCAGAATCTAGCTCAGTATCAGTGTAAAGACTGTGGTTGGTCACTGGAGTGTCTCAGATTACTCACAGATTACTCTTCGCATTGCTTTCCTGGGTCTCAAAGGAAAACTGCAGTATTGCCAGGACAGTTTTCAGTTACTGGCCTTTATTTTGAGTGTGTGCCATATAGATCTGTGCATGCCAAGGTGACACAGAAATACTATTTAAATCTTTTACCAGTTTCTGGAAAAAATACGCTGGCTGAATGAGGGGAACTTGTTTTTCCCCCTCTCTATTTTTATCCTGCTTTCAAAAACGAGGCTGTGCCAAACAAAAGTTCCTTGTCTCTTTCATTCACTTTGTGCCTGCATCTGGAATTTGCTTTGATCCCAAGTATAACTTGTTTAAATTCCGTAATCATGGCATAATTTATGTTTTTTTTTCCTTTTGTATTATCTTACAAGTCTTCCGTTATTTACATAGTTTTTTAAAGATACACTCTGAAAGGTAATTTATCTCAAATTAGTTTCCTCATGTATGGTGTTTATGGTGGTACTAGATAATTCTGTTCACACAGAAGTCTCTTGCCCACGTTATCCTCTCCCACTGAAAAAACACAGAATGAACCACAGGTGGAAATTTTCCTTGAGATCCTCAAGTGTTGTCCTAATGGAGCCTGAGGTTCAAATTTGAATAAGCCTTGTGGTGTGTCAAACCCTGCAGATTTCAAGGAACTCGGTGCCTTAGGGAATTAAAAAAAAGGCCACAGCAAACTCATCAAAGGTTTTGCGTCTCTCCATGAGTCTGGTTTCTAGTGGGCCTCACCTCATATTCACTGAAGTTGTATTACAAACATTCCTTGCAGTCAGAGATCTCTGAACCTCCTGTGCTTTAAATGAAGCGTGTAACTCCTTATCCACTAAGCACCTTTATTGATTTGCTTCCAGACTTTCTAGGAAAATTCTACCATAAAGATGTTATGTGACAGGATACAGGAGGTGAATAAACTTGGTGAACTGAAGGTGCTCGGGTTTGGGGGAAAAAGGTCTTAACACTGGACAAAGCAGAAATCAGCTATGAATATATCATGCCTCACTACCTCATCACCTCACTACCACGCCACTGAAACTTTGTGGATGTTGTCATTTTTATATCTGAGTATCTCGGAGAATTAACAAGTAATAAACATGAGTATATCAGATGAAGTCCTAGTTCCTAACGCTTTCAGAGCTAGATGAAAACCTCACTGTGGCTCTGCCACAAATATTTTTCAAGACTTTAGTGTTTGTGGGATATCCTCAATTTCAAACTTGAGGATGATTCTGTTACTGGTAAATCTCATACGTGCAGTCTTGTATCACCCTCTGATAACGTCACAGACACTGCCGAAGAGCAGATGCATGCTATGAGAGATGATGAAATGTAAAAAAAAGCAAAGAAAGTCCAATCTTCCACATGAGTAGTCCATGATCGCGAGATGTCTGCATAGCTGGCAGAACACACAGCATCCTCAGTGGAACATCTGAGCATTTCAGTCATATCGAGGCAGAAGTTTCTGCATCCAAGACACATTTTAGGTTGCTAGAATCCAGCTGCAACATAGTTTTGTTACAGTATTTAAAGCACCATTCAGAATGTAGATGAGATGGCTCTGCTAAAGAATAGCTTTATCAGTTTCAGTAAAACACATTCAGAAGACAGCAAAGCAGCATTATTTTAAAGCAAAACAAAAATGCCTTACACAGACTCTGCAAATTTGTGGGGCTGCTGGGACTGTATTTTAATGTAATCTATTCATTATAACTACTCCGGGTAAAAAGCTACCACTAATATATGACTGTAATCCTGCTACCACTTTGAGGAAGTGCAGAACAGAGTTCCTAGTGAAACAGGTATGGCAGTGTGGCATCTTAAGTGTGGCCTGGGCATCTGTGTCAGCAATGGGTAAGGTAAAATCACTAAAAAACATGGCTTCGCTGCAAGCACAGACAGGGACCAAAAATTTAAGAGTATTGCATAAAAAGGGATCTTCTAACCTGCTTATTTAACGTTTTAACTTTTACCTCTTCCAGTCATCACTGCTGGCTTGTCCCTGGTGAATATAAAAGAAGTTTTAATTTGGAATGTAATCTTCATGAAATAATCTACAAAAACCAAGTAGCTGTGCATAAGAATATGATATGACTACAGAAATTTGGAATTCTTTATTGGTACTCGCCATCCTCAGTAAATACACCTGGAAAAAGGCTACTGAAAAAATTCTTAAAACACAGGTCCAGCTGCCTTCAACAAGAGGTCTGGTTTTTTGCAGGTAAGTACTATAACAATATATAAAATATAAATCAGCCAAAGATGCAGAATGTGTATAGTTAAGTCTTACATCTTTAACCATAGTGATTATACTGATAATTTGCAAACCTCTGTCCAGGTCTAATTTATGCAGATTTATTTTTTTTCATGTAAACAGCAAGAGACGCAAGTTACATCAAAGCAGAAAGGAGATGCTGGCAGAACAAGAGCTACAAGAAGATGCTGAGGATGGGATTCAGTTACCTGTATATAAGCTTCTAATGCCATCTTAGACAGTCTAGGGACTATCTAGGGATCATCTCTTTGTTGCCAGCTGCCACTCCAGAATGGTACTACTCTTCTCCAAGTCCTATGCCATATCTGCCAGCCCAGTGTGGCTGTTTCAGATATCCCAGGCCACTGAAAATAGTAATGGTTAGTTATATTTAAGTAATGAATCCCACACTGACAATTTATGTTCAGCGATATGCATGCTCTGTCCAAGCTAATCCCAGAAAAGGATGTACCAAGGAGGGAAGAACGGAGACGCCCAAGGTAGTCCATCCGAACCAGCTCTGGTCCTGAAACAATGCAGACAAAACAAACTGGTGTATCCTCACATGGCCCCACTGTGTTACATGAGTTTGTTGGTTGGGTCTTTGCCAATTCAAGGATCTTTGCATGATATTATGTTACATACTGTAGAAACTGCAGTTTAGGGAAACGTGACAATTTTGGCTTCCTCTTTGCATTTTGGCTATATCATGAGGGAATGGTCCTCAGATACAAGCCTTCCGAGGAAGACCAAGAAAGAAATCAATATGTATTTGTAGCTAGGAAATCTGTCCCAGTAAAATGAACGCTAATCAGCTCTCTTTGCATTTACGCTATTTTGCTTTTTTCAAAAATCTCCCCTTCCTGCATTCTCTTGTAACCACTAACAGAACAGAACATGATTTCCCTTTTCTACTTCCCTTTCATAGCCACTTAGGATCTTGCATCTTTGAAAGATGCTGTCCATCAGAGATTGCAATCTGCCCCGTACAGTTCTCAGGTATGTTTAAATCTTCTTTTATCCTTCAAAGGCTGGCTGAAAGAAGTGTCAGGTCATTATTCCAGGCTGTAGCTTAATACTTAGGCTTAACAGTGTATGATCTCTCTCCAGCCTTCATTAAAGACCTTCATTCACTGAAGGTCAAGGTATTAGCGTGTTATTTTTAAATATACACCCAGCAGTGAAGAGTTAAAAATAGACTTCTACGAAAACGAACAGTAATTGGTTAAACCTTGTTAGCCATCACATGAAGATGATAACTCCTCCCAGGAAAAGACATAGCAAAAGCAGCTTTGACATGGATTTATACTTAGAAGAGCAGCTGCAGGTTTACTGGGAAGGAGTTCACGATATAGGCTCTTGGATTATTAGCAGAAAAAACAGCTTGATTCTGGAAAGGAGATACAAGATAAAATTTTCCTCATGATCTGCAAGTGAATTCCATGGATTCCCTACTTTGGAACAACCACCAGTAGCCAGAAAGCTTAAAAAGATGGAGCTGGGAAAGGCAAAGCTGCTGAGAACTGGCCTCAATGCTTTATATCAGGCCATCCACCCCGTGCATGGAATTGCCTGGACAGATGGGAAGCAAGTGATACTGACTGCTTTACACTATCATAACGGAGAACTAAAGTTTGGAGACTCAAGTGTTGTTGGTCAATTTGAACATGTTCATGGGCTTTACTGGGGCCCGTGTTGCTCTACAGACACCCCAGCTTTGCTCGCTGTTCAGCATAAAAAGCATGTTAGCGTTTGGCAGCTGGGCTACAGCACTGCAGAGAAGAACAAACCCTTGATTTCTCAGACTTGTGAAGTTGGTGAGCCGTTTCCGCTGCTTTCTCAGGGCTGTGTCTGGCATCCAAAGAAGGAGGTCTTGGCTGTGCTTACAAAAAGAGATGCTTCAGTCTTGCATGCTGTTCGTACTGACAATACCAGAGTTAAGGCAGATATCAAAAGCAGCGGGCTTATCCACTGTGCTTGCTGGACTAAGGATGGTAATCGTTTAGTAGTTGCTATAGGCAGTGCCCTGCATTCCTACATATGGGATGATGCTCAGAAAACTCTAAATACCTGCTCCTTTTGCCCAGTCTTTGATGTGGGAGGTTATATCTGTGCTATAGAAGCCACGCTGGATTTCCAAATTGCTGTAGCTACTGAGCTTCCTTTAGATAATATCTGTGGTTTGAATGCGGGCATTGCATTTGATATGCCATCTGGTACAGAAACTGGTTCTTTAATCTCACAGTCTGCCCTGGTGCTTGGTGATGAGGAATACTCCATGGACCTGCGAAGAAAGTCCATAGATTCAGACAGATCAGGTGCTGATTCAGTTGCTTCTTCTTCGTCAGGTCCTGTGGATTTAACCCATATTCTTACAAACCACCGTCGGTCTGATCCCAGTCCTCTTATTACTCTGAAACGCAAAGACTCTGCAGCATCAAATGGTCAAGATTCTTCTCACTTGATCTTGGTGACTTTTGAGAGGAAGGTAACCACCACCAGGAAAGTCACCATCCCAGGTATTCTGGTTCCTGATATAATGGCTTTTGACCTTAGAGCTCAGATTGTGGCAGTAGCTTCTAATACTTCTAACATTGTTTTGGTGTATTCAGTAACCTCTTCTTGCATGCCTCATATTCAACAAATCCAGCTGGAAAAATACGAAAGACCAAAGGGCCTATGCTTTTTGACAGATAAACTCCTATTGATTCTGATTGGGAAGCAAAAGTTCCCTGAGCCTAGTCTCATTCCATCTTCGAGCTCAGACAGGTATGTAATGCGTCTGATGATCAAAGAACTGATGCTGGAAGAAGATTCTTCAGCATTGCCTGAGACTAAGCAGAATATCTTTTATAACTTCGAATCCTCTGTGAATATTCCTGGGAAAAGAAAGTTCTTTGAAAATCTTGCCACAGAAGACCAACCTCAAAGCAGGGAGCTGTTAATACCAAGAAGCACAGTAATTCAATCTCCTAGTGGCAGGAGAAGACTCATCGAAGAAGTAAAGAGCCCTAGTTATGAGCAGAGCTCTTCATCAAGTGTGAGTGACCTGGATGAAAAAAGGCTCCCAGGTGACCCCTTGGTGGCCTTGGAAACACTGGATGCTGAACCTACCAATCGTTCAGTGTCTCTTCTTGGTTTTGGAACATCTACCAGGCTTTCCAGCAGACCAGCTTCCCCTAAAGTGCAGTTCAATGTGATCCAAGAAACATCAAGTTCTCCTAGAAACAACAATTTGCCAAGTGAAAGAGGAATAAGTCACATATCTAGAAATTTAGAGAGACTTTGTGGCAGCTTCAATGAGTTACAACTGAGTCTTTCTGAAATAACGGACTTTGCTAAAAATGGGAGGAGGATATCTTTAGCCTATCCATGTTCGCAGGAACCACCCGTTGTTCATATCACTTACCAGGTAACTTTTTTGTCAGCTTAAAAATATTGTGACTTTTAAACAATCCTGTATTTACCTTTAAATCAAGAGGATGCAGTTAATTCTTATCAACCCATGAGAAATGTAACTTGAGTTTGGCATCAAGTTTAACTTAAAATGATTTTATAATTTGATGTTGAAACAATAACTCAGGATGATGTAACTTAGAGGACACTTCACATGGGAGATTTGTGTCTGTTTGCTCTTCTTTGATTAAGCACAATTGTCTTAGATATTAGCTGATTTTTTGTGCATCTATCAAAGAGAGAGAACGGAGCCAAACAGTTGCTAATGTAGAAAAGGTTTATATGTTAGTTTAGTGCAGAGATGAGCCTGTAAGTAGGGTGGCATAGTAGCCCACCAGAAACTGGCACAGGTTGCCCAGAGAAGCTGTGTATGCCCCATCCCTGGAGGTGTTCAAGGCCAGGCTGGATGGGGCTTTGAGCAGCCTGGTCTAGTGGGAGGTGTCCCTGCCCAGGGCAGGGGGGTTGGAACTAGATGATCTTCAAGGTCCCTTCCAACCCAAACCATTCTATAATTCTATGATAATAAATTCAAACCCGAGCTCAAATCCAAAGTTTTAAGATAGCTAGACATTCATGAAGGCTGATACAAAGTATTGAATCTAAATTTATGGAAAATTCAGATGGGCATGACATGAAGTTGGCTTAATTCTAATTTAATTTCTCACCACTAATCTTCACAGAGCTGGGCATAGCTAATTTGTAAAAAATGTTACCCCTTCAAATTTTCTGGAAAAAAAAGTCTGTCAATATGTAATTATCATTTCACTAAATAGATGAATGTCAAATCATCACGTTCCTATCCCACCCTTGTTTTGGCAAAATTCCTACTGGCTTCAATAAGAATTTCAACTAAGGAATGTAAATTAGGTAATTATTTCTGGGTATTATTCTTAGTATTATTTGCAGTAATACTAACATAAAACTGATAATATTTTTGGTCATGCTGATGCTAGTGGTATTGCTGCTAAAACTGGGGTCCCGTTCAGGATGTAGATGACAATTATAAATGCATTCTTTTCTACTGCAACATAAGCAGCATTATGTCAAAGTAATACATTGCATTGTGATGATGCTGAAGTATGTACTTGTCAAACAAATTTGACTTCATTTTACGTTAAAGGAATCCATGCAGGCATCTATGTACCCCTCCTTAAAAATTCATTAAAAGAATGGTGACTGAATTCAATCATATTCATTACGTATAGCAATTGTTTACTTGGCATTTAGGCAGATTCTAGTATGTTAGGTACTCTGGATAAAAGCAAAGCTCTTGATCTGAAGTAGTCAATAATTTAACTTGAATACATTTTACAAATTCTGGTGAAAAAAGCAACATGTCTATTTAAATAATTTAGGATTTTATTTGCCAAGAAGGAAGCCCTTCTGTTACCCCAGCATGTTCAAATTAATTCTGATTTCTTAGCATAAATCAACTTATTTATTTAGCAAGCAGCCCTATCTCTTGGATTCAATTGGATTAACCTTTCCAAAGAGAAGTTTTGTTTGTGACACGTAGCATTAATCTAAGATCTGAAGTCACTGTGCACGTTTGCTTGCACAAGCAATAGGAATTAATGAACCTCTTTTTTTCTTCGTAAGCAAAGAAAAAAATATTAGTGCTTCTAAAATACTGCTAGACTAACTACATTTAGAAAGTAAGACTCTTATTCACCTGAACAGGTTAGTTTCACATTGAGCCAGCAGAAAGCATAGCTAGTACTGCATTATAATGACTCAGAAAAAGTGCCACTTAATGTCTTTCCGACAAACACAGTTTTTCTGTGTAAGTCTCGCAGCTAATGCCTTGCATAGTTCAGCCCCTTTCTGAAATCTAACAGGATCACAGCATGATGCCAAAAAATAATGAAAAATAGACTGATGGCAAAAAGGTCTCCAGACAGACAGGGAAATATTTGCTTCATAGGCAGCTAATAATTTTCTCAGAAAATAGTTGTTTTGATTAGTTTGGATTCAGACATCTGAACCTTGTTCCTCCTTCAGGAGTTGATTAGCGCTCTGTGAGCTCAGAGACCAGCTGGGCTGTGGGTTCCAGCCAGGCTCTGTGTTCACAGTGCAAAAAGTCAGGAAATAGCTTTATTGCTTTATGATATAAATATCAGCCTGTGGAAAACATTCTAAGCTTTAGGAACACTGCAGTCCAGTCAATAATATGGCCATTATCTTTCAGCTTTTTGTGCCAAGTGCCTGTCTTCTTAAGTGTTTGTATAATCCCCAGCACGGCAGAGGCTCAATCTTGATTGAGAAATCTATTGTACTATGAAAGATAACGATTAGTACTGCATAACCATATTTATGCATTAAAAACATAAAAGGAAAGTTTAAAACATAATAGATAAAAATGTAGCAATAATTAACGGGCAATTATGAACGCTGTTGTGCAGCAGCATTATTGACATTTATGTATGTTTCCAGTTCTGCTTAGAAAACCATAATATAAAACAGAATGCGTATTACTTAATAATTCATAATGACTGCCCACTAAATAGTCTTCAAAATCTTTGTTTATTCTGGTAGTGCTAGCATACCTATAACTCCTCTGAAGTCACGTCCATGCAGTACTACCAGAATTTATATTCTTTGTAGCCCATAGCCATAAAAGAAAAACATGATCACTCACACTTTGGAAATGTCACTGCACTATCACTTGTGTAATAGCATTCAGCCACCAGAGGTGACTTGATCATTCAACCCTGAAAAGCAAATATTATTGCTCTTTCATCACATACAGACTTGTGATTCAGGATAGCGTGGGAGGGCAGACAGACAGACGCAATAAGAGGATATTATTTAAAAAGAAAAAAAAAAAAGAAGAGACGAGGATCTGTCACAGATTTGTTTCTGTTTCATTTTGCAAAAAGATACTTTTTTCATCCTATTCCCCAAGAAAAGGAACAGCTGCAGAATATTTAAAATAGCCTCATTCAAAAGCTAATTACAGTAGAAATAAAGCCAATCTGGATTTGAAATTAATGGCATTTAGGCAAACCTCTCCAGGAGGAATAAGATTCATCTTAATCTGAAGAATATCTTAAAACTCCTACATTTTGCTCACAAGCAGTATTATGTCAAAAGTGTATATCACTGAGAGCATAGACTGCATAATTAAACAGGAAATAAATATCTTTTCAGTAATTAGTCACCGTGATTTCCTTTTCTTAGCACTCACCAATAATTGTATACAAGTCAATTTGTACTTTTATAGCATCTTCATACAATTCACCGTGGGAAACTTTATTGCCAAGGTCAGCTATAAAATAAACAATTTTTTACACAGAGCTAGGAGATGAATAGAAAGGGTCCAAAAACATATGGCAATAAAGTTTTTCTGATAGAATTACATGAACTAGAAATACAGAAGGGGGGTATAAGGGTGGCACAGTAAAATGAGCAAAGACCAGGCTGCAATGATCAGCTGTAATAAGACCATGAACCCTTCTGAAATCCAAAGGGCAATTTTGACTCGGGCTGAGCAATAGAGAGAAAGTCATGAAAATGATGGAAGAGGAAGGTGACGTGGCTGCTCCCTGGAGTAAGAAACTAGTCAGCCATCCTGAAGTTTAGAAGGAAGAGATTTAGGATGACCGTAAAATAAAGACCTGCAGTAGTCAAGACAAGGTGTGATTAATGCATGGATAACATTTTGAGCAAAGGTTGAGGAATTTGTTAAGAACAAATTCTGACAACAATGTTCTGAAACTGATCAATAGCAGACAAGCAGGGTTTGTAGAGGAGACACAATACCTTTTATTAGACCAGATGATTTGTTTGTTGGATACATAGACGCAAAGGAAAAGAAATATGTAATCTCAAAAATGAATCCCACTTTTTGTGCTGTGCAAAGAAAGCAAAGATCTGAGTTAAAAAAAAACACCCCACACTCAAAACATAAAGATCACGGAAGCACAAGTATGAGGACAAAGGGTATATCTTAGATGACAATATACTTGAAACAATAGTTGCAGAACTATTAATAAGGAGCCGAGAGTAGAGAAATCCTAGCATCATATCATCTGAAATGCTGATGTGCACTATAAATGCAAACTGCACTGGGATTTAAGCACCCCTGAGCACCTCAGATGTCTTCCAACATAAACATTTTACAGGCTTATGCTCCTCTAACAGGTTAATTAGGGTGGCAATTGGAATGTCCCACATACGGGCAAGCAAAGATATTAAGATCTCCACCAAAAATAAAAACCCAACAAAATAATAATAAAAAAAATAAAAATTCAGGATCCACAAAAAATCAAAAAGGAGTCACAGCAACAGCAGAAATCATGACAGGAAAGGGCAGTGCAGGCTGTCAAACCTACTTAATACTACTAGTGGCAATGCTGCACAAGAGTTAACGCCACACAGCACTTTAAATACCAAAAATCACATTTCTCATTTCTCTCCAGGGCTCTTCCTTAGCCATCTAACTCTCTTTTCATTGTCTTCTTGTCCAGATCCCCCACGTCTATTTAATTTACCAGTTTTTTTCTCATCCCATGCAATGAATGTGGGGGAAAGGCAAAAGCAAGCTGACTAATGGGTACTAAGGTATCAAAACTGAAATTACCACTGAAGCACAACACAAAGAGCTGAAATCAAGGGTTTAAGAAAATGGAAACAGAGTTCTATGCAACTACAGCGCTCCTCATCTTAGAATGCATATATGTGACTGGCCAACCTGATACCTTTCATTTATATAAGAACAGATTATTAACACAAAGGATATGAAGAATATTTAAAATACCTGCAGTTCAGTACAGTACTTGAAATCCTGCCACAGGGGAAATTATTTGTTCAACAGCAGAGAATAGGGATTAATAGAAGAAATATAAGATGGTTAAGGAATTAGCCAGAAGGAAGACAGTAAACGGTTATAGTAATATAAAAGAAAATGGAAGACATTTACTAGAGGATTTTCTCGTGATTGATTTTCAGGCTAATATTAAAGTTTCATTAATGATCTGTTGAGATATGCTAATATAATCTGCGTATAGCATCAAGTCAGTAGTGGGATAGGAAGTAGTCAATAGAGGATCAGGATACCGCACCTGTAATTTGATGACCTTAGCACCTAGAATAAAAAAAAATTGATTGAAATTAACTAATTTCAAGTGCATAGTGATATATTCCGGGATTAACAGAAGGAATTTCTGCTATAAACTGGATATTCATTAGCTGGAAACAACCAAGGATGAAAAAGCTTGCATGTGTTAAGTAACTACAAGAGGATTATTAGTCAAAAATGTGATACGTTTATGAAAAGAACAAAGGCAATCTGTGGGTACATCAGTCAGGTACATCCAGTAAGTAAGTAATGCACCACTGGGCAACACAGCCATGAGGCCTCATCTGGAAAACACTTAACATTTATAGACATTTATGGGCAAGAAAGACACATTCAAACTGCAATCAATCACTAACCCAGTGTTAGTAAAAACAATTCTGATTGCTAGCATATCCTTATTTACCTCACTGTTTCATCAGTCGTTGAATTTAAGTTCATGAAGATGATCTTAGCATCCAGGCAACTGTAGGCAGTGCATTAGGGAATACAAGATAAATACTGAAAAAGGTCAAGAGGCAGAACTGGCTGACTGCTCAGTGGGGTTCAAAAAAGTAATAAAAGAGATGTTTATTTATCATGCAGATATATGGAGTATAACATCTAATCCAGGAACCCTTTTTACCTTAGTAAATTATTTTCTTCCCATATATATTTGCATTCCAAACCACGAGTTTTGAAAGACAGTTTGGCAACGCTGTGATGGGCTGGCTGCAGCCCAGAAGACCCTTTACAGGTTATAAAATCTGATCGAGGGGCAGGCTGGCACGCATGAAGGAAAACGATTCTGGAATTGATCGTTTCTTTCTGTTGGATTTTTGTTGAGGGAGAGTTGGACCTGACAGACTACAGGAAATTGGCTAAAGAAACTTAATCTGAAAATATCCACTCCTGTATGTGGAAATGTATTTGTTTCTTCTGTAATTAATATGTTCTTAGTCTACCGCTAAACTTTGGTTTAGGATAAAACAACTAATATTAAGGGCTTTTAATCTGACAATGGCAAGTCCTCTGGCTTCTACTGGAGATAAATAGCAACACAGCAAAACCAGAGATACACATTTTAGGAAGAGGTGGATTAAATTTAGATTTGACTAGAAATGGTCTTTGGGTTAAGGCATGAAAATGGGAAGTACTGAGGTGAGATTTTACTTGTACTTCTAACTCTGTCATAAATTACTTGCATGACGTTGAATGAATCTCCTAATCTACCTGTGTAAGAATTTGATCATCTATAAAAAGGGAGTACTAACAGTTACCCAGATGAGATGAGAAGCCCTCTGAAAGTCCGAAAGTTTACGTTTTTAACGGAAAGATATTTTTATGGTCCTTACCATAAAATTAGTCATAATCCATAAATAAGTAACAATCAACCATAAACTATCTGCATGGCCAATTTATGATAGAGTGAGGAAAAAATACTTTTGCAACAGTTGGTAGACATTCTGATCTACAGAATCCAATGTGGTTGCATGACAGCGTACATACTATGTACAGAAAAATGAAAGTGATTGATTTAGAAAGGTTGTTACACAGCAAAAAAAGCACGTGTTCACTGAGAAAGCATCTGAGTCAAAAGGCAGTGCAATTAGAAATGAAGACAAGCATTAAAAAAGACATATATTTAGTCAAAGGTTAGGTTACTATGTACTGAAACAGGAGATGCAGTTGTGAATTCATTCAACTGTAATTTTCATATTAGCAAGAAAGATTCAAGGATATGAAGTAGACACGGACAGGGTAAGACTAGAACAGGAGTTAGGATAGATGACATCTTTTCAACTCCTTCTAAAATGTTAACCTGGATCCCTTCTGAATGTACAAACCAGAAAGGTCTAGGAAATGGCATACATAGACTGTTCATTCAAATAACAAATACATTAAATCCGGGGGGATTGCAAACATAAGGGATGCCAAAGGAAAAACACACCACAACACATGGGAACTACCCAGGTGGAAAGTATGGAGAGGAAAAAACAAAATTAAATTTATGGGACAAAGTATTGCAAGTATATTTAGCAAAGTATATTTAGACGAAAATGTCCAATTCACATATATTTTATAATGGTATTGAGTCACTGGAAAACTCTTCATGCTAAAATGACTTTCAAATGATAGCAGATAGGAAAACGTAAATGTAAATTATATACCCACTCCATAACTATATTAGCTCAACTATTTTGTAGTCCTTGCACTTTGTAGTAATCAGAATGACAGAACACAAAGGTGTTGATTCGCAAGGCCAGATAAACTTCATGAAGCATGAATACGCCACCTTTATATTCAAGCCTGTTCTTTTAGTGAATGTCACTGCAAATTCCAGGGCTGTAAAACCATACATTCCCTCTCTCTCAAAGAAGTCACAGGATTCCCAACCTACCTTGTTATGACAGCTTTTCAGAGAGACCATTGCTATGTCCAGTCTCTCTGCAACTCTTTCTATGCCAGAGCTGAGGTTATTTTACTGGGGTGGAACAGGTGACCAATGACTATCAAAACTACCCACACATACAATCAAAAGTGAGCAGAGGACTCATTTGGTCTGGTAGCATCTTGGACAACTTTATTCCAGACATGATATATTCCCTTCCACTGAATTGACTCTTCAGGCAGAAAGGCCCAATGGACACATATATGCATGACCTAATACATTATATATACAGCGTTGATGCAGTTTTGAGCTGTGTAAATACACAAAGCAAAGCGAAGAGGCATATTGCTCTTCACATGGGACTATGAGACTGCGCCTAGGATTGCACTGCATGATGGTGTCATCTATAAATTGTAGCAAAGATAGACAAAGAAAAAGCAAAAGGACTACAGAACTGAAAGGAGTAAGAGCAGAGGAATGGTTAAAAGAATTCAGGCACAATATCTAGGCTTTTAACAAGATCTTTTCTTTTACATATATGCATTTGAAGAAAAGTTTTTCAAATGGAGCAGTTACTGAAGAAACAAAAGATGTTCTCCTCTGTGATGGCAAAATCCATTTGAATTTGGTCCAGCAGCTGTTTGATCTGCCTGTTATCGAAATGAAACACGGTATGTTCTTTTTATTTCTGGTATCTGGTTTCACCTGAGATTTTTAGCATAAAAGAGGCATTTGTGGTAGAATAATTACCTCATACTGTAATAAACTGAGATAGATAACTTTTTTTTATAAATATGTGTTTTCCTTTGTCTGAAATACATCAGAGTGTCTCTTGAAATCACTTAAATGCTAAGTAACTCCAGAACTACCTATTACCAGAGTAATATGTCAGATGCCTCTACAGAGGAAGGCTGAGAAAATAATCAGTACGCTGTACTACCTGCAAATAGAAATGCTTCCTTGAGACCTTTTGGCATTTTGCTTTGCCCATCTTTACAAGCAAATCCGAGATCTGACAATAGAGAGTAGGCTGGAGAAAAATTCATTCTCAGAATATTTTATGTATGTATGTATGTATCATGTAGCATTTGGGATTATTTTAATGTAAGATAAACAACGAAGCTCAATGTTCTAATTTGCCAATCTATCTCACATTTCTACCACCCACCACTAAACTTGTAAGGACAGGAGCAGCTAGGGAAATCCCAGCCCCAGACTGGTCTCTGAATCACCT
This sequence comes from Chroicocephalus ridibundus, assembly GCF_963924245.1. Lineage (NCBI taxonomy): Eukaryota > Metazoa > Chordata > Aves > Charadriiformes > Laridae > Chroicocephalus > Chroicocephalus ridibundus. The sequence goes on along the minus strand of NC_086286.1, from coordinate 121,167,916 downwards.
TGTCCCTGCCTGTTCATGTATGCTACCTTCTCAGCGACATATATACTGTTATTTTTTAGCTGTTTCTCTATAATGCTTCTGATGGCTTTTCTCATCACAGGCTAAGTATATTATAATCTTACAGTACACAGCAGTTGGCTATAATTATGATCTTGCACAATTTCCACACTGAGAGATCCATAAATTACTCTCTGTCTTACCCCTTGTCTTAACCCCTGACAGACTGAGACATATTGGCTTAATCGGTATACTCCGTCGTCTGAGAAATGAATTCAACTGTTGGGGAAATCAAAAAGAAAAGTAATAATATAAGCTATAGTTTTCTAAATAATGATAGTTATACACCAGACTGTTATATAATAGGCTTATTGATGAAAAAGAAACCAGGCCTGTGACGTTACTGGTGCTGGCATCAAGGACAGTGGGAAAGAGAGATGTAAAATATGCACCATTCTGCCATTCATATTCTGCTTATCTCCTTGTTGTCGACCGCAAAAATGAAGAAAGGGGGCTACAAATACACCACAGATCAGCGGAGCTGCCTTTATGGAAGACACATTGAGCCATTTCACTTTTCCCCTGGCTTACAGCAGTTTCTGAGTTGTTCCAGAAAAAAAGGGTATGCAGGTTTCATATTTTCATCAACACTCTCTATTGACTGTACAGTGCAGCGGAGTCATATATGAAAAAAAAATTCCACTTCCTGTAGAGGTCCAAGCTATTTCCCAGCAGGCTTTTGCCCTTGCATGGCATGGAGAATGTCATTTTTAACCTGAGCTTGCAATTCTTGATTTTGGAAACAAATGCCCATAATGAAAAAAGCAGTTTAGAGTTCAGCAGGAAAATAATAAATAATGGGCCTGTGAGAAAACCTATTTTTAGCTCTATAGAACATTTAACATTTGAATGACATGACATGACATTCAAATAACAATTAATATTTAACATTTAATTAGAAGAACACCACTCCTCAATTTCATGCATTAGACTTCAGAGATATCAAAAAGACAATGTCTCAGAATCATCCTAACATGTCCCTCTTTGTGTTCAATGTGGTGCTTGTCTTTTCTGAAATTGAGTTTGCTTGTTGACAGCAAAAAGAACAACTGAAACAAAAATCTTTCTAAACTCACCAAAATCTTGCAAAATTATTAAGTCTGGGGCAGAAGCAGTTATGTAGCTCTTTATTCAGTTCTGACCAGTACAGGTTTATACTCCTAAATCCTTCCTTTGCCACAAGGCATGAATATTAAATGTGATGTATAAAAATATCACTCCCATCCTTTAATACTGTATAATTAAAGGGGACGTAATGAAGAGCGTGCTTGTATTGCAACGACAGCCTGGCATTTTTTACTATGAATAAACACTTAAACTGGAATATACTGGGAAAAAGAAGTTCACAACTGTAAGCCAAATTCGTACCCACACACAGCAAGGCCATTAAGATCATCAGAGTTATACGAGCAATGAACTTGGCCTCATCATGTGCACTTTAAGCCCAGGGCTGTAATACCATTACCTGTACTAAATATAGACTGTCATGTAGTGCCCTGGTATTAGCACACAGAAGTCTCTCTTTTCAGCAAGTTGTCGTTGTAATAATTGTGCAGAGCAAAAGGGTACTACATCCTGCACAAGGTTTTTCCAACATTGAAATACTTTGTGGGATATGCTTTAAAGCCAAGTGTTATCAATGACACAGAGAATTTCAAACATGGATGAAAATAAAAAGTCCCAAGAGTTGAACATGAGAGTATGCTTTATCCATTTAACCAACAAGCTAACTATCAATTTGGACAGCAGAATTTCCACTTTCAGGCCCATTGCTTATGGAATCCGAAGTCTGTCCAGAATTAGAAAGAAAGTATTAAGAGTAGAAGATTAAAGATTCATGGTTTGGAATGACAATCTTCTTATGATGTAACAGGTGACATGACAACATGCAATAGTGTAGCAGCCTGGAAAAGTGCTTTGTTAATAGTATAAGGAGGGGAGATTTGCCTTGTCCAGGAACATGCTTCATTACAACTGACAAAAATTAAGGATGGTTCTTCTGGATTTTCTACACTTCCTTTTTTCACATACCTTTTCAAAATACAGCTTTATCTCCCAAAATGAAAAATTTCAACAACAGAACATAACATGGCTTTCTTTACCTCAGATCCCAGCTAATGCCCCTGCTCAGAAATGACAGGATCACATGCTCTAAGGAAAACATGTGATACAAGGGCTCCTACAATGCTTTTCAGTTGCCACAGATTTTTTTCTTTTTCATAAAATGTCAAACTGAAAAAAAGACAAATAAGGAATTCACTATTTTCTATAAGAACTGCAATATCCAGTCCAAAAGGAAACAGATTAATCACTAGAAAAAAATATATATGGTACACACAGCTTCATTGTCAAGCTGGTTTGCAAAGGAAAGTAAAAAACAATGGGGGGGGTAGCTTTATTTTCTGCTTCTATGCAATACAGAAAGTGAACCTGAATGATTTTGATGTCTTTCTTTTTTAATCTTGACTCTTTTATTTTTTTCAAAAAAAAAAAAAGTATTAAAAATGTCATTCAGATTTTGTTCATTCTCTTCTGTATGAGAAGATTTGATAAATAATTAAAGGACAAGTAATTTTATTATATCAGCTTTTGTAAATCATCTTTTATAAATCATGGTATCTTTTTGTACATCTTCTTCAAGGTGTAACTTCCTTCCATTTCCTATATGACTTTGAAAACATCTTGGCTTGACAGTGAAGGAGAGGGAAACACCCACTTCCTTCTAGAACAAATAGAAGACAGTCATTTTCTTTGACAACTTTTTCAGGTTTTATGATCTTCTCATCATTTGGGTAGAGCAGAAAAGCAAAAAGGATAAGCAGAAGTAGATGGCACTAGAACAAAAGTCAGCATGGAAATGCCGGCTGAGTTTTCAGAAAATGGAGATACTTACAGTTTAGCAGAACTAGCAAAGAGGCACCTTGTTTTTCAACTTAAATAAGGGACAAAATGCATCAAACGTTTCAAGACCTTTCATTTAGCCCCCCCCTCCACATTTAAACAAAGGTGTGTTTAACATGGATTGTCAGACCTTAATGTCATTAGCGTAATAAGGCTTTAGTGCAAGAAAAGAAAGCCTGCTCTGCTTGCGTGCTGGCTGACTTTTTAAAATGGGCTTGTACATTTTACATAACCAGAGCAGTATACTCATCTTCTTTTTTTTGCTTAATTTTTGTAGGCTCTTCTTGGATTGTGCTCACTGCAGACAAGGACGGCTTTGTTCCATTAATATTCAAAGCAACACAGGAGATAATCATAAGGGACGGAACTGACAGTTCAGAAGTCTGTGGAGGTCACTCCTACAAAAAAAGCGTTTCAATGAGACCACCAAGCAGAGTGACATAATTCCTGAACAAAGGACACTAATGACCTTCTTTTCTAATACAATACAGAGACATTCTGCAGTGTCAGAAACCGAGTGACTAGAAAACTGTCTTCATTACTTTCACTGTATTTTAACTGTAAAATCTGTGGCATGGTTACACTATAGTTAAATCCTAGGGTTGGCTGGACCCCATGATTTCTTCTGAGGGATCAGACCTAAAGTGAAGTTTACCACAGCTGTTGTTATTAATGGCTGCCAGTGGACCGGAGCAGAGAGACTAGCCTCTACTTCAATTTTGGTCAGGATGTTCTTGGAGAAACTATATTATGCTAAAAATCATGCAGTAACAATAAATCTAGCTAACGCAGGTGTACAGTCCACACAAAAAGCTGAAGAAAATACAACTAAAGAGGATTTATATTCATTAACAAAAACTGGGAATGGGAAAACTGAGAAGCTCAACATAAGCTGGCAATGTGCGCTCGCAGCCCAGAAAGCCAACTGCATCCTAGGCTGTATCCAAAGAAGCGTGGCCAGCAGGTCAAGGGGGGTGATTCTACCCCTCTGCTCCACTCTTGTGAGACCCTATCTGGAGTACTGCATCCAGTTTTGGGGTCCTCAGCACAAGAAGGACATGGACCTGTTGGAACGGGTCCAGAGGAGGGCCACAAAAGCGATCAGAGGGCTGGAGCACCTCTCCTATGAGGACAGGATGAGAGAGTTGCGGTTGTTCAGCCTGGAAAAGAGAAGGCTCGGGGGAGACCTTATAGCAGCCTTCCAGTACTTAAAGGGGGCCTAAAGGAGAGATGGGGAGGGAATCTTTATGAGGGAGCGTAGCGATAGGACGAGGCGTTAACGGTTTTAAATTGAAAGGGGGGAAATTTAGATTAGATACCAAGAAGAAATTCTTTACTGTGAGGGTGGTGAGACACTGGAACAGGTTGCCCAGAGAACCTGTGGATGCCCCATCCCTGGAGGTGTTCAAGGCCAGGCTGGATGGGGCTTTGACCAACCTGGTCTAGTGGGAGGTGTCCCTGCCCATGGCAGGGGGGTTGGAACAAGATGGTCTTTTAAGGTTCCTTCCAACCCAAACCATTCTATGATTCTAAGAAAAAAAGGAAAACTGCTCCAGGCTCTCTTTGCTGTTCCAGTTGGATCCCATGGAAACATGCAACGTTTTCAGAAATGCTTAATTTTTATATGAGAATGTTCAATTACTAAAAAGGCTGCATCACTGTCTCCTGTCAGTGTCTTACACAACACGTAGATTTATACATGCACACAGAAGAGAAAGGAAAAACCTTGCAAGGTAAAGTAAGGATCAAAGACATTGAACATAAACTTCATTTGGTTAAATGCAGGTGTCTACACTGCACTTATCATCTAGACTCCTGTATGATCAACCAAAAAAAGAAAAGCACTTCTACAGCAGATTATTCATGCCCTAGCATAGATTTCTAGAACTGATTGTGGTGAACCATCCCTATGGAGTAAATAAGTGCCTATTCCTTTCCACTGGCTGCAAAAGCAAGTGAGGGTGACTTTAAATACAAACACTTACATTTAGTCAGATGAACCCCATCAGAGACAAGAGGCATTACAGATACATCTGAGAAGCAGGCAGACAGATTCATGGAAGTTAAACTGTCATGATTATGGTGACAGACACAGGAAAAATGGAAGAACTGAATGAACTCCCTAACTTTTCTTTCTCTAAATGCAAAGAGATGGGTAAAGTGTAATGAGTAGCCACGTATGTGAGGCCTAGCGTTCTGTACTGCTGGACAGGCCCCAGCAGAAACCACGGAAAGGCAAGCCTGCTTCAACCTGTACGTTCAGTGAAACTGAAAAAGAATGAGACTTCTATAAGATACTATTAAGACTTATTTTTCACACTCTGCATTTTGGGTCTTGTTAATACTCCTGGAGAGTCTTTTTTCCCTGCCTGGGAACCACAGCAAACCTGTTTATAGGGCACAGATATGCTAAAATCCAGTTGCAATACTTCACCCCATATCAAGGCTGGATCAAGAAGGAAGATCTATGGTCTGGAGGCATTTTATGGGTTTGGAGGTCTGGCATTAGTATCATTCCAGCAGTGCCACCAGAAATCTCATGAGGAACGGTTTCAATTCCTGAAATAAGGAAACAGTTTCAATTCATTGAATTAAATAATGTCCTTCTCATGCAAGTATCTTCCCAGAGACAAAGGAATCGTCATTCTAAATTGCCTACAACCACAGGTATGCAATCTAGCTGGGTATATTTGTACTACCTTGTTCACAAAGATCTTTTTAAGCAGTCTCAGGGAGCATTCCAGTTTGTAAAAAAAACAACATAGTAAACAAAATATAATAAATCTGACATTTTAAACTATTACTTTACAGTTACTTAGTTAATTGGATTACCTGCTACTTTGCATTAAAATTGTGTTCAAAAAGGTATTTGTACTATTACTCCTTTAAAAATCTCGGTTAATTTGTGCTTTCCTTCACTGAAATCAGTCCAAATAACTAAAATCAAATAAGTAACAAAAAGGTTCACAGACTTATTATGGTGAGGGAAGACATTATCAGGTTTCTAAATATCATAGCACATTTTGAAGCAGCAGATGTTTCTAATCCTGCAAATATACTTGAACAACATCCTTGTGTCTCACAACCAGTATCTGGTATTTACAATACTTATGCTATGGCCAAGTAAAATAAAACTTACTTATATCTAACTAGAATTATGGGTGGGTATATTTTAGAGGACTACTTAGGCTCAACTAAAGGAAGGAATAAAAGAAAATTTTTCTCCCAAATATTATCTTCCACAATTGGTAGTCCCATAGTTTGGTCCACTTGAAATGAGGCTAATGAAACATAAAAAATATGTTCCATGGAACAGTCCTGCTTTTTAAACTTCGGAACTTGAGGCAAGATGGGATTGAGCCTATCAGGTTGATAACACACCAAGACACTTTTTTTTGTACCATATATTTTCTTTGAGTTCATTACATACATTATTCCCACGGACTTCCTTGTTGCTAGAGAAATACCCACGTTCCACCTTTTGTCATCTTCATGCCTTAGGACTGTTGCAACAGCCAAAAGGGGGATTCTGAGAAGGTGAAAATCTTAACTAGCAGAGATCAGCGAGTATCTAGGCATCAAAGATGCCTCAGAACTTATAATTATTGCTAGACATTTCGTTGTCAGTCTGTCAAACTACCATTTAAATTTTTTATGCATCACTTTTCTATAAAACAATCGGAATGTTGAGAAGATGAGGAGTGAAAGGAGCCTCTTTGAACAGCTATCCAAGTTTGGTTTGGTGGAGATAAAAAGAGGCAAATAAACTTTTAGATGACAAAACAATTAGTTTCGGGGTATAACTGGCTGTAAAAGTCAAAAACTTAGTTCTGTAATGCTTAATGAACTTTTGAATTTGGTATACTTTGGTGACATTGTTTTCCCCTGCTGTATGATTCCAGGGTTATTGAATCTAAGTAGGAACTAATCTGCCTAACGGTGCTATCATCACCCAGCACAATTAGTCTGGTAACAAATGAGGACCCCAGTTCATCTTGTTGGACACTTACAATTTTATAGGAAGACTTAGGAAAAATATACAATATATCAATCAAAATTTAATTATGTTACAGCATAGCAGTATAAACATAGCATTTATAGCAAAAATAGCATTTATAAACACACTAATATGTACATATATTTGAAAATATATTTGAAAATAAGTGTTTAAATCCCATACATGCACTTGAAAATGGAAAACGAATGAATAAATATTTGGTTTCAGGTAATGATTCAGGAGTGCAGTGCACTGCAGAACTGTCTTACATAGTGTCTATCACACGGCTGCAAAGTTAAAATTAAAAGTAATAAAAGCACTGGAAGAAGTGCTGAAGAGATTTATGCAAAGCAGAGGATAAATTTTCAGCTTTGGTTTGGATGGAGAACAGATGGAGAATCTGTGAAGTAGAGAGATATAAGACGACTGTTCTATTAAGCACAAGCTGTACAGAAGATTTTTGCACAAACAGTGACAAAGTCATGTGGAAAGATAGAAAGAGTTTGTACTAAATGAGTTGAGCAGACAGTAGGCTGTGAAAAGGAGAAAAGCATAGACTGAGAAGCATTCACTGTCCTCCGGAAGTGCTATTTTTATAGGGCCAAAATTGATCAGTTTAGAAAAAAGTGAGTTGTTCAGATCACCTAAATTTCATGAAGGCACTAACGCCCTCTATTTAGGCTCCTTACTTCACCAGCAGAAAGCACAGGCTCCTCTGGAAGAATAACAAGACTACTGGTGCTAGGTTCCTGTCCAGAGTCACCCTGTAGGGGAGTCCATCTTCTGTAATTAAAACAGAGGAAAGCTAGGAAGACTAGGAGCTTAAATTAGAAGTCAAAGCAGAATGACTACACTCAGTATGCCACACCAGTGGTACTCAAAAGACTAAATGGTGTACCAGCTCCTCCAAAACATTTCCCCTGTGGGGAATAAACAACATACCAGAAAGTCTAAATTTCCATTTTAATTACTCTGTATCTTTATCCAGCACATTTATATGCATCCTAGCATACTTTTAGGAGTTGGTATGTCTTTACTTAAAAGTACAATCTGCTTCAAAGTAAAGTTAAAACTTACCTTACATTTTCCATAACTCAGCTGCTAAGCATGCAGCAATCTGCCTTACTCTTCACGGTTTCTTGTATTGACCCACTCCTTGGGAAAATGCTAACAACAGAAGTTCTGTATTCCAGATAGGCTTTTCCTTTTTTGATTTTGAAAACAATTTTGTAAGAACAATAATAAAACAATAGAAAAATTAAATGCAAAAAAAATCAGTCAGCTGAAATTCTACTGGCCAATCTATGATGCTGACTTTACACAATGAAATATTACTTTGATATTCTTCATAATAGCTAAAAAGTAAGAGATCACTTAGTGTGATCTTAGAGTAAGAAGTGTATGAAGTAGGTCCTGCATGACCCTCAACTAGATCTTCCCTTTTTTCCTCCATTACTCCATAATATTATTATCTATACTCATGCGAAAAATCTTAAGCATCAATTCCTTTAATATATTTTCAACCACTGAAATAGGATGAATAGTATCATCAAGTCTAACTTCCTTTCTCCCGATTCTCATTTTTAACTATGTTTTCTCAGCTTGGACAATGAAATTATTTTTAGTCATTTTTACTTTCATGTTTTCCTATCTTAACAGAAAACCACAAACATCGGACCATTTTCCCCACCCAATATGTAGCTGAAGAGTCCTTTTCTGTAACCCGAGACAGTGCCAATTATTCTCAAGTAACTCCTCACAGATGTTTTCTAACTTGTTCTTAAAAACCAACATATAGTACCAGATTGCAATTATAAAACAGTTCAGTCCTTTAGATTTCGACTCATCTGACCTGATTTTTAAGCATGTGAAGTGAGGCGAGCTAAATCCCAGGGGTTATGCAATTTCACACCTGGAAGTATGAATTTATTTTCCATTGTCCCACACAACAGAAATTAACTAATGTATTAGTATTTTCTATATTAATAGGCATTTTATATGTTTATATACATGTTAATCAGACAATATTATGGCTTCATTTTTCTAACAGACTGAGGCAATTGCACAATCTTTATGTTAAATGCAAACTCACTCTGCTGAAATTCAGTGTTTCCCTGCTGGTGCTATTATCTAATGGACAAGTAGAGGACTGCCATTATCTCCCAGCTAACGACATTTGGGTACCTCTCATATGAGTTTCCAAAGTGCTCAGTGCAATTCAGCCTCTGCTTGCAGTGAGCCAGTATTGTCCTTGAACTTTATGCTTCCCTTTCCTCCACTATTATTTGACACATACGTGTGAACAGCCAGGTGTGATCAAATGTTTGGAGGCATGTCGTGCCAAAATTCAATACTGGCACACAGAGATTTCCTGCACAGGAGGTGACATTTGCACTGTTATACAGACTTGCCAGTTAAAACCATTAGTACTCCACAACCTCTGTCCTTTGGCAAGGATCCATCCCACTTGTCAGCAGGCACCACGATATCTTAACAGACAAGGGAGTATGCAGCCAGGAGAGCAGCACATCTAAACACCACAGTGTAATACTACAGACAAACATGAACCAAAACTCCAGACAAATGCAAACCATTAGTTCACTTTAGAGGCAACAACAGTCACTTCCTTCAAATCAAACATACTTAATGCATTTCAAAAATAGAAAAGGCAGTACAGAAAGACAGAGTCCACAAACATTATTTAAAAAATTAGTACAAAATTCACAATAATGTACTAATTTCAGCAATTAAAAAATAAACTTCTGCCATGTAAGAAAAGCTCTAGTGTCCTAATTGAAATTTAACTGTGGCATGTTGAGGTGAAGTTTTCCAAAGTGATACTGGTGAAAGGCCTTTTTATTCTCCTCTGACCCGTGTTCATTCATCCTGCAGTTCCTGGATGGAATGCACAGACCCAAAAATTTATATGGCTAAAAAACCTACCAAAACACATTTAAAGTGGCTCAGTTTCTCAGTTCAACCTACAGCTCAGCTGCACAGTTGTGCCAGCATAGTGAAGGCATCATGATTCTTAACTCACACCAATGAATTACTAACATGCCCATTGCTGTCATCTCATACCTTTTATCTATCAGTGAATTCTGTGTCTCTGTAATTATCAACAAATTTCTTTTTAAGTTTAATACTTCAGTGCATTTTACAATAACGCTAATTGCATTTCTTTACATTTTACCTACCATAGATGGCATAACTAACAACTAACAAACTAGTCACAATTTGATTTGTAAGTATGATGCTAATTGTTTCTCTTGTTATCCTTCCCTCAGAACCTTAGTTCACCCAAAAATAAGTCAAATAAGTCAAAAAAAGTAGAAGTGAAAATACTGGCTCCACTGCACATTTCTGTCAAAATTTCCCTTGAACTTCAAACAAGTCACAATTTCACACTCAGTTTGTAAATATTCTTATGCTCATGTAAATTGTATACAGTTGTCATCTCCGTTTCCATGTCTACCTTTCCTTATTAACATTTTATTTAGATATCAATGATATTGTTATCAACACAAAATGTAGCCACACTGATCTACATTGATACATTGTTATCTCAAAACACTTGTACCTGTTAATAGCATAAAAGAAAACCATGCCTGTTAACAGGGTGCCTGAAAAGCAGGATTAACCTAAGAAGTTGCAAAGATGAAAGTAGTGCTTTTGCACATTAGTTACATAAAAGGAAAACAGAAAATGCGACAGTAGGACATAGAATTATCTAGGATTGAACCGGCTACTGCCACAAGAAAGGGTTCTCACAGCAAGATATATCAAGAAGAAGGAGAAATGGTGTTTATATATGGTGGCACAAGTAAAAGGGAACTCCAGGTGCCTACTAGAAAGAGTAAGATTTGAACAATCTCTCTCACATGATATTATTAAATACCTGTAAGGATGCGATTTGTATATTAACTTGGTTCTAGACTAGTCACAGTTGCAAGGATGTGTAATTTAAAAGAAGATATAATTTATTCTGAAGAGGTATGCTTGAAAATGTCCTTGGAAAGATTATTCCAAAGGAACACTGCCATATAAAAAATCACTATTTACAACATAATTCTTTTACCCAAATCAATTTTAAAACAGAAAGACTCTCAAAAGGCTATCTCATTTTTAATATACATGATGTGATTTTGGTTTTTTTGCACGTTATTTATGGTACACAACAAATTGCGTGACTAGTCAGGAGACTAATTTTTACCTCCTAGCACTTTCACAGCAGTGCGGGTAGTACACTAGATCGACATAGAGCTTTATGTTAGTGGACTGCAAGGTCCCTTTTCCTGCCCCAAGGCAGAGATTTTGACTATTCATGTTTTATGTCCTTTGTCCTTTGCAGCTGTCTGTTAAATACTTGAAAACTGTTATGTCCCCTACATCTCCCTTTAGTCTTCTTTTCTCCAAGCAATACCACTCCAGTTTCTCTCACAGACATCCACCCTGGACCTCTTGTTACTCTGCCCTATGCTAATGTTCGGTATCTCCCCTAAACTGCAGCAGTTAGTGCAATTTAGTTGAAGGCCTGATTCAGACATATAAAAAGCATTGGTGTAGGTTGTCACAGTGTGAACAACTGCAGAGGGTGACAAAACATCCCTGTAGGAGTTTTTTACATTGCCCACGCCTTCTTCACAGTGTAGATAACAATCAACTGTTTGAAAACTAATTTGGACAACAGCCTATGTCTCCTTTGTCTCTACAACCAGCAACATGTTGGACCTGCTGAAGTCCAACCTGCTAAGGCAGGCTTCAGGAGACATGGAGTGGAAGCTGCTTTAGGAGATGAGGTATGGTAGCTACTGCTGCAGAGAAAAGCAGTAATTCCCACCCACTTTGTGAGTGTCCTAATCCCCAAAATTTTCACTGATCCTCTCCATTCCTCAAAGTCTGAAGCCACAAGGAACCCCCTGCAAGACCTTGCCCTGGAAAGCATAAAATTCAGTTTTGCCTACTCTATGGAAATACTGTGACCCCTTCTGGCTTTACCCAGCCAAGCAGAACAGACAAGATACTTGTGTGTCTCACACACAATGATCCTGTCCACACATCCCACGACGATGTCTGTCTTCTTATAACAGCATAATACTGACTTGGGTCAAGGTAATTTTCTGCAAAATTGCTCATCTTATATTATCTTTATTACTAATCACCTCCCAAAATTAAGAAGAAACATTTTTCATCTAATAACAAAAAGCACATAAAACATCTGTACCTTTTAGCTACTGATCTTAGGCTTTACCACATCATGTTTTAGGGGTCTAAATTACATGACAGTGCCTCATTAGGTTTTCCCATTAAGAAATATGATGATGAGATCAACTTGCTCATTCAGCAGTGTCCATAACCTGGATTAAATATGTATTTTTTAAAATGATGCTTACGAAATTAACAGGAAGTATCTTCAAATTATTCTTTTCCCTTATAACATTATGTTCTTTGAATGTGTACATATTCAGTAAGAGCAAAGAAAAAAATCTACAGAGTGCATAAATAATAACTACAGCATGTCTCCCCATCACATCCATTTCACCTTCTTTCCCTGCCATTCTTTCCCTCTAACAGGTATTCATAACTCTTCTTCCTCAGACTCTCCTATATTCTTATTAATGTTGTGTTTGAAACTAATTTGAAAAGCAGACGCCCAAATGATGCAACAAATTAAGTTATGAGAACGCAAATCTGTTCGCAGTGCAGGGACTGAGAACAGATTTGTGAGGCTGTGAGTGCCTAACTCAGTGTAAGCATATATTTTTAAAAGACAAAACGTGTGCTTTAAATGAGCATGACCATGGGAAACGATTTCTATAATTTCAGCTTTTTAAGCACTTTTCCTTGCATAATTACATTGCCCCACTTTCTACCTTATACACATCTCCTAAGGGGTTCTGCATCATTTAAATCCCTGCAGTAACAGATGCATCATATGTATCAGCCGTAAACAGCTTGAAAAGTCTGGGGGAAAAAAGAAAGAAAACAAGAGATGTTTATTAGCATTACAGCTACTGAGAAATAACCACTGTGGCCATGCACATCATGGCTGTGTGACTAGCCATGGCTAGTGGCTGCTGGCCAAGTAGCCTACAGCAATGTTCATGCTGTTCTACATCACAAAATAACCATCCTGTGGTTTTGCAAATAAGATAACAAATTGTTGGATGTGGAAATAAACACCTAGGTGCAATGATAACTACCCACACACCATCCTGGCACTCTGGTAGGCTGAGACAATTCCATGTCAATCAAAATATTACACAACTGACCATATTTTACAGATTTGCAAATAACTACAAGTTCTGCTGACATTTTTGGTTCATTTGTAGAACTCAATTAGCCTTTATACATATAAGAGAATTTACATCATGAAAATAAAAGTCTTTAAAAACGTTCACTTGTATGAATATAGGCATAGGAAACAAAAATAAACATTTAATGTGCAAATATCTTCTGAGGCATTCTTAAATTGTTGTTTCTCCACCCGATAAAACAATTTTTAAATGTTCATTTCTGTATATTAATATGGATGGCCAATTTAAGTTTATATGAAAAGAGCAAGATGTGAAATCATTACTGTTAAACAAGACTCTTTGTGAGATTACAGGAATATAATTACACTCAGCAAACTGCTACTCTCTAGTAAAGCCCTCTGGTGGCTAACTCAGCCTTAAACACAAGGGGAAGAGCTCAAGAGCCGGCTCTCTGGTGCCAGGTACCGAGTAAAACGCTACACGGCCAGCCTCACTGATGAAACGCCACCCTAAAAGTTTTCTTATTTATAGATGGCTGCATCACCACCAATCGAAAAAAATCACAGGGCATAACATTAATGCCTTAGGAGGTGTATTATTCAGTCACTCTTATTTCTTATCCATAAGGAGAATGAGATTGAAAGCATAGGCTCCATCTTACCCTCTGCGATGCACAGGACCAAGCACCCCAGGCACCTTCTATGCCAGTAACTGCTGTAATACAGCGTTGAGTGTTCAAGCATATGCAGTCCTGTAAAGAGAAGGGAGCTGAACTAGAAAACAACCCTTACCAACCCACCAGGTGCGACAGAGGGGCAGGCAAAAGAGACTGTGCTAAGGGTGTACATCCCAGAGCTAAAAGAACAAAAGCAAATAAAATGATTGTCATTGCCGTCTTTCAAGGAGGGCTCATCTCTGCTTACCTCTCTGAGACACATAACATACTAAGGCCCTAGCCCTGAGAGTATATTAACATATATCGTGAACATAAGAGTAGATTTCTACAGGAAATTTTTCAGACTTCCTTTTCAATTCTGGGACAGTTTTGGATTGTTCTCTCTACAGTTGCACCCTGTCTGTTGTTAATGACAGAGAAAAAGGAAAACAGAGAGGAGAGACCAAAACTGTGTTTGTTTATTTTCTGGTAAATTCTCATACACCTGAGAGTGCGTATCTGTGGAGTAACACAGAAAAGCTGATATTTGGGTCCACTGCTTATCTTTCTAAACTAAAAATGTAACCTTGGAAACCTATTATTATCTCAAAACCTGGGGTTTTTTTATTATTATTTACTGTAACTCACAGCATCAAGTGCCTGAAGCTGGCAGAAAGACTCTTTCATTTAAAAAATACAATAGTTCAAACAAATCCTATTCTCCACCTCCAGACATCCCTGTCTTTATTCCATGGCCACTTCTCCTTTGCTGCACAAGCTTCCAAAGAAAGCTGGAAACTAACTACTTTCAGTTTGAATGGCAGGAATTTCTCTTCCGCAAACCTTTTCCGGTACAATCATGTAAAAGAAGAATTACTCCTTGCAGTCTTTAAAACACAGTAACCTATCTTTCAGCATCTTGCAGGTGCCGCCAGGTGTAAAACAGCCAAATTATGTTGAGCTTTTTTGCATACAGACAGTACATGGAATTTTACCTTGTAACCCACAGATGCACAGATATCCTCACCTGAAGCACAGGTCATTGGATTTTACCTAAAATCCATACATTGAGCTCAGAAATTTGTCCGTGACTGCAGCAAAATCTGCATTTAAATAATATGTCCCTGAAAGACACCAAGTTTTAACTTGAAGGTGCATGCTCGGTTGGTAGTTTGTTCTAGTGGTCAATCAAATACACAGCTGGGACTGAATTATTTGAATTCATCCATGCATCTTGTTAAACCTGCCTTCACTAACTTAAAGAACTCTTTAGTTCTGATTTTTTTTTCTCCGTAAAGGCACTCATGCAATATAGCCAAGTCACCATCTAGTGTTCTTCTTTCAGCAAGTTTGAGCAACTTATATATTTGACCTTGCAACCATTTCAAGTATTTTTTTACACACCTTTGGCAGCTCTTTAAGGCACCTTTTCCAGTGTTTCAACATGCTATAAAAAGTATGAGTTTCAAAAACTGTACAATGATCAGACTGTTCTGCAGTACTAAGTAGTGACAAAGTGGCACAGTCTTGCAATATAATTAACTTTAACAACACCTCAGAGACATAGAAGTTATGCCCAATGCAATAAATTAGGACCAAAGAAGCTGCATTGGAGTAGTTCTATATCACATGTATATGCTTTCACCTGTGACCTCCCAAGGAAAAAAAAACAAGCAAAACCAAACCAAAACAGGCACATATTGAGGGTTGGACTAAATGATCTCCAGAGGTCCCTTCCAATCCTACGATTCTGTGATTCTGTGGTATCTCATTTTGCATCTTTATCTTGTGCAGAAGCATCCAAATAACTCGAAACTTGCAGGCTTCACGTTCAGACCAGTGTCCTATCTGCCGGGTCGTAGGATCTATATAACTTACCACCCTGAGGCCCGGGGGGAGTGTGAACCGGCCCTGGCAGCAAGGCCAGGCCAGCCACAGGGCTGACGCCTGAGACACCAGGCACCCTCTCAGGATGGGATATCCGTCCATGTGGGTACCCAGCCCCACACTGGGGACTCAACCTCCGCCTGCCTCAGGCACCTCCGCCTGCCTCAGGCGCCTCCTCCCTCCTCTGGTCCTTTCTCAGGCCTCACTGAGAGCCAGGGGTCGGACATGTCACACGGTACGCGCCCCACCGGGAGTGACGGAGGGACCAAGCCGCCGTCACCTCAGCGGCGGCTGCCCCTGGGGAGCCCTGAGGCGGCGGCACGCGCCGCCCCGTCGCCTCATGGGAGCTGTAGTTCTGCCGCCCGTCCCGTACAGGCACCGCCCGCGGGATCATAGAGCTCAGGCGAACCCGGCTAGAACGCCGCTGCCCGCTCCGCCCCGGCCGTGATGGGCTGGGCACCGGGGAGGCGGGACCGGGCCGTGGGCTGGAGGTGCCCGCTGCAGCCCATCGCCGCGCTGGGCTGCACGGCCGCGGGGACCGGAGCTGGGTTGAGCCGCCGGGCGGGTGAGGCTGCCGGCCGTGGCGGGGAGGGAGGTGGGGAATACTGGCGCGGGCGGGCCCGCGCGGGGAGCGGCGTCTCGCTGTTGCGGGCGGGTGACGATGCGAGGGAAGCGGCGCGGGCGGGCGGGTTTGGGCGTTCTCTGTTGTCCCCTGCCATGGCCGCCCGCTGCCCCGCCGGGGTGTCCCCTGCGGCGTCCCCTCGCTGCCCCGCCGGCTGCCCAGAGGGTCTGGGCACAGGCACCGTGTTCCACCGAGCGTCCCGCAGGGCCGTGGCAGCATGGTGACACCCGCCCCAGGAGAGCTCGGTCTCCGGCGGGCCGGGGAGGGTGTGAGGGCGTGAGGCGAGGCCCGGGGCGGCTGTGGAGGCAGCTGCCCACCGGTATGGAGGTGGTCAGCGGGAGCCTCGCCAGCGGTGGCATGCCTTGACACCTCGAGTGCCATGGCCTCTGCGTCTGGAAGCAGGGAATATCCATGGCCTGTGCATCTGGAAGTAGGGAATATCTGTGGCCTGTGGGGCTGAAATGGTGGTGGGCCGAGGGAGGGGAATTTGGGCACCAGGCGGCTGGAGTACAATATCCATGGGTGTCCTGCTGCTTTTGCTTTGCCAGGTCTGCTTGGGATAGCGTGAAACATCTCTTGCATCCCAGGAAACTATCCAGATGGCCCAGGGGGCTTAGTATCTTAGCATATCTTGTGAGGCACATTATCATCTCCCTTCCGTTGGTAAGTATTGCCCAGCAATGCACGTGTGATTCAGAATACCAAAGAACAAACAACGGCTTTGATTTTCCTGCGAGTGGTGGTTGCTTAAGGAGATTGAACTCGGTTATAGCGGAGTTTAGAGGAGAGCCAGGTAGATGGTGGAGAAGTTGATTGGGAAGTATCAAGTGCTCTCTCGCCATGAGGCAGGATCCAGTGTACTTAAACTTATCCCTGACAGACGTTTACTTAATTGGCTCTTACAGGTTATGAAATTCATGGTGTGCCTTCTCCCTGTCCAAGGTAACCTGCTTAGCCATCATTTATAGGTAGAATTTTTCCTTAATAGCTGACCTAAATCTCCTTTGTTGAAACTAAGCTGATTATTATCTTGTGCTCTCCAGAGTAGACCTGGAGAACAATGGATCAGTGTTTTCTTGTCAGCAGCCTGGTGGGTGTTTGCAAGTTTCCACTCACAACCTTCTTCAGACTGAGTGAACCTGCTTCTCGTGTTTCTGTGGTCCCCGTGCACTATTAGGCATTTCCATCATCCTTGGACTGTTAAACTCAAGACTAGGCGCAGTACTCCAGTGGAGATATTGTTAGCTCTGGGGAAGGGACGTAATTATCTCCCTTGTGTATGGCATCCCTCTTAAAAGCATTCTGTGGTCTTGTTTGGCAACATTCTCACACTACTGAAATATTCAGTTTGTGATCTGCTGGAAGCCAGATTAGTTTTTGCTATACTACTACCCAGGGAATTATTCCTGAAGAGGTATCAGTGTTTGTTGTTTTTTCTTTACTAAATATATTACTTTGCACTTGTTATATAGTTTGAGAAGCAGTTATTTGATCATCATAACATACCTTTTTCTATCTAATTTTAGTCACTGAAATCCATTCTTCCCATCCCCTTCCTCCAAATCTGGGGTCATCCACAAGTAGTTAATTAAAAAAACGAGTAGTGCCAGGCCCTGCACATTGTGATAAACCCTTCCAGTTTGACAATTTGACTTTCTCAAACACTTCTTGTTTTTTATGTTTCCTACTAAAGCTGCAGCTCATTCTGTTCCATGGCTTTGCAACTGAGCCAAATCCTATGGAGAATCTTAAGTGCATAAACTATCAATTCCTTTGAATTGGCTTCTGTGCACAGAGTAGGGATTGCTCACAGCTCAAAAAACTAGAAATATGTGTAAAATCCTGAACCCTTCTGAGGTTTTGGTGGCTTGCATATGGCTTCTGGACATCCCAGACACTTGTTTACTGATTACAGAGAATAATGATTGCTGGCAATTTCCCATTGTCCCTCTTGAAGCTGTTATGCTGTGTAGAGAGAACTGAAAAGGCTTCTCATGAGACACCAGGCAAATCACGGAACCCATTTTTTCAAAAATTCTGGAATGAAGGTTTTCAGTGGTTTTATTTTCTACCTACAAACCAGTAATTTCTACTTTGCAGGACACTATGAAAACAAATACTCCTAAAGCAATATCCAAAGAATAAAAATGTCCCCAGAATTACTGCAAATATTTCTTAAAAAGCATTTAAAAATGCATGTATATTTTTGAGTGGATATTCAGGTATGCGTAAATACCAGTCTATGGGCACAGGCAGCTGCCTACTACTTTCATCCCTTCTACCCACAAACAGTAGTGACCTGAAAGATGGTTTGTGAACTCTTGACAAAAAGGTGCTGAATCATTTAGGAAAGAAAAAAAAAAAATCACTGCTTTAGAGGACGTTGAAGATTGTGAGTCATTTGTATGCAATTGTTGTACGACTTGTGTCTTAGGTAGATGGATCTGTCCCTCTCATGTGTTCGAAGTTCTTTTAAATTCCTTTCTCATGCATTTCCTCAGAAAAATCTGCTTTGATCCTAACTTTCTTCAAAATTGCATTTGCTATTTTGGAGAGCTTTCTGGAATAACCATACAAATGCCTCGTTCTCACCCACTTAATACAGGATCAGATTTATAGATAATGCATTAATACTTGGCTGTACTTGTAAGGGATTACTTTATCTGGTCACAAATGGTCCATGAAGCTGAGAGCGAGAGATGATGTTTTGAAAATTTTTAGTACTAAAGTAATTCGAAAATATTCTGAGAACCAGCAACTTGTCAATTAGAATGAAAGAGCTGGTCTTGTGATGAGAACGCAGCGGACCAGAGAAGACGACAAGAGGAAACAGCCTCAAGTTGCACCAGGGGAGGTTTAGACTGGATATTACGAAAACTTTTTACACTGAAAGGGTTATTAAACATTGGAACAGGCTGCCCAGGGAAGTGCTTGAGGCACCATCCCTGGAGGTGTTTAAAAGATGGGCAGACATAGTGCTCAGAGATATGGTTTAGTGATGGTTTTTGTCAGAGTTAGGTTGATGGTTGGACTAGATGATCTGAAAGGTCCCTTCCAACCTAGGCAATTCTATGATTCTATGACTAAGCCTATGTAAACAGCAAAGTTTCTTTCTCTTAAAATTGCATTTCACTGTGGAAACATCATAAACAAAAAACTCTGTGGTTGGGGATTAGCGTACATGAACATTATGTGTACACTGACTTCATTGGAAGGAAGAGTCCAGCATTGGCAGGGTCATCAGCTAAATAATCGTACAGGTATCGTCCTCTGTCTTCTACAATAATTTTTTTTCTTTTTTTTTCTCGTTTGTTTAGATGTCTCACACTAAAAATCATGGAGTTAGGAAAGGCGAAGCTTCTGAGAACTGGCCTTAATGCTTTATACCAAGCAATTCACCCTGTGTATGGTATTGCCTGGACAGACGGGAAACAGGTGATACTAACTTCTTTACACCTTCATAATGGAGAACCAAAATTTGGTGACTCGAGTGTTGTCGGTCAGTTTGAACATGTCCATGGACTGTACTGGGGTCCGTGTCCCCCCGATGCCCCAGCTCTGCTTGCGGTTCAACATAAAAAGCATATCACCGTTTGGCAGCTCTGCTTTAATGCTACAGAAAGAAATAAGCTCTTAGTTTCTCAGATATGTGACGTCAGCGAGCCCTTTCCAGTGCTCCCCCAAGGCTGCGTGTGGCATCCAAAGAAGGAGATCTTGGCTGTGCTAACCACACGGGATGCCTCCGTCTTACACTCTGTTCATCTCAACAACTCCAGAATTAAAGCAGATATTAAAGGCAGCGGTCTCATCCACTGCGCTTGTTGGACAAAGGAAGGCAATCGCTTAGTAGTGGGGGTCGGCAGTGCCCTTCATTCTTATATTTGGGACGATGCTCAGAAAACACTGAACGCTTGCTCCTTTTGCCCAATCTTTGATGTGGGGGGCTACATCTGTGCAGTGGAAGCGACTCTGAATTTCCAAGTTGCTGTTGCCACTGAGCTTCCTCTAGACAAGATCTGTGGATTAAATGCTGGTGTTGCATTTGAAGTTCCAGCGAGCATTGAAACAGAGTCCTTCCCCTCACAGTCCAGCTTGTGTGGTGAGGAAGAGTATTCCATGGATGGGGGGAGAAAGTCACTGGACTCTGAGAAGCCTTTGTCTGTTGTTACGTCTCCTGTGGATCTAACTCACATACTTTCTAGCAAGCAGGGTGCTGATTCCAGTCCACTTCTTCATCTGAGGCCCAAGGACTACCTAACGGGAAGTGGCCAGGATTCTTCACATCTCATCTTGGTGACTTTTGAAAGAAAGGTTACCTCTACCAAAAAAGTTAGCATCCCAGGCATTCTGGTTCCTGATATAATGGCTTTTGACCCCAAAACTCAAACTGTATCGGTTGCCTCCAACACTTGTAATGTTATTTTAGTCTATTCACTGACTTCATCCAATTTACCCAATATTCAACAAATTCAGCTAGAGAAAAATGAGAAACCAAAGGGTTTGTGCTTCTTGACCAATAAATTATTACTGATACTCGTTGGAAGACAAAAATTCACTGACCCTGCGTTTCTTCCCTCTTCAAGATCAGACAAATATTTGATTCGATTGATGATTAAGGAACTAATGTTTGATATGGGTCCTTCAACGTCTGCATCAGTTAATGGGAGCTCCAGTTTGAACCTTTCAAACATACCTCATGATCTCTCTACAGACATTCACCCTCTCAGCCGTGGACTCCTGATACCGGATCGTGCTGCCATTCAGTCCCCCACCAGCAGAAGGAAACTCATTGAAGAAATTAAGAGTCCTGTTTATGAACAGAGCTGCTTGTTGAACATGAGTGACCTCAAAGATAAAAAGATTTCCATGAATTTTCCTCCAGCTGTTGAGTCTCTCGATGCCGAACCAGTTAATCGGACTGTGACTCTGTCTGCCACATCGCTGGCGTTTTCTAACAAGCCAACGTCTCCAAAAAGGCAGGCAGACGCAGCTTTCAAAATACCAAATTCTTACAAGAATAACCTATTAAGTGAAAAGGAGGCAAGTTACTTTTCAAAAAATGTAGAAAAACTATCTGGTAACTTCACAGAGTTACAGCATCATCTCTGTGAATTAACCGAGCTGCTAAAATCCGGGAAGAGAAATCTCCCAGTGTACCCGTCTTCTCAGGAACCTGCTTTTATTTACATCACCTGCCAGGTAATTTTAATATTGGAAGCCTTGCTAAAATCTCTTCATGGATGTATGTTCTTTGTATGGATTTAGAACTTCTGTCAGATAATGCGCAGGAAGGATGACATCCTATGAATGTTTAGTACGTGCGAATTCAATACATATGAATGATCTTGCTGCATGCAGGTGAATCTGATAGGAGTCTAATTTAGATTTACTTAGGCTTTACGTAAGCCTGGCTTGTTTTTGTTGTCCTTTTTCTTACTCTTCTTGTAATTGCATGTCGGTCCCTATTTACAGTTCTTTTAATACTACATATTTGTATTTTTCTCTGATGGATGATAGGATGAGGGAAATACTTCAGATAATTATTTTTTTTTAACTAAACTTGAACTAATGTATCTAAAATTATTGCCATTTGAGACGGATGCTGTAATAGTGCTTTCATTCTTGCACAAATATCTATACCAGTGGTAAAAACAGTTTCTGGGGGGGAAAAAAAAAAAGACCATTATCACGTAATGGTCAATAGGATTATATTTCCATCTTGTTCCTGTAGCTGGGACTAATGTTACAAGTCCCATTCGTCTACAGGCTTTCAGTGTTTTTAAAGCAATGTCATATTTGGGAACGTGCAGCTCCCCGTCCCCACCTCGCGCTGGGCTGAGCTCGTCTGACCCAGGCAGGAGAACCTTCTCCTTCTGCACAGTCCCTGGTGGGACTCCAGAGAACCCGCGTGTCACGGTTCATACAGGTCTTTAATTCTGCAACTGAAGTTCTAGGAAGGTAATGTTTTTCCTAGGCAACTTCGGAAGCTTTCTGTTTATAGAAATTGAGGCAAGTTTCCGTGTATGGGAATTGGTATCAATCTCTCATCCTCCTGCGAGGACAACTGAAATAACGGAAACTGAAACAAAAAGAACAATAAATGCTTTGGCTCTGAAGCTGAAATGTTGCTAATTAGTATTGAAAGCACTATCTGAGAAGGAAAGAGACCCTTGGGGACACAGTAGATAATTCCATTAATATTAGGTTACAAATGGATTTAAAATCAAATTTCATGTGAAAGACACTTTCTTGGCTGAAAGAAGGCACTTCCGAATCTCATGCTAGAAAGTGTAAATTACCAGATTATCAACACATGGCACAAATCTACTCGGCCTCTCTTAGAATTCAGATTAATAAACCTTAGTCAGTATTCAGAGTCGTGTGAACTGCTGTTTTCCTTTCAATAAGCTCTTATTTTTCTGCTTTATTATTGCAAAAAAAGTATTATTAACTTTTGTAGCATTGAACTCTTAGCTCCTAGATCATATTCCTTCACTCTCTTCACTGTTTTCCATTGTAAACATTTAAAATTTGTAATAACTCTTATTCTTTTAGCTCTCGTAAGTCTTAATTATATATGGGGCATTAGTCTGAAAAATGAAAGTTTCCCTCAGCAACTCTGGTGTCTCATTTATCTGAGGTGTTTGTTTAGAAGTGTACTTTAATTTGAGGTAGTGGAAATTTGTGTTATGTTTTTATATTCGGCTCTCTTTTTACGTAAAGTTCGAAACGGAGTCACGCATCGGCTTGTCTTGGTCTTCCAAGAGCTGGGTTAGCTGTGCTTTGCATGGGGGGGCTTCGCAAATTAAAATAATGCTACAATTTTACCTACCTATTTTGATCACTGATGATTTGTGGCAAGAAAAACATTTGAATTAGAAATGACACTGGAAAGTCTGGCAGGAAACGCTGTGTTTTAACATTAGTCGGAGTGTATTTGGTTCAGAAGAAGGGTCTTCACCTCATGTGCTGATCATTTCTCTACTGCCCAAGTTATTTGCTGTATTTTACAAAATGCTGAGGAACCTCAAAATGTCCCAAATAAGCAGTGTCTTTGAGAGGACAGAGTTTATCAGTGCAGCAGATGCACGTCTGCATCTCCAGCCTCCCCCCTACCACACACCCTCCTTGTGGATGGATGGGCCTGTCCGCAGCACGGAAAAGGAGTCAGAATTTACTTTATTGGGTTTTTTGTTGTGACCCAGAGATGTTATCAAGGCTTCCCTGGGAAGTGACGTGGTTATGTGAATTTTATCCTACTCAAAGACCAAGTTTGTAGTTTTGGTAACAACTGTTCTTTTGCAGATTTTAAAAATGCTTTGCTCTGCCCCGTGGCGGATGTTCTTTGAAGACGCTTTTTGGATTTTAAGGTTTGGGGCAGAGATGGGCAGAGGTGAGACAAACAAGCCCTTCTGATTTGTTAGTCCATTCCTTGTCCCGAAGTTCATGGACAGGAGTTCTCACCTCTTCTTCGGCTGTGGATCAGGGAGGGGGGAGGATGGAAAACCTGCAGCTTTACAGACCTCCCAGGCCAATGTCCCTCGCAGGTGGGAGGGTGGGAGCCAGGATTGCGCTGTGGGTGAAGCTCATGGTTGCTTCAGCAGCAGTGTGCGATTTCCTCTCCTGCTGCTCTGACACAGGCTGAATTATCACAGTTACTCGCTGCTATCACTCACAGATCATCTCTTGGAGAGCTGAGGCTTTAAAGTATAAATCTTCCAAATGGGTCTGAATGAACGTAGCATTTGACTTTCTTTAAATGCTGTCATTGAAGGCATGTCCGTGATCGTCTTTTGATTAACGCCATTTCGACATCTCTGCTTAAATATACATCATGGTATCTAATGATTCTCTCTTGAATTTACAGAAGCAGCTTTCCAGAAGTGATTCAGATGAAAGACGAGCTGTTACTCTTTGTGGTGGTAAACTCCGTCTAAATATAGTCCAGCAGATATTCAATCTCTCTCTTGTAGAAATGCAACATGGTATGTTCTAATTATCCAATAACGCAAACACTTCAAACACACGCGACATTCTCAGGGAGCAGTAGCAATATGCATAACCCCATCTGAAGAAGAAAAAAAAAAAGAAAGATTATTAACAAAAGTTTGCTCATCTGTTTTATAACATAAAGATTCTTGTCTGGGCTTTCACTGAATCTTTGCATTATTAAAAAAAATGAGCAAACTTACGTATTGATACCCCCTTAGCAAGTAGCTAGTTATACAGGAAAATTACCGTCACCCAGTATTTTATTTATGTTTTCAGCTATTCTAAACAGAGAAGTCAGAGTAATGAGGAGGTTAGAGTGGACTCTAACTTGAGAGTTGACTCTAGAGTTGACTGGTGCTTTTGGAATACAGTTTTCTATTTTTTAATCTGTAGTTCCAGCATCTGGTCTCCTTTAAGAAATCCTGTAGTTTTCTATAAACACAGAAGTATCTCTATAAATTTTAGCAGTGCATTTCACTCCGGTTTTTGCTGTGGAGAAAACTACCTTTCTTATTGCTGTGGTCTTCTCTGCCGTTACCCGTTCATCCCGTGCGCGTCCTGTGTGTCTGTGTGTGTCAGTTCGAAGTGTCTTGCTTTTGGCAAAGGCAGAAAAGATACTTTTGGGGTACGATCTCTCACCGCTGCAGACGTTCTCTGTCCTGTGTTCCAGCTGCTTACCTCCTGCCTGCAGGTTACTGAGCAGCAATCCCAAAGCCCTAAGGCTGCTGCTCTTACCATTGTGCAAGCTTTTTTTTTTTCTTTAAGTAGTTGTTGGAATAGGTTTAGTATTCCAACACCAAGATAAAACCGTAGTGGGATATTTCACTAGCAGTTGAACCTTGAAGAGGTTCTTACCGCTCTCTGACGTTAGTTCAGGAGTTGTCCCATTGCAGGATCAGTTACCTGCATTGGCACACGCTGACTATTTCAATAATTTTGTGGCACAACCCAGAAACACGCGATACGCACAGTGATAATAGTAGGCAGTTTTGTAGATACTCGTCTCTTAATTCTTCAGCCTGGCATTTTATTTTGAGCAAGAAGATTTGAACAACTTCTCTTTCGGACAAGAAAAATGTCCCCATGACCTACGTTAGTTTCGACTTCCCATTTTTAGCTTAAAAACTTAAACTTAACAGAATTGGTTGCCCAGGAATGTGTAATCATCATGGATTTACTGGGTAAATTTTAAAAGCAAATAGTGTTACAGTAGGTTTCATATTAATTTTGCAAATACTACTAGATAAATGGGCGAAGTAGGAATGGTATTTTCAAATTCCTGAATTGTATTGATTTTAACGTTTGGTCCAAATGAGATATTAAGCCAAAAGATTAAAGGCCTGCGTGCTTTTAAGCTACAATCTTCTCGTGACCTTACTTGCGACATGGAGTTACATAATGTGAATTCACGAACAGCTGGGAACGTTTCTCTGAATTCCCTCAGCCCCCATGAGCTCGGTGTTATTTCTTCATCAACTTCACAGATATAAGTATAAAAAAATTTCTGGTTTCTACGAATTGGTAGAAGTCAGCGTTTCGGATTCAGTAAATGATTTCAAATGGTTAAAATAATGCTAATGATGACATGAATAGCAAATGGACCAGAGACATGGAGTTTGTACAGCATAATACAGTATTTCTTCCGTGTATTTATTGGAATTAATTGTATTGAAATTACGTAATAGAGGCAGTTTCTAAATTGCTTTTATGATATTAATTTGTCGTTTAGTAAATTTCTGCTTTTTTACAGTATCTGCACAGCTTAAGCACTGGGAAGTAGCTTATGAATACCTAAGTAAAAGGAAGTCGGGATGCTTGTGAATTCTATTCAGAATTTCCGTCCTCCTTATTTAAAGCGTGCATTTATTATACTTTCATCTCCTAGTGGCAAAATCGGTCAGAAAGCTCTTTCGCGTAGCTAACTGTCCTTTATCTTTGAGATTATACCACCTGTACCTCCCCATGCTTTTTCTTCTTTGCTAGAAAGGCTGTGAAAATACAGAAGCGTTTAACTACTTTTAGAAGAAATATGGTTCATATCTTAAACATACCTAATTACAGATATTTACGTGTCTTCACAGGTTCGTCTTGGATTGTTCTCACAGCGGACAGCGAGGGCTTTGTTCCGTTAACGTTTACATCCGCGCAGGAGGTCGTCGTAAGAGACGCCAGCGCGAAAGGCTACAGTGCCCGATCTTCCAAAACTTTGGACATCATCAGTTCGACGGAAGGGTGTAGACCCGCTTCTTCTGAAAGTCTGGATATCACGAGTTCTCTGGAAGTCCTCAGAGACTGCTCCTCCAAGACTTTAGGCAGCAGCAGTCCGCCAGAACAGCCCAGCAGTAAAATGTGATTTTTGGCAGTGATTTCGTAATGCCCGTCTTAGGACGGGAGACCTTTAAACTTACTGTGTAGGACTGCAAATTCTAAACAACAGGCTGTCTCAAACCCCTGTTGGATTTCCATAATTTTTTTGGTTGCATATCACTGTAAATTATTTATTTGGTCCTTGGAAACATTAACTTTTTTTTTTTATACTAAGCAGTGTTTTTTAAATATGCCTCTTGCAGCATAGACCAAGTCTTTGTATCTGTGGGTGAAAAGGCACGTTCTTACCAGCTTCCGAGCTAAAGCTTCCGTCTTGGTCTTTAATACGTTGGTGGTTTTAGATGCTAGTAAACTTGCGTAATAAAGAAATCCTTGAAAATGCTGCACTGTCGCCCAGTAATGCTGCATTTCCCTCCAATAAGGCCTCTCTGCTTGCTTCTCTGTGGGGATTTGGGACAGTGGCGGTCATGGGTGTCATCGTTTGTGGTGGGTTGAGCCCAGCTGGCAGCTGAGCCCCCACCCAGCCGCTCGCTCGCTCCCCTGTGCAGGACAGGGGGGAGAACGGGAAGGGCAAAAGCAAGAATGACCCCTGGGTTGAGATGAAGAGCACGACCCCTGGGTTGAGATGAAGACAGTTTAATACATAAAAGAAAAGCCGCGTTAGCAAAATGGGGAGTTCATTCAGGACTTTGCAGCAGCAGGCAGGTGTTCAGCAGCTTCTGGGAAAGCAAGGCTTCATCGTGTGTAACGGGAACTGTGGAAAATCAATGCCGTAACTCTGAACATCCTCCCCTTTCTCCTCCTTTCCCCCAGTTTTCATCACTGAGCAATAAATGGCGGGGTCAGCTGTGTCCCCTCCCAGCTTCTTGTGGGACAGAGCAGGAAAAGGAGGAAGCCTTGCTGCTGTGCAAGCACCTCCCAGCCACAGCCGAAACATCGGCGCGTGACCAACGCTGCTTTGGTCACAGCTCCAAAGCACCACACAGACCCCTGTGAAGGAGACTAACTCCATCCCAGCCAGACCCAGTACATCGTTATAGGCGTTAAATGACTTTGAATAACTAAACATTTGCTAGTTAATATTTCTAAGCATCTCTTGTCTTCGTATTGGAATTCTTCCCTTTGGAACAATAGTGCTAACATTAACAGCATTGCCTTCAATGCGTCTGTTTTAATTTCCATAGCTAATACGTGCCGAACGGGCAGCCGGGATGTTCAATAATCCATCACCCTGAGAGCATCCAATTTAAAGGCTGACGGAAGAACGTGTTCTAGGGGTGTCTGTAGTGAGAGAGAGAAAATGCGAAGGTGAAATTTAGAAACCAGCACAAGTTCCTGTGGCATGGATTGCAGCACTGAAGAAAAGAGAGAAATCCAGGATTTCTACCCATAAAATTAAGGCGTGATAACATTAAGCAGTTTATCAGGCTTTCACTGTGGCACTTACTGCATGAGAAGGAATCAAGAGACGAGATTATAGAATTGGAGCTGCTGTCTCAGGACTAATATAATCTCTTTTTTTATTGCCCATTTGGAAATGTAGCCTCTGTCAAAGAATCATCTGCCCACAAAATACGATATTAAAGATACATTAGCGAAAGCTGCAAAGAGCACTCGGTGTTGTGTGGTGCAACTAGAATTTAACAGCTTTTGATGAACAGGGGAGGCTGAAGACCAGTAAAATGATCTGGTGACTGTGGGCTTCATCCTGTCCTTAACAAGCAGCTGGTCTCAGTAATTGTCACTGTTTCATCAGGAGGTCGTCTGCGGTCACCGTAGCTCTTACCAGAAATGAGCTGAAGGCAGAGCCTCAGCGCTGGGGGTGTGCTCAAAGCCAGCTGGATGCTGGGGATGGTCCGTGTTTCTTCCCAGTTGCCTGATGGTCCTTTTCCACGCCAGTTCCTGGTGCCAACATCCCCTGAACCCATGGAAGGGTGAGGGCTGAGCGCTCTTGGCTCTGTGGGAAACCCCCGCCACCCGCATCGCCCCGCTCGCCCTTGAGTTGCTCGAGCCAAACAGTATATAAAAATTATTTCTTCTTTTGGAATTATTATCTCTTTGTATTACTTCTAGATTGACGGGAGACAGTGTCTCCCACCAGCAGCGTGCCCAGTCTCAGGTTGCACCAGCCGGATCCGTGGGACTCCCCCAGCTCCCCGGGTGAGCACCGAGAACTAAGGGCACGCGGTGCAGCGCCGCGTCGGGCGGCCAGAGCAGACGCAGCAAGTGCAAAACAGCCACTAAAAGCTGTTCACAGTTTGGTCAAGGGATTGCACTGGTTCTCCATGGGGCGGTGTGTGCACGTGGACAAATGTTGCGTTAGAAATACAACCCCAGGAATCTCAGGAGAATCAACTCCTTGCCTTAAGAGAATTGCCTATTTCTAATCACGAGATCATTTCTGAGTCTACGGGCTGAACATTAAACAAAGGCCCAAAACGCTGAGGATGTATCAAGCATAATACTAACGGTAATGAGACTTTACTTTTCAAGGCGGAAAACTTCAGAGAGGGATGTGAAGCGTTTGGGAGTCACCATGGTCTAAGGCAGGGGCTGGGGGCAGGAACAGCAGAGTCTGCAATGACGGCTGTTGCTCTCTTACGAAGACACGGTTGGTAAATTAAGTACTTTTTCTATTTCAGCTGAACCCTAATATGGATTAATAACAACCTTTTGTATAGGTTGGGTGAGGCGTAACGCTACAAGTGTACCAACCACACTTGTACTTGGTACCTTGGCAGGGGGTGGCTGCCACACCAGAAGGCTGTGCCACCATACAGAGGGACCTGGGCAGGCTGGAGAGCTGGGCAGAGAGGACCTTATGAAATTCAACAAGGGCAATTGTAGGGTGCTGCACCTGGGGAGGAATAACCCCCTGCAGGAGGACAGGTTGGGGGCTGACCTGCTGGAGAGCAGCTCAGCTGAAAGAGACCTGGGAGTCCTGGGGGACAACAGGATGACCATGAGCCAGCAATGTGCCCTTGTGGCCAAGAAGGCCAATGGCATCCTGGGGTGCATCAAGAAGAGTGTGGCCAGCAGGTCGAGGGAGGTCATCCTCCCCCTCTACTCTGCCTTGGTGAGGCCGCACCTGGAGTACTGTGTCCAGTTCTGGGCTCCCCGGTTCAAGAGGGATGGGGAACTGCTGGAGAGGATGCAGCAAAGGGCCACCAAGATGATGAGGGGACTGGAACACCTCTCTTATGAAGAAAGGCTGAGGGATTTGGGTCTCTTCAGTCTGGAAAAAAGACAACTGAGGGGGGACCTTATCAACACTTATCAATACTTCAAGGGTGGGTGTCAGGAGGATGGGGCCAGGCTCTTTTCAGTGGTGCCCAGGGGCAGGACAAGAGATAATGGGCACAAACTTGAGCATAGGGAGTTCCACCTAAACATGAGGAGGAACTTCTTTCCTGTGAGGGTGGCAGAGCCCTGGCACAGGCTGCCCAGAGAGGTGGTGGAGTCTCCGTCTCTGGAGACATTCCAAACCCACCTGGACGCGTTCCTGTGCCACCTGCTCTGGGTGACCCTGCTCTGGCAGGGGGTTGGACTAGATGATCTCCAGAGGTCCCTTCCAACCCTATGATTCTGTGATTCTAAGTATTATTTATGAATAAACTCAGTGGGATAACCAGCTTACTGCTTCCAGAGAGGTCATCAAAACGGTCAGAAAAGATTGCACTAAAAAAACCCACCACACTCCCACCAAATCTTACATTTTGTGTATGTGTGGAAGTGTCCAAGGCCAGGCTGGATGGGGCTCTGAGCAGCCTGGTCTAGTGGGAGGTGTCCCTGCCCATGGCAGGGGGGTTGGAACCAGATGATCTTTAAGGTCCCTCCTGATCTAAACCATTCTATGATTCTATGATTTTAAACTTTGTTTTAATTAGTGTCTCTCATCTGAAAAAAAGAGGGAAGAAACTAGTGCAAAACCCATCAGAGCCAATATCTTACTTGTGTGCGTTGTTATTTGCTGTCAGGACAACTTCAGGCTCACCACTGCTGGGGGAAAGCACGAGTCCTGGCACTTGCATTTGAAGCAGAGTTCCTAATTTACCTGGGTTTTGGTCTTTTTCTGAGCTTGGTTTTCGTTGTGGCTGATTTCCCGGTGTCCACAGTTGTAGATGATCACGTTGATACCGCGATGATGAGGAACGCTGTGTCTGATGTACGTAAGTTTGGGAATGGGGGCACGTATACAATGGGAGATAAAAAGCACTTGATGGAATTTCCCTTGATGTTGAAGAGCAAGATATTGTTACCCTCAGGTTTATGTCCAGAAACTCACAGCTAATGGTTTTCAGAATCTCTTTGATGAAATGTTATTACATATCTTATTTTCATGTATTGACTTTTTCATTTCAGTTTCTTGTACGGAAACTTCTGATGGTTCTTGATTGAACGTGGATTTTGTTCAAATCCGCACAAAGAAAGCCTGTGCTCTCAGTGCCCTTGAACAAAATAAAACCTTAAATGAATTTTTTTTTCACCTCAAATCAGAAACTTCTATTCTGTTTACAATGTCCCCAAACTTAGAAAAATGAATTTGCATTCATAAAGCAGGTAATAATGCGAACGTCCTTTTATCCATTGCATCCTTTAGGTCTAAAAGCAACCACTGAAAGAACTTGCAACGTGATTCTATCAATTAAGCCTTATTAAAATTAAAAGGTGCGATAAAACTACCATTTCAGTGTCACAAAAACGAATTAGCCTGGGATACTGTGAATTTCCTCCTAAGCACGTTTTCAGAGGCACACGTTGCTGTGCTGGCTGTACACTAAGAGGGGCATTATCTACCTAATTGCCATGTGTAGTTAATAGCTTATTACTTCTAATATAGCTTCTAATTACAGGTATTATCCATATGCTCCGTGCAATGTCTCTGGAATTTCCTTCAGCATTATCATGTTCTTCCTATGTGTAGCGTCCATAAACATCCAGCAGGAGCACTGAGCACCGATGCCGACTGGACAACGAAGGATCGTCCCCTTTCAAAGCAGGTTCCCGATGAAGGTCCGCAGCTCAGCAGGAATCTCGGAGCCGGGGTCTCCCATGAGGTCAGCCAGATGCATGGGTGAAGTTAAGGAGCCGATCCCCATCTTCCCTCAGAGCTCCAACACCTCTACTTGAGGTCTGTGCTCATGATAGTCCTCTGGCCACCGGTGAGCATTAAGTTGGAGACTAAATTAATGGCACCGAAAAGCTGCTGTGGGAGTTTTTAAGCAATAATTTGAAGCCTCGAGGGATGATGGCTTCTTTAGGTTGGACAGCTGTCCTTGGGACAGCTTTGTTGGTGGCTCCGCTGTCAATCTCTATTAGAGGTTTCTCCCAGTAGCATGAGAATCCAGTCCTACCACTCCCAGGGCCACTGAGCAGCACAGAGCAGCTGCAGTTAAAATGGACTGAGCTGCGCGGAGGTTTTCGTTCAGTTTTAAAAATCACTTTTGTTGTTTTCAGGTAAAAAAACCTTTACTCAGGTGTTCTGAAACTCATCTTGGATGGTTTTATTTATTTACTGTCAAGACCTCTTATTTTTCTTTTTTTTCTTTTCTTATTTTTTATTGCTCTCTTGTTAGCAAGGGGGAAGGAAAGGGAAGAAAGCCAAAGCCACAAAGCCCAGTGGCAACCACCACCTAGACCAGTAGATGATTTTTGCCCCATCCCTGGAGGTGTTCAAGGCCAGGCTGGATGGGGCTTTGAGCAGCCTGGTCTGGTGGGAGGTGTCCCTGCCCATGGCAGGGGGGTTGGAACTGGATGATCTCTAAGGTCCCTTCCAACCTGAACCATTCTGTGATTCTGTGATTCTATGACAAATCATCTCATCCAAAGATCCTTGGCTCTTCAATTCTGCAGAATGCAAGAACGTGCCACCAAGTACGTGGCTTCTCACCACCAGGCATCAAAGACCAAAAAAATTCAAAGCTTCTCGAAGCCAGAAACCTTAAAAATCAAGTACAGCTGCTGCTGCCAAAGTCCCACCATGTTCCATTCCTTTATCCCCAGTGGGAGTGTTATGCTCCAGGAGCAAATCAAACCATTCATGCTCAGCTACCAGCTGTGAGTTTTCCAAATGAAACAAGTGGAGAGGAAAAGCGGAGAGGTACAGGAGCAAGTTGGAAAGTGAGATGGATTTGGATTTTTGCTCCACCCTCTTTCTTCTAACCGTTCTTCTAAAGGAAGACCGGTGCTGTTCTTCCTTTACTCCTTGGCAGCTCCTTTTTTTTTTTTTTTTCCCCTTGCATAGTGGGATTCCAACCCCAGCTGGTGGTGGGAGGAATCATCGTCCAGCAGCGGTTGATGCCCAACACAAAATGGGTTTCATGGATTAAACCTGTTGCCTATTATCCACAGTTTGTACTATGAGATCCAAGTCCCTCTTTCCTATTAGTCTTTATTACTTCTCCAGGGACATCTGGCTCTCTGGGGACCCTGAGCAACCACCCGAGCGGGGGCCACAGGCACACCAGGGTTTACCAAGTGCCACCACGGACTACTCCAAAACTACGTCCAGTTTCAATTAATTTCTGGATGAACTCAGCCTGCCCTGCAATATGTCTCAGTCCTGGATTTATCATAGAGTTTATAGAATCATAGAACCATAGAACAGTTTGGGTTGGAAGGGACCTTTGAAGGTCATCTAGTCCAACCACCCTGCAATGAGCAGGGGCATCTTCAACTAGATCAGGTCGCTCAGAGCCCCATGGCAAATGCGCAGACTGTTCTTGATGATTTTGAAGATGGCCAAAAGGTGAGTTTGTTTTGGAAACACAGGGGAAATGCTTCCTCCTGGACTGCAGCTGATTTGGACAGAAACTTCTCAGCCAGTGTAAACCTGGTTCCATCACCATGATGACAAGCTGGTGACCCAAGTTGGCCTTAGGCAGGTGAAAACAAAGATGAAAGTCCATGATGAAGAATACTCGTGTGCGAAGGAAATCCTTTTGATCCTTTGTTGACTGCAGATTATTTACATACATCAGCAGAGACGAGCTGGCAGGGGGTGGGTGGTGGGGCTCCAAAGTGTACCTCCATCCCTGACGCTGAGCAAGTCACCGTCATTTCTCTGGGGCCTGAGCAATCAATCCTTCCTCGCCATCTACAGCGGAGTGCAGCAAAAGGGAGGACAGAAAGCTGAAGGGCATAGCTGAAATTCATAGTCTTGTCTAACATCCAGGACAAGAAATAGATCAGGAAATAAGATTTATTCCTGCTTCCACGCTTGCCGAGCCAACGTTGGTGTTTCCCTGCCACCCAACGGCACTGCTGCTCTCCAGTGAGGGTTGGAGGCTGCTGCTCTGTAAACATCTCCGAAATGATACCGAGGACCCAACTCTCCCGCAGAGTGCCACGGCTCTAGGACCGTTCTCCCTCCGCTGTTTGTTCAGCTCCGTGTCGTGCCAGTTTGTGTCTTCAGAGACTGTGAATTCTCAGGTGCAACACAGCAAACGGCTCCTCCTCTGCCGGAGGGGGAGGCACGTGCTCTGCTTTGTCTTGCGAATGAAGCTTCCCAGTGAGTTCCCATCTGGTTTGTGCAGCAGATTTGGTGCTTAATGATGTGAAAGCTATCTGATTTCATACTTTGTGCCTATAGCGTATACACATCTCCGTAATCGTAATACTCAGAACTCTTGCTAGGTGTCTGAACCGTGGTCTTGCAGAGAGTTAAGGTTAAACAAAAGACATTCAGTGCAGCACGGGGAACCTGTGGTCTCAAAAATGGCAGGAAAACTAAACTCCCTCCCCCGGCTGCCAGTTGTACGACTCCAACTGACCTTTCCATCGATCACTCTAGAAGTTTTCTGAAGGGAAAGACTCTATCGAAACGCTATGAGACTGTTTTTTACACCAAACTCTGACATGAAATTCATACGAGGTGTGTGATTGACCACTGCACGCTAGGCTGCTACTGGCTGTACCCGACTGCAGGAGACTTTGAGCTAACTTGTCTTCTCTTCCTCATCTTCAAAGACCTGGACAACAAATACCAGGTCTTAAAGGACCTGAGTTTCCCTTATGGAAACTCCTCCTTTCAAGACAATTGATGTAATTTTGCATTTTCTATCTGCAGCCCAGAAAGGCAAGCAGAAAAGAAGAGGAACAAGTGATATTTGGAAACAAACTATGGACCCAAAAAAGCAGGCTTTGGATTTAAACCATTGTCCACTTCAACTATTTTACTTGGAATGCAGAAGGTGAATAGAGACGTGAGGATGCAGCAGGGACTGAACTCG
This sequence comes from Chroicocephalus ridibundus, assembly GCF_963924245.1. Taxonomy (NCBI): domain Eukaryota; kingdom Metazoa; phylum Chordata; class Aves; order Charadriiformes; family Laridae; genus Chroicocephalus; species Chroicocephalus ridibundus. The sequence goes on along the minus strand of NC_086286.1, from coordinate 121,132,989 downwards.
GCAGCCATTCTTATAAGGTGCAGGAGTGTCTTAAGGAATTAGTACTCAAATCTAGAGAGCCCTTCCTGAAAACCCAGTGACCTGACACGGAAGGTCCCAGCCTTCAGGGACTCCCCAGGGACAGATGTCCGAGGTGGGATTCACCTCTTAAAGTGGGGGACTCAGCACAAGAGATCTAATCCACCTAAGCCATGGCGGCTCAGCAGGCTCGGGGGCAGAGAGGGTGCGGAGAACACGGTTAGGAGGGGCCACGGCTGGTGGCGGTGGCTAACAGCAACCCCCCCTACCAGTGCCTGTGGGGAAGGGCAGCTGGCCTACGTGGCTAGCGGTGACCTGCGGCAGGGCTGACCCCCGGCAGGAACACTCAGGAAGGCGGTAGAACCTTGGGAGGTTTCAACATAATTTTTAGGCAGAAATGACGAGGGGGTGGACCTGGAAGAGCAGACCAGCGAGGAGCTCCGCTGCTGGCTACCCCAGCAGTCAGCCCCGTACAGGAGATTTGGGCTGCCATCACTGCACTTCGGCAAGGGCAAGGAACGGGCATGGTTTGCCTTACGGGGGACTACCCGGTGACAGGTAACTCCGCTGTCCTTTTCTTTCCTTCCTCCGTTTGTTGGAACTGCCGGCATCCAGGTGGGGAAGTGCTGTCCGGCCGGCACCCGGCGGGTTTAATCCCGTCTCCCATATTCTTACCACTGCGTTTGGTATTACTTGACTAAGAGCCCCCGGGGATTGAACCTGGCCCTCGTTAGTGCCAATCAGTGCAGGGCAGGAGGTTTACATTAGATTAGCGTTTAATCTGAATGGCTGTCGATACAAGAATCTGCTTCTTTCAGTCACATGTTCTGAACATACAGAAGACATACATATAATTCAAAACTGACAGGGAGACATACAGAGTTCATTCATTTTACAGCACCAACGCTGAGCCCCCCCAAAAAAGAAAATGACGCAAAAAATTTTGCCCTGCACTTCCTTTTCCATTCTTTTTATTTACAAAAATACAGTCGTTTTCTTAACAAAAGTACAACTCTGATAATCAAATAAAATAGTAAGATTTTCAAAACATAAAAATACTCCGCAACATTTTATCTACGGAAGCTTTTGATTTTATTTTGGTAGTTCCCGTTATTGATACCATACGCAATGCGAGGACTGAGTGTATCTCTGTTAGACGAGTATCACATTGTCTCTCTGGAGAAGAGGAAAACAGTTCACAATCAACTAAGTTTACCTTGCGAGAGACTGAATTCAGATCATGTGTTGTGCAATTTAGAGGCAACTGTACAAGTGATCTAGAAATAATATCTTAAGCCACGTTCAAATTACCCCAACCAACCACAGCCAGCAGTTTCTGCAACTCTCTTATCGCTGGGCTGAGCATTCGGCTTATGTAAACTGACACGGATCCACTGCCTTGTAGCTACAGATTTCTAGCAGCTGAAAACATAACCCATTAAAAAACATTAACAGCCTTTACCGGGACTTCTGGCTGTTTTTAAAGGTGACTATTCAGAAATACACAAACATTACAGAATAAATCAAACGCCCAAAAATGTTTTCTATGATGTTTTGGAACTATGTGATATTACTACGTAACTTACCTACTTCAAAGTGTAGCAAATCTGCTATTTCAACTTCCGTCAGACTCAAAACTGTAAACAGGCTTATGGTTTTTATTGCTGTAAACACATATGCTCCAGGCATACACATCTTGATTTGTCCAAGAACCGAAACAAACAAAAAAACCCCAAACAATCCGGCCTTAGAGGTCAATTCAACAGAAGTCTTAAACAGAGTTAACTCTTACCCAGGCACACTCAAAATATATCCTTAAAAGCTCACTCATGATTAAGTGTTTTGCTGAATTAGGACAGTTCGTTAGGCCTTAGACTTCAAACTTGCCTGGAAAGGTTTCAGTATGAAACTTAATGAGGCACTCGGTGGATGCACTGCTTTTACTTCACAGTGCCTTTCAGTAAAGGTTTCCAGTTTCCAGTCCCAGCGCTGTCACTTCAGATGGCCCTGAGCAAATTAGTTGTGGTCACTGCCTCCAGCGTCACCCACTGCAAGTGCTCCCACGCCGCCCCAAGCCAGTCCTCCAAAGGCACTTCTAGTACAAAATAAAGTACAAAATAAACCCTCCCACGCAGTCATACAGCGAAGCCAGTGGGCTGGAAATTCACGTCTTTTCTTGCACTGTGCTGATTTCTTCAAGGCGAAGAAGCCTTCAGTGCTTGGATTCGTCACTCCCCCCTCCAGCTTTAGATGTGTCTTCAGAGTCCAGCCATTTTAGCTTAAGCTTGGAGCCAGCCTCTGGAGGGCTCTGTATCTCCACTGACTACAGAAGCCCAGAATGACCCGGTCTGAACTTAAGTGCTCCAGAAAGTGCCCGAGGTCAGCTGTGTCTTTCATCTACCCAATGTGTTCAGCAGTGTGAACTGGAATGAGGGTTCAGTTAATGTATCTAAAGCATGGTGACATCCCTGACTGAATAAATCACCGTGTAAAAGTCAGGTGTAGTCTCCTGATTATAAAACACCGTGTGCAAGCTGAGATCAACAGCCATGCCATGGTGTTTTGTGAGGCAGAGAGCCTACACCACACGAGAAATGGGTGAGTGTGATGATTGCTTAAAGGCCAAAATTTACAGAAATTTGAATGGCATAGTCTAATTTTTGGAAGGGACTATTGCTTTTGGGTATCCTGAATGGAAATGTTGATTTTGAAAATTGGTAAGTCCTCATTCTCGGACAAAGATCAGTTTACAGGTTTCAGAAGCAAGGAACTCCAGTAATGGGAAATGGAAGGTTCTGTTTCATATAAAATCTATAAAGTTAAATTACACCAAAATCTCTTTCAGAAAAACTCTTTGTGAGCAAATCCTCAAAACATGTCTGCATCAGTGATTTGCTTCATTTCAAAACAAAGTAAATCCTAACTTTATATAGGATACTTCAGGATTCCCAAGTGCTTTCCAAACACACTAGTGTGCAACTGAGAGGCAGAGATTATGTTCAAAATCCACCCCAGCCTTTAAGGGTGAAATACATCACATGAGTTAAAATTTGGGTGGTGCATCCCATTTACACTTTTTCCCCTTGAGCTACAAGTCCATAGAATCTCCTATTGCAATGAGATCAGAGCTTTACATTGGTCATTTGAAAACAAACAAAAAAACCCCAACCCTTCAATAGCTTACATTCCCGAACATTTGTAATGTCTCTTTTAGCACAGCGCACGGAGTCAGATGTATATTTTGCACGGCGGTGTCCTCTCTTGATTTCATTCCTGACTGTCAGAATCATGCTTTATCCTTTTTGATAAAATGCGAGCAGAGAAATGACCTGGAAGACTCTCACGGAGTTTGTGCATGGGATGTGAGACTGTATTTGGAAAGTCATCAAATTCAGAGCTTTCAGACCGAGGTGTCCTCTTTGCGGTCATCCAGGTTCTCTGTGCTTTGATGGCTCCTTCTGTTAAAAGCAGAACAGACTGCTTTTAGTGAACAGGTGAAGAGACTTCTGGCTTTTATTACTAACTAATCAAGCTAGTTTGGCAATCTCAAAAAGCTGAAAACCACCATTAAGGTGTGGTCGTTATGGACAGTAACTAAAGTACCTAAACAGAGGGACCAGTCCCATTTTAGATTGTTTAGCCTGTCCCCTCCGGTCTGCAGCAGCCACTCGAGAAAGCAGCTGGTGCCCGAGAGGCCTGTAGCATATCTGCCAACCCCACACAGGCATCTTAGATACTTTAGGGAAATTAATTGGTTCCAGATACCCATGCTGAGACCTTGGAATTGATCCCTTAGCGTGGAAATCAGTTTCCAGTTCCAGTAACTTGGGATAATAAAAACAAGACAGAGTAACAACATATTTTGATATTTAATCCACCAATCTGCTAGGATAGACTGTTCTTATGTATGTCCTCAGCATACCAAGGCTTCACTCGACAGAATGGATGATTTTGAGCTAGGCAAGATTTTCTTTGGAGCGGGAGGAAAGGGGAGGAAGAGAGCGATAGGGTAAAAGGGGAAAGAACAGCTCAAAGCTGTCCTTTCTTTTTCTCCCATGATCTTTCCTGCCTACGCCTCTAAATGGTTTGGATGTTTCTTATATGCCATAAACACCAAGAATGCAGTCAAGAACCCCATTTTCTTCTGTAAACAAGGAAATTGTAACTATTCACATTTTCGCCAGGAATTTAATCTATGTGGAATATTCTTCATTTCTGGCTTGAAACGCTGTACCACAATAGTGCTTTGTGTGCCACCCCAGAGAGAAAGCAAAACACAGCAGCTGATATATCTGATAAATGGTCCTCTACGCAGGTAGTACTACACTACAAAAATAAGATGCCGAAGCATGGAATGGTACCATTCAGTTAATAATTCAACTAATCGAGTGTTGTTTTGTTTTGTTGTAAGGACTATAGAGGTTTATATTGGGACCTAATAATTTTTTGCCCAGTACGACTAAGAGCTCCTGTCGTCCCGTTACTGCTGTTTGCTGCCAGTTCAAACCTACCTTAACACTTCAAGCGCAAGCTTTGTTTCTTTCCGACTTTCTTCAGTGATTGGGTAGAAAAGAAGTATAAATAGACCTACAAGGATGAGGATAGCAGGGACCGCTCCAATGAGGATTTTCAGTGTGAGGATCACATCGTCAGACTGTCTGCATATCCCTGGCTTGTATCCAGTAAACCTAAACAAATGCAAATGAGAGTGGTGTGTGCACGTCCAAAGCTAAAAGGCATTTATTCTTCAGAAGGCTCCCTTCTTTCCCCCAGCACTCTTCAAAACTTTGCTCCCATTTTTTTCTACACCTCTCTTTTTTCCTCTCCCTCACTACATGTTTCAAGTCTTGTTTTTCGAATGTCATTTTTGTGCTCGATTTCAGATAACTGCATTACCTCAGTATTTTCTCATTATTATGATATAACATTTAACTACTAAGAGGAGCACGGAATCCCATGTAAGGAAATTGATCTGTTATGTGTTTCCTATTCATATTCAGCAAAGTATTATGCTTTAAAAGTATGCAAGTAATCTGACCAATTTCAACAGCAATAATTAACTTTAATTTAAACACACACTTAAGCACTCTTCTCAAGATAGAAAAATTTGCTCAAGTGCTTAGAGTTAGGCACACACTTAGAGTTCATTGATTCAGGGCTTCCATGCAGTGCAACAACTGTTGATATACTCACATTCACATTTCCAACTTGTGGAATGAGTTTATTTTCCTCTGAATACGCACCTATGAAAGCTATAGCTCATTTAGCATCACTCGGTGTTCTCCCATAAACATCTGCCTTGGCAAATTGCTGGGAGCTAACTGGAATGCAATTGAAAAGGGGCTAATTGGTGAGCAGTGATTTGTTTGAGGGTGTTAGCAGTAAGCATCTAAAATTCCTAAGCCCCAAATGTTCAGCCAAGCACTGCCCGTTACTCAACAGTTTCAGCTGAAGGCCCTGAAGCAAAACATTCTGGTTACCAAAACCTAACTTGGATCCAAGGGCTAGAGTACTTCAGACAAGTTCCCTTCTAAGAGTTTATTGTGTACGTGTGTGCTGTAGCAGCTACAGGCTCTTCCTGCCAGGTCATGCACAAAAGCAAGGCAAGGCAAAAGTGGAAGGAGGACACAAAATATCTTCCAAACTGACACGGTCTAGGTGATGGGCAGAGCTGCAAGAAAGACTCTGTTCCTGACTCTGAAGAGTGTCCAGTTGCCTAAAACCAGGCAGGAATTGTTGATCCTTTTATGATGAACAGGCCACTAGGCACCCCTGAAAGCACTCCAATTCATGTAAAGACTTACAAGCTCGTATACGTAGTCCAACCCAGATGCAACAGGGAATGCACAATGTGGGGGACCTTCATCTGCTGAGCTTTCATGTTTAGTTCTTTATTCATATAAACCACTAAAATTTACATAAGTAATTTGGAAAGAGGAAAACCTAAAGGGAAGTCAGGTCGTTCTGAACTGAAACATGTTAGGGCAGGCGACTTAATGCTCTGTAGTCTGGCTTAGATGATAACAATCCCGTCTTTAGTGGTCAGACATCTGGAGCTGCTGGCACTTTCAGGCTTAGGGCAACAAGGCAATTAACTCTACAGGGTAAAGGTGGAGAAACCTCAGAATGCTTTCAAAGTAGATCCACTAAGTGCAAACAGCATTACTTACTCCAGTCCTGCTGCTGAAATTCCTAAGCCAATTCCTGCTGACATCTTGGTAAAGAAAACATAGGAAGAATAGAAAATAGTTTCATGTCCTTTTCCATGAGGATTCTGCAGGCGGAAGTTATCAACAACATCAGGCAGCATTGACCTAGAGATAAAAGCAAAACTCAAGCCAAAATCTCTTCTCAAATTCCAAACTTACCAAAGGAGTACAGCCCTCCTTCTTTTTTTTTAATGTAGTCATACACATGAAAGACTCCAATTCAAAAAGTCCTGCTGCTGGACAGGAGGGCAAAAATCCGTGTAAGAAATACATGGCCACATATTACAAAGTAGAAAACCACTGAAAAACTATCAAACACTTGCTGGGAAGTGACAGGATTCTTTAGACTGACTGTCATTCCGATCAGAAGTTGTGATATTAAAAAAAAGAACAACAAAACCCACATTTCTTAAGATCTTGAGGGACTCTGAATCTCTGAATAGTTTCACTCTGAAATAACCTTTTGACAAGCTAACAAAATTTTCAGAAACCAATGAGGCCTATTTTCTCTCTACTTGAAAGAGACTGAATTTGGTAATGGGGAATCAGAATGGAAGCTGCTCAAATGTCAATTGTGAATTGACATTTTATTTCCAATACATGTCATAATTTACTGTTGGAAAAAGGGCTTCTCACCCTCTGTGCAGAAAAGCTTGTCATCTGACAGCTTATTTCAACCCATTTTTCCATGACGTCTTGGAGTTTTCAGGGCATTGTACAAATGAGTAACACAAAACAGCTCTCAGCAACAGTCTTGCTTTCTGGTCAATTTGACCTGAACAATAATTATTCTCTCTGGAGACAAACCATCCCATCCTGCTCATCCTTGAGTAGCTTTTTCCCCACAAAGGACCTTGAATTCTCAGTTTCTTTTAATCAAATCCTTGTGTTATTTGATCTATAAGAGAGGACTGCTCAAGCAGGGATACACATAGCTTGGTTTATGCTTCGTCTGGTATGTTCTTAATTGCTCTGCATTAATTGATTTATTTAACTTCAACATTCCTGTAGTTCTGTTAGAAACCAAACCTAAGCCATTGATTTAATGTTATCAGAAGTTCTATAGCTACTTAGATTATTGATTCATCTACATACTCTTATGTATGAAGAACCGCTACACCTACAGTAGACATAAGTTGTTAACAACAGGGCAAACAAAGTCACATCATTGCAAATAGCCCTCATTATAAAAGCAGAAAAAGATTATTGGAAGAAGTGACTCTTGACAAATACTGTCTCTTTCAGAGGCAAATTCCATGCCGTAGTACATGCATGTAATGTAGACGTATACCCGTTTCCCTACCTCAAATGTAAAATTCTCCTACCATGGCAACAGAAGAGATGCTGCAATGCTCAGACCAGAGACGAAGGCCACGAAGTAAGCCAGGATCAGGTTTGGAATGGTCACTAGCATGACTGCAAAAGGAATCATCCACTGAGGAAGAAGAAAAACAATACATCTAACTTACAGTATCCACTGCTCAATGGTATATAGATCGTTCCCTTCAAAATGTAACATTATATTATGAAACAGTTCACGCACAGCAACACCTCATTATTTTGGTGAAACATTACTTACAAAGAGCCCTGAGCCAATCTGTATTTACCTATCCAGAAGAATCGGAGAAAAATAGGACGTGCCTTCTCTGTTAGCATTATTAGGGCTATAACTGCACTAGTAATTAAACAGTCCCAACAGCACATTCTGGCCACATTCACGCTCCTGAACATTCACAGTCCCCAGAAGAAGTGTGGCGATATAAAAATACTTTTTGTGAAGAGCCCTTAAGTGGGCCGGTTCCCAAACTGTACCCTGATACTTGTTTTGAGATTGCTAATCAGCTTGTGCTAAGATTTTTCTACCAATTTAGTAATAGAGATGACCAGTTTCTATTCTATGCCAGTGGAACCATTTAATCTACTATTGGACACAAAACCATCATCACACTGCATTTCAAAGGGAGGGGTAGGGGTTCAATGGTCGTTTAAAACTTTAAAAATCCAGTTTCAGGGATCACCTTGAGTCTTGAATGAAGAAAAGTTTGCTTACACCTTCATTTCCAATGACCACTTTAAAGCAGTCTAGGTACTTCACAATAACTAAAACCAAGAAGGCAGTGTGGTTTACCCCCACTCCGCACAGACAGATAAGCTCATGACATTGTCGCTAAGGCTACCCTCAAAACCAAACTAATTTGGGATGCTCAAAATTTTAAGTACTGGCAGTACTTAAAACCGCCAGATTTCCTCAACTTCAACTTAAGGCAATGGGCTTACAGGATTCAAAATCCACTATTTTAAATGCTGACTGAATGCATACAGCCCAGCTGTCCCATACCCATCACATGCTCCACCTCCCACGCCTATGAACCATGGGCACAGCACATGTAGAATCCAGAACCAGAGGCTTATCTACAGGGCTTTTTAATGATGGGGGATTAGTTTAACATTAAGTGTTTCAATCCTCTATACTTGTAGCTTGGGAGCTGAGAGTATGAGAAGAGCTTTCACAGAGAGTGATTCCCCTAAGCACTGCTATTTACAGTTCTGTATGATAAGTGATTCTGGGAGTCCTGGAGTCTAATCCATTATGTTTATGTTTTAAATGCATTTCCCATCTAAAGCATTCGCTCCTAACCCAAGGAGGCAGAAAATAACCTTTCCTGACTGCAAGTTCCCAGCACGGACAGATAATCCTTGCATTAGCCCAATGTTGTGGCAAAATCGTTATTTCACCACAAGAGAGCACTCCAGCAATACAAGATTTTATGTTCCCTATAAGCAATTTTATGACTGCCTTATGCTCCACATGGGGCACCCACTCAGAAACCAAAGCACTTAAACAAAAATCTAGATCGATAATAATAATCATTGTAACTGTAATTTTCTACTGAAAGAGAAGCACGGCCCGCAGGACTGAAGCTACAATGCCCTAAAGTCTCACTCATGCGATGGTAGTGCAATCATGGGGGCAGTGTTCCTGCTGCAATAAACAGCTAATGCATCTCCTTTCCTACTTGTAAAGCAAATACTCCATTATTGGCACCCTGCTCCCTGGTCACGGGGCTGCTGCCCTCCGAGTCATAAACAATATCCTACAGTTATCATGTGTCTTCCATCCGTTCCCTGATGGGACTATGGAAGGTGACCCTACTGGGATGCTAAAGGTGGTACTGGCCTGTGCAGCAGCACATTATGAAGGGCAAATCAGGAAAAGGCTGAGCTAGGATGTGAGTGGAAATAGGGATGGGAGAGTAGAAGAGGGGCTGCACAGCCAGGACTGATCCAAGGGCGTGCCTCCATGCTGCACGGTGCTGATAGATGGCAAATAAACAATTGCGTATGTGTGGGAAGGTGAAAAGACTGGGGGGGATTTTTTGATTTGTTTTTATTTTTTACTAAATCCTCCAAAACCAACAACCAAAAGCTATTATTGGCTAGGATGGAAGCTAGAGTTGTGTGAGAGAGAGATCTTCCACTTTTAGACATCTTGCCAAAACCAGGAACCAACAAGCTGCCACACTTAAAATTTCTCATGGCAACTTCACCTCCAGTCACCAGCTGGAAGACTTGTTGAGTGTAAGTTCAACGTTTGCCCCATGAGGGCAGAGCAGACAATCTAAATGAACGTAGCACGTAGAAGCAGAAGCAAATAAACAGAAGAGAATAATTTCTAGCCTGTGCACCAACCTGATCATGGGAAGAATGCTATCAAGGATCCTGCTTGGGTGTGACACTGTACTTCCAGAAAGTCTAGGTTTTAGACTTCTAGCAAGTCTAGATACTTAGTCAGTACTTAGACTGTTGGTCATCTCTTGTGGAGGAATGAGTAAAAAGGGAGCAATATCAGTGGAAGGAAGCCAAGATTCTTATTGCTTATCTACCTACCCTGTCTCGTATGCTCTTTCAGAGGTCTCTTCAACATAGAACCACTTTAACAGGAAAAATTATTCTGGAGCAGTGTGGATTTTTTTTTTTTCAGGAAACTGAATTAGAAATTACATCTTCATCCTGAAAGATGAGTAAGGTTTTGGAGAAAAATCATGTTTTCTCCCGTCTCCTTCCCTTCCAGAAGAACATTCCCCAGTAACAAACATAGGAGCCTTAAATGACGTGATTTTATTTCACATCGAGAGAGAACAGATTAGTTGTACAGATCCCACAAGGTGGTAGGATAGGAAGCCCTTGTGACGCGTTGCCAGGCAAAATCCATCACTGAGCACACACTGAGTCCCTTGAGTAATGTCTACAAGGTGAAATAGAGAGGTGGCTTTTTTTCAATTCAGCCCCCACTTAGACCATAATACAGTCAAGCAACTCAACTGTAAAATTAAGTTAAACCATGTTTACAGAGGTGCTGACAGGCTTTCCAGTCATGTTAAACTAAATTTATAGAGCCAAGTTGGTTGAAGAAAGCATTTTTCGTAGCCAAGTAGACAGAGGAGGAGATTTCCTAAGGAGGAAATCTGCATTCCCTGGTCCAGTCAATGGTCCAATACTGCTTTTGGCAATTCTCTTTGTTCAAGTGGTAAAAAGAAATGAGGATGGGACTTGAATTCCAGACGCTTACCTCAAAACGGATAACGATTCAGCAGATTTGGAACTTGGGTTTTAAAGTTACTTCTGATTCTTTGGAAGTCATTCCAAAACAGAGATTTTAATTCCAAAAATCATAACTGTTTAATTATATTCAACAATTGTCACCAGACCTAAACATTTCAGCTTTGTTCAGACTTTGACATATAGTTTCAGGCTGGATTTTCCAAGTCCTCATGCTTTGCTGTGCACAAGGCAGACAATTTTTCTTTCCTCTTTCATAAGTAATTGAAGGTAAACAGGGGAAAAATGGGGAGGAACAGGCCTATACAATGACTCACTGAGGATGATGACAGAAAATTGCTGCTGTCTGCACTAAGTGAAGGACTTAAAATAATCCATCAGAGACGAGGGCAGGCTCACTGAGCTGGCTTTGCAGAGCTGTGTCAAAGTTAAACTAGGCTTCTTTTCTCAGGTAGGTCACCTATTTCTTTACTTTGCTAATAACTGTCCATCTCTGTTCAGAGGGATGTGGGCACCGCTGCCTACTTACATTTCTAAAGAAGGATGTGTAACAGACTTCTGTTTCCTCCTCTGTGACTGAATTACAGATGTGGTCAACACAGCACCATATACAAAGACAAAACAAGCCTTGTACAACAGATAACTTGTCAACTCGAGGCAACACAAATCTGAATTTATAAAACCTCATTGGGGTTCAGTTCTGAGACCAGTGAAATGCAGATGTTGTGCAGATTCTTAAAGAAGCTGGGACCTCCTTTCAGCATCAATCCATTTCTCAAAAGTTTCTCTTGGAAACTTGGAATCTGTCTGAACTTTGGTATAATGATTTAAAACGAACTCTGAAACTGAGCAAGTTTCAGGTAGCTTGAGGTTATAAGCTCTTGAAGTCGCTCCAGTTGTCAAATGAAGTAAGCACAAGCAGATTTTTTTCTCAAAGGATTTGCTTACCGAAATCCCACATGCTGCACACTTCTTGCCAAATCGCTGCAGAAACTTCTGCCAGAAAGGAATGCTCACAGCTGCTGATACCTAAAATTGACAAAAAACCATATCTGTACCGTGCTTACTGCCACTGTCTTCTGCAGCTGTAGAGCTCACATACATCTTTTTGTCTAATGCATTGAGGTCTGAAAGGAAGATGAACTTGCAGATTCCTGTTTCTCCTCATCCTTTGAGTGATTTTTTTGGTTTTGATTCCCTATTATATATTACAAACTAAAGCTATCCATGAGAGGGTTTTCCACAGAAGGCAGTATCTTAACATTTCCTTTTCCTAGTGTAAGCCACAGCAGTTAAAGCTATACATGACACAGTCATTAAAGTTCAAACATATTGCAAATAGTCATAGTGCTAATGCCTTTTGCCTCATGATCCAGACCTGACAAATGACAAGTGAATTAAGCTCTGCTTCACTGTACAGGAGAAAAGCTGAAGCACAAGCTATACTTATCTTAAGACATACTTAGAGTACATATCCCATACTACAGGTTTATTCTTAGGAACAACCTGTAAGAGTTGTTCAATCACCTACAGTCAACATTACCCTGTCACATACTGTAATACTCACTTGGTAGCAGCAATAAGCACAGGCAACATAGTACCAATACACCGAAGTACTGCTACTATTGACAGTCTTACAATTGACCTAAATTCAATTGTTATCTCATGGTTACAGTTATATTCCACTCTTTGCTAACTTTAACTCTACCATCTCTTGTCTCTCTTCTTGGCATCCATTACTTGCAGAGGCTTAAGATACCCAACAGTCATCCCTTGCTCTCCAACATTTTGGTTTTAATCACTGGAAAACCTCTTTCTTATAATGTGGGAAAGGAAGAATCAAAAAGGGGTAGAAAGGGTGGGAGGCTGCAACCAAGTAGTGGAAATGACGTTCCCCTAAGATGGTTCCACAAAGTCTCTGTATCGAATGGGTCAGAAGTCATGCAACAGCTTCCCTGAAAATGACTGCTGCAGTATTCTGTATGGTAGACAAACTCTTTACAAAATATTTCAAAACTACAGTACATGCACATCCCAGTAATTATGCATCATTTATTGTTCTACTTGTGTTTAAAGGACTGTGGTCAGAGGGATGAAAATGGCAGTTTTCAACTAATACTACTTGTAATTATAAAGTAAATAATGCAATATAGGAACAGTGTGTAACCTCAGTTATAAGTATCACCTAAGCAAGCAGAATTCTACCTCTGCATGTCAAGAAAAAAGGTTCTGTAAAAGGATCTTTTTATCACACTGCCAATTGCTCTACAGAGGAATCTTGACATCTCTGGATATTTTAAATATTTATCCTTGCAAGCTGCCTAGCGCAGAAGGCTCACGCATATGAATACTGCAATTAAAGTTGTTTAGTTTTCAGTATATTAGACTGGGGAAAGGGAAAAGGAAGCTAAAATTCCAGACCTCCTTTCTGGCAGCAGCTTTTGTCGTTTATAGGAGCAGGAAGTGCCTTACAGGTAAAAGCAACAAGGAATGAATTAAAAGCTCCAAAGCATTAATTTTTTAGTACAGTAGGGAACATCAGCTTTATTTCAAACAGACAATGCAAAAGATAGTGTAGCTTCTTAACAGCTCTGTCTAGACAAAAAACTGTTCTTGTCTTCTGCTGTTTTGTGCCAAAAACCAGTCAGAACTAGCTATCAAATAAAAAGACGGGAGAGAAGTGCAACTCACCAAGATGGTCACCACCAAATACTGGAAGTGATTGCGAAGACCAGCAGCATGAGTGCAGAACAGGACAAAGTTGCTCTGCTCCAGCTGTTGAATTGAAGATATATGGTGACCACAAAAAAAGAAACGAAAAATAAAAAAGACAAAAATGACATCACACTCCATACTAGCCAAACATAGCTGGTGACTGATTTGTTAAGTGTAGGATTTGGGAGTCTCATTCTTTCCTCATTTGCAAAAATTTAAAGAAGCGGTAACTCTCCTGCTGTCCCTATTGCTATGTCAATAATATTCGGGCAAGCAAGAGGTAAACCGTGCACCTAATACAGCACAAAAATGACCAAAATGGGAACTGCCTTACAAGAGGATTCTGTCTCAAAGCTTTATTCTCTATGTTGCAATTGCCTTGTGGTGTTGTCACAGCCACAGCTGCAGATTACTGCAAGAAATTGCCCTTCCTTTTCCATAGCAATGCCATAAATCTTTAATCAGAAGCTCTGACTCCAAAATAAGTTACTCTTCGGCTGGAATTACACTCATGGCAACTTCCTGTAGTGAAGCAGCTAACTGCTGCTTTTGTATACAACCTCGGCTATGGAGTGTAGCCTTGGGTCAGATATCTCCGTTAAGTGTGAGTACTCATTGGACGGGAGGATGTAGCTGCACTGTGTTATAATGACAGATGAAGCCACTGCCACCATGCTTTTGCAGAACTCGGGGGGTTCTAAACACCAGAATATGGTTCGGGCCCATTTCCAGCAGTTCTGCAGCAGTGGGATGACAGAGGAGAATTTAATACTCATGCCACAGCAGTATGATCAACTCTTGCTCCTTTGTGCACTTGTAGACTATAAGCGGCCAATCATCTGTATACAAATTAGGATAAAAGTTATATCTCTTCTCCATTGCCACCAAAGCCTTCCCTAGCTTGTGTCCCAGTTTACGCTGCCTTCATTTTAGATGTAGAATATCACGCTCTGGGATTGTGACTAATGCATCTTTACCTGCCTATTCCTTCGCTTATCAGCAATCCACTCACTAAATTCCATGAAGTCAGTGTCCCTCCCTTGAATAACAATAGCAAGGGTTGCCCAAGCTGGCTGAACTGAAGCAAGACAGCTTCCAGCTTCTGCCTCCCATCACACCTCTACTTCAGTCTGTACAAATAGAAAAATAAAGAGATATGGACTGACAGAAGATCTTTTCCTCTCTGCATGTTGCCAGAAAGTAGTTGGCTGCCAGCAACTAGGTGTGCGCTGTATCCTTACTGACTGAATGGAAGCTGAAAGGATCTGGACCATAAGGGACCTTTCATCTTTCATCTTCTCCCTGTCTTTGCTGTAGCTCTCGGTGCCTGCAGCTCTCAGATGTAAGCAGAAATCCTTCTGCTACTGTTTCTCACCCTTGGGCCTTCCAGTAATGACTGACAGATGCTGCAAAGGACAGCCTACTAACTGTGCCCAAATCCAGGTCAACAGGAAACTTCGGTGCTTCTTTGGCAAACAGGCTTTTAAGTAGCCCTTCCAAGGAACTCACTAATTCACAAGGACTGCTGGTGAGCACAGTGCTGCCCTCTTACATGCCCTGTTCTTGCCCTCTGTCTTGATATTCACTTGATCAATGGCTCATGTGACTAAGAATCTGTTGACAAAAATGTGAATATTATTTGCTTTTCAAAATAAAGCCAACTTCAACTGATACGTACAGGTTGACATTAAAATAACATATTCACTGACTTGAACATAGCTGAAAAATGAAGCTTTAAAAAGACTGCTGGACTATGGGAAGTAGGTGTTTCTAACTGAGTGGCTTTGAGTTTTTCTACAGTTCCTCTCTATGGGAGGATGTATTGCATCTTTTTGCGAGAGCCACATTAAACTGCAGGTCCTCATTTGAAAATTAGCTCTATCTAGCTCTGAGACAGGTAAGACCTCCTGCCTCTGAATATCATCTTACTCTGACCTAATGCCTTCCATCACAAAAGACTCCATAAGAACCAGTTCAGCCACTATCTGAGAATAGCCACCTATGCAAAGGAAAGGGGCAATGGTTTGAAGTGGCACACACTATAGAGAACAGAGAGAAGAGAAAAAACATTCTCTAAGCAACTGAAACCACAGGAGACTATAGATGGATAACATATAATGACCTAATCTGGGTCACTAGGACTAGTTCCTCACCTCTGATGAAAAAAAAAAAAAAAGAAAAAAGAAAAAAAAGAAGCCATCTTTAAATGGTCAGGACTTTGGTTTTGCTTCTCATTTGAAATAACCATCTCCAGCCACACAAGACCCCAGGCACCAAAAAAGGGGTTTGGTTCCCTACTGATTTGTAGGGGAAGGCACCACCCCCTAGATCACCACCTCCAGTCACCAGCCAAAGGTTATTTGCATTTTAGCTGCCGCAGACTCTCCCATGCTGGGACTGGAATGAGGCCAACGCACAGACTTAGAGAGTCCGAAGTTACCTGAACTGCCGTCGAGATGAGAAGAAATGAAGCTGTAAGCTTCACATATGGACCATGCTTCATGGTGAGTCCAAGCCCCTTACAAAAAGGAATTGCTCTGTCTGAATTTAAGGCATAAGGATCTAAGAGGAGCAGAATACATAAAATAACAATCTTTTCCAGAGATGAATGTGAAGTTATTATTATTATTAAATCTAGGCATACTTAAATATATCTTACCATCTTTTTCCTTTACTCCAAGAAAAAGAATGACAATTCCAAGAAGATACACACCTCCTATGACCCCAGCTGCAACCATGTAAACCTTTGCCTTTGGAAAGAAAAAAGACATTCGAAATTGTGACAGGAGAATGACAAGTCATTATGAAAATTTCAGTCTCTTTCTGGTGAGTCATCTGCAAATGAAGAAATGCCCGTCTACATACAGCCAACTGTCTGTCTTTTACCTCTCTGAAAAATGTTCACTCCTGCAGTTCATTTATAAACAACACCTACTTTAGGATAAATCCAGGGCACATAAGTATATATTTCTTACAAAAAAAGGAGACGTGAACAAAAGGGCTACTGTGTTGGCAACCTGAATGTTTTAAAAATTTGCTTATGTTGAGACTAGCTACAGACATACACAGTCATCTGTCAAAAACATGCAGCATCCCTAGAGGGATTCTAATTTTTAGTAAATCCAGTTGATCTAGTAACACAGACTGAAATCTGTATCTTCATGCAGGGTAGGAAAGGCCTCAGTATTGACGTAAACATAATTACTACAGTTACTGCATTTATACATAATGATAATAAAAACTTCCTTTAGGTTGTAATAAATTTTAGAAATCACACTTTCACGTCAATGTTTTGAGAAGATGGTAGCTTTCATGCTTGTTTTCCCAGTTACTTAGAGAAATACTCAGCAAATTCAGAAATCTTTGCTTCTTATTAGCCAGGGGAAAAAGCCTCCAAGGATACTGCACACACCATTAGGTTACATTTAGTGTTCCTAACTCTAATTACACTGACTCTTGAATAAAGCTTTAAAAAAATTTTTTTTTCAGTATTCTGTAATAATTTATTTTATACTGTGTTATCAAATATAAAATAAGTACTGGTTATAGAGCTTTATGACACAATGATTATTTGATAGGAAAATTGAATTCCAAATTATCAGTAATATGCGCAGATGGAATTATTATACATCGAGGAAGCAGTTGGTAAATAGACATGCAATTACAAGAATGTACTTCCAAACATAAAGTCACTTAGTATAAATGCAGAGGTAGTCAGATAACCATGTAAGTATAGACATGTCTTCAAGACAACAGCTTTTATTACGTTATTTACATTTCGGAAGGGGAGATGATGAAACAAAGGAATGCAGGACTATTCTTTATTTGTGGTAAAGGTTTGGGGTTTTTATATCAGAGCTATAAATTAAGTCACAGGGTACTTTTATACTATTGGTTATGGCTTGCAGACTGCAGTATTGTAGATACTTGAATTCACTTAAACAAGGTAATTTCAGCCTCAAAAGCAGCCTAGCCAGGACAGAAGAGGATGAAAAAAAAAAAGACAGTATCAGGACTTTTACATGGATTTTACATTTCGTGTCTATTATTTGGTAATTTGCTTGAAGTAATTGAATTAAATGCTTTTCTTCACAGGTCAAACATAAGTGTAATTTGAGCTTAAACTATCAAAGATATTCATGGTAGGCCAAATAGGATTCTCTGACCCTAAACAAAACTTGTTAACCCATCTACAAACCATGTCAATATCCATAGTTGGTTTCCAGTAGGAAAGATCCACTCCTAAGCTTACTGTAACAGCTTCAGGAGAGCTTAGAAAGCACTATTTTTTTCCACTTCCTTTCTTTAATAATGAGCAAAATAGTATCAGTCATTCACTAGGTCTTCTTTTAAAATAGGTATGCTCTTGAGCAGCCAAGAATTAGTCCTCGTGACAAAATGGGTCAGGGCCTTCTAGAACGGCACTAAGAGAAACAGTCAAGATTCAGCCTCTTCTAAATTTTTTTTTAGACTGACGGAGGTACTTCAGGTTCATAGACCCTAATTCTGCTTCAGCTTATAACTCAATGTCCATCAGTCATACAACCAAAATTCAAGATCCAACATCTCCTGATGATCATGCAGTTAGTTGCATATTCTTTTGCGCGTGTTGTAAACACACGGCAAGTGCCCTGTCATGCGATGCAAGCAGCTCCCCCACGTGGCTTGGTGGCCATGCATGCTCCCATAATGCAACCAAATGGATGCCAGGTTTTGTGAATGGCAAAAAAATTTGGTCCTCTCAAAACAGGGTAGCAGGGAGTGAGGTGGGTTGCCAGAGCAGTTCACTCAGACTATGGGCTGACTATGGACTGACATTCAGACTTTGGAAAAAAGAGCAGGAAAGAACAAGGAGAGAACAGAACCTTACCCAGGGAAAAAATCTGGACACCACAATCCAGACTGTTATCAACCATGTGATACTACTCATCTACAAAACCTGAGAAGGTGACACACAAAACAGTGGAAGAGGAAAAAACCAAAGACCAAAACAAATAAAAAGCAAATCCTCACAAAAAAAGAACACGTGGCTGCTTGTAAATAAGAAAGCGAAATGAGAAAACTGACAT
Organism: Chroicocephalus ridibundus; assembly: GCF_963924245.1. Classification (NCBI taxonomy): domain Eukaryota; kingdom Metazoa; phylum Chordata; class Aves; order Charadriiformes; family Laridae; genus Chroicocephalus; species Chroicocephalus ridibundus. The sequence continues at coordinate 121,114,418 of NC_086286.1, read as the reverse complement.
CCCTAATTGAATCAACCCATATAGTTGGAAAAAAAGAAGACAAGTTTCCAGTCACACGGCAACTTCTTCAGATCTGAAAGATGTTTGTGTGTCTAAAAGCTTTTCCACAGTATCCCCGTGTTAGTAGCTAGTTTAATGAAAAATATTATTTCTACCTACAAACGCAGGCTACTTTAGGCTGTATATCTTTGTGATTTTTTCAAAATAAAAACCTACTTGACATTCAACTCATTCTGAAGCTTCTTTATCCATCTCCCTCCTACCTCAAAAAGGACAGAAAAGCACATAAGGTTAGATGGAAAGGAAATGTATTTTTTTTCCTTGGAAGCCATTTAAGAGATTTGAAAGTGGAAGTTGGTGATTGTGGCATAAAGCAGATTCAGACAAGGAATTTGATGTGCCATGACATTCGGCTTGCTTCACAACTTTTCAAGCTGCTCCTCATAGAGCTGTAATAGCACAGTAGTTTTCTACATCAAGCCGTTGTCCTAGAAGCTAAAAAGGGAAGACAGGATGTTGTTCTGTGTCTTGTTAAAATATACACTAGAAGTTACCTAACAAGCAGCTTCAAAAATGCTTCAATGGGCTATAAAATATCACGGCCACTTACAGAAGCAGCCTGGCTCTTCCCAGGCAGTTTCCCAGATCAGCTCTCTGAGAAGCCTTACAATGGCCTGTGCCAAAAAAAAAAAAAAAAAGGATCAGGCAGCACGGAGGCAGGGAATAGTGTCTGGGAGGAGGGGGAGACAAGGCTTGGTCCCTTTCCTGGGCTACCACTGCTGGTGCCAAGGTATGCAAATTCCAAGTGTGCTTGTGATTTTACTGATGCTGAAGAGTGGTAATAGGAGCTACTCAACTACAATAAGCAGAGCACGAATACATACATCCTGATTTGCACCAAGCACCTGAGACCAGACTCAGGTCAAGGAATCTTCTTCATTGGGAATGTTATATATCAGTTAGTATGTGCACTGACAGGGAAATACATGAAAATATAAAAAGAAAGACTGAATCTAGCAACTGGTAAAATGTAACCAACAAACTGCTGATTTCACAAGTGACATAGAAAAAAACTAGACAAGGTAATTGTTTGAATCAGGGTCTGTTTCAAGACCACTGGAAACAATGGAAGACTATCAAATTGTGTTCACTGAGATTTGGATCAGGTTTTAAGATTTCCTCCCAGATATAAATCAAAAAATAGCAAACTGAAGCATGAAGAGATTCAATTACTTCTGCAGGATTACAGGGAAAATCTGCTGTGGAAAATGAAATAAACAAGCATGGATCTCTAAGTTCATTCCACATCTTACCCACTGAGCCCTGCTCCCACTGATTGCCTGTTACCAACCATTTACTTTCAATGGTGCTTTGTACCTTCACAAGAATACAGATTCCAAGTAGGATTTACAGTTTCACTCACATAACAGCCATTAATCTTTACAGGAGGACCCCAGTGATAACTACTTGAAAAGCAGTGTTGCTGAACTGAAAGATCCTGCTATAGCCACCATTTTTCATAGAATCATAGAATTGTTTGTGTTGGAAAGGACCTTCAAAGATCATCTAGTTCCAACCCCCCTGCCCTGGGCAGGGACATCCTTCACTAGATCAGGTTGCTCAGAGCCCCATTCAGCCTGGCCTTGGACACTACCCAGGGATAGGGCATCTACCACATCTCTGGGCAATCTGTTCCAGTGTCTCACCACCCTCATCGTAAAAAATTTCTTCCTAATATCCAATCTAAATCTACTGTCTTTCAGTTTAAAAACAAAAATTCTTTTTCCATCTTTCTTATAAGTCCCCTTTATATATTGAAAGGCAACAATAACATCTCCCTGAAGCCTTCTCTTCTCCAGGCTGAACAAATCCAACTTTCTCCATCATTCTTCATAGGAAAGGTGTTCCAACTCTCTGATGATTTTTGCAGCCCTCCTCTGGATCCACTCTAACAGGTCTATGTGCTGGGGAACCCAGAAGTGGATACAGTGTTCCTGGCAGGGTAAAGTAAGCTTTTCTTACTAAGCTTGTATTTTAAACTGTAAAGCAGCCCCTAGCGAAAACAAAGGACGGCCATATACCTTCTAGTTATTTTACAGTTTGGCATCTTCAGCAAAGCTCCTCAGTGTAACTCTGCTGCCGTGCTGAGAAGTGGTTGCAAAGACACAGACAGGATGCCTTGTTTGCAACAAGGTTGTTGTCTCAACTCCAGCATTACTGATTTCAAGGAAGTCACGTTCCTGCTCATCTGGCTGGATGATGTGATATGATATTATAGAAACAGCCCCACCCCTCTCCCTAAGAGGTTTTAGTGTGCTCCTATAGACACTTACTTGATGAGACAAGGGATCTGAGGGGTCTGGAAAGCTGGGAGTGTCATGCCAGGAGTCGGTTGTGTTTACTGGGGGAGTCACAGCGCAGTGATGAGAAACATGAGCACTGGCCACAATCTGCCCCTGAAGTGCAGCTCCAATCAAGGTCCCAAGCACTTCCATGGTCATTCCTAAAGAAGAAAGCACAAATGTGCACTGAGGATGAGAACTCAATTCCTCCACTGTCTGCAAGCTTGCTCATTTGTCTCAATGAGGAGAAACCTCATCAAACCATTTTCTGGTACAGGGAACAAGCAGAAAAAGGAACACCAAGAACAGCAGAACTAGAAGGTCAGTAATAGAACAGTTTCAAGGAGAGTTTTGTCATCTATTTTCTGATCAGCTTTTAGAAGCCTTCATGGAAGAGCCTCTTTTATACAGGCTGCACGATGCATATTGCTGAGATTAAGAGACACAAGAGGATAACACAGAAACCTTTCATCTTGAGGACCAGAGCAGAACCACAGTTTAAATTTTGAATGCCATTTTCCCAAAGCAGGACTAGGAGGCATAACATCAGACTTTTCGTCTCAAGCTTGACAGTAACTTGTGAAACATTTTTCAAGCCACCTATATGATCAGACCTCTAGGTTCTCCAACTGTAAAATAAAATGATACTTACCACAGGCTTATGGTCGAAATAATAGAGCTGCAAAGCTCTTGGAAACAGCAGTAGCTGTTGTTAACTGCCTAAGGCCACAGTAAGGCAGAATTAGCTACCTCAGCCTCAGAGAATGATTCAGATCACTAACACTCCAAGTACCATCAGAACAAGGGACCATCTGAAAAAACAACTAAAGTCTCCATTTGGGAAAGCAAAGATCTAACCATGGGTACCCAGCTCATGCTTCATATACTCAAAATCAGTCAAGAAGGCGTCTGGTTGTTACAGTCCGTCGTAGGCGAGTGGTGAGTAATCTTGGTTCTAGACCCTTCTCACCCTGAGGGATCTGAAGCCTGCAACTCCTTTTTTCATGCAATATGGCCATACCCAGCATCCCCATGGCAGGGAGATAAACTGAATCTCTGTCCTAGCTCCAGACACCATTCATGTGTTTTGTGTAAAGATACATAGCATTGAATACACGAACAGGTTAGGAACAGGGACCAAGACTCCCTGTTTATGAGGGAATGTTCTTCTCATTGCCCTAAATATCAGGCTTTTTTTCTACTTATTCTCTCTCAGTAGTTCCAGGGGTCCCATGTTCCTTTCTCAGAAGCACCATGGGGGATTTTGAAGGGCCACTTCCAGAGCGTGTTGTGTCCTGGTGGTTATCATACTCTCCCTGGGAAGTGACAGGCATTTCAAAAGCTCCTAGGTTCTGGTTTATTCAAGTTCCCTGCTCTATAACAGCCTTCCTAAGTGACCTTGGACACATGCCTTCTTGTGTATCTGTGTAAAGGAATAAAAGTACTTCTTCACCTAACGGGAGGGCAATGCACACAGACTGTGAGGTGTTCAGACAGTGCAGTAACGAGGGCTGTACGTAGCTATGGAAGACCAAGTAAGGAAAAGGCAAGAGAGGCTCCCTAGGAGTCTTGGATCATTTAAACCATTGCTTGTATGTTCCCAAGCAGAAAATGCTTCTGAATGGAAAATTTGAGTCTTTGTGTAACATTAATTTAAACCAATGGGAAGTTAAAAAAGAACAAAGCTTCTTGCCCAAACTTCACATCCAGTCTTATTAGCAAAGTTACAGTTCAGTCCATACACACAAAAATGCTGGCAGATGGTGGGAATCCTAACCGCAACCTAATCCGAAGAGTTTGGACACAAACTAGTCTCAGTTGGGCCTTGCAGAGCTTCCAAACTGTTGACTACTCAGTGCAAAGGCAATGCACGTGAGTCACACATTTCATTCAAAACACCACCTACACATTTATAACCTTTATTCAGGGCTCTGCATCTGCATTTTAACAAGCACTTGCGTAGAATAAAACTCAGAAGCATCATTAGAGGCAACAGAAATACAACCATTATAAACCCTAATTTTCTAAGAAGTAGAAAGAGCTGAGCAACAGGCATATTTCAAAGTTCTTGTGTGCTCAGAATTTACAATGTAGTACTTTCCACCTTAGCCAAGAAAACTGATCTTTCAGAAAGCAGATCGTAACTTGAAGTAAGTTATATTTTGCCCAGAATGTAAGTAGGATTTATGTTAAAGCAACTTTGGAATTCAGTATTTCTACCTTGCATTCATAAGGAGCAGGACAAAATTTATAGTAAGTAGTTCCCCCTGTCTCCAGTAGAGGGTAATGGATCCTCTGATCCCAAACTTTTTTTAAAAGCACACTTTGTACTACACAGCTGGTTTTCTTTAAACAGTTGAAGAAATGCCTCAACAACTGACTGCATCCAAGAAAGTCTATCAAAAAGAATTCTCTATGAAACCAAAAGTGTTTAAGTAAAGCACTTGTTGAAAAAAAGAAGGAAAAAAAAAAGAAGAAAAAATTCTCACATAATCATAACCATTACAAGAAAACTTGGCTCCAAACAAATATAATTTCAAAATATACAAAAATATCAACATCTGAAAAGCTAAAATTATGGTTCATTCCACCACCCTAACTTGGCTTAGGAGAACAGCTGTACACTCAAAAGTTAAACCCTTTCTGAACAATAAAATGACACTATAAATGTATAACACCTCTCAGCCATGGAGTTCAACAGCTTTTATGAGCATAAATTTCACACGCCTGTGAAGCCTTGCATGGGACTAGCAGATAGGAAAGCACATTTATTTGGATCACAGCCTCTGAAGACATAAAACCAGACAACAGAAAAAACTAGGTACATGGATTTAGTTAGAATTTAGGCCAGATGACTCAGAATACAGTCAGTGCCAAAGAATATAACACAACTGGAATCTCCCGCTGTTTAGTCCTGTCCTATGACTGTTAGTCCAGACTTTCTCCTGAGATAATTGGTGATAATGCAAATTACAACTGTTCCATGTGCTGGAAAGGGATTGGGTTGCTCAGGGAATATTGTATCTAGAATTTCTGACTTTTTTTTTTAGTATTTCTGGCCAATTCATTGTGCCTCTATGGTCTAGTTTTCAACATACTCAAGCAAGTATGGTGAGGGTTAGACAGCCTAACAGAGGAGAAAGCGGCTCTTGCCAGGAAGAGAAAACAGATGCAACAAAAAAATTACAAGTCATTCTAAAGCAACACTGAAAGACAATAGAAAAGTCTTTCATGTGATATTTGACTCTCTTCTCTTTACCTTTCTTAATGCTGGTGGAGACACAGCAGTTACACAGTAAAGAAGGTGTGAGAACAGAGGTGAAGAGAGTAGGAAGGGAAGAAGCTGTTCTTACATTTATGATCTACACAGGAAATCTTGAAAATACTTTGATTGCACTTTTTCTGTCTGATCGATTTGCTTCAAAGCAAAAACTTTGCCTGGTTTTGATTGTTGAAGAGCCAGAGATATGGTCTGGAAGCCCACATTCTTTTAACTAATACAGTCAGAGTGCTAGTTATATTAAAGCAAGATCTGTTTTAAACTACCTAGTATATATTAGAATTAAATAAACACAGATGAAATAAAAAGAGAGACTTCAGTTGGTGTGACCATGCACACACAATTACTCTCCTTTTTTGGAGAGGCTAACTGTCTTGGTTCTATGAGTTCTAGAAATTTTTTCAGAGAAAACAAGTTCAGGATTTGAATTTATTACATGAAACACATAAACCTAAGGAAATCAAAACAAAACAAAAAAAAGGAAGAAAGAAAATACTCAAAATTACTTCAGACTTTCTTTAACTGAATGTTAAAGAAAGTCAGCACTTTGTTTTTTCCCCTACAAATCACCTTTAAATGAAATCATTATTCCCTACCCTGGCTTGGGTAAGAGTGATTTTTATTGTCTCGTCTGGCTAGCAATAAACCAAAAACAGTTTAGAGCTAATGAGACAATTTGAGACAATAAAACATTAATGTCTCCTATTTAGCTAGAAAAATTGAAGCATTTACAAGGCAAAATATTTTTCATCAGATATTAAAAATCTCATATAAAAGTCCAGTTTAGGAACACAAACCATTAGGAACTTCCTATAGATAAAGAATGATTTTAAATAAAACTCAGCTCTAATCCACATGAGAAAGCCCAGATCACACTCACGGTATGCTGTTGCAGAATCTCTCTCCTTCTGGTCTGTGCTGAGAAACATGGTGAGGGCAGAATATGGTACTTGGAATAACTATGCAAAGAAAGAACATCACTTAGGAAATGTCAGGGTAAATGCTGTATTCTTCCGATATCCGGGAAAATGTTTCAACGTGACCTTGGAATTCACTTATTTAGCACATTGTATTTTTTAGCATGTAGACCTGTCTTTTCTGTTTGATTTGTAAAGCGCATTAAAGGGAAAAAGTATCTTTCATAATACAAATAATAAATAATAAATTACCCAAGGGACTTTACCTTAATGCTGTGCTCCTTCAGCTTCCTTGGGAAAATGTCCCTCATAGCTAGGCTATAAAGCATCTAGTTTTCTTTGCACTAGGAGACTATCATGTTCCTAGCTTGAGCTAACTAACAGGAAGCAAAGCCATAATGAAGACAATACAATTTTCCACTTTATTCAAGCCAGAAGACTGTATAAATCCCTAAAGTAGTTCAAATACCTGTCTCACTATGTAATTCCAGGAGATAATTGTGAAAACTACTTTGTCTTCAGCACCATTTTGCCACACACTCCTTAATTTGAGTTAAGAATAGATATAAACACCCATTTGCTATATCCGTGCACTGACAAGATTAGGAGCGTTGCTTGTTTGTTTTTACAGCACTATATCTAGCATGCAATTGATACCTTGCTGTAAAATCTTGGTGGAAACAATGCACTGGCAATATTTATTGCGATGTTGGGTAAATAAGCCCCACTTTTACGGCAGGAGAGATCTTATCTCCAGTAGTACTTCACTGAAAATATTAAACATTAAAGGCTTCAGCTTTTGGATGGTCATGATGTAAGTGGGACCCTGTGGTCATAGTGTTGAACTAAAATAAAAATAACTTCAAAAATCTATGAACAGCATACAAGCCAAACTCTCAGACTGTTGTGACGTTTAAGTGGGACATGAACCTGCTTGAACAATCAAGTTCTCTGTGGTGTTTCCACCACCGCAGAGATCTGTAGCCAAGCAAACCGAGTCTCACAATCTGCATCCTACTCTGTTTGTGCAGAATGCATTTCTGTTCACCTCCATCAAACACGGCAAGTGTATACATTTTCAAAGCTCCGTCATGAAAAACCTGTGTTTTTCCTTCAAAAGAGAGAGGGAAAAAAATTATTTTAAGCCATTATGAATGTCTCCTGGACCATCTTTCTACAGAGGAAACAAAGGGCCTAAGAAAATATTCCACCTTAACACTGGAATACAGAATTCCCAGGTCCAACAGATCTGTAAACAGGAGAAAAGCCAAAGTCAAACAAGAAATACAAACATTTTAAATGTCTGGGAAACACTTCTTCAAAACATGATCCAGTGATATTCAATCAGATGGGATACGCCCTGCCAAATTGCAACGCAGATGTCTCACTTCCAGTCCTAATCTGCTGCCTGATACTGCTTTGCATGGAAGATACCTTGTTTCACCTTGATATTGGCTACAAGGCAAAACAGGGTGATGCAACCCCTACGTGTACAGCATGGAATGTGTCAGAGAAGTTCTTTGGGATCCACTGAAATGATGGCTTCTGTATAAATACTGCAAGTTCTGGGCTGTATTAAAAAAAAAAATCACATGCTCAAACTCTTCTATCCAGGCATAAATATCATGATGACTACTGTCAGTACTATTTCAGCTCTGGTACCCTGACTTTCCATTGCCTTCTAGCTTGAGTCAAAACACCCAGAACCAGAGCCACAAACCTACTTGGTCTCCTAATCTGCTCCTGAACATAGAAGTTATGAGAAGTTAGATGTCTAACTGGAATTAGGAATCCAAATGTCTCTGTGGATCTGTACAAGAATGAGTTGAGTATCTAAGGCACTGCCAATGAAAGGGACTGGAGGTAATATGTCTGAATTAGCAGGTCATTTGCCAGAGAAAGCATTGGCAGAAACCATCAACCAGCAGAGAGGTTGATAAAAAGGACATCTTCCTATCCCTTCAATTCACTGGAAGTTGAAATCAAATGCAAAGTTTTGGTAAATCTCAGTTTACTAAATCTGAATGCATTAATATAGACAGAAAACAAGCAAGTTACTGCTGAGAACATCACAACCTATAATCTACTTACTGTGGTCAGTGCTTGGAAAAGGCAGTAGAAAGTCAGGTACCACGCAACTCTTCCTGATACAAAAGGAGGCAGGTACCACATAAAAAAATAGGACACTACTGTGAAGGGTGTACATGCCAGCATCCTGAAAAGAAGATTAACATGTGTCAACAATCTCAACAAAAAGCACATGGATTTTTCCTGCTAATAATCAATATAATGTGATTTATTTTATGTGCAATTTTTCTAACTACAATAATGCCACGTTTTTAAGTATTAAACGTTAGCATGCATTAAATACACAGATTAATATAAAATATATACAAGTACTTCCATAAAATGGAAAAAGCCCAGCAAACCTGAAGGAAAAGTGCTATACTTAAGTTCACGTCCCACTCATAACAGACACAATTTCATTGCACATGCACTGTAATAGCATACCTACACTGCCATTCCTTAGTACATGTCTCAGACTACACACTTATTAGAAAGAACCACTGAAAACTAAGTTCTATTGTCACATGTCTTCACATACTTCAGCAATTTTTACATGAGCCTGCTTATTGCCAAGGATTCCCTCTTCCAATTTTAATGCCTTCAGTTTTCCTCTCAACTTAGCCTCTTCATTGCTACTTCAAGCAAGTGCAAATATGTTGATACACTTAAAAAAGCTGAAAACAGCATAAAAGTTAATGGACAGCCCACTGCAAAAGTTCCTACAGTCTGCATCTACTTGGGTATATGATAATTTGCTTCATTTGACTCAACAGCAAAACTCCTAATCACTTCAAACACAAAAGGATCATCTTGTGGTGAGGAAGGTGGCTTGAAAAAAACGACGACAGAAACTGAAATTCCAGACATTGCCGCTACACAGCAATTAATTACATTAGTCTAAAAACTATTTCAGGCAAACAACACTTGTCAAACTCCATGATATGGAAGAATTGGTCAGATGCTACTATTTCCTAAAAGTCTGAGTGCAGCACCATTGGGGCTCTCCCGTATTCTTGTAAATAGGACATTAAACAATGTAATTAAATGTCCAAGAACACAACAAAAAATATCCAAACATGTAAAACAGAAAACAGATTAATCCCTTCACAACAGCACTACTGACATTGGGGGTCAGCTGATTATTTTGCAATCATGAACTGAAAACCTTGAATACAAAAGAGTAATGTGGGTAAATAGTTTAGTGAAACAATGGCTTTCCCACACTGCTCTTTGGGATGGACAGCATCACTGGGAGCTGAGCATTTACAAGGAAAGTGCCAGATTCTGGTATTCTCTGTCCTCCAGTCCCCAGGCCACCCGCAGCTGGTCAGCAACGGAAAACACAAATAAGGGCAAAATCCTGACACATCTCAGCGAATCTGCTTTCCTCTCCAAAAGAGCGAGATCTTCCAGACTGCTGGCCAGATAGAGTCACCACAGTAAAATATTTTCACAGCCAGTTTTTCATGCAACTTTTCAGCAATAACCCTCTTAGAATTCTTCCCTCCTTCCATCCTCTTTCTATATTTTCCTTTCCTTGTTATTGTCAGTGAGTTTTCAGAGCCTTGCTGAAGTCGCTGAATATCTCATTGTCTACTGTTATCTGCTTTGACAGAATATTTGACCAGGTTTGTGTATTTCATCAAGTCAATGTCCGCTTATGCCTTTTAAACACATTGCATAAAAGAGATCAATAGTGATGGGTGACTTCTTATTATACTGAGTATGGTGTTAAGCTATAGTTAAACATTCACCTTCTTTACTAATGCTCTTGCTTTGCTGGCAAGCTTTTCTGACTGAGCCAATTCCATTGCTTCACTCTAGTTACTTAAGAAGTCAGAATAGTATCAAAATACTTATTTTTTGCTAATGGAAGACCCATTTTTTTTGCTTTGTGTAAATACAGTCTGACCTCCACAGTGCAGGAACAAAACTCCCTTGAAAAAAACTACCATTACAAAAAAAAACCCAGACAAAATTCTTCTGGAAACAAAGCAGTTGTTTGATGAACGCATATTAAAGGGTTAGATAAGCACTTTTCCTGTGCAACTTGCGTTGTACAGAAGTTGGTTTACAGTGCAAGGGGTTGATAAGTTAATGCTTGTGCTAGGATGGGAATTACTCTAACATTGATTTAACACTAACCACATGTATTTGCAGTATTTTCAGAGAACTGAAAAACAAGACATCAGACTACATCTAACAGCATATGTATAAAAATGTAGATTTTTTCTTTTAATAACTCCGTCACTCCGTTAATTCAGTGCTCATTAAAAAGCACTCCATTTACCTGGCCACAAATCAAACCCTGGAAAGAGAAACCACAGCAAGCTTCTCTCTTCGCATAGGGCTCTTGACAAAAAGCTTAACTTTGACCTAAAGGCCTTGTTCTTGCTGGGGCCAAGAGCAGCTGATCTCAGCCTTCTTCCAACATGTACTTGCCTTCTATTCTTTGTCGATATAAGCTGCCCACAGACAAGTTTCTGTAGCCCTAAAACCACGTGACCGCAAGAGCTAAAAAAATGGTCTTATTTTCCATGAAAATTCAACTTCTTTGCTCAGGATACCACGTTTACTCTTAGATTTTTGTTATGAATCAAGTTGGGGGGTTACATGAATTCAAAATTAATAATACAAAATAGTTTACATTACATCTTTATAATGCATGAGATAGGCAGTCTTTCATCACTGCTCTATTTCACAAACTACTCGGTCTTCCCTTGACTTCCAAAATATAAAAACCCCAACAAATAAATGCTCTATGGCATAGATAAGCTTGGGTTGCTCTAATACAGACCAATCCTTTTCAATTTCTTGCTTCACACCTGTCAATCTCCTTCCTATACGAGTAACGTTAATTCTTCTACCTTCTCCTTATAGCACATGGACAGCACATGTATGAGTGTACTAGCTAGAGTGCATACAAGGGCTAAGTATGTCAAAGCGAGGCATCACACTGTCCCTTTAAAAATGCTGATCAAAATCTTACAGTATCTTATTTGTTATAAAAGTCATGGTGATTTTTTAATTAAGTGAATAATGACAGGACCAGAGGAAATGGTCTGAAGTTGCGGCAGGGGTGGTTTAGATTAGATATTAGGAAGAACTACTTTACTGAAAGAGTGGTCAGGCACTGGCACAGCCTGCCCAGGGAGGGGGTTGAGTCACCATCTCTAGAGGTATTTAAGAAATGTATAGATTTGGCACTTCAGGGCATGCTCTAGTGACAGAGATTGTAAGGGGTTTTTTTGTATGTGTATGGTTGGACTCGATGATCTCAAAGGTCCCTTCCAACCACGAAAATTCTATAAGTATTTTGATTATGGGGAAGTAAGGGAAGCACGATGACTGCTGCTAGGAAGAATGTAACAGAGTGTCAGGACAGTGCTGGTTGTTGAGCCTGTCAATGCCATGGTGTCACATCTGTTCCACATGTATGCACACATCCTTTACTGAATTGAAAGGCCTAGAGAATTATCATTGACGGAGCTCCTGGAAGGCTGATGTGAGAAGTGAAGGCATACTAGGACACAAGTAGAAACAACTTCCAACTTTGTGGAGGAGTGAAGCCAAACTAATGGAATCTAGACAAAGTTGCAAATTCAGCCACAAATTCAAGAAGGTTTCAGATCTGAGCTTCTGGCTTTGTTAACAACGCAGTGTCTTGGCTTTATTTGTGTCTCCAGTGGCAGAAAATCTCTTCTATGTTTTCACGGGTGAACAATGTAAAGGGAAATACGTGACAGGCATTTTTTTTCTTTTTTATTTTATATATGTAAAATGAATACAATATCACTGTTGTCTGGGAAACAGGCAAAGAAAAATGAGTCTAATTCACTGAGGTATGATCACAACACACACATACACACAATATTCATATATATACATATATATATCTGTAAATATATGTACACATCTATGCTTACCAAGGCATGAGCCGCCCAATTTTTGTCCATCTACTTTTGCTAATAAAAAAGCCAGCAACGGGATCAGTAACTGCACCTGAGGCTTTGCCAATGAACAGCACCAAAGAGGCATGAAACGGAGTAATCTGAAAGTACAGACAGAATACTGTAAACAAGAGCCATTGTTTCACAATACAATGAAACAGCATAAAGCAACTTTCCAGAAAAAAACCCTCACTGTTTTAAAGAATAATGATAGTTCATTTACAAAACATGTCTGCTGCTGTCATAGAAATTACTCTTGGTTACCCGTAGCAAATAAATGAGACATTGGAACAGGCACTATGCAAGAAGGGATTAGAGGGGAAAAGTGCAAGGAAGGAGAGATTACGAATGTGTTCAGGACTAGGAACAGGACTCAGATAGTCAAATAGTAGACTAAAGTCCTTGTTTTAGTCATAAAACCTGAAGAGTCCTTCTAATTATTCTCTCACTTTGTTCCCCACACAGCCCCATTTCCCTACATTTTTATCTTGACCTGATCTAGGAAAAAGTAGAGGGAGCTGTTTACATGCAGCCGTGTTTTGTCATCTCCTGAGATTACCAACAAGGCTGCCAACTGGTGGCATGTGTCTGAGGAAGACGTTGTAAGCACAGCAGATGTTATCCACTCAAAACTGAACTGTGACAAGTGAACTGCATAAGGCACATCTGTTCAAATCGAAGTTGCCAGCACATGTCCAACAAATCTCACTTGAAAAATGCCTACAGATTACATAAGAATAAAATGGCCAAGTAGAAATAGCCTTTGAAGTTAACCCAGGAGGACCATACTTAAGTGTCCATACTGAAAAACAGTTTATCCCAGGCAATGTAGTTATTTTTCACATATATCTGTAGAGAGACTGGGAAATCATATCACGCAATGGTTAAAAAAAGTGGGTTCTTTTCCAAGTGCTCAGTTCATGCCACTGAAACTATAGGCCTAAAAAAGTCATTGAGATCTATATAAACGTGAATGTCCCTCAAATCAATTATCAAAGAGAGAGAGAGACTGTTGAAACAGCCTATGTGGCTTAAACAGCGACAGCAGACAAAACCCCTTCATCTATATGCTTCTTTGTGCTATCAGTGCTCCAATGCAGCGGGAAGCCTGGCAAATGCAGCTGATATAACACCAAGCTTCAGCTAGTATCCCCTGCTTTCCTGCAGAGCTTATGGCCTTAGGAGGCGGCATCACATGGCTTTCAGCTGGTGCAGGTCCCCTGCCTGCAAAATTTGTGGTAGGTATGCCCTCAGAGTGAAAGAAGGAAGCAATAATCTCTGAATGTCCTGGATGACCTTTGTAAAAGGCAGATGCTATGCACTTTTGTAATCACACCTGTTAAACTTTAGCCCAAATTAGGTGAAATTGCCGGGGCAGCCAATCTTCCTGACACCACCAGCTCTGAGACGCATACTCCACCCTAGAAAGCTTATGAAGGGGGAAGGATTTGGAATGGCAGTCTCCAGCAGGAAATGACAGTGGCTCTCCAAGCATCCCATCGCTGCACTGTTGGACAAGGCTGGGATGAGCACTGGGCCGTGTCCCACAGCAGTTTGCTGATGTTCACCTCATCCACCTTTGCCGACTTGTGCCCTCCCACAGCCAGGATGGCAAGGAGTCCACCAACCCTGAGGCAGGCTTGCTGTGGGGGCTGCACTGTAACTGCTCAGAAGTCATTACTGCTTCTCAAGAGACAAGTCAGCCAAAACAGGAACAAAATAGCAGTCAGAATGATACAGGGGTGGAAATACTGCAGTTATGAGGGACAAAGGGACAGAAAACTTCAAATTAGGTAGGTTCCGCATTAGTATTTTGTTCAGGTAACTTGAATAGACTGAAAGAAAGTGGATATTAGATAAACAGAGGTGGAAGAAAGCCTTAAGGAAAATTAAACCTCTCTCATGTTAGGAATGGAGTCTATGTAGTCACACTGTCTTCATTATTGGTATAGGCTTATACATCCCTTGGCTGCATTTTCTTAGCCACCTAAATTTAGTGTCTGTCAGCACCAATGCCAGAAACTTCTCAGTATTAATAAAATACAAGATAAAATATGCTAAATTCACCCATCTCAAAAGGAATAAAGATGAGGATCCTATTATCAGAGGGTTTTGTGTTTTGTAGTAATTTGACTGAAGGATCCTGTGTGGTTTGGAGTTACATGTATATGTCTGTAGTTTATACAGGTAATTTAGGTGGAACATGGAATTCAAATGGAAAAACTGTAAGCTACAGAAAGTGAATACAAAAGTAATTTTCTTAGAAAGGCTCTGGATTATGGATGAAAGATCACATCTAGCAAGTTTCACAATCCCTCAAAGAACTAAAACAGTTCTTCCCTCTAAGTGGGCAAGAATTAAATCCAGGTAGTGACTGTAAAATTACATGCTCTCCCCTGAAAATTGTGCAAAACCCCACAGGTTTTCAGAGCTGTTTATCAGGCCTTGAAATAAGTCCTGTCCCTGCAGGATTACTTCAGAGAACAAACTAAACCATCAAGGAACAAATAATTAAGCCCCTTAATGAAGTACTAAGTGTATCATTACAAATATTTAGCAAAATTACTGGGTTTCAGTAGGACCTTGTTAACAAAATAATAATTACTATGTCATTTATTTAGGTAGTGCCCAAAGATGCAAGTATGGTATCCCAGCTTTCTGGACCCTCTACACAAATGCATAAAGAATAAACAATCCCTAGCTTCAAGAATTTTCAAATTCTGTGATAAGCAGAAAGTAGGAAAACTGCCATATTTATAAGCACCCTGGGAAAATTGTATTAGCATCTTTCTCATTCAGTTCATGCTTCATCATCTCCAATGGCTTCTATTGCCGTCCTTGATGTAAGTGTGAAATGGCTGTAGTCAGGGCTGCATCCCCCTCCCTGCCGCATCTCCAAGCCACCTGTTCCACCTCCAACTCCTCAGACTCCACACCATCACTTGACATCTTTGACACTGCTGTCCAGCACTGGCCCCTCTTCTAGATCTTGTGACTTTGGTCTCAACAAGACACTCAGGATTTCAGTTTTACATGCCAGTCTTACTGTGTTGTCAATTTTATCAAGTAAGTCACACCTCAGCTTCTGATATCAGACTTCTATAGGAAAACCATAAACCCAATCTTTTGCCCACCTCCATTCCCCAAGTCATGATATTCCGTCTTTCTACATCTTAAACATCAAGTGGATAATGATATCTGATCCAGAACCTCCTGTTCTTTACAGAAAATAAAAACAGTCATCAGTGCTGAAAGCCACTCACATAGTTTCAGCTACAGCTGTTCTCACAGTCAATGCAATTTGGCCTCATCTCCCTAAAATCCTTTTTTCTATCCTTTATTTGTCCCACCTAGTTACCATGCAGACATACAAGACAAGCCAAAACAGTAAAAAATGCTTGTGAATTGATTTTCTTTGTTTCTCTGCTGTCCTGAAATCTAGCCGGAGCAGCTGAAAGTCAGATGAATGGGATGACTCTTACTGCTTTGTTTTACCAGGTCAGTTTCTGCACCAGAAAGCCACAGACTGGAAGCAAAGAACCTTCAGGAAGGATCATTCAGGTTTCTTTGCAACGAAATTATCCTAGACAAACCAAATCAAATTTATGTGAAATTATGTTGACTACTGGATGCAACTGCAATGATTTTTAACTAAACCAAATGAACAAAACTTCACAACCTCAACATGGTGCTATTAATGTTTCAGATGCCTCATATCTTACACTCTCTGACTCTTGACACTCCTTTTTCTTGTGTCTGCAAGTGTGTGAGCTTTACAGTGCCTAAAGCTCTTCTAATGATTGCAAACTAAAAGCAAGCAATGGCCACTTCAAGACAGAAAGGAAATTAGTGAAAAAAGAAAAAAGCCCCAACTATTTCTGAACAAGCTTATGCAGTTTCCAGAATGCTGAACAGCTAGAGGAAATGATAACAAGACAATTTAAAAGCTTTGTTAGCTAATTCACCTTTTATCATTCCAGGGACATTGTTGACAACATCAGCGTTGAGGTAAAACTGCAATCTGTAAAGGTTTCTTGTGCTACTTACATGGGCTATATCCAGCAGGTAGATCTGTAGGAAGAAAGCAGCGGCACTTCCTGCCACTTGATTTGGGGCACCTCCTATTGCATAGCATAATTTGCCGCAAATCGAGAGCCTGTGTTCCTGTTCAACATGAAGCAGAACAAATGATGAAAGAAATCAAGATACACAAGTTAAAAGCTACAGAATTCATAAGGTTAAAGTCTAAGGTTAACACCAAATTTGGGCATTTGCTTCACAGGTATTCCACTAATAAATCCATATGCCCTCAACGCCTATCATCAACAGGCATTTGGATGCTCATTGCTTTGATTTTTAATGGTTTTGTTCCTTAATTCAGCCCCTAAAAACAGATTACAGTGTTCCTACAAGGGAATCTAGGCTTACCTACTTGCTTCTCACAGGCTATTAAAAAAGAACAAGTCTACAAACAAGCAAGAAGCAGCAAAGAAGTGCAAATGTCTTTACACTATTTTCTGAGCTTAGTTTTGTCTATAAATGTTTAACTCAGGGGTTTTTTTTTAAGGTTGAACACTATTTACCTTTAAAAATAATTTCTTATATTAATCTTTCAGACCACAGTAATTGATACATATTATCATACCATAGTAATTAGACAACATTCATACAAGGAAAGTTCTGGAGTCCCAAACATTTGTGATTCGTTCCCTCCTTACTTTGTCACAAAATGCTCGTGTGACCCTGGCAAAGTCACTTGACTTTGTATATCTTCCTTTTGACCTGACTTCTGTGTATCTTTTGTGAAAGTTGGTAAAATAGGGAAAGTGATTTTGGGGCCCGAGTCCTCTTTAGGAAGGACTCTTAAGCCACCCTAGGCGTGTTTAAAAAATGTTGCAAAACTGTGCTCTCTCATTTGCCTTTTGATGTTTGAAAAGTACAGTAAGCATCCAAGAATATTCTCTAATAGAATTGCCAAATAAGAGTAAGATAAAGGCTGAAAATAAGGTTTCATAACAGTAATTAAAAGACAAAAAAATGTACCAAGTCTAATAGAAATTCTAATGGAGAACTTTAAAAAAGCCTTAAAAAATCTCCAGACTTAATTTCATGCCATAAAATTAAAAATACAGGAAGAAAATGACTCTTCATTAATCTTGCATTCCTTTCAAAGGGTCAACACATCCAACCCAACTTTAGACTTTTAAGCTTGCAATCCCTCTTTAAAGATTGCTGTCAGCAGGAACCAGGAAACATGAACAGGAGCAACAATATTAATCCTGGGTCTGCCCTCTCTATGAACTGACTACACAAGCCCTTAATTCTTACATTAGATCAGGATAAAAATAGGGATATGGTAACGAGATCCACCACAACAATAACATTCTGATACGTTACCTAATTTCCGAATATTTTTAAATTTACTAAGAACCAGCATCTTTACTACCTAACAGAGTTTTGATATATTTTAGACTTCTAGACAGAGCCTTTCATCATCGAATCATTTTCTTTTGAACTGTTTTATCTGAGTGGGTGTGAACAAGCAAGCACGAGTATTGGGACTCTTTCCTTTTTGTTTCCACAGAGAAAGATGGAGTGGCATCCTGTTGCTACCCCTGAGTAAAGCGGACAGTGTCAGGGCACGAGCTGCAAAATGGTATTGTTACAGCAGGCCTCAAGTGTACTCCACATTGGCAATTTTCTTCTTTCCAGGAAAAAAAAATTACAGACTTCATCAGGACAGTATGCTGTTTAATTTTATAACAGATTTTAAACGAAACAAACAGACTATGTACATATCTGCTGTACAATGTAACTCTCCATTTTTCATACATAAGTCCTATTAAATGTGAGCTTTACTAGACTCATGGGGTCTATAGAATCTTGTTTGCTTGACTCACAACACAAACCTCCTGAGCTTTGCTCCAGGAGCTGTGTGCTTTTAAACCTTACCACGCTGTTTTATTTTGTAATCAGTCCCTTCTCGTAGCCTCATCTCCATCCTCCCAGAAAATAAATTAATTTAAAAGTTTATTTTCCTTTGGTAACTTCCCTTCTGATCTCCAAGCATTGGCAAGATGACTTCCAGCTGAAATCAAGAGACATAAACCACTGCTACGTAAATCCTGTATCCCATTCCACCCCTAAAATAAGCTGAGAAAAACCTTTTAGATCCATAAGGCTGCTTTCCCACCTTTCCCACTTATTTTCCCTAGTAGCTGCCATAGAATCACAGAATGGTTTGGGTTGGAAGGGACCTTAAAGACCATTTAGTCCAACCCCCTGCCACGGGCAGGAACACTTCCCACTAGACCAGGTTGCTCAAAGCTCCATCCAAGTTGGCCTTGAACACCTCCAGGGACGGGGCATCCACAGCTTCTCTGGGCAACCTGTTGCAGTGCCTCACCACCCTCATCATAAAAATTTCTTCTTTATGATGTCCTTCTTTCAATTTAAGAACATTGCCCCTTGTCCTTTCAATAGCTAAGGCCATAACAACACAGAAAAAGTGAATGCCTCTATATAATACACATTATTCCAAAATATTTTTATAACACAAAGGATGTTAAGTTCTTAATAATTAATCTAATTAAAGCTGTGGTATGGGAAACAGTCAACCAAGACCTAAACTTACAGACTGTAGACAGTACTCCTGTCTTTACATCAGTTTCATGCTTTGAAAATTTACAATCTTAATATGTGGTTTTTTAAAAGTCTCACTGTGATTCCACACACTCCCAGGATGATGCTCAACTATTTTCTGAACCACACTTCCAGATCACCTTGAAGCAAAATAAATACTTGGGCCATAGCAGTAGTTAAGTTTTCACTAAATTTTGTTTATGAGTGTTATTTTCAGAATATTACAAGCTGTCAGATAGACATAACAGACAGAGGCATCCTGCACAGTCAGTCACAGAAATGCAGGGAATCAGCAGTTCATGAACTTCCCGGAATGGACATTACTGTTCAATACCTGTTTTCCTTTTATTTTGCCTAATTACTTTCGTAACTCATTCATACATTAAGCCATAATATGCCACAGCAGCTCTACATGTGAATGACACGTACCATGAAAGGAAATGTCACTGTGTTAATTGTAGATCTGCTGCCTGGTAATTTCACCCAGTGCCCCTGAGTTTCTGCCTGCTGAGAAATAATCATTCAGACTCTACACTGTGGTGTCTATTTCCAAAAGAAACAGCCCATAATCTATTTTGACTCTCCATATTGAAGTTATATGTTAATCCCTACATTTTCTACCTCAGTATCCTCTGAGACAGCAGTAAAAATGAAGTTAGGTCTCTGCACCAGTAAAGCTGAAACATTTCTTTCTTTCTAACTTCCTGGGCTTACAGTTGAGAGTAGAAAAGATGGATGTGGCAGCTGCCCGTTGAAGGATCTAGAGCAGTAAGTCCCCCAGCCTTGGTTGGGTTTACATGATGGTGCTAATAAATGACACCATAAGCTGCCTTGAAAAGAATAACATCGCGCTTGTGCAGAGCAGTGGGCCCAATGGCAGTGCATTGGCTGTGGGCAACTAACAAGCTTTTTCTCTTAAGGCTGAATTTCCCTGCTGCATTGCTTCCTCAAGCAACAGAAATTGCTTCATTTCTGCGAAAACCAGTGACAGTTTTTTCACTTGCATTTGTTTGTCAGTGAGTTTAAGGTACTCCAAAAAATCACTAGAGATCTCAATGTGCAGGCAGCGGTCAAATAATGAATAAAATACAAAGTATTTACAATGAAAATTTTGTTTAGAGACCCCTGTGGTGTAGTTGAATGTCAACATCAAAATTGGTTCTACAAGTTTTAGAAGAAAGCTGAGAGGATGGGGTGGGAGGTAAGAGAAAGGAAGGTCAAACGAAGTTCTAATTTATTTTTTTTGGTTCTCAGATTGACAATTTTTTACTTATATATGTCCCTGTCATATCAAAGTTAATTGTGTTTCAAGGTAAACTAAGAAAGCATAATAGCGGAAAGATTTTATTTTTCTCCTTAAAATGAAGAGTAAGTTTAAACATTGTTACAGAAAATTAATGCATCTCATACGCTGTAGTTCCATTATTTTTAATTCTCTTTTAAGTTGAAACCATACTTTTCATTGCTTGTAAGTTTTCCATTCCCCAACAGAACAGAAATTGAATACAGCGTTTGTACCAGATCATCTTATTTCTAAATAAAGTATTTACGCACATTGAAAACAACTCTTTGCAACTGTGTAAAGATATTGCATGAACACTACAGGCATTTTGTCCTAAGCTATTCTTTATCAGTCGGGTCCAGAACTGAACCAACAAGTAATTTAAAAGCAGTAAGAAGAGAGAGCAAAACCTGTGACTCAAAGATAAACGCTAGCCTAGGTTTATCTGAGAAACAATGAAAATGTCGCTAACGAGGAGCAGCTTTTGAGTCAGCTTTTCTCTCAATGTAGAATTAATAGGGGTAATGTTTCTGTTCTGTGAGTGACCATACAACTGCCTCTTAAAAGCATGAGTGTGACAGTCACAGGTGGGATCCCAAGTCCCTCACACCAAGTATCTTGAGGACTGTTTTCAATTTTCTTAGCGACATCAGCCCACCCCTGAGTGGCAGAAATAACAGGAGC
Organism: Chroicocephalus ridibundus; assembly: GCF_963924245.1. Classification (NCBI taxonomy): domain Eukaryota; kingdom Metazoa; phylum Chordata; class Aves; order Charadriiformes; family Laridae; genus Chroicocephalus; species Chroicocephalus ridibundus. The sequence goes on along the minus strand of NC_086286.1, from coordinate 121,093,254 downwards.
AGGGCTTGGCTGCAGACACCTAGAAAGGGCACACAAAAAAGGCAGGATACAGCAGTGCTTTCCCAGGATATTCTTCCAGCTGCCGGCAACGTAGAGCCAAGGGGCCCTGTTGGCCCAAGATGGCGTATCTCTGCTTAAAACCTTCAGATTTCTCATGTGAATTCACCCAGAGGCTTTCTGAACACAAACATTCAAGCCAGAACAGCACGTGCCCACAACGTCCGATGAGCTCCCTGGCTTGAACGCCCTCCACCACATCATGAAAGGCAACCTCGGCCCCGCCGTTTTGAAGCTGCCCCTTCCCAGTTTTACCAATGTCCCCTCAACGGGGGGAATTTCCAGACACCCCCCTCAAAAGGAGGTGAGGGGGGTCCTCACTCACCCGCCTCCCCACTCCTGTATCGGCAAGGGCCGAGTCTATAGAGGTCTATATCTCGTTTAGATACTCTCTCACTGGCAACTCCACCTGGCAGCGAGGAGTCGATGAGGCTTCCTGAGGAGAGCCACCCTCCCGCCCTGCCCTCTCCTGCCGCCGATACCCCGTCTGCCTTGGTCGGAGACAGCCCAAAGAAAGAGCTTTCTCCTGCCACCAAAGCGGAGATTAAACACCATACAGTGCACTCGAGGGAGAATATCAGAGTTACAGGGAGTTTCTTGGTGGGAGAGAAGGGGGGTGGCGGTAAAGATTTAAGAGCTATTTCAGGTACGTGACCGCGCAAGAGGCGCCACAGAAGACACGGCAGCAACAACTTCAGGCTGCCCCAAACCCCCGAGGGCGCTCAGCCCCCTTCCCCGTAACCTACCGGCAATGGAAATTGAATAAGAAAAAACCCAGCGCGCCGGAGCGGGACCTCAGCCCCGCTCTCAGCACGGGACTGCGGCCGAGGGGCTCCTCAAGCCGCCTTTCCCCCTCCCCAGCCCCTTACCTCCTCCTCCGGGCGCTGCGGGATGTCCTCGGCAGCCCCCGCCATGGCAGAGCGGACAGCCCACCCCCGTCCAACACCTGCGAGCCCGGGGCGGGGCGGCGGAGGGACGGAGAGGGAGAGCGGGTGCCGACCTCCTCCCCCAACACCACCACCCTGGAGGGGCAGAGGCGCTATCGCTGCCCTCCAGGCTCGGGAGAGGGTATTCCCCGCCAGAGGAGCCCTCTCCCCGCCCCGGGGAACCGAGTCCCCCGTGGGCGGCGGGAACACCCCTTCACCCTCCGTCCCTCCATGCCGCTTCCACTGTGGAGAGGTGCGGGGCAGCTCCCGGCGGCGACAGCCGCGACGCCGCTCTTTCCTGTGAGGGCTGCCGCGGGAGCCGTCCGTGAGGTAAAAACCTCGGTTTTATTGCACTGGAAGCCTGCTAATATCCAGCCTGAGCGTCCAGGGAACGGCTGCCATAGCGCCTGCCCTGCCCGTCCCCTCACAGGGGCCCGCCTCACCCCACAGTGAAGTGCTCCATCAGGTGAAGGTTTCTGGGGCTGTTTTCACCCAAGGTCTAAAAATACCAGCTCTATCCTTTTGCAGAGATGCACCGTTGTCTCAACTGTTTATATGAATTTATAACCACACCAGTCACCTTGACGTGAGATGACACAAAACCCATGCCTGACCCAGTAAGCACACTGTGGAAAGAGCTGCTGTCACCCTCAAAGGCCCTGGAGGCAACACCATTACCTGGGCAGTACAAGTTCACCACCACCACCACTCTGCCCACCAGGAAAATAGTCTTGCAAACATGCTCCGCACCAGAAAAAAAAAAAAATAATTAAATTTTGAAGTATGAGTTCTTTCAACAGTGAGAAAGGCTGAGAGCAGGGGGTTTAAACAAACCAACAAGCACAGGAGCACTCAGTGGTGATGTGCTCCTCTTGGGAAGACAATGACTAATCTATTATATGCACAATTCAAATGATCAGTTTGAACTGACTGATTCTAAGAGCTCTGCTATTGACAGGGTGACTTGGCGGGTACTGGACAGCCACTGCAAACTACCCCATCAAGTACTAATATGCAAATCCTGCGCAACATCATCTGACAAGAATAATAACAGCAAATCTGCAAAATCCTGAAAGAACAAGGCATTAAAATTTTTTCTTAAAAACGGACCTTCAACGCCAAACTGAAATTGTGGACTTAACAGGCCTTGTTGAAAACTCTCTGAAGGTTTAGGCTCCAAGGGGTCTCTTAAAGGCTGAGGCCAGACTGGCTTCAAAATAGAGGTGGACTGCTTAGTCCCTTAGCCCCAATATGTCATTTGTTCTAAAATATCGAGCTAGATACAAGGTAGGCATGTAACACTTAAATTCATTATTTAGGTTCTTCATTTTCTCTTCACACAACATCCTCGTAACAAGTTAAATCTTTGTTACCTGCATTTGCATGTTTCTTCACGAAGGGAAAAAAAAAAGCAGAAAATACTTCCTTCCTTTGTTCTTTTTTAGGCTATTTCCATTTTGCTGTAAATTATGTTAATGCACAGGCTTTACTCAAAACATTAAAGGCTTGTGAGGAAACAATGAATAACTGATAGTATTTGTGTGTTTCACAAACTCAAGCATTGATCAAGCAAGTTTTACTGTTGTTTGACCAACGCCCAATAGCTGAGTAAGAGATTAGGCTGTCCAGACACTACAGGTAGCTAATCAGTCTTTACAAATTGACCGAAACCAATTAGATTTAGAAAAGCCCTGTATTCATTCTAAAGATGTTCTCCAAATCAGGAAATAAGTTATCCAGTCAGTTTTGTTGCCTTTTTTTAAAGCCACCTTCTAGTCTAACATGGGATTAGCGTAGTCAGCATCACTCTTGACTTTTTAAAGATTTGCTGTCATTTTGTAATGAGGATCATGACACTTCCAAACTGCAAATACACACTCAAGCACACCAAAGCTGCAACCAGAAACAGTTGATTTCAGTAAAGCACAATATATAGCCGGACAGAATCAAGCTATCCAGTCTCTTAAAATACTGATAGCAGACGTGAATCAATGTTGAAACACTAAATACTTACTGCTCTTTTCCAAAAAACATATTTTGCTAACTAGCAAAATGGATTTACTTACCTTAAAATTTGATATCCCCCCCCTTCAATTTCAATCTTACACTAATTATTTGAGTTTCTATGTTGCAAAAGCAGGCATAGTATACCGCTACTTTGACATTTCATGCACCTTTTAGATAAAGCAATTGAGCTTACAATCAAGCACGTGTAGTTTTCCAATGTTTAGTTTTACATCAAGACAAATTCAAAAGCACTGATTAACAAAATTCATTGATCAGGAAGCTCTGCAAACTGAGGCTGGATCTGTGTCTGTAGGGGACTTCTCTCTTCAATTTTACTAATGGATTTGACTGCACATTTCTTCCTACTACTAGAGATCTGGTAGGCTTTTCATATAGTACAGGAGTCAGCGCAAGAGCAAACAGAATTTAATTGCATTATTTGCAACATAAACCTGAATAACACAGTAGCACATCAAGTTTATAGCACTGAGAACAGTTAACTGCATAGTTTTCAGATTTGCTTTCTGAATGCACTGAATAGATATTTGTGCACTTGACTTTCATTTCACTGCCCTCAAACATACCAGGAGAGATGCTGAAGCAAAAGACTTTTTCATCCCTGGGAATGAAGAAAGCGCATCCCTAGTTTGAAGTAACGTGACTTTTAGATAGAATTCAAATCACTCCAATTATGTCATTTTCTGTTCAGAAAAAAAACAGGAAATCCCAAACCCATCTTTGATTTATCCACACAAAAGAACTACAACCCCCAAAATCCTCCATTTGTGCAAGTAGCACAAACTAGTCAGCACTCTTGAAGGCCCCCGGATAAGTCTTACCTAGAGACTCTAGTTCCATTCACAAACCCACATGCTGCTCAGCAAACATAGTACAAAATATTTAGTCTTTATGTTGATTTCTCATTTAGCAAAACATGGAATAGTTGGCTACACATTTTAAGTCTCAAGTACATGAACAGTAAAATAAAAGATTCAGACGGAAATGAGGCACAGAGGAGGAAGAAACCTCAGTTTTCAAATAATGATTTTCAGCATCTTTGAAACTTGGCCACATGCAATTAGCATCTCAATCAGCTGGCCAGTTCAGGACAGAGGCAGATACATAGTACAAAAACAACTGTGTCCCTCTAAGCCACTATTCCTGTATGGTAATCTCCAGAAAAGCTGAAGTTTTTGTGTGACAAGGCTAAAAGTGGATTTTTATCCTAATAAGCTAGGTAGTTGAACATCACCCTATCTGCAAGACACCCGTAGCAGCACAAGAGAGGCAGAAAACGCTTCAACCATTGGTAACAGCAATTCCTTCAGAGCTTATTTTGAGGCACTTCGTATGCAGTATGCACCAGACTACCTCATTTCTGTCTTCTCACACATGCACCTACCACCATGTGAAGGCTTGATAGAACATTATACTGCAGATCTTATGATAAAAGTTAAATCCTGAAGATACTGATACTGAAGATTTTCAAGTTAGTTAAGAGTTCAAATGTGAACTTCCCTGCAGCACCTGTTGCCTAAAAGTAACTGTGAGAAGAATGCAAACTGCAGCAGCTTACACCGAAATGTAAGTGAAACCAACCAGTTCAGTTTCACTTTAGTCCAAAGTGCAAAAATAAATACTATTGTTCCTTAAAAGGTGCTATCAGTAGTAATTAAGTCTCAGAGAACTGTTCTGCCTAAATACACTCATTAAAGAACTAAGAAGCTTTCTACCTAAGGAAATTCTAAGGATGACCTGTAGTACAGTTACCTCTGCTACATTGTATAGCCAGGCTCTGGCCACCCAATTTAGTGGAAAATACTTCTGTTACAGCAGATGATAGCACAGCACACATTTTGCTCTCTAAGAGCACAGTACGTGAGGATGAGAGTGCATCCAGATATCGCTGGTTACATTTTTGGTTTTGTCTAGTTCCACCTGTATGTAGTTTTTGGCCAGTTAAAAGTTAATTTGATCTTGTACTTTTGATAGCATTTTTTTGCTCATTCTTGAGCTGTCCATTAGGTGTAGTAGCAGTTTTATAGTCACTGTCAGGTGCTTTTATCACTAAGAGTCTGAAAGGCTCAGTTGTTTTCCGAAGTCTTTGAACAACAACAGCATTTTGCAACTTGGCTTCCTCTAGCGTGAGTGTCTCATCTCGCAGCTCTCGAAACGGCAACGAAGTAGTCAGTGTGAAGGGAACACTTCCCTCTGATCCTTGATATTTTGTTATGAAGTCTCTGACATGGCTTATTCTGAGAGGAAAAAAGAAAACTCAGCGTTAGAGCACTCCAATCCCGACACAGACCATATGCACAACACACATAGGCACCACAAGAGGAGAATGAGCTCCTGACTGACTTCACATAATAGCTGATGGCATAGAAATGGAGGAATATGATGGGGTGGTATCCTGAAGTGCCTGATCCACTGGGGAGGCAAGGACCAAGGTTTGCATGCTCTGAGGGCAGTCCCAACAGAAAAAACTATGAGCATCTTAACTCTGAGCACTCGAATGCTTTGCTATGGCTCAGATGGTAGTTATACAAGCACACCATTTCTTAACCAGCTGGTGGAGCTCTTACCTGAGGTTTCTGTAGCCAAGAGCTAGTATAAAGATGCCTCCGGTGTGTGGTACATGTAGCAGAACCATAATAATAGTAAAGAAAAAGAGTTTGCAGAAGTTGTCTGGATAGCTTATGAGTTAACTAGGCCTAAATATAGTCTCCTTCTGCCAAAGCAGGTGCAGCAGTGAATTCATTACAGATTCAAGCTGCCTGTTAAGGCGTGAAGAACCTTGCAACAAGTGAGCAAGACAGAGGTTTTGTTGTGGAAGAATATGGATTGACCAATTTCATTAGAAAATGAAGATGACAGGATACGTCTATACCAGTAAAATAAACACAGTGACAATGCCCATTCTCTGATGCTGAGACCAACTGGTAGAGTCTGGCTACTGGCAAATTATTAAACTCATCTTTCCTCTCCCCCATGCACAGGGTAGCCCATGGGGTTTACTGTCTCCTGGGAATGGTCCATGACCTGAGCTAACATCTGAACTGAACCTAGATACTGTTTGAGAAAGTGCTGGTTGGCTTGGGGGAAAGCCATCCTAACAGTTTAGCAGCATAGATGACCAAGTTTTCATGCCTTGGCCATACTTACTAGGTCAGATATAGCCAGCCTCTAATTCCTGTGCATGCAGGCCTCAATTAAGAGACAGCACTTGGTCTTACAAGCCTAAAATTTTTGGTTGGACATTTATAAGTGTCTACATGCATTATATCAGAGTTCATTGGGTTCCAAGAGCAACTCAGGTAATTAGCCACCAGCTATCTGCTTTAGGATGTAGCAGGTCCCTTTCAAGGCTCCATACCCAAGGCTCCAGGGTCACACCAACTTAGCAACTGCTCAAGAAGGGACACAATTCAAGACATAGCTGCGTGTGCTATTTTCCTACAGCACTGCTCTGCTAGTCGCTTCACTCATATCTCCTCCATTCCCCACACTGCAGTATTACCATGTTACCTCCACTTCTGCGCCCATGCTGTAACTTCGATCTTGCATCACTGATCAAGTCATATCTAAAGTAGTAGTTACAGTGGCACATACATGTTCTGGCTGCAAAAGGGTAATCAATTTACCCAGGCACTGCAATATATATGCTACAGGTTATTTAGCTATAGTTTAATTAACACGTAGTTGACTGTTTTCTGCTTCTCCACTGAAAGGAGTGCTATCCATGCAATCAAGTATTCTAAAAGGATTTCCCCCTATTTCTTATTAGGTCATACACAAATACTGCATACAGCACAAACATGCTGGTCTTGTGGCAAGAAGATATGTTATGATGAGTAGTTTGTTGCAAACTACTTCAAAAAGAGCATCACATCAGTGATGCTGCTGTTCCGCTTATCTCACCTTTTTTTTTTTCCCCTCCAAAAGCACTTAACAGCTGTTCAAACTGCTATTTACCATGATGGCAAAAAGCTTCTCAATACACTTAAATGTGTGAAACCTGGAATAATTTAGATATTAAGTCCTCCAATGAAGTATTTATAATTAAAATAGCAATTGACCCTTCTGCAGGACTTCGCAACAGTGTTTCAGCTCATACCTCAGGCCACTAACAGTAATAAATCAGTACAAGTTAAAGAAAAAGTTACAATCATCAACCTTCAATTGCTGAGCTTTTCTTCTGACCAGCCACAAAAACATACACTGTTTATTTTGACTGCAGCCTGGGTTGCATTAAATCTATGATCACTTCAAATTGCTTCAGAGAAGCACAGGCAACATACCCCTTTCCATATGATGTGACTGTATAGTACTGGAGTAATTTCTCAAATTACAAATTTGAGAAAGGCCTTGAAAGACAGTAGTTCTACAATTTAATGTTACACAGTTAATCCTACTTTCTCAAAGCTCCTGCATACATATGTTGTGCTGACACCTTCTGACGTTATCCCCATTTATAAGCCTCTTTGAGAGCCATAAATGTTACTAATTAAGAATTAAAGACATTGAGTGCATTCTATTCTGTCCATGTTGACATGCAGGTGATGAGCCTCCCCTGCCTGGTGCATTGACTCTGGCCCTCCCTAGAGGTTTCTCTGGCTCAACTCTAAGCCACATCCTCCAGCTCCCAGCTGGGGTGCTGTCTATGCCCAATGACTAGCAGGCTTTTTACCAAGCAATTTTCTCCAGATGCAGTGATTTTGTGAGAGATCTGTCATCTTAAAAGCTGTGTCCTCTAGTAATGAGCAATACATACACCTTAACTTCCACTAACCTACAAAGAACTCCTACAGTTTCCTCAGATTTCCATTTATGCTCAGTTATGTGCTGACTATTAACATCAGTTCACATTCCTCTTAAGGTCCTCTCTTATAAGCTAAAGCATTTCTCAAAATTTGAAAGGAGGTTTTCCAGACACAGCTGAACAGCCAATGTAAGTGAACTGAGGGGGCAGATTAGTCACAGAAATTAAAAGACTTATCATGCATACAGGCATCATACAAATAGTTCAGATGCAAATACATGACAGTGCTAAAATAAATCTTACCTGTGAGAAACATTGAACTTCTGAATTATCCTTTCCCCATCAGCTAACCAGATCTGGATGTTAGTGATAGGCTCCAACTCATTTAAGGGTACTAAAGGCAGGCGTCTCTTGTTGTCAGGTCTTTGATGATCATCTCTTACTTTAGAGATTATCCTTGGAGTAGCGCTGAAAAGAAAAGCCATACGAGGTTACGCCTTCTGTGTACAGATGTAAGCTTGAACCTCCCCCACCAGACCTCTGCTTCTGGAGCTCTCTGCCCTGTTATCAGGGTACAATGATGACTTCTTTTTTCAACAAATATAGGAATGCTGACATAACCATCAGCTTTTTTTTTTTTTTAACTGTATGCCAATACTTTCTCTTGAAGACTTCAACATGCTCAAGAATTTCAGTTTACTCACGTTAAACATTTTTACAAGACAGAAAGGAACTTAATATCAAAGGGTTAAATATGAATATACGAGCGATGAAACAGTCTGAAGATCCTTTGTGCATTTTTTTGTACTAATCACACAGGTGAAACTTTAAGGGGTTTGAGTATTGAATTTGCATACTCAATGTTAATTTTCACCATAATGTGATTACAGTAATTCAATTTAACTGAATGTTGTTAGCCTTGATTTAGACCCCAGCGTCACCTATTTCAGCTTAGAAGCGTTACTCATCTATCAGAGAAATTGACTTAATGTGAAAATCCAGGCTGATGCATACAGCACTTGGATTTTAGTTTTTTTTTCCTAAGGCACTTTTGACAGCTGACCCTACCATAAGGGCAAAGACCCATAGAATGACTTGACAGAATACAGGGATCTCAGTCCAAGTGCGTAGTCTTAAAAAAAAAAAAATTACTGGCAAAAATTTTTATTCTGAAGAAACATCTAGAGCTTAGTGCTTCTTTCAGGGCTAAGCTTGTTCAGCATGTACTGTTTAAGTCACCATAAGGCCTGATCCAATGGGCACATCCTCAGCTCATGTGAGTAGAACCAGACGTTTGCTTGCAAAACAATACCAGTGATTTAAGGAGTTACCACTTCTTCTCTGAGCTCAGCCGTGGTCACTGACTACATGAACACTTCACAGTGACTTGTGGAAAAGCTTTCTCTTTGCACAGAAAATTGTTGAGTTACTGTTTCTTGAGAGAAAAGTGGCCATAGAATTAACAGTCTTAACAATACTACACCTGCTTCAGGGACAAATCCCATCCTTGCATTCTTATGTTCTTGTACCTGTCCTAGTTTAATGATAAAGCAGAAAAGTCACAGCCAATTTATTACTAAAACAAAGGTGGCTTCTGACTTAATATATTTAGGCTAATAAAGTTAGAGTCTTGGGCTCAAGTCCTTCTCAGTCTGAGGTATTTCAAAAACTCTTATCACCCACTGCCTAGTTAAGTGCCCTAACTGTTATCAGCCAGTAGAGGCACTTTTTTATTTCTTCCATTGAAACTCTGCAAAAAGAATGAGAATCAAGGAATCTCATACCCAAGTGAGTGATAAGAGATGTTCACTGCAGCTGGAGGCAGATGAGAGGCACAGAATCGCATTACATAGACATCAGCTGGGGCACAAGAACTTGGCATCAACAGATTCCAAGAGGCACATGTGTGAAATACTCTGGTACTCCAAGTACAGATGACTTACTGTCCCCCACCTGCCTCTATTGATTTACTTCTCACACCCAGCTTCCGTTCACACTTGATCTCAATACAAAATAAACCCTAACTGCCCCCTAGATCTGCAAAAAAAGCTTGAGCACCAGCAAGATAGTGTTAAACAGTCTCGGGAGCAGAGCTAAAAAAAAAAGTTCAAGTCATACTTCAGTCCAGCAATGATCAGCTTTCACTGTCTACTTGATCAGTGCTGTTCAGTTCCAGGATCAGATACTGAAGCACAAGCACTCATGTGTGAGCTAGCTGTCTCCAGTACAGCGGAGGCTGGAGAGGTAGTCAACCATGCAGGTGTCAGGCGCCTGGTTCAGCCTGGGCTGAACTACCTTTTAGCCCATCAGTCACAGTTGTAGTTCAGACAACTGTCTCAAATGGATACAGATTTTGGTGTCATTCTCAAACCAACTTCCCTCACAGTCACACCTCAGAATTTCTGGTAGGCACTGCAGCTGATTCTTTCAATAGCAAGTATGTGTGAAACTGAAGCCAACATGGTAAGCTAAGCTGCAAGAGAAAGGTAGAAGATTTATATTGACCAAGGTTTAAACAATTTCTATACTTCATAACTTTGCTCTTGCAGAACTGAGAGATAAAGCCATCTAGTGGTGGGAGCTTTGACTAAAGCCACAAACCAGGAATCTAAGTCTCTTATTAGCCTGAGATCAAAGCATTCTCACCCCTTTTAAAGGCTTATTCCTTTTATAAGATTATCAAAAGAAGATGTAAACTGAAGATCGAAGAGACCTAAGAGCCTCCTGTTAATTTTCTGAAAAGAAAAAGCCCAAGAGTTAGGTATCATGCCTTACTCTGACTAAAGGTTAAGAAGCTTGACACACAATGTTTTACCCTAATGAGGTTACAGAGCAAGCCCACTTTGCTACAAGGGATTTCAGTCAATAGTTTAATTAACATGCTTCTGAGGCAGTCTTGAAAATGCATTGATAAGCTCAATAGAAAAGTGCGGTTGCAAATCTTGTTATAGTCCCAAACTATTAAACGCAGCTGAACAGTGGTAGATAAAACAGAATATACCCATTAGTTATATAGGTTCGTAAGGTATATTGGAAAAGTCTGATAAGCCTCATTTGTTTCTCCTGTACAACAAAAGGGAGAGGATCAAGCTCATCTGAGTTATAGCAACAAACATATAATTTCTAGTTCCTCCATTTTTCCCCCAACAGAAGTTTTATTGAGACAGTCAACAGAACGATTCATAATGGCTCATCCACCACACAGTCCATCCATCTGGGAACACTGGCAGAAAATCTATGGGCTATTAAAAAAATGTTTATTTGATAAGAAGTTTAGCTAGGTCATAAGCTGGAGTAAACTGTTCAGTCATTTGCCTCTCATTTCTGATTAAGCACACAAACGCAACTGTGGAAAGGGAGTTCTAGAGTTTAAAACATAGAGGTCTCAGACAGCACTATTTCCCCACAAAGCTTTTCTGATGAAAGAGTAGCATATGCATGCAATGCACACTTATAACATCAGGAAGCGAGCACTAGTTTGTGAAGTAAGAGCACTTACGGCTTGTTTCCAACATCAGCAAAAATATGTACTTGTCTTTAAAGAAAGGGCTCTGATAGCACAGTACTAGCAAGAGTAGAAAAAAAATAAGCATTTTTTTCCAGTCCTTAAAAGAAAAAAAATGCCGAGCAAGTTGTAGGATGTGTCAAGCGTACAACACCAGTCAACCAAAATTCACAGAATAGCGTGTTTCCAGAACCTAACTCTCCTATTGGGAAGCAAGATCATTACTTGCTCTAGGCATGACAGAACGTGACAAGCAACTGAACAACCTACCATTTAGCACTGGTTAGCAGCAGAAACCCAGCACACTGGAGATCTTTTTGCTTTTGCTATATACAGATCTACTTGCAGATAAAATAAGGTTAAGTTCTTTACCCTCGTTTGCTCAGGATTTCAGTGCCACCAGAAGCAAGTCTTGCAGCACCTCATCTATCTCTCAAGGGACGATTTTCCCTATTGACTGTATCTACTCAAGCATGTAGCAACTGAACGGACTGTGCTACAGGAACAGATGAAACTGATAAAACAGATACTTGCTTCTCTGGGGCAGCCTGGAACCACTCATCCTTTACAATTATCAGCCTCTTACTCTGCGCATTATCTTCTTCCCCTGCCTCATCTGTTCCTACCCAGGTCACTCTTTCCCTCAGCGCAAGCACTGGGCCTTAGCAGCAAGCCCTTTCCATTTAATCAAAACAAGCTGTTCACCTACAGTTTCACCAGTCTACTATCCCCAGTCAGCAGGTCACTAAGCAGCCCCACCTTCCTGTGGGCTCCTGGTCACTGAATATGTTTTGTTCCCTAGGCTGAAGTCTGCTCTTAAATGACAGGGATATGTGAAGCAGATAATTGGGCTGGAGTAAACAAAAGTCACAGGGATCAAATACATGAATTCCTGGCCTGCCCCTCTAGCAACAGCTTTCCAAAATACAGTACTGTTCAGTTATAAATCCAGTTTTAGCATTGGCATTTGTGGCTGACCCTCCCCAACCACAAGAGTGTCACGGAGTAAAGGAAAAATGATCACTGTAATGCAGTAAATGTCTTACTGCAATAAATGTACAGTTAAATACTTAAGAATTTTAAGAGAATGCAAAATAACCTCTTACTTCTCCAGTTCCCTTTATGGCATTGTCATACTCCCATCTTCTTACACAAAGTATTGCACATACAGCTTTAAAAGAGATTCTTTTCTCTTAAATCACAGAATAGAAGAATGACAGCCTTTCAGGTGGAAACAGTTCTGCTAATATTGAAACCTTGAACAAAGAAAGCCAACAGTATCCTGGCTGTATCAACAGCAACACAGCCAGGAGATTGTGGGAGACAATTATCCCCCAGACAGCACTCATTAGACGCACCTAAATACTGCATTCAGTTTTGGCACCCAAAATAAAAAAAAGATGTCGACAAACTGAAGCAAGTTCCATGGAGCGCCACCAAGATGGCCACAGGCTGGAGCATTCGCCCTCTGGCCCTATTCGCCCAGAGGCTGGAGGGGCTTGTTCAGCCTGTGGAAGAGATGGTGTTACAGGGGGCGGGGTGGGGGGGAAACACATAACAGCAGCCTGCCAGGAGGTGGTGGTGCAACCCCCCCTCCTGCTTCAGGCCACTCGGTACTTGGCGTGATCTCCCTCCCAACCTGGGCCACAGAACATAACATAATGGTCTAACATGAAAGAAAGAAAAGGTAGAGAGCAACAGATGAAGAACACAATAGTGTGCCTGGTCCCTATGGCTCCTACCATTTGAAGATAATAACTACAATCGATCACTCCTGACACCATATGGATCATGGCCACAGCAGGGGGAATACCAGAACTCCAAGACCTAACAAGCTCTCGAGTTGCGTAACCATCATGCAAGTCGGGGCAGACTGGAAAAGTACCTGACAAAAGTCAATTGTCTTGGATCCTATACGTAGTGATTCTAATAAAGACCTTTTGAGCTCTTCTGGATCACAGCAAGCTGTGGCCAGTAACTCCCCTGAGCTGAGACACCTCTCAGGCTGACACCTCGAGGTCAGGGCGGGACCCTTCTCAAGCCTCAAGAACCGCCTGTTGAAGAATGCCAACATATCGTGAGTATCTACCCTAAATCTGAGAAAGGGAAATTTTAGCTATAGGCTAGCCTCTCTCATCAATCTCTCACCTGTATGTTGCGAGATACACATTAGCTTTATGTACGTGGATGTTGTTCTGCCCATCTGTGCATGTGTAGGACCTAAAAGCAGCACCATTTGGCTCACTAGCATCGCCCGCTATTAAGACACTCCTGATCGGAGACCTGTATGTGTGTGTGTGCACTTATATGCTCTGTTTAGATATATATACATATATGTATTAATCTGTGATTTGTACCTTTACTCATATGTATATGTATTAATCTGGGATACCTTCTAGGAAGTTAGTGTGCGTCTTCAAATTTGTAACTAAGTCGCTGTTCAATTATTTTGACTACTCCCTTTGCAAACCCCTAAACCGGTTAATGATTAAGTGCTGCTAAAATTCAACCTCTTAATCTACCGTACATCATTAATAAATTTTGAATAGATGCTAAATCATAACCGTGTCAAGTATTTTCATCTGCAACATAGGGTCTACAAGAGGTCATAGGAGGAGGGAACCAGGCTCTTCACGGGGGACAAAAAATAACAGACTGGATATAAGGAAAAATTTATTTCCCACGAGGACAGCCAGACCAAAGCTGGCTGCACAGCTTCCACTCCTGCAGGATTTCAAGGCCCAACTGGACAGAAGCCTGAGCAACCTCAGCTGTCCCCACAGCTGACCCTGCTTTGAGCAGAAGCTTGGATTAGAGAACTCTTTAGAGGATTAGACTGATTAGAGGTCACTTCCAACCTGAACTACGAGATCCTTTACCATAGGTATAGCTCCCTTCAGCTACTCAATTACAGATCACGTCAGACTACTCACCTTCCTAATCTGTAACCGTGTCCAGAAAAGGGATGAAACATTGGCTTTTTCGATGACAAATACACCTTATCTTTTTTATCTTCCACTTTCACATCTACCTCCTCCTTATCGAAAACTTTGCGTAGCTCAAAAGGCAGTTCCCTTAAGAAAAAAAAAATACATGTCAGAAAAAGAACTACTATACTGTTTTCAGTGTACAAAATAGATTAGTACCTGTTCTATGTTTATCCTTTTAAGAATGATGCTTTAAAAAAAAAAAAACTTCACAAGTATTTACTAAGAGTCATGTCAAGTGCATGGCATACAAAAAACTTCAAGTTCCTGAACTGCAAATTAACTAGAAAGTGAACAATAAAATCCCAAAAGATATAATTATGCAAGTTGTTGAATGATGTTCAAATTTACTCAGCAGTTACCACTCCAAAGCACATGACGTGTAGGAAGTTCAGTATTGCCATACATTGCTCCAAAAGTTCAATTATTTTATCTCCATAGTAAAACAAGAAGAAAAAAAAAAAAAAAGACAATTGTCTTTTGAAGAGAAAGAACTGAGTCTAGACACAATGTGCTTAATTGCAAATAAACACGAATCTCAGCTTTTAAAAATTAGATCGTCACTAATAGCTACACTCTTCAGTGCAGTAACATCACCTCGGTAATGCTTTATTTGCTTTAAGCAGAACACAACAATGCCTTTGTCTATGAGCTCTGATGCAGATACTACATTTTCGGGCGGTGGGACTCAGCTGGCACAGGGGCTGTACTAAGTGCTTCTGTACCATCAATGATTATGCAGGAACCATCTTGTAATTAGCGTCTTCACAAGCAAACAGTGGAAGAAAGGCAGCAAACTTTTGATGTATGCACACAAAAAACGCAAAGGGCTTTAAACAGTGCAGTTAATTCTTATTACACCTAACACAGGTGACAAGCATAGAGGAGAAATATAGTGTAAAATTAGTTATTTTTGATGGGCTAGCAAAGTATGGAAAAGACAAAATATACAATGGTTCAGTAATTTCACATACTTGAAAAGGAGTTATGGAGTTATATTCTCCTCTCCATTTGTATAGGGGGAGGAAACAGACCGCAAATTAAAGGCTAAAAATTACATTGGTTTGTATGGTTAACCTGCTTTTTTAAAGCAACACTGCAAACACTAGCAGAAATCAGGATAACATGCTAATTTTTAAGAGAGGGATGAAAGTAAGATTGCTATATGCACACAAATGACTGAAATAGCAAGTTTGTACTAGGAAAAATGTCTGAAATTTAAGACGGAACAAAGTTTCTTGATGTTAAATAGAGCAACTGTGCCCATTTAAGGCTTTTCATCAACAAAAAGAAAACAAAGACCATAAAAACAGAAATTCTCAACCACTTGTGCACTGAGTTCGTTAGTCAAAGCACCATTTATCCGTAGCTCTTACTGGGCACTCTGATTTATTCTTTATTTCATTCTGCACTTGCTGTGCCCCCTACCAACACTTGCTTTTATCTATTTCATCAGCAACTGTATGACGACTGCAACTGAAAGCTACATTAAACCTGCTGATGTTAAAACAGCCATTAGCACTGCAGGAACTGAGGCAGGCAGTGGCCTACGCTCCTAGAGGGATACTGCAGTGCAGCAAAGCCAAACAGCTATGTAAAAAATTTAGAGCATAAAATAAGCGCTATCCAGAGCACGTTAACTCAGGCTGATTAAGAACACAAAACTCACCCTTTTTTAATGGAGTCCAAGAACTGCTGGTTTGCAACATCAGTGTAGCTCCTAAGCTCACCGTCATTTACTGTAAACCCATTTTTCCAAAGTTTAATGATTACATCAACCTATAAAGTAAGAACAATTCTCATAATAACACTGACATAAAACCAGCTTGGTATACCCGCAGTACCCCATGATTATAAATCATCCACTGGATGAACTAAAAATACTGGCTCACTATAATCTGTTTCGGCCCTGTGCCAACAGGCAGAGCAACTGGAAGGGGTAAGTGACATTTTTAAGTATCTTGTGTCAATCAGGGCTAGAAATAAACCTTCGCCCAATCATTTTGTTTTCCTAGATCAAGAACACTCCTTCATTTCAGCAGGAGGAAAAACAACAACCAGAAGAGCTGGAAGATCCCAGCCAGCTGCAACTCTTCAAGAGCTAATTTGAGAGCCCACATGCCTGGTGTTGGAACACCAGCTACCAGAATAGTCCAGCTGGGAATTTATTAGGGTAAACCCTTGTTCTGATCATTCTGGAGGATTTCCTGAAAGTGAGGCATTGAGACAATGCATACAGAAGCCTTTCACTCAGGAAATGCAGCAAGTATCAGAAAATTTACTTTCAGATAGTCATACATTTACGTTACCCTGGAATTCCTGGGTATATTCAAAAGTTTGGCCTTACGGGAGTGAAAAAATAAATTCTCAGTAATTCATGAACTTTGCCAGAAAACATCTAATACTTCAACTTGTAGCCTTCACATTGCTCACTGAATCTCTTCAACATGGGTACGTTTGGGACTGCACTTTCATATTTATGCCATTCATATGCATCATGCCATTTAAGCAAGCATTTGACAATAATGTTGTCTTGAGAGATACTTGACCACGTGTGAGGTTTATGAAGCACAGAAAAATGCAGAATTCATCTCAGCTGGATATTAGTTTGAACTATGCTTGGTAGCAGTTGACAATTTTCTCTTTTTTTTTTCTTTTTTTTTTTTGCACAGTTCAACTTGTTAGATGATGATGATTGCTACATAAACACAAAGCACACACAAACTGCTGAAAAACATTCCTTCTCTTCTGGTTAGGTAATCAGTCAAAAAGGTACATAGCACTCAAAGATTAGATTCCTTTAAAAAAAGTCCTGTGTCTCATGGCACCAATGCATATGGAAGGAGTTCTCAGCATGGGAAGGTGGCTCTACAGTGAACTGGTATGCAAGTTTAACATGGAGTAATTATTCCACACCAACGTCCCATTTCGACATTGACACACGTACTGCCATGGAACATTATTTCAGAACTGCAATTTAAGGTATTGCTCCTGACACCCTGTTTCGCCCAGGCTCAGTCAGGAATCCATTAAAGTAATTTCCAGCAATGCCCACTCCAAATTTCTCCTTGACATCTTTGTTCTACATGGCCTTTCCTTCAGCCCCTTACCAGTCTTTGGGGAGTAACAGAAAAATACAAAAAGGACAGAATCACTGAGGTACAAACCCATACTAAACATCCCACAGCTATACAAATGAGAGCAAATGAAAAAGTTTTGGGCTGTGCCTCTGCGTAAAAAGGCTGCAACTCTTTTAAACAACTTCTTATGCAATAGTAGTCATCATTCCCTGCACCTCACGACCAGCTCACTCTCCTTGCTCATAAAGCAGAAGTGCATTAGCCAATGCCAGCGTAAGTCCTAGAACAACATTAAACCCACTATAAAATAGAAAGAGACAGAAGCATAGGCCTGGTTGACTAAGAGATGGGAGACGTTCCTACTGTTGTCCGAATTCTGTGTGCATTTATTTACAGAGGTACTGGATAAAACTGCTGGACTTCTTACATTTGTTTTCCAGAGTAGTCCTGGAGTGACATTATGTTAAACATGAGTATTTTTTCTTCACTGCCTACCTGATTCTTGACCGTAGTTGGGGGCATACATATAGCACCAACCTTCTGTGCTTCTTCAAAAAGGTTATCTACCAAGTAGTCACAGTTTTGTTCCGTACCATTCAAAATGCGATCGTTGGTTCCCGATCTACACATCCTGCAGAACAAAGACATAAGTAAAAATGATGCCTCAGAGAACACATTAGAAGGCAAGCACTTACCCTAGAAGTTCAGTACCAAGAGGCATAAAAGACATGCTTCCCTACTCCCAGCTTACTTGGGTGTTACAAAACATCAGGTCAACTTTGCGTTGTGCCTTTTCTAGAAACTTCTTACGAATCTCTAACTGCTCCTATTCAGAAGCACAAGTTAAAGAATGACAATAGAAAAGGTGAATTAATCTATATAGAAGCTTCTAAACTTGGTATCAGAGCAAGGAATGCAAGTTAGATGATTCACGCTTCTAATTCAGACCATCAAAAGTTTAACTGCATACCAATGAAAGGCCTTCCTTAAAGCATTTCCATGATGCAGGCTTGGGTGACTTCCTTTGCCATAAGTTTTAAAAAACACATACAAGAAAATTGCCCTAGGAATTATTCCCACACCCACACTTGAACCTCCCCATTCCCACCACCATCACCGAACCACCATTACTGTCTTTGAAAGTTCATTAGAGAAACTCAAGAACAAGTGACTCAACACCACTTGAGCACACTGAAGAAATACAATAGAATACTCCAACGCTGTGGAGACTGCCAGAGCATAAAAAAAGATGCATCAACCACATCTTTTTATAGAACGTTGTATATGTGACAGCTGTTTCTGTTAGATTTTCATCAATCAAAATGCAGAAATATGCAACTTGAATGAATGATTATCTTTCAGTTTAGGTCCTTTGCATAGTAAGAGGATTATGCAGCTTTTGGTAAACACTGCAGGAGTTATTCCTATTGGAGATTCAGAAAAGTCTATTTTAAGCAATTCAGAAAAAAAAAATCCCAGCTCTTGAAAAATATTCAGTTTTACATAAAACTCTGCATTGAATTCAAGAGCGGGAGCGCTTACGTGAATGGTAATTACATACATTTGCATAAAAAAGAATTGTTTGCAGTGCATCTATGCAACACTAAGAGCCCCTACAGATTAACATCTTTAAACAAAAGAAGAACTCAACATTAAAGAAGAAATTTCAAAAGTGTGCTGTTCCCATTTCAGTTTTCTAATGGAACTAAAGAAACTTGAAGTGTTAATTTAGGTATTCACTATGCTTTACCTCGGAAATATAACTGGAAAACCAAACACATCCATATCAAATGTGGAGGTGAACAGTGAGTTAGCAATTTGTAAAGCTGCCTTTCTATTTTAAATAAAAATATTTATGCGGCTTCTTGCACCTAGGAAACATTCCAGGTATGTGAAAAATCTTTTACCAAAACTATACATATATGTTTTTTAAACTTCAGTACATGTGGAACAGCTGGATACTGAAGAAGAGTTTAAAATTTTAAAATTTAACATAAAGTTTGAAAAGTCACGACAAAACACACAAAAAGCAATAGGAAAGGAAGAGGAAAAAGGGGGAGGAGGGAACTGGCACCTACCATTCTTTCTTTACAGTTTTGATATTGTCCATGTCTCTCATTCTGGTGTTTCACCTAATTATGAAAAGAAGATGGTTAAAAAAAAACCCAACACAAAACAAAAAAAAACCCAAAAAACTCCATCAGACAAAACACCCAGCACACTTGCCTCCTTTTGTGTCTGAAACACTCTTTATAGTTTTTTCCTGTGTTGATAGTACATTTAACCAGAAACATCAACCTCCCCCCCACCAAGTCTCCAGATGGTTCTTTGTTTTCCTGCAGTTTCTAATTTAATGACACATGAACCGTGCATCGGTTTCAGACGTTCAAAAGGAAGATCGCTTTTTCATAACTGTACAAAATAAATTCCACAGTAATCATCTGAATTGAAAATACATGTCCATACCTACAGTAAGCAGGGAAAAAATACCACATTCCTTTTCTGAGCAGCATGATTTAAACTCCCCTGATTTTTCACAACACTGAGACAGCTGCAGAAAAACTGCACTGGCACTGCAGGCATTCTAATGACCTTCACCTTAACAGTCTGCATTGCTGGAAGGTGCAAGATGTGCCAGGTTCCCCTTCCTACCATACCACAACATATTGGTGCAGCATCCCAGAAACTGTGAATTTTCATTTCTGGTCTACCCCTTAGCTGGAAAGAAAATCCTGCATTTGCAAGTACTAACATACTACAGGATTAGTCTGCCGAGCCAAGAGAAATGAAGAATGCCATACTGATCTCATTACACTCACTTCTGAGGTCTCTGAAAAAAAGTTACAGAAAGCGAAAAAAAAGCCAGAGACTAACCAAAACACCCTTAAAAAATAATAAAAATCACTCTAAAATTAGACAAGCCCCCTGGAGAACAGAAATTTTAAGTTGCAACTATGTTTAAAGAGTGATTCCTGAAGACTGCTGGGTACAGGTTACACAGATGATGGGAGGTTCGGGACTAAGTCACGATATTGTGCATGGCTTTTAAATAACATCAGTTCAAGCAGTGACAGCCATCATACTTCTAGTAGTATGTAAGTAGCATGCACAGCAAGACTAAAATAAATTTTAAGTGGTTTTGACATCCAGTTTAACAAGATGGAGAGGATAAGGGGAAACAACATTCACTGCAGACTAACAAAAAACCCCTCATTCAGTTATTCAGTACTAATTCATGTTCCTCAGGAGGCTGATACTGGTATTCTTCCATCCTGAAAGTTAAATCCTTGTGAGACACGTCTGTAGAAATGTACATAAGCCTTCAGAAAACAAGTGAAAAGATTCAGTTAATACGTCTGTAACAGGTTTTAAAGTTTAGGCAGCCTTCAGTCTAACCAATGCTGTTATGCATTAGGTCACAACAGTATACTTAGCATACCTTTGACATGTCACATCAGATGCAGTATAGTCTTTTTTTTCCCCACTAATCTTCTGCCAGACCATTACACATATCAGGCAAGCCTGTGCTGGTACAGTATGACCTTATAAGCATATCTGATTGCTGTACTTGGAACTTTGTACCTACACTTGGAAAAAATGAACTTTCAGTATCGACTAAGTATAGTGAAATTAGGAGTGCTTAAAAAATACCAATTTTTCAAACTTTCCCAAATTAAGTTTTAACACACTTCAGTACAAAGTAATTTTTCGTGCTTTGTGTTAATGTGCTTATCTTCTAATCTCTCACTATTCAATAGACTACTCCCAAAGCAACAAAAGCCACCTCCAGCCATCTGCTTTTGTTGATTCTGTGACTTGTCATCAGAGCTGTTAAAAAGAGACAGACACAATGAAGCAGCTCTTCAAATTAATTCTTTTGCTACATTAGGCTGGCCTCAAATGTGCATGAACAGCATTCAAAACTGGTCAGCTGTGAACTTTGCTGTTCCTTTTAAAGAACAACAGCAATTACACTTAGAAGAAATGTTTGTGTTGATGTATCAAGGTAAAGAAATAAGCTTATACAGCATATTGGTGTTTATTTTGACCAAAAAGCCATTAGGAGATAGCAATGAGACTGCACGGCAAGCACTTTAGCTCAGCAAGCCAACCCAACTAGCCCCAACAGCCTCTCCCGCCAACTTCTGACACACATCCCTAGATGTCACTTAAAAACGAGTGTTGGTACCTATTTATTTATTTATTTGTTTTTGCGCCTGTGATAAAAGGTATCACAGAACTGAACTTCCACCTCCGGAAATTAAATGTGAAACACAGGAAGAAGCTGAAGCTGCCAGCAGCCCACCACTACTGCATCTGGTAGCTGTGGCGGGACACCCCTGCTCTTTCCTGGCACGGAGCGGCGTCCGCCGCCTCTCTCCATCCCCGCGACCACGGGGGACCGGCCACTGTCCCAGCCGCGGCCCTTCACCGCCAGGTCTTTGAAACAGGCAGCTTTCACCTACACAGTTACACGCATATTAGTTTCAGCAGATATGTTTGTGCTCAGTATTGTTGAGCCCACGCATCCAGTTATTTTAACGCAAGGAAAACAAAACAGAAAGTACCTTTTGATGCTTTCCCGGCTCTGACAGGCAGAAATACTCGAGCCAGCGCAGGCAGCCCCCTCCCCCGCGAGAGCCCGCCTTGCTAACTTTGGCAGAAAGTAAACTTCTCCAGTTGAAAACGGTTTACAGCAGAGCGCAGACTATCGCTACGCCACACGGAAATTATGACTGAAAACCGAACCGTACCGTCTGACAAAAACACAAGCAGCTCCAGAGAAACGGCGAGCGCGAATTAAAAGCAAGACAAGCACCAGACCTAACGGCCTCAACGCGACCGGTATGCTCAGGGGAAGACCCCAGCACAGGCGTTTCCTCTCCAGCTGCCCAGAAGGGCTGAGCATTTTGGAGAGAACCCCAACCCCCCCTCCTGGGCTGACCGCACCTGGGCCGACCCGCGCTCCCCCACACGGCCTGGGCCCTGCCCGCCCAGCCCCCGCCCTGCGCAGCAGCCCCCGCCAGCCCCCCGCGGCGGCGGTGAGGTATTCTGAAGTGACGATGAGACTACACCACGGTAGCAGCACGGCGGAGTAACGCCTCAGGGCGCCCAAGGAAGGGGCCGGGCCGGGTAACGACCCCCCTGCCCTGAGGGACGCCCAGCTCCAGGCGGGACGGCACCGGGGGCCGCCGGGCGGAGGCAGCGGGGAGGCTCGGCCCACCCTCCCGCCTCAAGACGGCCCCAGCGACGCCAAGTTCAAGTCCGGTCGGTGCTGAGGGAGCGCCGGTTGCGGCGGAACGCGCTGGCCCGGCCCAGCCTCTTCCCACAGGAACTCACTCACCCGCCCAGCGCCGGCCTCCCCGCCGCGCCAACTCCCGGCTGTCCCGCGCCCCACCGCGCAGGCGCGACCGCCAACGGCCGGGGCAGCCACTGCCCCCGCCCGGCCCGGGTGAGGCGGGGCGGGGGCAGAGCTCCGCCCCCGCCCGCCCCAGGGGCGGGGGGGTAGTGCGGGCAGCAGCAGCGCCGCGACGCGAGTGGGGCTCCGTGGGAAGCCGCACTCGGCTCTGTGAGAGGACACGCAGCTTCCCTGGGGGCTGCCCTGCCCTGCCCTGCCGGGGGTGGCAGGGCTCACGGCCCGGTGCTTCCCGTCCGAACGGGCCGGGGCCTCCTCGCAGAACTGCGGCTCCTCCTCTGAGGGTAGGGGGCAAAATGTCCGGGCAGGGGCCTGGCGCAGCACGGCAGCCGCGGGTCGTGTCACCCGCTCAAGGGGCTCGTAAACCTCTGTCTGCTAGGCCAACGCGTTTTACTGCAAAAGCAGATTTCTCCTTCTGACTGAAGAACAAAAGATACGGTTTAAATGTCTGTACACGCACGGGCGAGGGACAAAAAGCGGCATTCAGCTGGCGTCCACAATGGCGGAGAATGGGCCCAGTGTCTTGGCTGTGCCCGCGCCTCCGCTCGGGGAGCACGGGCGCGGAGCTGCCCCCGGCTCTTTGTCTGTCCAGCCCCGCGCAGACGGCAGGAACAGACGCACACTGAACCCTTTGGAGATGAGGAATGCCTCATTATGCGGGGAAGGACTAATTAAGGGCAAGTGTTGATACATGTGAAAAGGAGCTCTGCCGAGGCCTCGCACCGAGGACAAAAGAGCGGCGCGCTGGTTGGAAAGCAGAGCCCCCGAATTCCCGAGGGTACCTTAGGAAGGAGAAAAGGGTATCCTGGAGGAGGCGAGGAATGTTTAGCGGCGTGTCCCAGCCCTGTGCCGAGCGGTGACGGCCCCTGCGCCGGGCCCGTGCGGAAGGGCTGGGCGGCACGGCGCCGCAGGAGCTCTCCAAAGCAAACAGCCGGCCCCTGGGCAGGGGCGACGGCAGTCATTCCCCGAGATTCGCTGCGTGCACCTGCGTGCTTTTTAATAACGGGTGTTTTTTCTTTTCAATCATTAGTGGTGCACTGTAAAACATTTAAAATTAACCTAAACTGAAGCGCCACAGCTAGCTAGTTCACATTAATTAACGGGAAATCCGCTGCAAGTTTACGAGTGCAATCAAAGATCGTTCTAAAAGCAAAGCTAATACTACTTCGAATGTCACCTTCATGTGGGACCTGTTTCTGCAATCCCTTAATTGTAACGATAAAAGTCACATTCTTCAAAAACATTGAAATAAGATGCTTAGTCTCAGAGTTCAGCGAAGGTGAGTAAAAGAAGTAAAATCTGACCCTTGACAGTTATAATTTCTTCGCTTTTGTAATGTACATCACAATGCGCTAAACCTTTTGAAGGCAATTTGGACTAATTGTTAAGTTTTAACTGGATGAGATCTAATTACGGCTCCTGCCTATGAATCTTCAGGGAAGATGGTAAGAAAGTTGCCTTTTGTTTTGGTGTAAAATACATGGAGCCTTATCTTCCAAAATATGGATTTCTGAGATTCTCTTCTCCCTGGTTTTGTTTAATGTTTTAAATTACTTTGAAATTTTTGGATAAAAGGCACTTGTTAAAAGTGTTACTTACTGACTCTATTAAATGAGGTTTTATATATTTACAACTTAAAACAAGAATATACCACTTTTGAAAAGTTCAAGGAATTTACAAAGCTCTAGGTAAAACTTCAGAAGGTTGTTCTGCAGCACTGGACTGTTTTATATTTTCTTTCAATATTTTAAGTACTTTGGCTCCATTTCATTAAACAGAGAAGTTCAGCAATATACTTAACCCTTGCTTGGGGGCCCTTTCTGCAAAAATTTTACAGACCCAAAGGTAAGTGTAGAAGGAGGCAAGATTGGACTTACCTGGTGTAATGATGCAGGCTCCCCAACGGCAATCATGTATTGATTTAGAAGATTAGGTCTATTACTGGAAATCAGAGTACAGCTGGAGACATGCTGACCTACTACAATAGGAGTCGGTGTCTTAGTGAATTTAGTGGTTTCTTAAAAGCTCTTCTAAGTACAGCTGTTCTCCCTCAGGACTGAAACTATTGACAAAGCATAGGAGTAAGAAAAATCTTAAGGAAGATATTACTCTGTCTTCAACTCCAGTGTAGCATAAAAAAATCAGTTTTACTTAAAAGCTGGAAATTTTCAAGTTAGAGTGTTGTTAGAATCGAGACGTCACTAAAATCCTTTTAGACTCTGTGCATTTCATACGGCTTATTCTCTGGCAAGAAATAGTACACGAGATGAAGAGAAGCAAATGGTCCTTTTCTTACTGTGTGGTGAATAGAAGCAAACAGCCCAGACGGAGTTCTCTGAAAAAACTCTAACAGGGTATTCATGAGATGAATACAACCATCTCATGCCCCCTTTGTTGGGAGAGATCAGATGCACTGGTGTGGAAGACAGTAACAACCCCTGAACGTGTTTTATAATGTAGGAGTGGATCTCACTGTTGACAAAGTAAAGCAGTGTTTTAGCTGTCACCACCCATCCTGTGAAGGTCACAGAAGAACCAGTGTACATAATATATCTAAAACCAAGCAGAACATTAATTTTTAAGGGATATTTTAAAACCATGTATTTAACAAGGTTAACCTGTGCCAGAAGAAGCCATCAGCTACCTATAATTAAACATCAGCACATCGGCTATATTGATTGACCTTGACTTGAGATAGCAGTTGTTGCCTGAAGCCTTTTGTAAGTGTATGCATACAGAGCTGGGACAGAATGGGAGGGAAGCGGGACTGTAAAATAAACAGGAGAACAGAATCTGGCTATTCTGTAGTTGGCAATTCCATTGACAAAGACAGCACGTTCCTCTGCACAGTGTCCTTTCCCCACACGCTCCTTGCAGGAATGTTAAACCTTGTAGGCTGCCACACAGGGAGAAATAGCTTAAGGGACCGATGTTTCTGGAAAGTCAGCTGTGCAATGGAAAAGAGAGCCATTGTTTTATGGGAGACATTGGGTGAATCAGCATTCATGAAGAGGGTGTTACCCCCATGCAATGAAAGGAGCGTCTATACATGCTGCTGGACTCTTGGACTGTAAATCCAAAAGAAAAGCGACTATAGCTTCTATTTTAAAAGTAGCGTGGACTGCATGAAAGCATGAAAAATTCAAGACAGCCTGAGCAAGTGTTTGTACCAGATAACACGCATTTGGAAATAACATATAATGTGAATTCTCAAAACAAAGACACTTTTAAGTGAAATTAGAATGATGATACGGTAGTGTAGCTTATGAGAATCGTTCTTGGATGTGTAACAAGAAAACATAATTCTAAAGCTGAGATTGTGTGTGAGGACTAGGGAGATTTATGAGCAAATAATGTTTCTGCTGGACTTCCCATGTGACCTTAGTCAAGCCATTATGCATTCGTATGCTCCTAAAGCTTATCTACAAATGTGTTAATAAATGCCTGTTTTTATTGTAAGTATTTTAGGACAGAGTCTGTTTTTTACTACAAAGCTATACATCACCCAGCATAGTAACAGGCTGGCGGTACTACTTTCATATGATTAATGATCATAAACACCAAAGTGAGATGATTTGCCACTTTTGTCCAAGATGGAAGCAATTTACAGCCTGTATAATAGTGAAAAACAGACCCTGTGGATTCCTGGCTTACAATATCATCAGCCTGTGAGTTTCACACAATTATTAGTATTAGAAAAACTATCTCCTGTAACCTTAGCTCAATGGGAAAAGTGTTATGGAAGCTAATGCCTAGATGTGATGGGAAGATAATTTTGAAGTATTAGGAGGTAAGTCTTACCACTCCCATTTCATGTCATCTAAGAAATCTACTCTCTGATCCTGCCTCAGGTTGCAGTGATGTTATCTAGTGTAGTGTGGAAAACAATCTTCAGATAGCAGTGCTGATAACATGACTGAACATTAACTATTTAATTCTAAAACATTATACATTTTAAAATGATAATGGTAGTCTTCAAGTAACAGTCCATTTTTAATAACACTGCAAAATGCTTGCAGTGTGGAATGACTGTGTCACCTTATGCGTTCAAGTTCAAGGTAGTACCAGTCCTGAGTACTGGACACTGCGTGTTTGATGTTCCCAAACTTGTATACCATGGGCATATCTCTGTAATGGACAATTCTCAAAGGAGAACCCACACAGTCCTAATTTCCTAAGAATCCCTCGGGAAAGGCCTTAGGGCAGGTGCCATAAGCAAGATCTCTTGTGAATCTTTTATATTTCGAGATTCAACTGAAACCAGGAGGAGCTGACAGCATGACTGAGAGGAGCACACAAGAGCTTATAAATAGAGTCCTGAAAAGATGATTTGATTTCCATTCTTTGGACTATTATAGCTATTCAGAGATACTGCAAAGTAATCTCTGGTAAATTGTCCATGATTGAAGCAAATGGTAACTTGCTGAATAGAGCCCCCTGGTCCTTACTAGGCTGAAACTCTCCACAAAAGTTCTGAATAAGGGATGAAGGACTTTTTCTTTTGTTGTAACGCGTTCCTAATTTCCTTGTAAAATAGGGATGGGTAGCAACAAAATCTTCCATCTCCAAATATTTCTTGTGCCATTAAATACTACTCCTGGAACAAACAGGGCTCTCCATCCTTTGGCATTTTTTAATGTCCTTCTATGTTGCTAAGTCACAATAAGAATTTCATTCCCCAAGTCTTGTTTAATGGAAAGGGATTCTTTTGCTCAAGTACTTTTTCATGTTTTTCCAATTTCCCGTTGGTGTACCTGCCACAGCAGATGTTGTGCTGCCTTCTTAATATATGTTTCAGATACCTTCATCTTCTTTTCTGAACTACTGGAGATAAAAAGAGCGTCAAACACTGCTGTAAGCTTTGGCATTCATTATAAATCGGTTCCATTTGAAGCATAGTCCTTCCCAATGGCTTTTATTTTCAGAAGTATTTAGACATCTGTCTGTAAGACCAAACTACAAATCTTGAAATTGAATCTACTGGGAATAAGCTCTACAAATTTTTTACGTAACGCTTAGCAGAGTGTGGCTCCAGTCATTCTCCCCTTCCTTTCTTCATTGTCTTTTGTCCTTTGCTACTCAGAATTGTTATATTTTTCACAAAGCTTTTCCTGTGTGTAGAGTGCTGAAGAGGGTCAAAATAGGTTTCTAATTCTGTTGTGTCTTCATATGACACTTGAAACAAACAACAGATATAAAAAATGGAAAGAAGTAAATTCTTGGATTAGTGAAATTACTCTAAATCCATTTCCACAGTAATTCATCTTTCATTCTTCAACCACATTTCGATTTCTAAGTATGTGTGATATAAAATATTAATCCTATGTTAACATGTTCTTGGTATTACAAGGAAAAATTCCAAACAAAACTAACAAGCAAACCTTGTAATTTTTGATTTATTTATTTATATTGTCAGTACTAAAAATGGCGATGGTGCTCACGTAGAAGCTATAAAACTGTAAGCTGTTTGAGTCAAAATAACTAGCCACACCTTGTAAGAGGAACAAGACAACTAAGAAACCTGAAAATAAAACCATCTGTGAAAAACAATCTAGGGAGTAAACATCCAAAATGAAGCATGTCTTCACATGTTCCCTACTATGCTAACATAATGAGAATACAGCACTAAAAATGTTCAAAGCAGTGAGCAGGGATTTTTAACTACATCAATCCCTCTACAGAGTAGTCCCTCTGGCGTCATAAAGAGTACTCACTGGAGTATGGCTCACAGGAATGAGATCAGAACACTAAAAAAAAAAAAAGTAGAAGAAAAAAGGACACAACTATGGTAAAAATATTTAGCAAATATAAAATAAATAGCTTTTAAGTTGTGGGTTTTCTGTTGCTTCAAGCAGATCTGGATAGGCACCCAGGAAAATCAATTTGCTTGCATAATGACCAAGTTTATTTTACTTTTTAAAAGTCATCAGCGTTCATGAAAGGAGGAGTGCTGGTTTGAATCAGGCATGTTGCAAACAGATGTTATGCAAGCTTCCCCAAACAGCCCTGCCAATGCATTGCAATCCTGAGTTATGACATTCACTGTAACTGCTGCAGTCTGGGCCCTTTTTTGGGCCACAGATCGATCTGTTGGTTTTCCCAAAATGGGGATGATATTTTTGTGATGCATACAAAAACTTGAAGAAGATCAACGTATTATTTTTCATTTCAGACCAACAGAATTTGGACACCATCTCTGAGTTACACGGCCTATCAGCAGTATAGGACAGAAATGGCAAAGTACATTATTTGTACAGTATGTGATTGTGATGCTAACTCTTAGCAAACACATTTCCTGGTTCATTCCCACAACGTAAGGGACAGTCTTTTGCAGTTTCCTTCTATTCCTACTTTTGAAGTATAAAAGGAAGTGATTTCCAAATACCATTTTCAAAAACCATCATAGGTTTTTAATGAAAATACTCCTTTAGCCTACAAGTGTATGAAATAGACACATCCTTTCATAACCATTAAACAAATAAATGAAGAAACAAAGGATGTGAAACATAACAAACCTGATCTCGTGGAGCACAACAACTGTACTTTTGAAGGACCCTGCAGATTCCTGAATAGGAGATGAAGTACTGTTGCTAATGCAGATTAAAAGCTCTAAATACAGAATGTCAGAGAGAAAAAGACCATAGATCCTACTCCAAAACACACTGTATTTTGCAGTATCACATAATTAAAATTTGTCGCTGTTCACAGTAAGAAAAGTTTTGCTTCGAAAACTAAATAGCCTATTTTCTTATTTTATATCCCAATGTCATTGTTGCATTTTTTACATTTTTAAGTACATGCGCTACCATAGTTTTTCAGACTTTAGTGTTAAAAAGAAAGATGTGGGAGTACGCAGGTAAAGCAGAATAATAGTTTTTACATTTATTATTCTTTATTAAAACGTTATTGCACTTTCCATCTTTAAACAATAAAAATACTTTGATAAAGCTTGCTTGAGCCTAACAGCCTAAGCCATGTGATCAGTACTTTTATTATACAATTTTTTTTTTGTTAAAGAAGCAGAATGCACTGAAATAACTTGCCCAGCAGTGCCAAACAAATCAGTGTGAAAATTAAAAGGTTGAGACTTTGTCACCTACAGCTCTATGCTTGTATTACTCAGCTACATTTCTTTTACAAAGCTTTAGTTTTTGGGGCTTACGTGCAGGCACTGTGGTAGATTCAATAAAAGGCAAGAAGTTGTGGTGAGAGAGGAGCGATTCTTACAGCACATCAGCAAGAAGGGACTGTATTATATATAGTTCGTGAATAGCCTAAAGAGCATTTAGGTATACAATGTACTGTAATACATACTATTTTTCTTCCCTCTAAAATGTGGTTATCGGATCTGTCGGAGAAAAAAAAGCTTTCCAATGACTGAGCAATGAACATCAAAGTCAAATTGAGGCTACTGGGCAAAATACAGAAGATGCTATGGGTGACCTGTACAGCAGGCGAAGCAGGGGCACATCCCTGATAGCCTGGCTATCAAGAGGATTCCTTGACAGTGCGACTCACCGGGCTGTGAAACAGTTTTCCACGGAAAATGGTGGGGATCCTATCCTCGGAGGCTCTGTTCGCCTAGGCTGTCATGTCAGTGCCTGGAAAGAGCATAGCCGGGGTAGCAGAGCCGGGGGGCTCTGGTCCCCCGGGTCCCGGGGCAGAGCACCTTTCTGAGCTGTGAACGGTGCGACCCTTCGCCCCGCGGGGCACCGGCTTCTTCCCTTCCCTGGCCCTCCTCACCGACGCGCACCCTCGTCCCTCCTCGCCTTCAGGAGGCGGCGGCGGCGGCGGCTCCACCGCCGGGCTGGGTCTGTCCGGCGGCTCGACACCTCCTGACAGGCGTCGGACCGGTGACGGCCCCGGCCCTGGGCCTCGGTGGTCCCTCGGGCCCCGCCGCGGTGCCGGTGGCTCCACCGGTCCCCTCAGCCTGACAGGACAGCGCACACCCCGCCCCGGCTCCCCTAGAGACCGCCCCGCCTGCTGCGAAGCGCCGGCAGTCCCCGTCCCTCCGGTTGCGCGGGCCGTGCCGTCCCCTCCCCGGGCGTCCCCCGCCACCGCCGCCCAGCTCCCGGGGGACGCCGCCGGCCGTCGCCTCCCCCGCGGCCGCCAGCGCCAGGCCCACCGAGCGCGCCGGCGCCGGGCTAGAACGTACGCAGCGGGGGCCCGCCTCGGCCTGCGCGCGGCGGCGGCGGCGGCGCAGCGCCCCCTGGCGGCAACCGACGGCCTCGGCGCGGACCGAGGAGAGAAAGGGAGAAGGGACAGTAATGGCGGCCAGTTAGTGCCAGACTGAGCCGAGGAGGCGGCGGCAGCGACGGGAGGAGCCGGCGCGGCTCCGTCTGTGGCTCTGCCCCGGCGGACCGGCTTCCCCAGAGGACTTTTTTGCCTTCCTCCCCCTCCCCCCTTCCCCCTCTCCCTCCCCTTCCCCTCCCTACCCGAGCCCCCGCCTGTCCGCCCTCCCTCCTCCCTCCGCGCCGGCGGCGGCAGCGGCGGCGGCAGCAGCGGCGGCGGCGGCGGCAGCCCCCCGTGTCCCCCCTCCCTGGGGCCATGGTGAACACCAGGAAGAGCTCCTTGCGCCCCCTGGGCAAAGCGTCGGCCGCTGCGGCCGGAGCCGGCAGCCATTTCATCTCGTCCCGGACCCGCTCTTCCAAAAGGGGCACCAAGGCAGATGCGGCCGGGCTGGAAGAGACGGCGGCAGCGCGGGTAAGGACCGGGGTGGGGGGGGGTTGACGGTGGACGGGGAGGGAGGGACACAGGCGGGGGGGCCAGCGGCGGCGAGGGCCTCGGCCGGGGAGTCGCTGGGGACAGCGCCGCTGCTGCCGGGGGGGCCGCGGGTACGGGAGCGAGGGGGGGGACGGACATTGCCGAGACGGCTGTCGGCCTGAGGGAGGGAGGAGGGACGGCGGAGCCGGCGGGGAGCCGGGGGTGAGGGGAGACCGCGGAGCCGGCGGGGAGCCGGGGGACGCGGGGGGTTTGTTTGGGGAGAGCCGCCCGCCGCGTCCCAACCGGCTTCCCCCAGCGCGGCGCGGAGAGGGCCGGGCTCTGCCGGGGCGGCCAGAGGCTCAGGCCGCTGACCGGGGGCGGCGGGGCTGGGGGTGGCGGGGGGGAGGCGGGGGGAGACGGGAGGCGAAGTTGGTGCCCCGCTGCCGCCGGTGCCGGCGGCGGGCCGGGGCGGGCAGGGCCGGCGCGGCGGGGTCCGGCGGCGGCCCGGGGCTCCCCCGGCGGCCGCGCCCGGCACTGCGCCGGCTGCCAGACAAAAGTTGGGAGCTGCGCCTGCAGCAACTTCCAGTCCTCCCTCCCTCCTTTTCTTTTTTTTTTTTTCCCCCCCCTTTTCCCTAAATGACCTCAATTCTGCTCAAGCCGGGCCTTCGCGGCAGCTCCGACGGCAGAAAGCTGGTGTTTGGGGAAGGTCTCCCGTTTTTCTGACACCTTCCCCGTCCCCAAGCGGGGAAGGATGTAATTTGGCCGTCAGGTTTTAGCTGAATGTTTTCCCACTGTAACTTATTATAATGGTAGTACAGTCTCACGGCAAGTGAATTCTACAGCCCCATCTGGAAAACTAACGTTTGGTAAATTCTAATCGGAAGGAAGAATTCAGGAGCCTCTTTTTTCCCTTGTTGCCTCTAAATAGATTTGTTGTCAACAACTACATTTTATTTTTTTTTTAGTTGTAGGCAGGGCTTTTTTTTCTTGATAAAACTTCACGTCTTGCTTTGAGGATTTAAACTAGTGGTTACAGTTGCCTGATCTGCATACATATTTTAAAAGCACGTAAATATGGAAGTGAAAATTGAGGGTCAGAGCATTTGACAGTCACGCACCGACCATGTCCCAGCCTCTGCTAAGGAGAAAGTTCATCAGACAAGTACAAAACCAGCGATAGGAACCAGAGGCAGGTCAGAAGGATGACACCTGGAATTGTCATAAAACCTTTTGCCCCATCCTTTTAATTTTAAAATACTAAAAAAAAATAATATAAAATCACTGACAAAATATTCTGTATCTTCCGTGCTTCTCTTTCAGTTCTTTCATGCTTCACTGTTCTTCCCTTCCCCCCATCTTACTTTTCTTCCTAGTCCCCTGTTTCTTCCTTGTTTAATTTCATTAGACTCATGGGAACACAGCACCATAGCTGTAAAAAGCCGTTCTGCTTGTTTTCGTATGCAGTTTCTATTTATTCATATCGTGGGTCTTGTGGTTTGTGAAGCGAAGTTTGGTGTAACCCTTACTGGCTTACTTTGCAGGGAGTGTACTGCTGCTAAAAAAATATATTTCCAAATGGTTTTCGTCTATGAATAGTATTTTTATATTACAAATTATTAAAATGCTTAAATTTTGTTATTGTCATGGTGTAAGGAAAGGAGATTATGCAAAATATTGTCATAAAAATCTGTAGATACATCCCAGGATATTGCCCACACTTCTAAAAAAGCATTTCTTCTGAAGTTAAGTGTCTGTTTTGGTGTGTGGGAATAGACTTGTTTCACTTCAGAACAAATCTCATGCGTTAAAGGTAGGGTGTTGGTTTTGTTTTGGTTTTTTTTTTTTTTTTTGTTTTTTAAAGATGTGATTGCCAAAGATGAGCAGAAGTTATCCAGGAAGGTTGCTTTGGATTTTTCCTTCGTCAGTGAATATTGTAATATATAGCTATCCTACCATGTTTTAAAGTTGTCTTTGTACAACTGTTGTTATTCTTCAGATGTAAGTATTTGTCAGTGATACAGCGTCTTTCTGAGCTCCTGAGTCGTCTTGAAGTAGTGCCAGAGACGGATTTCGGTGATTAGAACATGAATAAGTATTAACAATCGGAAGACAAAGCCTTTGCTTTTGGAAGTGGTTGTCGGCAGACAGATAGCGAGGCTGTGTTTTGTGCAGAAAGCATACCGGGATCATTTTTGTGCAGTTGTACGTATTTTTTTCAAAGTTGACTGGAACAGTGTGTCCTTTTGAAATCTTCTGTGTGTCACGTCAGGAAACTGGCCTTACTACCAGCAGTTAATCGGGTTAATGGGCAGCTAGAGTTTGGAGCTCTGGCAGAGATGGTACGCTTCTTATTTGCACTGTGTGACTTAGTTTTCTTCTGTGGAGGTTCTGACTTGGACTCCCAGAGAAATGCTCTTCAGTGGCAAGGCTTGTAATTACCTTTCAGAATGTATTTTAAAAGATCATCTATTTGTTCCTTATTAGCAACAAAAACTGAGTTAGCAATCTAATGGCATCCTGCAAGATGCTGATTAGACTAGATAAGGGGTTAGGAGTTGCCTTCCAGCTCTTTTATATCTATTTCCTTTTTCCTTCTCCTTTTTTTCCCCTTGTCTTTTTCTGGTAAACATAGGTTGGGTTTTGGTTTTTTTTTGTGTTTTTTTTTTTTTTTTTTTTTTTCCCCCATACGTTACATGGGTAGGTTTGACTCCCTCCTCTCCCAAGAGCTTGGGTTAAGTTTCCGGACTTCCAGTTCAATATTATGTTGAGTTACATATTAATAGTGTCCACTTCTGTTTGATCTGAATCTGGAAGCAACACACATTCTGTGGAAATGGGCCATAATAGTCTAAATGCCTTTATCCTATTTTCTGTATTCCCTCTGTAGCACTTGCTCATCTTAGAGAAAGCAGTGACCTCAGTCTTTGAAAAGTGAACTGTTTTGAATTATTGACTGGCGACCACGCATTCAGCAATTGAGGTGAATACATGTGTGTCCACTCACCAGAAGCCAGATTAAAATGAACAAAATCCCTCACTAAATGGATCAAGGAGCCAAGAAGTTTATTCTCTGAAATGATGTCATAGCAGAGTGCATAGAGAGGGTACGGAGAGGAAGACTGGGCGATGTGATAGATTTACACACTATTTAATAGAAATTGAAGCTATCCTTACATAAACTTATATTCTATCTTTATATAAACTATATACATTTTTTCTTTCTTAAAACTTGGGAAGTGTTAATGTTTATATTAAAGCATTCTGACAAGAAAAGTAAAAATTTTCCAAAGTTTTCAGAAACATAGAATTGTAACACAAGGCTCATAAATCCAGTGGACTTCATCCACACTGTGAAAGAATTGAGAATACTGTGACCGTAACTGGTTAAATCTGTGTTCTAGATTTACTAATGTCTGACGTTTTCAGATACTGAGTTGGGATTGTTGGTAACACTTATTTGGCAATTGAAATGATTTTTCTCACTCAAAGCACAAATCAAAAATGTTGATCCAGGAAAGCGATGAATTTATTGTGAAATAAACACTCTTGAATCATGTCAGCGTATTCGTTCGACATTTTAGAAATGTATACAAGATTAGCTTAATTTAATTAGCCCGGAAAGCATTAGCAGTGCCTTAAGAGCTACTTGAGAGCACTGCGATAATTGTAACGCGCGATCCCAGCTAAAAGTAGTGCTGCCAACGTCGTTCGGCTGCCTCGGTGGCAACCTAGAGCTCTCCATTGTGCTTAATTGCTAATGGGAGCGGACGCGGACTGGAGGGTTGACGAGAATTGCTGTAGCGTGGGGAAGGTTTAAAGCTGAGCAGCGTTTTTGTGCTCTGTAACACCAATATATTTCAGCGTCTCTTGCTGTAATTTCTCAGTCTGGAACAATAAATATTTTTGTTTCTGGGTGATAATGCGGCTTTTGTAGCGTAAGCTCGTTGCTGCGGCGTACTCCTTAACAACTCTTTAACGGTCAGCTATTGAAAACACAGAAAACGAACTTTAAAAAAAATTATTATTATTTCTCTTATAATACTAGCTTTAACCATACCCCTTAGAGCTTTCTAAAAATTAAATTTTCCTTTACGAAAGAGCCTGATTCAGGTTAGCATATTTTCTTTGTCTTCTTTGCAAAGTGTCTTAACAGTGTTCTGGATGTTCTGCGGTTTGGAATAAAACTATAGAAAAAAGTTAGAATTTCCTCCTTATGCTGGAAAAATTACACTTACTGGCCACCCGCATGTAAAGCTCTTCAGGGGAAAAAAAGCTCCTGTCAAATATCTGTGTTTTTACAGAACTGCATTGTCTTACTGTGTGAGTTTACAGTAACATCAATAGAGGTGCTGAGGCTAACGCTTTTTACAGTTCTTTGAAATACATCCTGAAATACAGAACCATGTGAAGTTATTCCAAACAATTTCATTTAAAGGAAGATTCCCAAGATAGCTCATCTTTTCAGTGCGTAATAAAATGTCGCGTTCTTTCTGGTTTAGTGGTCTGCTCCTCTTTTGGGACTTAGCAGGAGAAAATCGGTGATCTAAAACGAATCGAGCAGTCTGTTCCTTGGTAGCATGGTATTAATACATCTGTGAACAGTGGGAAATTGAGCAATTGTTGGACGCAATCTAAGTCCAAGTTTGTGTCAAAATACCATACAGTCAGCATTTGTAATCCTTCCATGTTTCCAAGGGGTGTCCAGAGTTTGAGTTCTGTGTATCTGCCCAAATCACTCTGGGCCACTCTCAGAAGTCAGGACACCCCCAAAGCGTACGTGGTGTTTTTTGGGAGGCAGTCGTGTTGGCAGCTGTCTGTGCTGTCACACTGTCACAGGGCCTTGAAAGGAAGCAATTTAAGGACTGATCCAGTGAGTGAATAAGACCTCCAAAGAATACTCAGGAAATGGTGTTGATGGTTGGTGTGCTGCATTGCTTCCTCTGAATGTTGGGCTTGTCCCAAAGTAATATTACTAAAAGCTGCTTCTCCAACTACTGTCTCCCAGTTAAAACTTTAAGCAGGAGGCTTAACCCATTGCCGTGAGAGATCCCATGACAATTTTGCAAGAGTGGCATACAGCTTGGGGTTATGCAAGATAATTAGTGCAGGTAATTACATTCTGATCACCTCCATCCCCCTGCAGTTGCAATTGGATGTGGTGTAGTTTTGCTCATCCTGCCCTAAATTGTCGAGTATTTGCTGTACTGTGGAAAAGTTTTCATTCCAATCTAACGATGCTTTAAGCGATTTCTATGCACAACTTTATAAAACCCTTCTCAAACCAAAGCATCCAGCAAGTAGGCATCAGTGAGCTGAAGCTTTCAGTGCTATTATTTTGTAGCCGTGGCCATTTTAAAGGATGTTGGTCGTTTATTAGATGTTCTGGCTCTAATGTCTTTGTGTGTGGGTAATATCACTCATGAACTCACTTATTCCAAAGGGAGCTGACAATATTTTTTCAGCCTTTTTCATCCTATCATTTTCTTTTTTTTTTTTGGTACTCTTAATGCTTTGCTGCTTTTTCTAAACAGGTTTTCCGTCTCTGAGTTTACTCTTGAAATATTGTCTTTATTACCTTTGATGGTATTTCCATGATTTATTTTAACCATTAATTTTGCTTTAAATGGTTCAAATGTTGTTTTGCATTTATACCTGCTTGGACTCTTTTCCTGAATAAATTTAATTTCTTCTTGCTTGGGTAGTATTAAAATGGGCCACTTTTCAACCAGTTGTAAGATTAATATCTTACCTTCTGTAAGCTTTTTCATTTTGCACTGCTGAGTATATGTTTGCTATAATAGCTTCAACTCCAGTTGAACTAGGTATAAAGGAGGTAACTTTAGTACTCCTACCAGAAATACAGAATTTATGAGCTTGTCCAGGTTTCGCAGTTTTTGTAGCCTGTTCTGAATTTTGTGATTTTATCTTTATGCTTCTAGTAGTGCATGTTAATGATCTAACTAATGTAAAGCTTTGGTGGAAAGCTTGTGTCCAGTTGCACTAGGGGCAGATGCTTCCATTTGGGCGTTTTGGGAAATGGGCTTTTTGCTTTTCCTCCAGTCAGATGCTTCATTTTTTAATGGATAAGTAGTTGAGCCGAGTTATTTAAATACCCCGAAATGAAGAAGCTGTTCTTTCTGTACACGTGGAAGAGATTACTTGCATTGAAATTTGTTGCCATGCTTCAGCAATCCCTCATTCCAAATACTTAATAACGACCTTCTATTATTTCTCTGATTTATCTTTCAGACCTTGAATGTTGTTTTTATTATGATTTAAATTTCAATACATTAATCTTAAGATTTCATATTACAACTTTATACAGTTTTTATTTGTTTTTTTCTTTTTGAAATACTGTCTTCAAGTGCATTGTAGCTAGAGATACAGAAGAGTTTTTAATCCCAGGGTTTTTTTCCACACAGAAGGCCACCTGCCTGTAGCTTCGCTTGCTACGGACACTTTCTCGCTTAGTTTACTCAGTCAAGTATCTGGTCGTGTCTAAATCTTGGGGAACCCTCTGATCCAAGGGTCTCTCTGTTCTCCTACTTTTCGTCCTCATTCAGATCATTCTGCTTCTTTATTTAGATTTATAGTAGTATTACAAGGAGGCTGTGGCCTCCAGGCTTTCTTTGGGATGGGGTTGTTCAGCAGAAACAAGATGGATTTTTGAGGACTAAGGGTAGGAAAAAAGGTTGTTGTTTGAATGTTTTAATTTTTTCCACTTCTGAATTGTAATAATTCTCAAATGTTTACAGAAATATAGTTTTTGCTTCAAAAATCTTCGTTAATAGAATATAGAAACTCATGGAAATGGTTAATGCGGTTCTGACTAAACATGTCTTGCTTTTAGTATTCCTTCAGTGTTAAATTAGGAAGATCAGTGGTTTTAAAAACCTCCGATATGTGGATCTTTTAGAAAAACTTCTGAGTGAGGTGTGGACCCCCATACAGCAGATAGAGACCTCTTCTCAGTAGACTCGCTCTTCTGAAGGTGTGTGATTTCACACGTGCTGCAAGGTGTTTACTGTTGTGAAAATGAATAGACTTGCCAATATTCATGCTTGCCGGGCCATTTGATCAGCTGGATCAGGATCAGGTTACTGGTCCAGCTGAAACTAACCCTCTTCCGCACACCCTCCTGCTTCCCCTTGCTTTCCCTTCATCCCTCTGATTTGATTATCGGCTGAACATTCACAGTGTCACCCTAATTTTAGTGAAGGCACAAAGGAGGGGAGAGGAACCCTGATGGTGGAAATGCTTGGAGTGGGGCAGTGATGATGGGTGGAGGACAGACCTCAGGTCGCTGTTTCTGGGCGCTCTCATGGTTTGGCAGAGGCTGCTGTGTAGCTCGCTCGCCCTTTCTTCCATGAACCTACAAGAAGCCCGTAGATTGGAAGAGTTGTTTTGGACGTCAGATCAACAGCCGTTGGAAGGCACTCAACCTGGATACGAACAGGTGTTTTTTTTACAGACAGGGGGAACGGTTACAAGTGTGAAAATACACCATAAACAGTGTTGTAGTAAGCGGTTTCTATTTTTAACTTGTAAACTTTTTACTTTTCTGAAAAGTTTCAGAGTTATTTCACAAATATTTTTGTGAATAAATTTCACACAGAGAAATTTCACAAAAATTTCACAGTTATTAAATAACCTGAATTCTAGGATTGAAGAGTTCC
The DNA here is from genome assembly GCF_963924245.1 of Chroicocephalus ridibundus. Taxonomy (NCBI): domain Eukaryota; kingdom Metazoa; phylum Chordata; class Aves; order Charadriiformes; family Laridae; genus Chroicocephalus; species Chroicocephalus ridibundus. The sequence continues at coordinate 121,054,135 of NC_086286.1, read as the reverse complement.
GGGAAATGAAATGGAAATCTATTGAAAAAATGAAGCAGATCTTCTCATGCAAAAAATATGTTTTTTAACATGAATGAGTTGGGAATAATTTGTTCTCTGAAAAAGTCTAGATGATGGTATTCTTTGTATTCTTAATGGCTATTATTGATGTAAGTATTGTTTACTGAAAACAAAAATACAGAAGCTGAATGTTAAAAGAATTTAAATCATCCTGCAGTTGAGGCATTCTTTACTATCATTATCACCAATAAAGTATGGCATTAATAGTTGTTTATTCCAAGATCATCAAGCACTTAAGCATGAATCTTGTTGTTTTTCCTTAACACCCATGGAGAGCCAATGTCTGATAAATGACTATGTGCAAACAAGTGGAAATTAGAGAACTGCGACCAGAAGCTGGGCTCTTTTAAGCCAACTTTGTCTCTTTTCAAGGTATCAGTAAGGTTGACACATGAGGTCCTTTACAAAACTTGAAGTTCTTAGTTAAGATAGTTAATGTGCTTTAATCCAAATACATTTTTTTCCCATCTTTTTGTCATTTGAAGGCACAGGCAGTATACTTACCCTGGATTTTTAGGACACAAAAGTAGACGTTTAGCATACAGCAGTATGTGGTGTACCAACATGAATAGAGTCTGCTGTGACCTGGAGTTGAGTCATGTTGCCTTCTTCCTTCAGACGAGTGTATCAGGTCTTACCTCTTCCCACCAAGCAGGTAGTCAGCCCTCCCATAGAAGAGGGGCTTAAGGGCATTTGCCAGGAAAATGTGGGTTGGGGAGGGGAGAGGAGCTTGTGAGGATGTGGTGGTGTGGGAGAGAGTGGGGTATTGCAATGTGTCACCCTGAAATTAAGACATAGCGCAGATGCATAAGGTGTGGTCCCTACTTTGAGCACACTGATGAGAGTGTTGCAGCTACTGAAAATTTGTACTGAGCATAGGGACAGCTGTAGTCCTTTTTTTTCTTTCTTTTTTTTTTTTTTGGTGAAGATGCTATAAAGCAAAGTGGTGAACTGAAAAAAAAATTGAAATAGGATTTGAAGGGATTTACTAGATTCTGGTCAGATGACATTATCGCAGTCGTGGTAGAAAATTTGTTTGATCTAGTTACTAGGACTTGGAACCAAATAGGAGCAAAGCTAAAAATATCTCAAAGAGGTTGTGAAGCCTTTTGATTTTTTTTTAATTGCTTAGTATGCCTAGCTCAAAAATGCATTAGGAAGGATACGTAGCTCTTGCCTAACTTTCATCAATAGATCTTAAAATGGATCTTTAATGCGATAAATGTGTAGAAGTTAATGTTTTAATCTGTATTTTTTACTTTTGCAGAAACTGATACACAGGGGAGCAAGTGGCTTATCCAGAATCACTGAACAGACAGATAGTGGTTTTGGTGTAATTTATTGGTATGTTTGAAATGACGTTATAGTTTAAATGCAGAAAAAGCAAGTTATTTATTAATTGAATCTGAGGGCAAAAAAGAGTGATCAGCTTGAGTAATTGGTACACTGGGGACACAATCACATTTTTTTCATGGATACAAGTTTTATTTTGGAAAGACAGCTTTTATCTTTGTATACCATTGGGATAAAAATGTTTATTAAGTGCATTAAATATCTCCAAGTATGTATTTTATTTCTTTTAATGGACAGCCCATTTCCACAAGAACTTTTCATGAACTGGTAGAGGAAGAGGTAGATCAGATTTTTTTCATACCTACTTTAAAAATATTAATCCAGATTATTAATATTCTGGGACATCTGAGAAGATGTGTTTTTACACAACAAGATACATTTTAAATTATGTTAGAAATAACTGGAGGACCCGGATCCAGTTTCTCCAAAGATGGTAAAAATAAGAGAGATGTCTGAAGTCATTGTTGTCTTTTCAGAGTCAAATGGAGAGAAAAAGTTATTTTTAAATATCAGAAGCTAAGAATTAGCTGAAGTAAGAAGTAGGGGTTTTTGAAAACCTGTAGCTGAAACAGACTTCTCGAAAATGTTTATTTTATCATTAAGACAAAAGTAAATTCCAGTGTGTTTCATGCTTGTTTAGTGGGGCAAAAAAACCCCAAATTAAAATAGTTTGTACCTTTAACAAAATGCGGAGGAATAAGATTGAGCAGTTGAAGATTGAACGTTGTTGTGTCTTAGTCATGGGAGGAGGTCATAGGAAAGAGAAAAACATAGATGCTGAGGGGCTGAAAACACTAGGTTGAAAAGTCTCACGTCTGACTTGAGGAGTTGTATGAGCAATGCTGACTTTCTGGGTGGGGCAGAGGGTTAGTCAGAAGAAGGGTGTGACCCACAAGATGTATGGCAAGGAGAGCAAGTTTGACCACGGTGGAAAACTCCGATGTTCACGTCTGCATACCTGTGCTTTAATACAGCTGAACCTGTGGCAAACCAGACGGAGTCTTTTTCAGAAAATTGCAAGGTGTGGTTGTGTGTGGTTTGGATGTTATTGCATCCCGTACTCAAAAACTCAATGAACTTGCGTTCACATACTTGGAGATGACAGTGATAGACATGGTTTGTACTCGTCCTGCATTACCAAGGCAGTTCATTATCTTGGGCTGTTCAGACCAGCAGTGTAGTGAGGAGTTCTCTGGGTATTTTCTTGGCCAGGAGATTCAACTTACTTAAGAAAACAGAAAAAACAACCCCCTACCTCTCCACTTCAATATGCTAGAAGTAGTCTTCGTATTTCAACTTGAAAATGAACCAGCTATCATGCTTTAGCTAGCTGGTCGCTGTGATATACATGAAGGCAAGCCCTTGTTGGTGAGGTCTCCCTTGGTACGCGTGTCCTTCGGTCATGCTGAAAGACTGTATTGGTGTAGTCACTTTTTTTTCGAAGAGGGTCGATTGAGAAGGAAAAAGTAAATTTTATTCATTGATTTCTTCTAGTTTGTGTTCTTTCAAAACTTAAGGACTTGTCTCTAAATGTTATAAATAAAGCTCTGTTCGTATCAAATTACTGGTTTGAAATTTAGGGATGGATATGGAAGAGACTACAGGTAATATTGTATGTCAGTGTTTTTGTAGATTTTTCATGAACGTATGTATTATAATAAACATTTTTTCCATCTTTCTCCTTTGCAGCTATATTTGTTTTATGCCTTTATTTACTTATTAATTTTGGACTTTGTTTTTAAATTTATTGCCACCATCATTCAACTGCTTTCAGTGAAGGTGTGTTACTAGAGTTTGCCTCACTACCTCTGCAAGACTCTTGCTGTTGACTCTTAGCTCACCAGCTAATTTGCAGTATTCATTCCGCTGTCACATTCCATTTTACTCTTGAATTCAAAGATAATGAAGACTTATGTTTTGCCAGGATGGTATCCTGTTAACTCCAGTTATTTCCTTACTCGTTATTCATGAGAGTGCTTTCCATGAGAAGCTGTGCTGGGTTCTGGTTGTTCTGGATCACAGCTGGACTTTGGTGGGTCTCTCATTTCTGTTAGATCAAAGCAGTTGTGCTAAATTTTGTTTACTTTGTACTTCCTGACAGTACGTAAACTCGTATTTTGATTCTTCTGTGCTTGCTTTTTCTTTGTGGCTTTGGTATGCTTTCAGGCAGCTTCTGACATGATTTAGATTTTATTAACTCGTATTCTCTGCGTTCTCTCAGCATGTGAGTGTGTTTGCTTCAGTGCCAGTGTTCCATTAGAAGCTTTGAGTTCAGTGAATGGTTCCTACTTCTGCAATTGCATTATTAATTTCTTAATTTTTAAGTTTGGTGCTTGTATCATACATTTCTCTTTCTAGTCCCAGAACATTTTCATTATGTGTACTGTTAAGTAATAAGTTTCTGGGGTGAAACTGAGGTCCTATTTTTAATCATTAAAGGTATGAATGCTTTGAGACCCAGTTACTTGAGGGAGCAAGTTGAGTGCAGTGGAATTATTAGACCTCTTGCTGTAAATGGGAGGAAGCAGTGGATAGACTGCTCTCTGTAAAGGCTTCTCAAATTCAAATTAATTTCTTTTCTTGTTCTAGCATATCCCAGTTTGGCTAATCTCTTGAGTGTAATGAAAGCTCCATCTCCATATTTCACTGTAGGTAGGTGAAAGTTCTGGATGGCAGTCTAGGTGTGACTGGATTCCTTAGAGCTGGAATTTTTAAGATTGTCTGTTAACTGGAAAATGGAGCTTGGGTTCTTATTAGTGTATTTAAAATGCCAGTGATTTCTCACTGGGGTAGCTTTATCACTACTTCATGGTAAAACATTTTGAATGTTAATGCATCTTCTACAGCAGGTGTCCTAACTTAAGTTAGTGTTTGGACTCGACTGTCTTAAAATTTAGACTTGCTGTGTACTTGCTAAGTTAATGTGTAGACAAATGAGGCTTAACTGAAAATAATATCTTAAAGAATAACCAAAATTCATTGCCTCTGAGAAGTAAACCCCTTCATTGCTAGTCTAGTTCCTTAGGCAACGGCACTGATGTGATCCCATTGACGGCTAGCCTGCCCTTCTAGTTTTTGGAGCTATTGGCCAGGCTCTGTTCGTTTGATAGTATTAGAGATCTCAAAGACACCCAGCTTTTATAAATTTTGTGAATATTGGTAACTCAGTAGCAGAGGGACACTTGAAGTAGCAGATTTTGTCTCCAGGTTAATTGCTGATATTTCGTTTTACCTGCCAGCTGACCACTTGGCATGCACATAGCTCAGAAGTAACTACATTGCTGTATTGCTTTTGGCCAATAAATAGACAGGATAAATGAGGAATAGTAGTGAATTTTGAGACTGGGAACCAGAGGCAGGGAACTGGAGGAAATGCAGAGAAAAGCGGTCATGTACGACATGGGAAGAGTTACGATTTTTGCATGAGAAGGGGTAAGAGATGGAATATGGGAACCTGTGCATTACTAATTTCACTGCTCGCAAAATACCTTTAATGTTAGCCCTCATAAAGCTTGGTTACATGTTTGTTTCTCTTTCTTAGCCTCATTTTCTCTGTCTCGCCTAGCCGGTTTAAAACTGGTTCTGTGGCTTACCTTGAAACTCTGCTTCTATCCTGCACAGAGCAGCTCTTGTAGTTTCAGTAACTAGTTCCTAAAATTGACTTAGCAATGATGTCTTTCTCGAAGTCCACAAATAAACTTGTGGCTTATTAAAGCAAAAAGTACATACACAGATGCTTACAGTATTCACAAGTGAATATGTACACTATTACAATTTTGTGAAAAGTTGGTATTTTGTAGTTGAAGAGCGTTACGGAAAACAGCTGGGTGGCTGCACATGTATTTTACAGTGCAATGCAAGGTGCAGGTGGTTTGTATTTAGGAACGGTGGCAGTTACCTCTGCTACCACTTTCACTAAGTCCTAGTTTTAGATCCCAATTCTTCTTCATCTGATTTAAAGTTTTAATTATGATTTTCTGGTGTAGGTATTATTTTGAGTTACTTTGATGTACTTCCTGGAAAAGTGAAATAACAAGGAAGAAAGAAGTTTGGGCTTTTTTTGTTGGTTTTTTTGTTTGTTTGTTTTTTATTTTATACTGGGGTTAAGTAAGTCCTAAGATTGAATCTTAATATAGACCAGCTTCTTTCCCTGGAGTTACTGTGACAGGCTAAAAATGAGATGTGAACATGGCTGGATAGCATTTAATACTAGTTTTTTAGTCTTTTTTAGTATTTTTTAGTATTATCAAAAATATTTGCAAGTATTTATAGCATAAATAAAAATCGTGTCTTTGCCAAGTACTTGGCATCTTAGAGAATCATGCCTGACGTACCTGTGGGATTTGAGAGTTCCCACATACTTCTACATGTTTGGGGTTTTTTTTTTTTTCCCTTTTCTTTTCTCGTCCTTCTTAGTTCTAGTGACACACTGATTTCGTGGAGCAGGGAGATGTTTTTGTGAGATTCTTGTCTTTACCTGCAATATACTGTATGCTTACCCAGGGAAGTGGTTGAGTCACCATCCCTGGAGGTATTTAAAAGACGGGTAGACGTGGTGCTGAGGGACATGGTCTAGTGGTGGACTTGGCAGTGTTGGGTTTATGGTTGGACTTGATGATCTTAAAGGTCTTTTCCAACCTAAACGATTCTGTGGTATTCAGTCAATAAATACTATATCATAGGGAATAATGTATTTATTATTTTATTAGTAGTATTATAAGTATTTAATATTAGTTAATATTTGTTAAAGATATATATCGTGGGCCAGCCTGTTTTACTCACAGCTTTCTGTTCCTGCAGACAGTGGTTCCGTCTTCACGTCATGTTTTTTTTTTCTTGCATTTTCTTTTGTACTTGGCTGAACCCTCAGTGAAATGATTCAGCTCACTAACCAGGTAGGAACCTAGTCTAACAGATGGAAAGTGAACTTTTGAAGCTTTAGCGAGCTGATTTGGTTTAGGGGTGGGTCAGAGAAACATCAGAAGAAGATCAAAGGAGGTTGGAGTGGTGCTGGGTGGCCAGGCAAGGGAGTGCATGGACCAGTCCCCCGTTCAGTGGTGCTGGGCTGTGCTGTGCTGTTGAACTGCACCTGTATATTTGGATTTCTTTAGGCTTTGCCACTTTCTAAATACTGTGCTGGGATAGTCTGTCTCTCTTAAGAAAAAAAGACTTTTTAAATTCTATTTAGTACATGAGACATCATGATGTTGAATTATCTGGCCTACAAATCAGATTGTTGTTGTTAATAAGCTTGATGAACAAATGGGGCTTCCGTGATCATCTTCTTGCATATAAGTCAAATCATCTTTTGTTCTTAGTCTAAGTTCTTACTGATGATTTCTGGACCTTAATATTTCTAAATTGGCTACTCTGTTGTTGCAAGGGAGGTTATTTATAATCAAGACTGTTTCCATGAGCTAAAATTTGTGGTTTCTAGAATCTTGATTTTTTTAAATTGTTTTTGGAGTTCACCTTAACAGCAGCAGATCCTCCAAAGTCTGTTGTCTGTCCACGTCTTACGTACAGCTCTGAAGTAATCCCTTGCTGCTATATTTGAGTTCCTATCTATGTTACCTCTGATAAGTGCAGCAGAAAAATTCCCTCCGGTAGTGTTAGGTGCTTCGTAAAGGTGTTAAGATTAATGTTGTTGGTGTGTGTAATGCTGTTAATGAACACATTAGACAAAAAGTGCTGTAAAAGTATGAAGTCAGTTACTCCTAGCTGTGTGTTTGGCAGTCTAAAGAGGAGAACAAGGTATTGCAAAACTCTTACAAGAGGGAAGAGCATAACGTGGCTGTTTAAGCATTTTAAAGACAAAGATAACGTCAGTAGAATAAATTCATGCTGTGTTTCCAAGCATCCTTGTTTTCCTCGGTCCTTTTTCCTCTCTTTATTTGCACTGTTAGTTCTTTTGCAGATAGGTGAGAGTAGCAGTATCACGTGTGATATACAAAATACAGTGGGTTAGAGAACTAGAATGCTTGTTCAGAAATAAATGTAAAATATTATACAAAAGTTCAACATTTAAAATTAAATATTTTCATAGTTTCCAGTAGTGTTTTCAGAATAATAATTTCTAATATTTTGTACAAGCGGTTTACGGCGAGTTTGGTAGAGACTTCCCTTTTGCTAAGTTTCCTCTTTTTCAGTAAGGATATATACAAATGAGCCAATTAAGTATGGTCTGCTGCTTTTTTTCTTTTCAGAAAGATGAAGGTAGTGATGCTAGTTTGAGTGATAGCCACATATCTCCTCCCGCCAAACGTACCTCAAAACATGCTGATCCTGTGTGCAAAGACAAATCAAAATCACGCAGTACTGGGCAGCGAGAGGAATGGAGCATCTCAGCTGGACAGTCCAGGTAACTTGGTGCCAAGAGAAAGATCAAGTCTTACCAGTTTTTCCTGTGTTGTTAACTCGCTTACGCTATTTCTGCAGTGAGCTGCAGCTCATGCTTAAGAGTGTATTTTTGAAGTGTGTTATTTTCATACAATTTTCTTTTAGTTTAAGACTCCAGGAACGTGGGTTACATCAGTCCTCTCATCTCTGTGTTTCCTTTCTATGCAAATTTGTGCAAAACTGGAAAGTAATTTTATTCGAGATGCAATCTGAATTCTAGATTCTTGATACATCCAAATTTAGTGACTTAATTGGTATTTTTAGGTACTCAAGCTATAAGGAGACGTGACATTTTAATTAGGAAATCAGCATTATCATCTTGAAGGAATGGATAACGGTCGAGTTTCTTCCCATTGTTGTTTTCAGCCTCTCTTCCCTGATTGGTTATAAGGACTCAAGTAAATTACTGTCTTATTAAATATAGCCTCAATCCTACCACTTTTTTATAACTCGAAAGAGAAGTAATTTGTTTTATTTTATAACTCTGATGAATAATATTTTACACAGTGTTCTTGTGTTCAAAAGGTTCTTCGCATGGTTACCAGTAATTATGAGACATTGTAGACAGTATGTTCCAGGGACATGAACTTTCAGTTAGTACTGATTCTTTTGTAGATACTTATTTCATATTTATGTACAAATCAAAATCATTCTTGCAACGCTTTGTATGTAAGAATGACTGTAATTCATGACTGGACTGTCGTCCGCTAGGATGAAGTGTATTTAAAAAGTATGTAAATCTTAAAATAGATCTCTCTTTTGTTTGGTTTTCTCTTTTAAAACAGAATGAATAAACTATAGCACATTAAGCACCATAGCCATCCGGGAATGTATTGAAACTCATGCACCTTCTGTTTCTTTTGTTTACAAGTGTAGCCTTGTACTGTACCTATTAGAAATGCTAAGAGGTAAAAAAAATATTTAATATGGCTGGGAGAATTTAGATCACTGTGTCAAATGAAATTTGGCCAGGATACTGAAACTCATGTTGTTACTCATGTAGAACCCACTGTGACATGTCTTTGCATCTTGAGGTTTTTTTGCTGTTTTCTGCCAAAATCCACATTGCTGGGCCTAATAGTGATCTTGAGTTGTTAAGAGTTTTCCCAAAAGTTTTCTTGCTTAACCATTATTATAATCGAATTTCGCTTCTTCAGTTGTAGTTTCTAAAATACTTAGAATATCTGACCAGAAAAATGTTATTGGAAAGTTGGATGTGGACATGATTTTTGTAAATGTGGTTTTCTATGATGCTATCCAATCCTTGCAAAAATCCTTTGGTTATCTTTGTTTTGTAAGGATTCGTTATACGTTTGTTAGGAAAATTAGAGCAAAGCCCACATCTTCTGTGGCTCTGAATTGAACTCTGTGTTGAACTTTCGGCCGCGTCCAAGCCGAGATTGCATTTGGTATTGTTAAGATTTCCCCTCCTTTTTCTCTTTCTCATCAAATACGTTTTAGTTATCTAGTTTGAGAACAAGGAGTTTCTTCCTATCCAGTACTGGTGTGCAGAATACACACTTCACTTGTCTGTAAAGTACTTGGTGTTTCTGAGGGTGGAAGAGAGATAAAAAAAATATTTTTTTTTCCTTTTGCCTGATTTATTTCACTTTTTTGCATAGCAATGTTAACAAATTACTTCTAACAGTCTGCCAGTGGTTGTAGAGTTTTCATTCATTTGTACTCTACTCTGAATTATCCTTTAGTAAAATCATGTCTAATAAATAAGAATATTTTCAGTTTCTTAAAGGTATTAAGGAACAATTGCTTACGCAATAAAATTGCAGAAAACTGCAAAGATATGTTTTTGTCTTAGACTGTGAAGTAGTAGGAGTTAATTTTCCTCAAAGTTAATCTAAAAAGAAATTAAAAATATCGTATTGATAGAGAAAATGAAAATATTTTTTACTGATGTTAAGTACACGCAGCATAAATTAATCCCATTCACTTGAGTTGGTAATTTTGTTAAATTCTTTTCCTATGAGTACAAAACAGCTTTTTATCCTTCTACTTTTTTATCCAAAGCGTTTGAATAATTGCCTTTGAAGAGCTGGATCAAGATCCTGTTCTGAAACTTAAGGGGAGAGTTACTAGTAGGAGACGGCATGAGGGAGCGTTGGAGGGATCAATAAGAGATGTTTAGATAATTGGGGGGATTCTTGTAATTGGTATTTGGCACTTTTGTCCTCGTTCCAATGTTGGGCATGAAGCAGACCCTTCGGAGGTGACGTGTCACAAAGGTTTTGAAGTCAGAGTGTACCATGTAACGTTCTATGTTTAAAGTTCTATTTTCACTGTGTAACTTTTGCTTGGCTAGGGAGCGTTAAGATTATTTGTGTGTCTAATATCATTGTTTCCTAGGTTAACTTCTCAGCCTGGTGCTACACTACCAAATGGACGTAGCTTATGTAAGTGTATTACAGCGGCTCTTTTGTATCTACTTTTACACTTAACAATTTTATGTCAGTGATTTTCGGTTGCATATATTTTTAATAATTTTACTGATTACTCTGACCATTTTGAACAGAAAAATTACTGTTTTGGCTCAGTTTTCTTCTATCAACATCTTGGATGCTCTCTGTGCACGTGGGGAACATTCTTAGATGAAAGTCCATTTCTCTTCTCAATTCAGACCTCTTGGCCATGATCTTGATATTTTCCTTAATTCCTAAATTTACTGTTACGAACTAATTATAGCCTTCCTCTCCCAGCTGGTCTCTTTAATTTACTTACTCTTTGCTCATCTAAAATTTGGCCTTCTATGGTTCTTAACATTACTTAACTCTACTGTTGCTTTAGAGAGACCTGCCTTGTCTGCAGCTCCTGCTATTTTGAACAATTTTCCTATATTCTTGGACCTTACATACTTGCCATCTCATCGCATATTTCAGCTAAAACCACTTTGTCTTTCGTATCCCTTTTTCGTCAGTTCTGTCTCATTTAGTTCTATGTTGACTCTCTGTAAGTGTTAATCCATTAAGCATATTTGGTGTTTTTAGTATTTATTGTGGTGCCTAAGGAACAATCAGCAGTGGGAATCTCTTCTTGTTTGGTACTGTACAGAGTAGCTGATATAAATTTGCTTGTAAAATCAATATGTTACATCTGACCTTTCGATACTGTATTTGAAAGACTAAGAATTGAAACTGTGGGACAAGCGTGCATTTTAGTATTGGTGTTAACTTAAAAAATATTGGATATTTGAATGCCAAATTTTCATCATAAAATAAGATTATATAATGAAACAAGCTCGAGTCTGAAGAAATAGCTTGTAAAACAACTTTGATAAGAATTTAAAACATATATTTCTTTAGTGAATGTAAGGGTGTTCATCGTGTGCTCCATAACTTTTGGTTTATTGTCCTTGCTAAGTATTCTCTTACTAATTCTTGTTTGTGAAAATGTTGTTTCCTGCATTTTGAAGTAGTAATACAAATTTCTCTTAGCTCTCAAAAGCCATCCCCTTCGAGGGGAAAAAAAGGGAGATGGGGACCATGCTTGCATAAACGGAGATATAGAAGTCAGAAAAAGTTGTCGGTCCAGGAAAAACAGATTTGAGACTTTGAATCAGAGTTTATTGTTTGATCAGCTAGTAAACAGGTATGTGGGGGTACTTCAGTCGAATTCACAAAGCATCTTAATGATTTTTTTAAAAAGCTTAGAAAACCCTGTTTTCCAGTGCCATCTGTGTGTTTTACTGTGGGAATGTATTAGCGTTGAAGCAAGCTAGACTGTGGTGTGAGTTACAGGCTGGGTCCTGTGCTGTAACCGCCTGTTATCCATGCTGTAAACGCAAAGCAACCTAACAGACTTCCAACGTGGAGTAAGCTCCTCCGTGTTTACACCTGGATAAACCTGTGTATGTTGGTGGTTATTGCAGAGTGGCTGACATGCTGTAAATCCACACTCTAGTTTGTTTCTTAGTAACCCGTTTACGTAGTGATACCCTAAACGTGATGCAGATTGGTGATTAGTGACTTGGAAGCTTTCTAGATTTTGCTTGTATGATTTTGATCATAAAATATCAAAAGTTTGTAGCTTGCTTTTCTTTTTTTTTTTTTTTTTTCTTTTTAACCATTTGTTAGTAATTCACGTAGGGTGGGTGTCACTTTTTTGCATTTACTGTGCAGACAAAGTAGGTCAGAGAGAGAGGCACGGTCTGGTCTGAGCACAGGAATGGGAGCCAGAAATGCTTTTCTTGAAATACTATTTCTGCGTGGCCCTGGGCAGGTCACTTAATATGTCTCACTTTTCCCACCTGTAAAATGGGTTTTAATAGTTACATCTGTGAGAGACTGCTTGCTCTAGTGCTTGGAAAATTATTTAAACATAAGCATTTAATTGCCAAGTCTGATATTTATTGTTAAATGTATTCTATTGAATCGTTTATTAATTTAATTTTCAATTTACTCAGTAACTACTTGGTATCAGTTTACAAATAATTATATTGAGTTACATTTATTTTTCTAGTTGCAGTTGAATCTCCCTCTCCTCATCAACAATAGGAAAAAGTCTACCATGAAGATTGTAATTTGATAAGATCATGGTACTGAAGTCTATATATGAACTTATACTGATAACAGTGTGTCCCATAATCATTGGAAGTTTTTTAAGAGCAGGTTAGACAAATGTCTGTCAGGAATGATTTTAGCTGTTGTGTAGTTTGTTCTTGCCTGGCAGAGTAGGTGGACTTTTGCAGGTCCCCTCCAACCCTATTTTCTTTGATAGCAAAATATAGCATGATTTTACTTGGAGTGGTTATATCACACATCACAGATATTTTATAAAAATTGATTAAAATTGAGAGGGGCGCTCGTAATGAAATCTTGACTTTATTGACTTCTGTCACCAGAACTTCCACTGACTTCTTTCCAGGCAGGATTTCACCCTTTAGATTTACTTTTAAACAGCTTGAAAGAAAGAAAGTGAAAGTTTCTGCCTTCTTACAATTATTATACAATTATAGTAGGATTCCAGTTGGAATCTACCATAATCGCAATGGAGAGCAGTAACTTGGTGTTCAGGACAGGTGGCCAAATAATTGACTTGGCCTGGCTAATACTCTGTTGTTTTCTGCCTTAGCAGTGAAGCATCTTGGCCAAGATTGTTATTGATATACCACCATTGTATTGACAGCTGTTTACAAATACTTTAGATAACGAAAACATAGACTAATTAAATAGTAGATGAGAAATGGTAGAGTAGTGAGGTCAAATAATGGATGGTGAAATTGTAGGTGTTACAGATTTAACATTTGAAAAAAAAATAATCCTTTGTGTATTACCGTCTTTCTGAGGCCAGGGTCAGAAGCTGTAAAGCTTATGGGGTGGAGGCATTAATTGCTTTCCCAATATTATAGTTATGTAGGTTCAAAGGTTTGCTTTCTTATTCTGCAAACGTAATCTTATCTGACACCTAATCTAACATCTAAGCAATTACAACTTTATTAGCTACTATTTACACTGAGCAAAAAAGGTTTTTTTAAAATTTTTTTTAAAATGCTGCAGCCTAATTTGAACCCCAAATTTCAATAGCATCAGTATTTCTTCTTTTGCATGCTCCTTAGTTCATATTCCGTAGGTTCATCTTTCAGTTTCCTTTATTGTGGTTGGTTCTGTAGTTAATTGATAGATTCAAGTAGCCATCCTAAAATGTTCAGATTTTAATTCATTTGTATATGCAGTTGACTTGTAGACTCTGGAATAGCCATAACAGACCATAGAATTAGATATGTTAAGTTGTTGGATGCTATGTAAAAAGTTCTGCATGTCTACTCTTTCAATACTGATTTTTTTTTTTTTTGTGTTAAATGTCACATGTATTTTAGTACTGCTGAAGCTGTCCTACAGGAAATGGATAATATTAACATCAGGAGAAACAGACGGTCTGGGGAAGTAGAACGGCTACGGATGTGGACAGATACAGAATTTGTAAGTGCAGAGTGTCTCAGGTCTTGGATAAAAGTAATATCAAGGGGGAACATGTTTGTTTTTGCAATCTCCATACATTTGTCTGTAGCTGTGTCAAAAGGCTTCAGATCCTGTCCAGTGGGTAACATTAAGAAATGTGGTAAATTCAAACTCAGAACAAAATTCACGGATTTGTACTAAATCATGTTTTCTTTATTGATGAATTGGCTGCCGTACTCTCATGACATGCTGCGGTGGTTCTCCTTCGGTTTGAAGCACACTCTGGTAGTCTGAAAACAGGACCAGGGACTGTTACCTGCTTTGTTCCCTAAAATAGCTTGATACTGATGTTAACTATGTATTAGATGGACTAGGTACTGTCAGAGACTTACTTTACCACATATTAAATGAGACTGCCTTTGTAGTCTACCTGCGGATGGAAAAAAACTCGTTGGAAGGCTTGTAGTCTACCTGTTGGAGAACGACGTGGGGGCTGAAGTGGGGTATTACTGAACTGTGGGCTAACACTGTGAGTGACATGGGCTGACAGTACTGATGGGAGTGTGTGTGAATTTTATTCCAGGAAAACATGGATATGTATTCTCGAGTGAAAAGAAGAAGGAAATCACTGAGGAGAAATAGCTATGGGATTCAGAACCATCATGAAGTGTCCACAGAAGGGGAAGAAGAAGGTATGGGTTGTAAAGAATTGTAAGGGTTTGTCTGAAATACTTATAAAACAAAGCTCTTACCAACATAAGATAGCACTATATTGCACTACAGAAAGTAGTTTGGTTTTGGATTTGATTTTGGATTAAATAGACCAATTAACAAGACTATTGCAAATAAGTACACATTGAAGGATGCCTTCTCTTCAGAAGGAGGAGAAGTTTTAGGGATCTCTTGTTTTCTTTAAGTGAAAGCAAGTTTATCTGAAACTAGCAGACCAAAGCCTGGTTTCTAAATGTTTGTATACTATGTTCCCTTGCTCCTGTTTTCCATAACACTAAGTAATTGGAGCTTTCCTTATATTCTCTGTAACAATCCTTTGGTGGAAGCCAGGATGGGATGCATGTTAGATGCATGTTGTAACTGAGTCGCTATTTCTCATATGCTAGGTGGCAGTTACCAGAAGGAATGTGTGATAGTCAGTTGTGCATCCTTCCTCTGGGGAAGGTACTAATTAAAGTCTCTGTGTCTTATCCATCCACTGAATTTTAGAAGGCTTATACCTGTATTTGAAATTCTACCTTCTTTTCAAAATTTGGATGAAACTGTCCAGTGGGTTCAAAAATTATTGAGAAAGAAGGGGTTATGGCTAACTTTGATGGCATGATCGACAGCATGCTTGGCTTCCTTGAGAAATCAGACTCAAACTTCAGGGATCCATCCAGGGTTCAGTGTAGTGTGTCTTGATTTTGAACTGAAACTGCTGTAAGAGGTATGGTCTGTCCCAGTTCATAAGAATGCAGGCTTAATTCTGAGATCCATGGATGGAAATTCTGATCCTTTTAATAGATGGACCTAGGTGGTACCTTTATACAGAGTGTTCATTTGCTTTGTGCAAAAATGATATTGTGAATTGTAAAGTTGTATTTATTGTCATACTTTGTCAAGTATTTGATTTTCTGAGGCTTCTATGGGAAAAGAGAAGAAAGGCATTATTCTTAATTTGAAGGATAATTATTGAAGGAAAAAGATACTTTAAAAGTGGTATTTGAAGTACTTTACAACTAAATTTGACTGCATTTATTTTTCTTTCTGTTGCTTTTCCAGAAACACCTTTTCCAGAACCACTTCTAGTGGGAAACTAGAAGGAAGTTTAACAATATGCTGTAGATCTATCTTGGTCTTCAAATTTCTAGTGATTTGCCAATTAGTGTAAATTAATAAGAAGGGAATAATTCTCAATGTCTGTTCAAATGTTAATTTTTAGGATGAAGATAGCTCTGGCATCAAGTATAAATGTTCTGAAAATATTTTTTTCCCCCGACAGAGTCTCAGGAAGAAGATGGAGATATAGAAGTAGAAGAAGCCGAGGGAGAAGAAAATGATCGGCCGTATAATCTCAGACAGAGAAAAACTGTTGAAAGATACCAGGCCCCTCCAATAGGTGAGGAACTAGGCAGTGCCCATGCAGTTCTGCTCTACTGACCTGCAAGAATACCATGGGTGTGGGAAGGGAAAAGTTGGTTGACTACTCCTCATCCCTGTCAGAGTTCCCAGGCAGCACTCGGTGACTTCCATCTTGCTTCTGCTTCTGTTCACCATGTGAATAGGGCTGTTGAGACACAATCTATCAATTTGTCAGTGGTAGTGGTGTTGCTAGTGCGTGCTGCCTCATTGAGCTTTGCAAGTACTGCCATGTGTTGGGCTCAGGGTTGCAGGTGGACGGGGTTTAGGTCAAGAAATAGTTAACAGAAGCTGAATTCAGAAAGCAATCTAATAAATTAGGTAGTTCCATATAAAAAATAGGTACCGCTTCTCTTCTTGAGTGGTAAGCCTAATTCATAACTGTAATTCATAAATTGCGTAGCAGCTGTTACCACATTTTGCCTAGATGAGAAATGTAGACTGTAGAGTGAGAAATGTAGACTATTTCAGTTGAAAGGGACCTACAGTGCTCATCTCACCCATCTGCCTGACCACCTCAGGGCTGACCAAAAGTTAAAGCATGTTGTTAAGGGTGTTGCCCAAATGCCTCTTAAACACTGACAGGCTTGAGGCATCGACCACCTCTCCAGGAAGCCTGTTCAGTGTTTCACCACCCGCTTGGTAAAGAAATGCTTCCAGATGTCCAGTCTGAACCTCCCCTGATGCAGCTTTGAACCATCCCCTTGTGTCCTGTCACTGGATCCCAGGGCGAAGAGCTCAGCACCTCCCTCTCCACGTCTCCTCCTCAGGAAGCTGGAGAGAGCCATGAGGTCACCCCTCAGACTCCTTTTCTCCAAACTAGACAAACCCAGAGTCCTCAGCTGCTCCTCACAGAACATGCCGTCAGGGATCCATACAGGATTCAGCGTAGTGTCTCTTAACTTTGAACCTTTTAATCCTTCTGTTTAAAGTAATGTATTCTGTGCGCATTTGGTTTAGGTTACAGCAGTGCATGCAGTGTGTTGCATCTTAAGGCAGCTTGGAAATTAAGACCGTGATAGAGAAATGCTGTGATTTATTTGTTAAGAGAAATTTCAAGACATCCCACGTTAGCAGCTCTGAAGAGGTTTCTGTAGGGAGGTTCATGTCCTGCAAATAAACTAAAAATGCTAGTGCCCTGGATGAATTACATTCTGTGCCGTGATAGCCATAGCTGTGTAATTTGAGGAGGCTGAGGATGGAATTGTGAATTCCCATGACTGTATCAAGCCAAGTATGGTGATAGTGAAATAAAGCATAAAGGGTTTGACTTTCCTCCGCCCCCCCAGTTCTTTTCTTAATTTGAGCTTTCAGAGAAACTAGTGATAACATTATTGGTAAGGCAGTAATCTAGCATCTTTGTGCTGCATTTAAATTAGTTTATTATTCTTTTGTAATTGATGTTACAAACCTGTACCTTCTCTTACTCAGTGCCAGCTCATCAAAAAAAGAGGGAAAACACACTGTTTGATATTCACAGATCTCCTGCAAGAAGAAGCCATATCAGGTAAATGTCAGTCTTTTGGTACGCAGTTGTTTGCTTTCCCTCAGTACGTTTCTGTTAGCTTTTAATTTGCAAAACATTCTTTAGTGAGTTGTACAGTTCATTCACACGTATGTGACAGTCTTGAATTGTATCTTAAGTTCAGATCCTGATCAGCATACAAAGATGACTTTCATAGCTCCTCATAATACCAGAAGAAGCTTTGTGATAAACAGACCGGAAAGAGAATTGCACGTTGCACGCCATAGCTTTTTCTGTAACGGCGTATATTTAGTGTTTAAATCCAAAGCAGCAGTTTAACAAAATATCCCCTTTCTAGTCTACAAAAATAAACACATCAGGGTAATGTTTTTTGTTTTCTTCCAGTTCAAATTTCATCAAGTAATATTAACAATTTAATAAAATATTTACCAAGCAGCATTTTTGACTCTTTTGTGTCAAAAAAGTCTGGAATACACCAAGTTGTCTTGGAAACTGTCAATAGGCTTTATTTAACAAAATAGATGAGATCAGAGCTTAATACATTTTTTAAAAAATAAACTTACTCAAAACTTCAAAAAGATGAACCTGTCCATGAACAGAATCCCAGTAAATGAATGCTAGTCTTAGCTGAAACTCTTGTCTTATTGCTCAATTTAATGGCATAGGGAAAATATGAAAAGTAATTAAAATAATAGCAGAATCTTACAATTCCACAAGTTTCTTTGTAATATAAATAAAAACATTTAATTTTGGAGAGCTGGTTTTAAAGTGCGTAAGACATTTTGTTGGGTAATCTCAGGACTTGTACTTGCTAGTAAGATGTAAAGAGTGTGAAAGCATCCCCTCAGTCCTAGCATGCTCGTTGCTCCACTCTCTTTTTTTCCTTTCTTGACAGGACACTGTCATAATATTTTTTCCTAATGGCATGATATTCTCTTTGATATGGTTTTAAATGTATCTAATTTTTGGTCATCAAACAGTAAAACTGATTGACTATGTTATCCTTTGGCAAAAAACGGCCAGCCAGTGGATTATCATGTTCATACAAAAGATGCAGCTCACTATATTCGCTAAAAATACATGAATTCTTACTAGAAGCCAACTTTTTCGTGCAAAAAAGGGCCGACTTTTTTTAAACTTATACCAAACTAAACACCTTTTTTTTACAGAAGATGTAATGTACTTTTCTCTATTTCTGGAATACTCAGTTTTCTGAAATACTGTCATACTAAAATAAGTCATGCTAAGTCGTGCAGGCTTTGAGTAGTACTTAGATTCAGATCAGATTTTAAAATACTGTACAGATATTTTGTAAAGCTATTTTGCTGTTCAGAATTAATGTCCTCATAAAAAGAGACTATATGCTTTAGGAAGTAGGGAATTTTTTCAAAGAATATTTAAAGGGAAGCATGAATTTGAGGAAGGAGATCATGATTATTCTGTTGTGTTGGAGGTGGCTGAAGTGGTTGGAAGCTTTCCTGAGCTGTCTGATGGACTTCAGCAGCTTATTGATTGACTACTCAGTCATACTTGCTGAGGTAACGTGGACAGGACGACATATCTTATGGGCATCTACTGTTTTACTAATGTTCATGTTGAAATCGGATACCCCTGTGACAGTAAAAGATGTTCCCCTCCCAGATTATTTTGATACTTAATAAAACCAGAATTCGCATGCATCTTAGGCCTGAACAGTACTGTATTTGCTGTCTCGATTTTATTTTTATAAAAGAATCAAAACATGCTGTTCTACTACGAAAAGGACTGAGTTTTATGTTTATTTTACCACTTCAATAGGAGAAAGAAGCATGCCATTCACAGCAGTGATACAACCTCTTCAGATGAAGAACGTTTTGAAAGAAGAAAATCTAAAAGCATGGCCAGAGCAAGAAATAGGTATGAAAAGATCCTTGGTCTTTGGGAAGGTTTGATTTTTATTATTCAGGAGAAAACAAGCAGAACTATTCTATAATGTTCTGTCAGTTCTGCAGACCTTTTTGATTCCATCTGTGATTGCCTGCAGACACAGTGTAAGAAGATTGCTGGTTGTATATTAACATGGATTTTGAAGTCTTATGAGTAGATAATTAACAATAGTGGTAAAAGGATGTAAAGATAAGAATATCTGATTCCGTTGGATTATAAAACAAACAACTCCTGTCAAAATGGAATTTTATTCTTGGTGTTACTTGGTCCCAGTTAGTTCAGTTGTACTCCTAATACTAGCTCTTAGTCTTCTCTCTTCCTGTTGTGCAATAATACGTGCATTCTGCACACCCAGCACATACTTTTTTGACCTTACATTTATTCACCAGTTACCTGAAAGTGGAAGATCTAGAAGGTGTATCAGTAAATTTACTTTCTGCCACAGAAACATTGTTTGGAAAACGGAACAGAAAAAAAAGTGTTTCCTCCTCTTTCTTCTTCCGTCTCTTCCTGTCTGCCACACCATTCCTTTTCCCAAACTGGTGAATTCCAAAGTTGTACAACTACCAAAAGTGTAGTTCCAAGTGTAACCTGTATCTCACTGGTACCTTTCTTCCTCCTTTTAACTGTGTATTTGACCTGACATAATATCTGTGTAGGGGCTTAAAGCTTCTTTGTAGACATTAAGAAGCTGGAACAAGTGGATGTGAGTTATGGCTGATCTGCAAGAAATATTTTTATTTCCTTTCTTTGGACTCTAATGAGCTATTTTTTTTTTAAAATTGTTTTCCTTGTACTGTTAATCCTGTTCTTACCATACTGAAGGTATGCAGATCATCGCTGCCAGTGGAGAGTGTCCTTTTATTTTGGTCAATGTTGTTTCTTCTGTGTTTAATCAAAATAGTCAGTCCAGCCTAGTTCTCCGGATTGGAATATCTGTATGGAAGCATAAAATTATCTTTACATTTAAGGAACTTCCGGATATACAAGAACAGTTCCCCCAATAAAAAGGTTTGTTTTGATTACCGTATCAATCCAGGAAGGTTGTCTCTTTAGACATTAGAAGGCTTTTAATCTCTTGGTTCTTCCCATTCCAGCAGAATGATCAAAACAGAGCAATATTTATTTGGTGGGTTTTTTTTGTTGTTGAACAGGTGCCTGCCTTTAAACTTTAGAGCAGAAGACTTAGCTAGTGGAATCCTGCGAGAACGTGTGAAAGTTGGGGCAAGTTTGGCTGATGTTGACCCTATGATTGTTGATAAATCGGTAGGTTTTGTTAAAACGTTTTATTCTCCTTCCTCCAATGTTGCATAACCAGAATTCACCACAGCCTCTCATTTAGAGTTGAAGTAAATTCATAATAAGCTCACTGATCTTTTTTGATTTTTTTTTTTTTTCAAAGCTGTTGTCTGTTTATTCCTTTGGGCTACAAAGCACTTCCTTTTAGCCTGTAGGTAATCAACAGGCTGCATACATGCCGTAGCAGACCAGCATATCAATTGCTCAACTGTATTTCTTTGTTCATAGTCAGTTGGCGATTACTTGTAGTAGTAGAAACTGGGATAAACTGAGCAGCGCAGAAAACACGAGTATTGACCACCTGGGTTGGTTAACTCAGTGCTAGCCATGTGCTTATGCACGATGGCTACCATGCACAGTAGCTTATGGTTGTGTGTTGTGCAGAAGCTGCTGAATTCTTATTAGAGCTGAACCATTGTCTAGAAATACATTGACTATAGTCATGTTATGCTGTACCTGAGCTTAAAAATGCTCTCAGGCTGGATCTCTGTAGATGTCCAGGCGTCCCTGTCAGAGTTATCTTGCGAACCAGGTAAACCTCATGTGGGCAACCAAGAGTTGACTTTCTCAACTTTTTCTACACTTTCAAAATTCAGGAAACTCATGTTGATAAATGCAGCGTTGTTTGTAATTTGTTTTCGAATATGTTACAAAATAAGCAAAGGTACTGTTGTGGAAAGCTGTTACAATATATGCTTCGGTTTTCTTTTTTTCTAAGGTGCGTTTTGATAGTATAGGGGGATTGAGCCATCACATCCTTGCGCTTAAGGAAATGGTAGTGTTTCCTCTTCTCTATCCAGAAATATTTGAAAAATTCAAAATTCAGCCACCAAGGTAGGTGTATTTACTCTTATTATTCTATTTTATTTTATTAATCTCTGAAGAATGCTTCACTTGAAAACACATAGGAGATTCATTCTTTCCCTGAAGTGTTTACAGTTCAAATAGACTTACATGTATGCTACCCCACTTGTCTATTAGAATGTAATAAGTGGGATAAAGAGTTACAAAAATCTAGTTTATTTTTCTTATGGTAGGAAAGTAAAAAATTTGGTTAAAGAAAGAATTCTCAAGTGTTTTATTTAGTAGTACCTTGCCTTTTTTCCCATTATGTTCTCAAGTACTTTAGTAAATCAGGCTAAATGCTGATGTTTGTTTTATAGAAGTAATCTCACTAGTGTTATATTATGTTTTTAATATTTATTAATCAGGCATTTTGGTGCGTGATTTAAATGGGTACACATAATCTAAGTAAATCGAAAATTTGGGGATATTTTGTCATTTAAAGGAAGTACATCTCTTCAAAGAAGTAGCAAACACTGATTCAAGTATTACCTAAGATTTAATATTTGAGGGGGTATTTAACTAGTGTAAAACAATCCTTTAGAAGCTTAATATGCCTTTGATTAATGTTCTCTACAAAGCAACAATTTATATATTTGAAAGCATAAAACAAACTTAGCTTTTATGACGTCATGTTGAATACACTACATAATAATACTCGAACTTAAGTCTTTCTTCTCCAGGCTCCCTGTCTTCGTTATAAAATTTGACTTGGAGTTTTTCAGGAGACATAAAATAAGTTTGTGACTGTGTTGATCCATTTATCTTCAGGGGCTGTTTATTCTATGGTCCTCCTGGAACAGGTAAAACCTTGGTAGCTAGAGCTCTAGCTAACGAATGCAGTCAAGGAGACAAAAAGGTGGCTTTCTTTATGAGGAAAGGAGCAGACTGTCTCAGTAAGTGGGTTGGTGAATCTGAACGTCAGCTTCGACTCCTTTTTGATCAGGTTAGAAGAAAATATATATTTTTCTTATACTTTTATCTATATGTTGTTTTTTTGTGTTTTAGGCAGCCAACGTTATTTGCAATTGAAACTAAATAACTGTAAATTTTCATAGATTGGGCAGGATTTGTCAACGTTATATATTTAGATGAAGAAAAAGCGTAATGCTGTCAACAGTTTTTTCTGGCTCTTAAAACTGAGAGGAAGAAGTCACTTGACTTGTCTGTTAACGAGGCAGACAAAGTAGTTTGGATGAAAATTGGAAAAAAAATATAAATCAGTGACTTAGAGTCTGACTGGCACGTTCAAGATAAATGCTAAATAGAGGAGGATGCAGGATTGCATCAGCTGTGTGTATATTTTAGTGTCCTTATTTGGCTTGGAAGATGATGGACAGGAGAGAGAGTCACATAAAGCAGCGAAATGCAGTTACACAAAAGCTGTTTTCAGACACATGTCTAAACAAACAGGTTATCAGTAGATAAGATACTGTTTTCTGTAACTGAGTATAAAGGGTCTCAGTTTGTCTTTAATCTCTCCAACACACGGTAAAACTGATACGCTGGTGCCATCTTGCTTATTCAAAGGAGAATGCAGGCTTTTTTGCTTTATCTGAAACAGTAACGGTAGTTGAAAATGCAGTTTTGTTTTCAGACTGTACGCTTTGTTAAGGTGTCTCAATATATGTGCTAGGTTTGCACGTTAACGCTTTGTAATAAAAACCAACTGTTTTCAATGTTGACGGAGAAATTATGAATTAACAGTGAATTCCATTTTTTGTTTTGCATACCAGGCATACTTGATGAGACCCTCTATAATCTTTTTTGATGAAATAGATGGCTTGGCTCCAGTTCGTTCTAGTAGGCAAGATCAGATTCACAGGTAATGTTTCTCATATGCTACCATTATCTTGGTACATTCTACATTATCTAGGTAAACTCTTAAGTGCAGTTTTACTCAGTTCCCAAGAAAGGTTTTTACTTTTGCTTTAAGCCCATTTACACTAGAAAGGAGAGATCGTTGAGATTTTTTGGTGTTGAAAGTCATCTTTTCAGTTCTTCAGACAGACTGCAATTTGCTGGGAATCGAATTGTAGTGGAGATCACTCTTCAGCCACATTATTAGCTTCAAGATTTCCACAGCCTTTCTTTTGGTTGCTGGTTTCGTACTGTAAACAGATGGTCTGATACCAGCCCAATAGAATAAGTTGGAAAAAAAATTATTCTAAAATGATTGTAATGTTCTCTGAATGAACTGGACACCCCTATCCTTTTAATTCTGGATGGAGTGATGTGCAAACTTCTCTGAGTTGCTGTTGTGTCATTTTTTTTAAAACACGTTTTTACAACAGTTTACTGCTGGCTGAAATGTTTCCTGGCTGCCTTCAATCTCAGTTTTGCTGCACTTTTTGTGGCAATGCACTTCTGTTTAATAGGTGATGGCATTTGTGTGTATCTCTCCCTCCACTCAACTGGGGGGGGCTGGAGGGAAACTTTAGGGCCAGCAGACTAGGAGGTTATGGGAATATGTGGCTTTGTCTTGATGCACCTTCTGCCTGGTGCTACAGTTGCTCTAAACAGGATGATGCACACGCTGGTAACGGAAGAGAACTTTTCAGAGCTGCAATAAATGGCTTCCTGAGCTCACATTCTCCAAAACTCTTAAAGGAGGAAGTCTGAATTTGATGTAATCCTTACTGGGGTCATAATATTAAGTATAGTAGAGATTGTATCAAAAGGGTCCTTTTTGCTTTGAGACTTGAAACAGTTATGCCATGGGTTTTTTAAATTAGATTTTTTTCTTTGAAATGATGAATGTTGCCGTTGCAAAAGTAAAAATTCATGCAGTGTTCTCTATACATTCTTTTTTTGAAAACTCTCTTTTAGCTCTATAGTGTCTACTCTTCTTGCCCTCATGGATGGACTGGATAATAGAGGTGAAATAGTTGTCATTGGTGCTACAAACAGACTGGATTCTATAGATCCTGCACTCAGGAGACCTGGTCGCTTTGACAGGGAATTTCTTTTCAACTTGCCTGATCAAAAGGTAAAACTTACAAAGGAGATTTATTAATAAAGGTTTCTGGTATATTAAACATTTGAATGCCTGCCAACCAAGCTTATGAAATAACAACATGCATTCTTACCTGTAAGGGTGTTTTAATTTTAGGAAGACATTTTTAGTAAAAACAAATCGATGGTATATATAAAGTTGTATTGAATGTCAAATCTTCAGACTATAAATGGAGAGGTAGATTGTTAGCGTTAAACTGAATTGCTTATCTGAAAACTCTGGTTTTGTATAGATTTGTATAATGAGCCGTAACTATTGGGGTTTCGGAAGTTGTGGTAGAGAAACAGCTTTATTATCATGTGGACAGCTAAAAATTGTCCATGCAAAGCCGGACATTATTACAATGGCAACAGGAACACTTCAGTTCCTTGGTCTAGACTTCTGTAAACTCAGCCATAATATTTCATGAATTTATACTTAAAATTAAATTTACTTTGCATATTGATAGATTTATTTGGATTCTATGGAATTTTAAAATAAAATAGTTTGGGAATTCATGTGTATATACTCAGCAATAAATTATTTGGTGAGGCGTTTGACAGTAGAAGCCGTTAATCATAGATGCAGCAATTAAAAATTAAATTATAAAATTACGATAATTCCTACTAGAAAATTAGTTTTGATCAGTTCATGTATAATAATGTTGTTGATTAAACCGCAATTAAAATGTGTAACTGCTATACTGAAAAAATTACTGCTTATATAGGAAATTAAAAAAGAATGGAAAATCTTTGCTCTTGAGAGACTTTTGAGTAGTATGTTCTCCTTTAATGCGTCTCAGTGACATGTCAAAAACAGGTAGAATAACTTCATACTCACATGAATAAATAACATTTTTGTCCAAAATATTATGACATGGCTTTGGCTTGCTAATTTTGACCTTTTTTTTTTTTTTTTCCTTCTTTTAAATCAGGCACGAAAGCACATTTTACAAATTCATACCAGGGATTGGAACCCCAAATTGTCAGATCCTTTCTTAGGAGAGCTAGCTGAAAAATGTGTTGGTGAGTGTTCTGATGTTAGTACTTTCGCTATAGATGCTTTCTCTTCTGTGTAAAACTCTGAAAGTATGTTAAATGTATCAGGATATTTTATTACTTTTACCTTTCTAAACTTCTGTACTTTCAACAAAATTCTTTTTTTTTTTTTTTGTAATAACAAAATATGCTTCTGTCTTACTAAAACATGACATGAGTAGCTAGTAGTCATTTGAAAATAAAATTATCCTGTTTCCTTTCTGTAACATCGCTGCCCCTATATAGGATGCGTACCCTCAAAGAGAAGCAAAATGAAGTGGGAATTGGAATCTTTAGGTAGACTTCGCATTAAATTAGTTTATTACAGAAGAGGTAGGAAGGCTTGGGGTTTTTCTCTGTCTACTTGTGGAGGGAAGAAAAGATCAGTACTTGGTTTGGGGTGTTTTTTTTGGTTTTTGTTTTTTTTTCTTTTTCATTTTTACTGACTGGCATGCTCTCCTCTGGCAGAACTCCAACAAACTAACCAGCCTTTCTAAAGATGAATTTTTTCTGAGATTGTCAGCACAGAACAACCCCAAAGTGTAGATACAGGCAGGCGACAAAAAAAAAGCACCACACCATGAGTACATTAAATATACCTTTGGAGCACCCAAAGACCTGCTGTACTGAATGGAGGATGGTTGTTCAAGATAAACCTGCTGCTTAAAAGCTAATCAGAAATAAATTCAAATGTTTTATAGTGAATTTAACAGAGGAAATGACCCTAAAACACACACCACAATCTCTTCTCAACAATTTGTCATGCAAAGATGCATCCTCTGTGTCAGTCATCTGGTTGGACAAGCACTGAAGTTCTCAGAAAAAGGACAGTCTCAAATATCTGTGCATTGGAATCCATCATCAGAGAAATAAGAACTTTAAATTGAACATCAGTCCATTCAGTCAGCTACAGTACATCCGAATTATCCTCTTCATCCACAGGGACATCTATCATCGAAGCAGCATCCCTCCGCTTTTGATGCACAAAGACCTCAACATCTTCTGGTGAGGAGAAAACATAACTATCCAGCAAACTCCAGTTTAAGCTTTGCCGGGTATAAGACAGCATGTGCCAAACCCATTTCATGTAAATTCTGCTTGAGTTGTGCAAAGACGTTGGTGCTGCTTAGTGGGAGAGAGGGGAATAGATGGGATAAAACCCAGTCGTTTGAAAATTCACCATGTTTTTGTGTTGAGAACACAATTACGTGTTTTAAAATTTCAAAGCCATAGGGAAAGCCGTTTGTAGGTTTGATTGGAAGATGTTCTTTGTGCCCAGTAAAGCCTGTTGGTTCTGTGGAAAAGTCAGCTAACAAAAAGAAACACCCTTTTTTATTTTCTGTGGCTTTCCTACTGTCCAAGTACTGTGCACTTGATTGTCTCCATTCTGTATCTTGGAATTTAAATGTTTCCATTCATCCAAGATTAAAACCTTTTGTATTACAAGGACTTTTTAAAACAGCTGAAGTAAGACGTGTTTATCTTCTTCGTCTCGAGATTGCCTCATCATTTCTCTAAGTGAAATCTGCGGCAACTAATTATTTAAACAGCCTTTCCAGATTCTTTATGACCACTGCAAATCTGACTCATTGGTGCACTTGTCACATTGATACTGCATATACTGCTCTGCGTTTCCTCTTGTTTCTTTAAAAACAAACAAACCCCCCAAAAAACCAACAGCTTCTGTTCCCCAAGCAGAACTGCCTGGACTCAACAGGCTTTTTGCACAGCATGGTTTATACCTCTCTCCAGTTCAGCAAACTTGGCAACACTTAACCACAAGCGCCTGGATCCTCATGAAGAAAACTGCTGAAATACTACCAAAGTAAATGACTTTAGGGAAGCAGGTGTACACGCGACTCAGAGTTATTTTTTTTTTTAAGATCCAGGGGTGTGATTATAAAGAAATTAGAAGGAAAAAGCCCCAGGACTTGCAAAAAATAGGTTATTTCCTGAGGGTCGATTTTTGTCCCAGGTGTTAGGGATTTACATACCTTTTAGATTTCTATGTATGTGAGAATTAAAAGAACCCACTTCACTGAATGTGGCCGCACAACTGCAATGTGTGTGAGACAAAGGGAAGCAGCTTGGGGAGAGCATGAAGCTGCTCAGAGGACCAAACATTGGTGTCTCATTAGTACCTTCAATAAACTCAAGTAATTATTATGTTTTTTCCTCCATAGAAGTGTGTACTGGAGATGGGCCCTAGCTATCCTGAATTTTATACGTCTTTTCTTACCTCTTGTGCTTACTTCATTGTTCTGAATGATACCTTTCTGTAGGTAGAGAGACTGTTGCCTTTTAACTCAAAGTCTTGTAGGAAACAAAACATATTAGCAACTGAAAAAGTGTGAATTCCTCCATCTGTCATCTTGCAGTTGGCTCTTTACAATGTAATAAGGGTTATTGAAGTAATGTTAAATAGAATTATAAGAGAAGCAAACCATCATTCTCAAGATGTTTGTTAAAAATATTCTGTGCTTATTGTTGCAGGAGCATTTTGTGACAAAAGGATATCTTGTTAGATTTTTCTTTTTCTCTCCCATCATAATGTAATGATGGAGGGGGAAGTTTTGGCGTTAGTGTTCGTGTTTGTCACAATTTAAAAAAAACCCAACCATAATACTTATTTTTCACTTCTGTCATCGTGCTGAGTTGTTTGCTAACTTGCTTTCCCTGCAGTCCATTTTAGGAATTGTAGGGAGTTATGTGATGTAAATCATAAAAAGTGGTGAAGATTGTTCACCTGAATGTTTGACCTAGCTCAGTAGCTGTTTGTTGTAGATTTTTGGGGAATATGACGCAGAAGGAATTTTAGAGAGGACATAATTGCTGCACAGTAGAAGTGGAAGACTATGACTTTAAAATTTCAGTGATCAAAATGTGTTCTTCAAAAACCTATGTGGGAACCTGCTTGTTTGCGGTCCTGCTCTTTAAAAGTTGTCCTTCGCAAATGTTTAGCAGAGCGCAGTCGTGATGGGCAGAACAAAATGGGCTACTTGACAAGAATACCTGTTCGGCGCTAAGTTAAGGTGTTCCGGCACATTTTGCCTGCCAAGTTGAACATCCTTTGTGAGATGCTTCGAAAATGGAAGCAAATGCACTGAACCTTGGTTCTATGTTATAGTGTCAATTTGGGCAAAAATAAATTCAGGTTTTTTACTGTTGGTATGATACATTTTATTTTGCTTTGACAGTACTTTACTCTTGTTCTTCTTCCTCTTAATCAGTGTGCATTTACTTCTTAGTAAATAAAAAGCTCTTTAATGTTCCACAAGATACAGGATTTTTGCAGTTTTCCTGTCACTGAAATGGATGTACAATATGCACAAGAGAGTCTCTCGAAAAGAGACACCAATTACTACTCTTCAAATGTAATTGCTCCTGAGAAATGAAAAGTAGAAATGGAGACTAATTGTGTATCTCATCACCTGAGAATATAATTTTAAAAATAGGCTACAGGCTATTATTTCCTAATTTTGCAATTCTTTGGAGATGTACAAGCGGTGATTAAAATGACTGTTAGAAAGTGATATTACAGCATTTATTAATAGAAAAATTGGAAAGGATATAGCTCCTGAGCTTCTGAATCTTTTGTCACGAAGACGCTAAACTAGTTTTAAGGTGATAGGCATTCAGGTTGCTATATATCTCTAGCACATCTTTTCATTTAAGCTTCGGTTTAGTGCCGCCCCCCCCCCCCCCCCCCCCCAATTTTTTGTTTAATCCAGTATGCTTGTTAGGTGAGTGGACCAATTTAAATGGGAATGTGATACCTGATATTGAAAGAACAAAGCAGAATTTAGAGGAAAAACCTTGACTTTGATTTCTCTGATGCACCTCTAGCTACTGTCTAAAGGGTTCACATGGGTGGTGGAGTGTGCCTGCGTGGGTTCGATTTCATGAGGGGGGTTAGTTAAAAAAAAAAATAACCTTAGTGCTGAAAATGCTTAATTGCCTACTGACTAATATAGTGGATGTATTTGAACATATTTCAAATGTCACGTGTATTTATTTCAAGGTAACTTGCGAATGTGAATTGCTACATACTTTTTAGGTAACAGTCACAGCGTGTGCTTGTCGAGCTTACACTATGATTGTACTAACCTTTTTATAAAAATGGAAAGCTCAGTTTAAAAGTTTCAGAAGGAGTCTGATATTTATGGTGATCTTCCATCTGGGTTTTGTTTTGCTTTTTAAAAATTATTTTCAAGTAGATAGGAGAAACTTCGGTGGAATTTGAAGTCTCAGTCAATTTAAGTCATCTTTATAGCTGAAAAGTTTGTATCTCTTATTATTGTCCACCAGATTTATATCTCTGAAAGATGGGGATGGAAATGAAATCTTCTGTATTAATTGTTTCCTTTTTTTAATTTTCAACATTGTTGATGGAATCAGCTTTGTTGCTTGTTGCTGTATGGATCTTGTAAAAATGTACGTGGCAGCAGCACTGAAAGAACAGCAGGGGATAAAGAGAGAAACGAGGCGGGCTTCAGTTTTGGGACGTGGTGCTGCCGAAAGACCAATACAAAAATAGCATAGAAAAAGTGCAAAAAGGTGTAAGACCTGGCAGGGAGGAGGAAGTCTAGTTAAAAAAAAAAAAGATTGATTGAGAATAATTTACTAAAGAATTGATTAATTAGCTTCTATAAACACTTTGTTGCAAGACCATGAACTTTTATGTGGCGATACCTCAGTGCAACCCATTTTCCTATAGTGGCTATAATTCTCTGAAAGCGTTTTCCTGCTGGAATAATGTTTTACGTTTTTTGAAAGATGAAGCTATGGTGCTGCAAAATCCAGTGGCATATTAATGTCTCTTGCTGAGAGATATGGAAAAATTTGAAATCTAATTTCTAGCCCTGGGGAAGGCTCCCAAACCGTTAGTACTGCAAAAGACACAGAGGTATTAAGTCTCTCAGTATTTCATAATTATCAGATCTGTATTTTTCAGTAATGATGATTAAGCAATTTTAGGTAGCCACCTGTAGATATTTAAAAGCTGATGTGAATTAAAATTCTAATGCTTTTTAATAGTTGTTCTACTCTTTCGATTATATTAGTAAAACTGTGAAACTCTAAAAAGTCTGAATCATTTTTCTTGATAGTAAAAGTTCATGTTTTTCCAAGAGTCCACAGTATGCTTCTTTTAACAAGAGATTTCATCTCTTGCATATTCTACTCTTGAAACATTTTTGTTTATACTACTCATTTTCTCAGTCTGTAAAAGTTTAAAGTCATTGATGTTCATGCAGTATAACAAACCGCTTTGCTGTTAAAAAATACATTTGTGTAGAGATATTGAAGTAAAAAAGGAGGAGGGGGGCTATCCCGTTAGAATTGCACACGTGCTTCAGACAATATTAAGGAAAAAGAAAGAGCGATGACAGACCTATAACCCTGGGCTGAAAATACACTATATATCACACTGTATAGTGAAATGTAGGTTGCTTTAACCTCAATGTGGAATCCATTTCTTACTATATTTCAATATACCTGTACATAAGTTCTCGGTACACAGCACTGTCACTGGATTATGACCTGGTACCTTTCGGTAGATTCTTTCTGGACTTTGACAATTACGTATTACTAATTGTTTTAGGCATGTTTGAAATACATGTAGCACAGCAATGCTATTTCATGGAAGATCTTTTTGTTTTTGTGTGCACTAGGGTACTGTGGAGCTGACATAAAAGCACTTTGCACTGAGGCTGCCTTGATTGCCCTGAGACGACGCTATCCCCAGATCTATGTGAGCAGTCAGAAACTACAGCTTGACGTTTCTTCGGTAGTTCTCAGTGCACAGGATTTTTACCATGCAATGCAGAATATTGTGCCTGCTTCCCAACGTGCTGTGACATCTTCAGGACATGCGTTATCTCCTGTGATCAGACCACTGTTGGAACGTACCTTCACTAACCTTCTTGAGGTTTTACACAAAGTGTTTCCTCACGCTGAATTTAGCCAGGGTGACAAAAGTGAAGGTATGTGGGTTGAAGGTTTGGATTTTTTTGCAAATGCTGTTTCAGTTTGGAAGTATTTCAACTGCTGGCCTTAAACCTGATGTGTGTTTGGTTCAGTGTTACGTTAGAACGTAAATGCAGTTTCCTTGGATGTTGCTTAACTATTTTTGCTGATTGCAAGTTGCTGTGGAGTTTAATAAACTGACCTATGTAGACCAAGATCCCGTAGGTGTGAGTGCCATCAGAAAAAAAAGACCCCCAAGTAATTTACATTTCAAATACAAGAAATAATGGGGCATAATCATACAGTGGAACAAAAGAAAAGAGTGAAAGCTGTTGCTCAGCATGTTAGGGCCTGAAATGGGTGCTCCTGTCCTGAGTGTCATTTACCTGTCCCCAGTCCTTTGCTTGTTGATGGTGCAGAAGCAGCCAGCGAAGGGGTGCTAAGGGGAGCTTGCAGCTCAGCCGGTGAGACTGGTTACCCAAGATACCTGAGCCTGTGTAATGGTCTCTACTGGTTACCAAGAAAGTCCTGTGGCTTCTCTCCCCTTGAACTGGCCTGACATGCATCTGGTCCTCCGAGTTGATTCTGCTGGCTTAGCAAGTGGCGAACTATTTGCTGATTTGTCAAGTTAGCTTTTTGCCAAAGTAGTGAGTAAAACCAACTCACTAAGGGGTCAGATGAACACCAGAACCCTGCTGCAATGGGAGCAAGGGGAGTGCATTGAGGAAGCGGGGAATAAGAAGGAATGCGACTGTTTTGTCTGGCAGTGAGTCAGTAGGTTCTGGTTTTTTTTTTTTACCCAGCTGTTCTCTGAGACATACTTTAATAGCTATTTCATGGAAGTTAAATATTGAACAAGATATCTTGATTTTGATACCTACTTATTCTGGCATACTGCTTTCTACTGTTCTTATCTGGGCTGCCCCCCTGGCCCGTGTAAACTGTACTTGTGGTTGTGTGTGTTTAACTTGAAAATAACTCAGTCATAAAGCAAATCTGTGACAGCCATGACTTTCTTTTCATTCCTCTTCCAGAGCATGCTTTCAGACTGCAGCCCAGGCAGCTTAAGCCGATCCTTGTGCTGGCTCCTGCAGTTCCCCCAGCCCAGCTGTGCATTTTTGCTCCATCCCTTAGACTTACTTTAGGACGTCAGGCCCTTTGTTAAAACATTTTAGCCAGAAAACTCATCCAAAAATGATGTATTTTTGTCAGGTTAGTTTTCTGCTGACTGTGGGATAGCTGGAGGTTTTAACAAGTGTTGGAATTGGCACGAGATGGGGCCTGGGAGCATGTGGTGGTGGGTAGAGGGAGTGGGCTGGCTTGCAGCTGCAGTTAGATCATATTCAGCTCCCTCGATCGTATTAGGTTCTCGTAACCAAAGTTGTTTAAGATGCTTAAGTCTCTCTGTATACTGTTAACCTGTTGGTAATCCCAATTTGGAGATTGTCATTATTGTTGAAGAATTGAATTAGGTATCTTCTCTGTCTTTGTTGTAAAGTTCTAGTTCAGAATATTTTCTGTGGTAACATTCTTTACATTCCTGTTTATTACCGCTCATTATTGCTAACGAAGTGAGTTTGTAAGCATCCATTGAATTAAGTAGTAGTTTTACTAGATAATTCTGCTGCTCTGGCTACTTTAAAATGTTTGTAGGTAATCGATTTTGAAGATGTAAGAACTAAGATTTCTTTTGAAGTTTCCTCTGTACCTGAGTTTTTCTTCTTACCTCCTTAAACCTAAGAAAATATCGAATAATAAACTTAATCTGTCTTGAAAACAGCAAAATCCACTTTCACGTAGAGTGATTTTGAGTGTAAATGTAGATTACATGCTTCAGTGTTTCTTGAATTCAGAGCCAGATGCTTACTGGTGTAACTACAATCTGCAAATCTAGTTTTCTACCTGTCTGTGCAGTTCAGTAATGATTTCTGTTTCTTGTAATTCCATGAATCAGATATTCAAGCAAAGAATGTCACAGAGGCTTGATGCTTGAGATTAAAAGATGGACTGCCTCATTTAATAATTGTAGAATCATAGAATGGTTTAAGTTGGAAGGGACCTTAAAGATCATCTAACTCCAACCCCCCTGCTGGGGGCAGGGACACCTCCCACTAGACCAGGCTGCTCAAAGCCCCATCCAGCCTGGCCTTGAACCACCTCCAGGGATGGGGCATCCACAGCTTCTCTGGGCAACCTGTGCCAGTGTCTTGCCACCCTCATAGCGAAAAATTTCTTCCTGATACCTAATCTAAATCTGTCCTCTTCCAATTTGAAGCCATTATATATTTTAGGAAGCAAAAGCTGTGTCCAGTGCGTGGACATTGGACTTTACCCCATGGTCTACATTTGGTATAACGGAAATTCTGCCTGTGTCGGGACTGCAGTGAGCCAGGAGTTAGGAGGCCTGTCTGTGTCCAGTTGATTTGAAGGCCTCTATCCTTGCCCAGAGCTAAATGTCGGGCAGCTTCTGTCCTGCTTTTTCTGTCTGTGGACTAGCTTTTGGCCACCGATTGGGGTCTGCAAGCCTTTTTCATCTTTGTCCCCTGAGGAATGATTGTCAGATGTGTGACTGCATCATGCCTTGCCAAGGGATGTGACATGTTCTCATCCCATACCAGCAAAATATTATTCCTGCCCAGCCTAGTCTGAATCCAGTTTCTTACATCACACAGCCAACTAATGAAGGGAACCTTTGTTGTCTCTTCACAATTTTTCCTGGGCACATATGTCTAGATGCATGGCCCTTAAATGGCATCTCCGTCCAACACTTAATGTTGCCTTGAAGTTGATTCCTTTGTCCCATGGTGGTGGTTTGATCAGTGTAGGAGGACCTGTGCCATGGCTTCATGTAAATCAGGCAAATCCTGCAGTGGGTCATTTATTTGAGAAGTAACCCTTAGATATCTCTGTATTTCACACTTTTATTTCACAGCAGTCCATTTTTCTAAGGGGCTGTGGCCAGATTTTTACACTGAAAGGGTTAACAAGCATTGGAACAGGCTGCCCAGGGAAGTGGTTGAGGCACCATCCCTAGAGGTATTTAAAAGACGGGTAGACATAATGCTTAGAGATATGGTTTAGTGATGGTTTTTCATAGAATTATAGAATCATTTAGGTTGGAAAAGACCCTTGGGATCATCGAGTCCAACCATCATCTCCACTCTACAAAGTTCTCCCTTATACCATATCCCTTAACACTACATCTAAACGAGTCTTAAACACATCCAGGGATGGTGACTCCACCACCTCCCTGGGCAGCCTATTCCAGTGTCTGACCACTCTTTCTGGGAAGAATTTTTTCCTAATGTCCAGCCTAAACCTACCCTTGCTGCAGCTTGAACCCATTCCCTCTTGTTCTATTGCTAATTACCTGTGAGAAGAGACCAGCACCAACCTCTCTACAATGTCCTTTCAGGTAGTTGTAGAGTTTTTGTCAGAGTTAGGTTGATGGTTGGACGAGATGATCTGAAAGGTCCCTTCCAACCCAGGTGATTCTATGATTCTGTACTGTTAGGATGCCCGGTGGTTACCCTCTGCAGCAGTGTGCTGCAGTGACTCTGGGCTGCTCTCGGAAATGCTGCCCATCCATGCCCATTTTGTTCCTCAGGAGACCTGGCTTCTGTCTAGCTGAGTGGCTGTGACCATTTCCATCCCATTGTTGCAGAGGGATTTCTCTTTGGGAATGGGAATGAGTGGCTTGCGTAGGGTAACATCAACTATACTCTTTTCCTGGGGCAAATAAAGATCTTGTAGCAGTTTATTTCCCATTATCAAATCGCAGCAGTCTACTCTCAATCCCGTTGCAGCTCCGGTAGCTAATTTAGCTGTACCTGATTTTCACCTGTCAACTGGCTGTTTTGGTTTAATGCCATATTTATATTTGTTGCAATTGTTTGTCCCTGCAGTCTGTCTTTTCAACGCAATCAGTCTTTTAGCTCTTTGTTTCTGAAAGTTTATACAGAAAGTACTTCAGTTCATTATGCTACTGTATTAGCAAAGGAATTAAAATAGATTAAGGTATAGTACATGAACATAGAATAAATTGAACTGATTTTGATAAAAAGATTTTATATTCTCTGGCAGGTTATCAGAGGGTGGAAAACAATTTTTCATAAACATAGGTCTAGGTAGTCATGCTGAGAATAATGTGGAAAGAAGTGTAGCCGTAAAAAATTTGGGCACTTCGAACAAATAAATAAAAAATTCTGTATAGTCTGAGGAATTACAGATTTTATAACTTTATCCTTGAAAAACCTTTAGCTGTGAAATAAAACCAAAGGAAGCATTTCATAACAAGTTAAACATTTGTCGTATTTGTGAACTTGTTCTGCTTGATGGTTTAAAAAAATAAGTTTGAATTATGATTAGGCTTCTACAATATTTAATTTGTTTTGGTTTTTGAAGCAATGAGTACTTATTATTCTGTGTTCTGATATTTAGACATTTTTAAGTCATTTCTTCTACATTTGAAAAATGTGTTATTTACATGAAGAAAATTGCAATGTCTTGTTTGTTGTGCGTGTACTTAGAAGTGGTAAGATTCTAATTAATATATTTCTTGGAACAGATGTACCAAGTCTAATATTAGATGATAGCGAAGATGAGAATGCTTCATCAATTTTTGAGACAAGCTGTCACTCAGGATCACCAAAGAAACAGTCATCAGCTGCTATACATAAACCCTACCTTCATTTTACAATGTGAGTGTTTATCTAAATGCATACAACCAGATAAAGAAATCAATGAAATTCTTACATCAGGAGAGGTAATAAAGGTGATCTTTTGCTTTGCGATGGGAATGGTGTTCTGTAATAGAAACACGTAAGTGCATGGAGAAGAGTTTTAGGTATGTGAATGGTCTTAGGAGAGGCCGCATCCTCGACACAGTAATCGGGAATATTTTGCAACAGACAAGTGTAGCTTAGAAGTAAGGATGTTAACAGCAATTTGTAATTGTAACGAGGCATTTTGATTTGAAAGATTAAGAGCTGGGAAGAGAGGTATGTAGGAGTATTTTGGAAAGATTGTTTGCTTTTTCTTGTTCTAAAGTATTGTTGAGCTTCAGCGTATGCAGCTGTTTGGATGCACCATATCATGAATGCATTCAGCATTTCTAA
This sequence comes from Chroicocephalus ridibundus, assembly GCF_963924245.1. Classification (NCBI taxonomy): domain Eukaryota; kingdom Metazoa; phylum Chordata; class Aves; order Charadriiformes; family Laridae; genus Chroicocephalus; species Chroicocephalus ridibundus. The sequence continues at coordinate 121,017,611 of NC_086286.1, read as the reverse complement.
CATCTTTTTTTCATTGTTTCTTATAGAAAGTTTTGGGAAGTGGGCATTTAGAAAGTGTGTGTGACATTTGGATGAGTCTTTCCTGTATTAATTGAACTGGCTACAGTAATTAACAACAATAAGCTAACATTTCTTTGTTTTGTATTAACAATTCGTAACTCTTTGTTTCAGACTACTTTATGTGATGGGTTCTGCAGGGAATTTGCTAAATAAAGAAAATGAAATTAGGAAAACTGTTCAGGAGTAGAGCCATCTTGTGGAAAACTGCTAAAATTTTTGTGCTAAAAAGTGATGCTAGAGCAGCATTTACAGAAATCTAAGCTTAAAAATAAGGATTTAAGTTCAAATATTTTGAGGTACATAGTCAAGTATTTTAATGTCAAATTTCAGCTGTTGTTGTGAGGACAGGCGGGGGAACCCAAAACCAAAATGACAATATATTATTTGTGTGGATGTGTGTCTATATAAAAAAATCTCGAAGAGCATGTTTATTTTTGTAAATTATGTAAGCCTCGCTGAATCTATCTTGCTGAGCGTTTTTGGTTGCTGTCTGTGTGTGTAACCTCCACCACCAGAACTGAAAAGCCAAAGGTCAGCAATGTTCATAGCTGTTACAAATATTTAACCTGAAATAAAACCAGCCAGTCTTGTTTCACTGCCTGAGCTGATTGATGTGCAGATAAAAATGCCTTAATGAGAGAAAATGTAGATTAATTAAAAAAATTTCTTGTTTCATAATAAATTTTTCTATAAATGGAAAAGATCTTTATTGGAAAGACCTAATGTTTCTCTCTTCACGTCTCACTTGTCCCCAAAACAGGGCAAAATCTCCCAAAACAAACTAATACAAAACCCCCGAAATCCTTATATGAACTCCTTAGGATTTCTTCTCAACAACAAAAACAAAAAATAGGTTTACCTTTGCAGTTCTTCCTTTAAAACATGTATTCTGTCTGGAAATCTACCGAATAGAAGTGTATGAATATGCTAGACTAGAAGATGAATAGTGATTTTATTCAATCCTACTTCAGATCCTATTTCTTGAACAAACAAAGCATTGAAATGTTAGGTGGTTCTTGGAAATCTTGGGTAACACTTTAAGGGATGAATGGATTGACCTGGGATTCCTGAAGCTACTGAAGAGATGTTTTGGTAGTTAGGACTGAATTAGACAGGATTAAATAGATATATTCACTGGAAGTCCAGTAAGTCTTTTTATATGAGCAAGGAATTGGTTTTAAATAAACTGGTTATAATCAAAGTTTTCATGAATTTAATATGTGTATAGCTTTGCACAGATGGGTTTGAATTAACTTGTTTTGACATCAAAGAACAGACAAAGTTCGAGTTCTTGAGACTTGGCGTTAGTGTTGAAGTATACTAGAGTTGAATCTTTTAAGGCTGTTGTAGGAAACTCTTACCCATTACTGAAGGCCTTTTGGATTCTAAAAAAAATTTTGTATATATATCCATCCATTGACAACATGAGCATGTTAATTGTGTTTTGTAACTGTTTTGCTGCAGGTCAGCTTATCACCAGCCAACCTCTTACAGACCAAGATTACTGCTATCTGGAGAGAGAGGTTCGGGTCAGACTTCGCACCTTGCTCCAGCACTATTGCACACTCTCGAAAAATTCTCCGTACACAGGCTAGATTTGCCAGCACTTTATTCAGTCAGTGCCAAAACGCCTGAAGAGTCGTGTGCACAGGTGACATTTCAGATTCTCTTGTAATGAGTAAATGATGTTATTCTGGAACAGATGAGTTGCATCAGTATAAAGGCAGCTAACTGGAATGTAACTTTAAAAGCCAGGTTTTCATAGGCTCCGTCTGTTTTCGTGTTTTAAAAGAACGGAGTCTCTAGAGTGTGATTGAGATCTCTCTGCTGACTAGTGAGAGTAATTACATTTTTAACTTGCCCCCTCAGTCACATACCTAATGTCAAGTAAGAGATTAGTCTGGTTCCTGCTTTTCATTTTATTAGCTTGTGTATGAATTGGTGTGCTGTGGTTCTGGGTTCAATTACTCAGTTTCAAATGTTCTGGGTTTCAAAACAGTTTGTGGTGGATTTTGCATGGATTGCAGACTAGTTTAATTTTCATCTTGATTGTTCAGTCTTAGTGAGTTTTTAAAACACAGATGACAAGTAGTTGTTTTGTAGTCTCCCTGGCACATAGACATAAAATAATTGAATTGCAGATAACAGTCACAAGCAGTTGTTTAGAAAGCCTTTATCATTAGATAATTTTGTTTTACTGGAACATTTGTATATAAAATACCACTAACTTGAGTCATTTCCTGTTCTGCAAGAACTTTATTGCTCACAAGTGATAATAATTAGGTTCTTAGTTTAAATACCACTGTTTCTTTTAATTAGATCTTTCGCGAAGCTCGAAGAACAGTACCAAGTATTGTTTACATGCCTCATATTGGTGATTGGTGGGAAGCTGTCAGTGAAACTGTGAGAGCTACTTTTCTAACCTTGCTGCAAGATATACCATCTTTCTCCCCTATATTTCTACTGTCTACCTCTGAGTCCATGTATAGCGAATTGCCTGAAGAGGTGAGCTCATTGCGGAAGGAGGCGTTGTTAGGGAGCTGTGTGCTCTTCGGAATGTTTTGAATTGCGTAAAAACATTCTGGTTTGCACTGGTTTTTTAACTTAATTTAAAATATGTCACACTGAAAATGTAATAGTAATTAAATGATAGTAATTTTCTTTAACGAGGGATGTACGTCCATGTTACCGATTTTCATAATCTCCACGCTGCTTTGCTGAGAAGACAGAATTGTTCATTTTGTCAGTTGTTCATTTTGACAAATTACTCCAGTGTAATTTAATGCAGATTTAGTCTAAAGGCTTAACCTTTAGCTTTACATCCTCTGAGGTTCAGGATGGGCGGAGGGAGTTCCTATTTTTTTTCCTCAACATTTTCTTTGACTTTTTATTATTTTATTTTTTTTTAAATCATGGCCTTTCTCTTCTTTTCACTGCAGAGGTGGCCACTGTTAGGGTCATGGGATACTGCAAGTTTAGTTACTACAGAAAATTCAGTGAGAATTAGAAGTATTTGTTTTCCCTAGGCTGCGTACACAGCTTCGGGTAAAGTTTACGGTCTTCCCTCCTGTGGCTAATTTTGAAAAGTTTGTGACTAGTGTTTTAATATGGTCATTAATCATGTATATTTGAGTGAGTGCTCAATTTTCTTATGGCTGCCTTTTTTTTCTGTTTAGGTGAAATGTATTTTCAGAATCCAGTATGAAGAGGTTTTTTATATTCAAAGACCAAGTGAAGAAGACAGATTGCGATTTTTCAAAGGTTTAATTCTTGATGAGGCAGCAATGCCCCCACCAAGAAGGAAACAGGCTGGTAAACTAAGTTACAGTAAAACCAATAATAATGTGATCTGAATGTTTTCTTTTGTGATACTTTCCTTTTTCAAAAGGTGTGGGTAAATGACAGTTAGTGTAATTAACGTTTGACAGTGTTAATCAATGCCCAGAATAAATTTTGTGCATTACAGTTAGCAGTTTTGGAAATTGGAGAGCTGGGGGGTTAAGGATGCAGCGATGGGTAGATCGATGAGGCAGATTAAATATATAATGAAATTTGGAGTGGCCTAATCCCAAGAGCTGCTGAGTTGTTAATATTTCCATTGTCTGACTTCTTGTTTTTTTCCCTAGCTCTTCGTGCTCTGGAAGTTCTTCCTCTTGCACTGCCATGTCCAGCCCGTGAGCTGTCAGAAGCAGAAAAACAGCGAATGGAGGACCAGGAAGAGAACACATTGAGAGAGCTGCGGTTGTTTCTCAGGGATGTTACCAAGAGGCTGGCCACAGACAAACGCTTTAACATCTTCAGCAAACCGGTGGATATTGAAGAGGTCTTGTTTCAGTAATGTGCAAACAATGAAGTTGAAACTATAAGAAAAAGAATATAAATTTTAAAAAGGAAATGGATATGTTAATCAGAAAAACAGATGTGTTTTCCATGATTTTTCCAATCTAAAATGCTGACGTTTAGCTGGTGTGATAATCGCAGCCTCGTGATCTGTGATGCAAGGAGTTGGAGCACTTTGGTTGTTGGTTCTTTGGCTGTACCGGTGACCTGTTGAAAAACCTTGTGCATTCCTGTCAATTTTATAACCGAAACCAGCATTTAAAAATACCATCACTCCTATCCCTACCAGTGCTCTTGAAATATTTCAAACCATAAATATAATTCTTTAATAAAAGCTTTTACAACATAGTAATCATAGACATGATAATATTGGGAAAGTGATCTGTGTTCTGTAATGTATTCAGCATTAATAGTATTGTTGAATAATTTCAGCAGTAATGCTTGTGGATGCCATTAATCACAGATGGTAGCACATTATAAGGCATTAACTGGTCGATTATGGAGTGTGCACACCGAACTGATGAGACAGTTCGATCTGCAAATCTATTTTTGGGTGCCACTATATGAAAAGGATTGTGTTCGATCTGACTTTGAGATCAGATGCTGGCCCATTGCAAGCTTTGCAAGCTTGCTAATTTAAAAAAAAACTTAATTGCTTCTGAAGAGAAGAAAATGAATGACTAAGAGATGAATATGGGACGTTAAAAGTACAGCATTGAAAAAAGCAGACTTGTGGTGTAGATTCCATACAGGATCGAACAGGCGTCTTTTGCGGGCCCATGCAATCCTCTTAATTTGACCTTGCCATAGTGGTCTGTAGCTGTCTGTTTCTGAAAGACTGACGAGAGCTCTTTAATGTGGCAGCTCACCGTGTGACCGTGGTCTGAGCACTAACTTTGATTTTTTTATTATGAAGCTGCTTGGGATGTCCATTATTGTAGGAAACTCTTCATACTCATAGTAAAGGCAGTTTCTTTCCCCAAAGAACTTGCGGTCTAAAGGACACGTAAAGTAAGAACAAATTGCTGTCCTTGTTTTGTAGATGGAGAGAATCGAAATGTGAATTTGTTATTTAAAGACTTGCCAAAACCCCTGCGAATATATCACATCACTAGAAATTAAATGTAATCCCTTTCGTTCCACCTGGTGCATTTGAGCCCAGGACTATCCTTTTCTACGAGAGCCTGTCTGCTTGACTTTATTAGATAATGTGTTACGTTTGTTCCACTCCTACTTGTGTTGCAGAGGATGCTGCTATGCGATAAGTCAACGATTTTCCTGACTAATTCAGCAGCAATGAAAAGGAAGCCCGTGGCTTGGCTTTCTGATCACTGAACATATCATCATGTTTCCATAAAGGGAGACAAAAAGAGACTTTCTGCTATTTTCCTTTTTCGTCATAAATTTCAATGTGTATATTTAAGGAATTAGGTGACAGATTGCTGTCCACTGAAGTAATGCATTAATGTTAGTTTATGTTGTAATATATTTTTGTATGAATGTCTGCAGATGCTTTATAAAAAAAAAAAAAATTCTTGCAGAGCCGTTATGGCTTGATCTGAATATGTATTTAACTCTTTAGTATTTTGGCAGCCACTGTCGTATGTGGGCAATATCAAAAGAAAAAACACAATACTGTTTCTGAGGCTGCCAGTATTTTTAATTGATCGTAATCTTAATCACATTGAAACATTCAAGTATAGGGTTTTTTGCCTTGAAGTAAATAAAAAATTAATAGATTTTTTTGCTGAACTTTGTTACAGCAGCTGTGCTGATGCATTTGACTATTAAGCTTGAGCCCCTTATGGTACCATTAATTACATTAAATACTTTTAGTGTACCCTAGTGGATGCTAAATCTCCAGTTACAAGCCAGGCTCATAGTGAACTCTGACACAGGGCTTTCTCTTTAGCCTGTCCTTCCGTACAGTCACTCTAATGTCTTCAGTCAATAAAACCTGAATTTTTTTTTGTTGAACAAGTGATTGAAAGAACTATTCAATAGAAGATATTTAAAAGCTGATAATTTGACCGTTGAATTTAATGAGAATTTTACCTGCAAGGTGAACAAAATATAGCTTCCCTAGTTTTTCCTGGGGTTTTGAATTAGGCTGGTTGTTTTTGCTTTTCTAACACAAGACAGTGCTATAACGCTATACCAAAAAAATTAAATCTGTCTAGATAAAATAAAATATACATTTATGTTAAAACATTTTGCCTCAAAAATACCATTACATTAATTTTGAAAGATAAATTGGCAAGCTACTGAAGGAAAAGTAGCTTTGGAAGTACTATGGTTTTATTTAGTCAGATAAAACTTCTGTTTTCAACATAAATTTGTTAGTTAAGGTATTGGAGTTAAGCATGTGGAATAAGTAAGACTATCACGATGTGCAATTGTCAATGTTCAAATGGAATGCATATGGTCCCGTGTCATTTCTGTATGCTTTCTGTTTATAGGTTTCAGATTACCTTGAAGTTATCAAAGAGCCAATGGACCTGTCAACAGTAATAACCAAAATTGATAAACACAACTACTTAACAGCCAAGGACTTCCTAACAGATATTGACCTGATCTGCAGCAATGCATTGGAGTACAATCCAGACAAAGATCCTGGAGGTAAGGACCTGCTTCGCTTTGGCCTACGTAAAGCCGAAAGCCTGGTATTTAATCACGTATTTGGTTACTCTTCAGGCATTTAAATAAACTGCATGCTCTGTGATAATTAGGATAAGCAAGTCCTAAGGGTCTGTGCTTTCAGTATTCTGAGGCATGTGGTGCACTGGGGGATATTGCGAGAGTGGGAGAACTACAGCATTCAGAGTTGTTTTCTAATAAATCAGGTTTTGTAGTTCCTTTTCGAATTCGATAGCTCCTTTTCAGTGAATAGACTTTGTGTACGCAACAAAACCCCAACGTAATTTGGAGAGCTCCGTAGAGAATCCTGTACACAATCTGGCAGTGGCCTGCTTTATTTCCACATTAGCTTAGAACATGAAATTCATCCACAGAAATTAAGAACTATGCGTTTGTGGATAGAAATGGAACAGGATAAATCACCAGGCAAGGAAGTCAGTTGCAGCTGATTAGGGAAGATTAGAAGGTATTGTCTTGACAAAGTGTGATGGGATGCTTTCAATTAAAATGGAATTTGTAGATTGAAATGCATGTAAAAGCTGTTCACGCTGCAAACTCAGGAAAGAACATCTTGTGTGCTCTTCGGTGGGGCTGCCTTACAGTGTACATTGCCAAAAGCAAGCCTTTCCATTGGCAGCTTCATCAATAAAACAACAACAAAGCACCCTTTTAATGTAGTTGTATTTCATATAAGTGATACTTGGAAATCTGGGTCTGTCTGCAAGTGTAGTCCTATGCGTTAAAAAGTTTTTTATTAGATCTTGTGAAATCATTTTACCAGGTTAAAGCCTGATTTTTCTACATTTTTCTTACTTCTCAAATTTTTGTTTTTGTGAGGCTTTTGCAAAGGTCTGATGTGTGGACTAGATACAGTATAGTCTGGTCAAAGTCATACTTGTTTCAAATTGCCTTTTGAACACAGTGCTGGTTCATATCTGTAGAAGATAAACTTTATTTCTTCAATTTATGATGCATTTTGTTTTAAACTCAAAAAAAAAAAAAGACAGCAACATTGGTAATATACAGCAAAAGGTTTTCTGTGTTCTTGATAACACGCTTTCACAGAATCACGGGATGGTTCGGGTTGGAAGGGACCTTAAAGATCATCCAGTTCTAACCCCCCTGCCCTGGGCAGGGACACCTCCCACTAGACCAGGCTGCTCAAAGCCCCATCCAGCCTGGCCTTGAACACTTCCAGGGATGGGGCATACACAACCTCCCTGGGCAACCTGTTCCAGTGTCTCACCACCCTCACAGTAAAGAATTTCTTCCTAATATCCAATCTAAATCTCCCCTCTTTCAGTTTGAGGCCGTTACCCCGTGTCCTACCATAACACTCCCTGATAAAGTCCCCCCCCATCCTTCCTGTAGGCCCCCTTTAGGTACTGGAAGGCTGCTTTTGAGGACTTCTAATGTGTAATTGATGTGAACTAGTCAAAGCCTGGATGGGCACTTGAGATTCTGAGTGTCTCTGAAGAGCAGAGTACCCAGGTGGCCAAGGCGGCCAACAGCATCCTGGCCTGTATCAGGAACAGTGGCCAGCGGGACTAGGGCAGTGATCATCCCCCTGGACTTGGCACAGGTGAGGCCCCACCTCAAGTGCTGTGTCCGGTTTTGGGCCCCTCACCACAAGAAAGACACTGAGGTGCTGGAGCGTGTCCAGAGAAGGGCAACGGAGCTGGTGAGGGGTCTGGAGCACAAGTCTTGTGAGGAGCGGCTGAGGGAGCTGGGGGTGTTCAGCCTGGAGAAAAGGAGGCTGAGGGGAGACCTTCTCTCTCTCTGCAACTGCCTGAAAGGAGGGGGTAGAGAGGTGGGGGTCAGTCTCTTCTCCCAAGTAATGAACGGGTGATAGGACAGGAGGAAATGGCCTCAAGTTGCACCAGGGGAGATTTGAATAATAGGAAAATTTTCTTCGCCGAAAAGGTTGTCAAGCGTTGGAAGAGGCTGCCCAGGGAAATGGTGGAGTCACCATCCCTGGAGGTATTTAAAAGAAGAGTAGATGTGGTGCTGGGAGAAATGGTTTAGTGGTGGTTTTGTCAGTGTTAGGTTGATGGTCAGACTCGATGATCTGAAAGGTCCCTTCCAACCCAGACAATTCTATGATTCTATAAGAGCACCTGTTGAGAAGATGTGGACTACGAGACATACCTCCTGCATGCGACTGGTGTATATTTGTGACTTGGTGATGGGCTTTGGGAAAAATTGGTATTAATATACACCCTTTGTTCCCATTTTTAGGCCCTGAAGATCTGTGTGCTTGCCTCTTTAATTCTAGGAAATGTAGTCTGAAGAGGGTTTTTTTTAAGTTTTATTGCAGGTGTTACGCGACTACAGGCTTGTAAGGTCAGATCTGCTCTGGATCAGAAACAACACAGGTCGCAGGTTCAGTGTGTCAGAAACACAGTTTGGAGAACGTTTAGTGGCAGAAGCTTTCACTGAGATTGTCCAAAGAGAAAGAGTCTTAAGAAATACATTTAGGGAACCGTAATAGGGTTATTGTGGTTTTCCTTGCCATCAGGACTGAGCTGGGAGAAATGGATCTGACTATTTCTAGGTTAAGTTTTGGATTGGAGTTTCTCATCACCAAGTAGGTAATGAAAGATACTTCTGTCCTCTGCGTTGTCAACAATTGGTGATATATTGCTCTTCTGGCATGAAAAATTTCTTGAGCTGTTGTATAAATACACTGCTGAAACAGCACATCATGTCTATTCTGAGTAAGCATTACATGCGTTCAGATGCGTTAACTGAATATTAACCTATAAATGTTCACATTCTTAAAAGCTGGGCATATATGCTTGCCTCTGCTTTGTGCTTGAATTTGCAGAGGAATCATACTATACCTGCTTCTGTCCTGTTGTTCAGTTGTAAAAGGAATTGGAGCACCAGACTAGCTGGCTTCATATGCAGTACAGATATTCAAAACTGGCTTCTTCGCTTTTTGGGTATTTTTTTCCCTTGTACTTTGATATAAAAATTCAGATAGGTTATATAGTAAAATAGTGTGAGGTGGGTTTTTTTTTTTTTTTGACTTTCCCTCCATTGTTTGACCAGGAAATGTTCTTTAAAGGCAACATAACCATTGTGTGTTAGACATAATAGTATTTGCCTCTTTGAAGCACTGTCTGTGGGGAAAGTCTTGCCCATCTCAGGATATGAGGAAAGTAGTAGTTCAATCAAATATTCTTGATTTGATTTTTCTTTTCTTCTTTTTTTTTCTCCCCTTTTTCTTTCTTTTGTGAGGGCATCCTAAACTTTATTATCTGACCAACTTTTAAAAGTCTAATATTGTAAAATTGCACCTGCAAAGAATGCAGTGTGTTTTTTGTGATCGTAAACCGTAATGCTTCACGAATATATGTGGATAAAAACTTGTAGTTTCCAGTTGATTTAAGTGGTGGTATATTTCCCCAGAAAACATATGTAGGGCTCATTTGAGCTGGATACTGGATATTCTTTTTCACTCAGCAGTTTTTCCAGCTGTAAAATTTGCTGTGTCTAGAATTATAAACCTTGTTTAATAAATGTTTGCTGATACTCTTAATTGTTGTCTTTAGTGATTATTAAAACAGATTAAATCTGCTAATTGTATAATATGTTGTAGACATTAATGTTGATGTTTCCTGTTGAAGTACCTCCATCAACTGGAAAAAGTAATTCAGTATGGATGAATTGACAAATTAAATATGTTTCTACTAAAAGCAAACAATGAGTGTTGTAGGTTTGATTGAAAAGCAACATTCTAGATGGCAATTTTCTCCACATATAGGTTTACTTAGTAAGTTACAATTACTTTTCAAATTTCAACAGTGTGGGAATAATTTCTTTTGTGTGTTTCAAAGGTATGGGAACCGGTTTTCTGTGAAAAAATGTATTTTCATGAGTCGCATTTAGGCTTCCAGTGTGGGCAATATTTTTTTTGCCCTGTTCCCCAAATAGAGATGAAAACGTAGCAAACTTGAGGCTTGTTTCGTGCCAGTTTTTCTGAATGGATTAAAATGAGAAGTAGCTGTTCAATATAAGCAATAAAGTAATCTGTTTTAGCACAATTTTGAATTTTCTAGCAGTTGTTAAATGAAAATTAAGCAGCGATTTAAGGAGGAAGAGTATAAGCAAGCCAGGTCTGCCTTACGGATTCAGGAGATGTCCAGTATGATTTTGCAGGCAATCTAACTGTATGAATGTTCCTAGACCCCAGGGGGTAAATTAATTCCTGGACAAGTCTCTTGTTACTTTTGGGAGTCTCTGCACTGTAGTGTGTTATACTGTAGAAACTGGTATACCTGCTGGTTCTTGCAAGTTTCTAAGGATTGCAACTTGTTTTAGTTGTGTTCATCATTTATTGTTTGCATTTCTATATAAATGTCACGATTGATTAAAGTAATGATTTGTACTTCTGAAAACTTCTATGTCTCTTAAATAGCTGGGTTGTGATTTTGGAGCATGCTGTGAAGTTGATCCATCTAAGTTTTCAAACACTTATAGTATTTCACACTTACTTCTGTCTATATCAGTGTTGTAATATACAATACAGAACAACATAGACATGGTAAAGAATTTACATAATTGTGATGAAGTTAACAAGTGTGCTGTCCTGTTTTCTAGATAAAATAATTAGACATAGAGCTTGTACTTTGAAGGACACTGCTCATGCTATCATCGCTGCTGAACTGGATCCAGAATTTAATAAGATGTGTGAAGAAATCAAGGAAGCGAGAAGAAAAAGAGGTATATTTAATTTCATTTATCGTAACACAACACATATGGGATAGAAAGCAGAATTTACAAATGTCCATATAAAATTTAAATTTAAGATGAAATATGGAATGCTAAGGCAGTGCATTCTAAAGGGTGACTGATCTTGAAACTTGTCTACTTTTTCCAACTATGTGAGCTGGTCTGATAAGGCACCATCCTTCTTTACAAAAGAAGGTTGCATTGCCTATTGGTACAAAAAGGCTTGTAGAACATGTTGAAAGGATGAATGCTGGGATTTCTATAATAACTGAAGACGTGGTGAAACCAGAGCTGTATTCTAAAAATGGCGTGTAATGCAGTGTAATAACACTTACGGTTAGGAAGTGTGGCATTCAGAACTGGATTTTCAGTTCACCCTGGCATGTGCACAAGTGTACTTTTGGTGATAATCACTTGATTTTTTGGATTAAGAAACAACTGTTGCCACCCACATTGAGGGGAGGATTGACAGTCTAATGGGCCAGAATCAGGAAATGTAGCCTGCTCCACTGGAGGACATCACTGACTTAGTTTTTGTTTAAATTAGTGCAGTTGTTTCCAACTTGTAGTCCATAGACTTCCAAGTCTGTGGGAAGCTTCTGAAGTGACCACAAAAGGTAATCAAAAGCCCAAACATATTCCCACTTGGTCCCTGTTTACATGAAAAATTCTGTACCTCCATGGAAAATATTTCAAGTTCTGAAAATTGAAAAAGGTTGAAAATCACTGGACTATAACATTAGAAAATTTCATGCTGATTTAGGGATTACTGAGTTCAATAATTCTAGCTCTGCCTTGGCAAGTTGTTTCCTGCTTTGACTCTTGCTTTGTTAAAAAAATGCATTATTTGATTTCTAGGTTGAATTTGTCTGGTCTTAACTTATAGCTGCTGGTTCTTGAAATACTTCTATCAGTAGATTGAAGACCCTTTATTAATAAATTTCTTTGAACTATGCAAGTATCTGTAGGCTTTCTCTTCTTCAGGTTTAAACGGATACAGTTCCTTTTATTTTCCCATTCTGTCATGCATTTTTTGTCTAATTCTGTACAAGCTTCCAGTGTGTGTCTTGAATTGTGGATAAGAGAACCAATTGTAATTCACCGTGGTTGTAAAATAGAACTAATATAATGCCTTCATTTCTCCTCTGTATTTTTCTATTAGAAGTATGAGAATATTCACAATTCTGGCGTTAGTGTCACGCTGAGAGCTATGCTCAGTTAATTATCCTTTATGAGTCCCCCATGATTGTTAAAGGTTATTGCTTCCGAGGTTAAAGTAACTGTTTGTAAGAGTTTTTTGTTACAGAGAGTGACTATACGGCTTCTAAGTCCCTCCTTGCAAGTCTTGCAAGAGCTAACTGGAATGCTGCCCTTCTCTTTGTGGCAGTGACCAAGTAATATATATTTCTGGGGGCAAAACCTGAAGACCCTCTTGAAAGAGGAGGGTCTTCAGAAGTCATAATTAAGGCTGATGGTGTCATGCGACGAACTTGTTATATCAGAAGTTGAGATACTATTAGTGTCAGATGCTAGTTAGTGGACCTTCAGATATAGGTAGGTAACTAGCAGTACCAGTTCTTTGAGCGACAACAGCTCACGTGCAACAACGGACAGGTTTTCATGCATTCTGTGCATTGGCATGGCAATCGTTACAGTGTCAGGGACCATGTTTCAAAGATGCTCATGCTTTTGGACCACATTGTGGTGGTTTCACGAACAAATGAGCTCTGCAGTTGGTCCAGCTGCAGAGTGTGGAAGGCTAAGATCACTTACTGTATTAGCAAGGACAGAAGATTTGGAATGCGTGGAAGAAGCTGTATTAGATTAACTGATTACAAATGAAGAAAAATGTATCAGGCTCTTGAAGTCTGAGGAAAGCTCATGCTGTCAGGCAAGCACAAGAGACTGTCCTATCCCTGAATCAAAGTTGTGTCAAGATTGTGATGTAGAACATCAAGAAGATGGCACTTCAGGCATGTAGTCTTGGCACTGGTCATTGTAGTGGATGGAAGGGATGTGAATGCTGATCAGCCTTGCCATTACTGTCATTTTGCCCCAGAGAATATGCTCAGCAGATCAGCAAAATCATGGTGCATCTGCTGGCCCAGACTTTGACATGTACCCTGTTTTGGAACATTTTGGACTAGGGAGGACAAAGGCACATACTTGCATTTTCTTCTTTTGATCGGATGTCCACGAGGTTATTTAAGGGATTTCTGGTTTCTTCTTTGGATTGATTACCAGATGGTCAGGTATAGAAGTGATTCACATATCCTCCTTCTTCCCCTCTGCTTTATAATAGGAGTATATATTGAAATAATGGAATGTTTCAACGAGGAAATTCTTGAGGAAAACTGTGTAAGCACTGTAAACTATGCCTTTTGCTGTCCAGAAGCTTTGTGCAACTGGTCACCTGAATGCAAGAGTGGTTGCCTATACCAGGCTGTTGACTGAGTGGAGCTACACGATGAAATCATGCTGAATTGGGCAGCCAGCCTTGTTGCTTGACCAGTGTATGAGACGAAGTGGTGGGGAATGGAACCCTTAAGTGTACTTCTTTTTAATATCAACAAGAGATGTCCAAGAAAGGCCTTAAATGAATGTTGAGACTGAAGTCACAATGAGTGTGCTTCATCGTTTGATGCACAACAGGCTTTTGTTCAGCTTAAAGTACTCTAAGCTTCTCTTTTCATTGTCCTTTAAAAGTGCTGGAGTAGCATATGCAAAGTCTGGTGGGGAAAAAAACCCACTTGGTGTCCACATTTCTCTGTGTATATGTCTGGACTCAGCTTGATACAGGATCTTACCTTCAAGCCTTACCAGAGTTAAAATTCTTAGCTTGCCAACAGGACTCTCTTGAAAGAAGGGTAATAATGCAAACAGTGAACTATAGGAAAAAAAGTCCAGGTTTATCATATGAATCTACTAGCAGTTCTTGGACTGACTATAAAACTTGTATTAATACCTTCTCAGGAGAGGTCAAGGTAATGTTGCAGTCACAGGTTGAGTCAGAGTGGGTGGCTGTGGCTATCAGAAAGGAAATTTGTCTTCTGACAAAAAGAACATGCCCCTCACTCGGTTAGATCTTGGCCAACAATTTCTTGGCTACGTTTGGAAAGACTTCAACATTCAACATGAAATTCAGATAGAATCGAACAAGCTGGTCTGCAAGAGTCTTCTAATAGACTCTCTGGAAATACGATCAAGTGTTTCTGTCTGGAATCACAGAGAAGGCAAATGACACGTACTGTAGGCTTTTTAATCTTTACTCAGTTGAAAAGCCATTGATTTTCTGAATTGTGCCATGTATTAGCTCTTAATTTATTTCCAGGATACCAAAGATGAGGGTTAAGGCTAAAAAGCTCTATATCCATTTTCTTCAAACTTCTCTTGGCAAGTTATTTAGCAATTTTACATAGTTTTAAAATGGAAGGTAGTTTCTACATCACTTTCTTTTTCCCCATTTTTTCTGTTTTTTTTTTTTGTTTTGGCAGATCTGCCATGTTTATTTAGTTCTGAGACCGGTGACCAATCTTAAAAGAAGTACTGCAGTGTAACAGTGTAATAAACTGTATAATAAAATCAGTGTCTAGAATTTAAACTAGAATTTCTTGTTCTTGTATTACTGAAATGAAGTGCTGTTCTCGCAAGACTGTAAATCTAAGGATAACAAATCTTAAGTTGGTAAATTCAAAAAAAATAACCAAAAAACTAGATCATTGGAATTTGCAGCTTCTCATTGAAACCAGCAGATAACAAGGTAGAAGCGATAGATGTTTTGAGTAATGAAATGCGCTTGATACGCAGTTTAAAATATTTGTAGTGGTACCTAGAAACTCACGCTGTAACTGTTAACTGTTAGGTGAGAGTTCCTTTGTGCATCTTTTAATTTCTGCTTCCGTCAGTTTTAGAGCTTCTTGTCTTCTCTCGATCACTTGGCTCTGGTTACTATTGGAGGCATGGTATGACGTTTTGAAGACTGTTTTGGTGAATGGATAGGAAATTCTACTTCACAAATATGAAACTTCAGAGATTCATTTATGTCTTTAAAATGTGCATAACCAATACGAAAGTTTGCATTTTTAGGATTTAATTAAAAAACCCCTATGAAATAGTAGAAGCTATGAGATGAACTTACATTACAGGAAGCAAACAGACTTTTTGTTAAAAGCAGAATCGCATTTTCTTAATCTAAGAGCTCGTATTGACTCTGAAATGGATTCATTTTACGTAACATAGATCACGGTGACAATACAAGGTTTTTATTTAGATACTCTTTTTGATATGGCATACTATGTCACTATGAATTGCCATTTATTTTAAATCATCTGTTTAAAATTAGGAAAAATTGAAACTGTCAATAAGAATTTGCTTTATAGAGGAAATATGGATGGAAGAGTGCAATCTTTGGGGACCCCAGTGTGAGAGACAGTCTTATTTTTCTAAGCCATCAGAGCTGACAGTTTTAAGACCATGCAACCACTAAGCCATTTTGTCAGTAGAAGACAAGTATTCTTGATTCTAATCTTTGTTTTGAATGTCCAGCTAAATATTAATTGATACGTTCTTATTGCAGCATGGTATTCCAAGTTGCTTTTTAAATTCAGTAGTTTTATGCAGCCTGGTTTATTTAAATAGGTATGGTTATCTTCTGTATGCAGGCTTATCAGTAACAGCAGAACAAATGAATCCTCATGGTTCCACTGTACGGAAAACAGAAGCTAGAGTTGAAGAGGCATTTCGGAACAAGCAAAAACCCACAATGGCGGTGTGGCCCAACTCTGCGAATAAATGTGCATGTGAGTACCTTGGGTGATAACGGTGTAAAACTAGAGGTACTTTCAACGGCAAACATTTCAAATGTGTCTCTATTACTGTTTACTGATTATTTCCAGAAGTAATTTTAGACATGAAATGTGGGACTTTAGGAAATGCTCTTTTTCTGCTTACATGAAATCTCTGCCCAAGAAATTGTAAAGAAGCAGGATTTCTGTTTTTTCTGTGATAAAGAATAACTGGTTTTCTAATATAATATGCATATTATATTTTATTTGTAAAAGACTATTCTCAGTGTAAGACAACTCTGATCCAATAAGAAAATGACTCTTATCTATTTGATGAGCATTAAGATTTGTTTACTCTGTGTGTATTCACAGGTCCATACTTACACGCCGCTTCACACTCTCTCACATGCACTGTGTAGTTACTCTCTTCCTGTCTTCAGTCTGTAGAGGATCATGCTAAAAGTTAGAAAAGAGATTGCAAATTTAACTGTATTTTCCTTTATGACACCTGGTTTTCAATAGTCAGTACCCATTAGTGGGGGATGTTGAGATACTCTTGCTGCAGCCTACTGGATTAGTCCAATTAATTGATAGAAATTTCTAGAAATGTGAGGAGTGACTCTTCAACTGTGGTGTAGGTAGTCAGAGGCACTGCTAATTATTTTCAAGAGGTAAGTTGATTAGAAAAGGTAAATGCACGACCGATATTTTGGCTATAAACAACATAAATACTATAAGAGAAAGTAAGTATGAGGGATATACTGATAGTTGTGCGTGGCTTTCCGGCTGAGGATGTGGAATCCATTATTAATACATTATTAGTAGCGTTATCAATTATTGCTTAATAGGCAAACTGATAAATTGGAGCTGACAAATTTTCATTGGTCTTTGTGTTCTCCTTCATGGTACTTTTCCTTGATGAGAAATAGTTTTCTAGGCAAGGTGATAACTGCCCAGAGATGAACGTTGTTTATATGAGTGATAGTGTTGATGTCAAATAGTTTAATTAATTAGAGGTGTATGGTTTTATTTCCTGAAGCTGTAATTTCTTCCGTTAAAGGAATTAAAGTCAATTGAACAGAGTTATGGCTTGAGTAAATTGTTATCTAATAAATTGATGATGCGGATCCAAGCTGTTCTTTATTCATTTGGCAGCTTGTGCAAAAACAGAGAGAGAAGGGAAGGGATTCTCAGTTTATTTTAGTTTCCTGTGAAATCCAAGATGGAGATTCTTGCTCTGGCTGATCTACAGAGCGCTTTCCTGGCTCTGCGTGCTCTGCAGCAAACGGTAGGGTTTATAGGCATCCAAGCCGGACATCTTTTGGGAAGGCAGCGAGCCATTACTAGTGACTCGTATAAAGAGAAGCTCTGGTACCTCTGCTCTCTTCTCCACCTAGTGCTGTGGATGCAGTGGCGGCTGTCTGAAGACTAGAGCCATCGACTGAAGGAAATTGCCAGTGTTCCTCTGCGTAAACTAAAAAGGAGCTGGTGTTAAGGCTCCATTCCTGCTAGTATTTTGGTGAAAATTTGCGGCTTAGTGGTGTTTGGGACTGTAATCAAATGAAAAATCTGCCTTTTAAGGCTGAGTCTGGGAAAGGTCCAGGTGATGCCTCTAGTAATCAAGAGAGAGAACCAGGAACTGATGAGCAATCAGAAATCTGCCGAGGGGATTCAAGTAGTACAGGGGCACACTTGAAGATTGATGTGGTAAGTTCAGTGGAGACTAGGAACTAGGAAGAGATACAGTCTTAGAAGGGTGTTGGGAGGAAGGAGCTGTGGTAAAATGAGAGCAGAACGGAGCAGATTGTAGGGAGCTCATGTAGCAGTAAATTATATGGTGGATTGTGATTATATAAATGGAAGAAGCAAGTTTTAGAGAAGGGATTTCTGAACAGAGATGATTTTAGAGGTAGAGTGGAAACGTTTTTATGGTCAAGAACTAAGATTTATTTTTCTTAAGACTAAAAAGCATTGCACAAGCAGAGTAACAAGGACAATGATTCACATATTTTAATTACACAGGCTAAAAACTGTGCCTTCCAATTAATAATTCTGAAAGTCTTCCATTTTTTCTACTATTTGAATGTGAATTAATTTTTTTCCTTAGATAAGTCCAAGGAAAAAATCATCAATCATAACATTTTTTTTCCTGATTACATTAATTTTTTAGGAGCTTTGTTTTGCAGCTGTTTCCTAAAATACTGTAAAAGGTCAATTCAGATGAAACACTTGCGAACCCTAAAGGAAATTGTCATCATCTTCTCTAAAAACAGAGTGGACTACAAACAGAGCAGCAGCCTGCCCCAGTTTAGAGCCCTGTTTACTGTTCAGGGCTACTGAGAGTTAGTTTATCATGTATTGGTTTGTTTTCTGAGGGTTACGTATTTCGTTTGAAACTTTACTTAGTTTTTTAATTACCTATTTGTGATTTGTTTAATATTTACAATGTATTTTAGACTTTTTTTTTTAGTTTGATTAGACCAGATGGGCTATCAGAAATGTGGCACAAAACATTTGTTCTATTTGAAGGCATGGTGCTATGCGTTCTGGAGTTTGATTTAATCTGCAACTTCCATTTCCCTTGTTGCAGGTACACCTGTGGTGGATGGTGTATCACAGTATACCTGAGT
Source organism: Chroicocephalus ridibundus (assembly GCF_963924245.1). Taxonomy (NCBI): domain Eukaryota; kingdom Metazoa; phylum Chordata; class Aves; order Charadriiformes; family Laridae; genus Chroicocephalus; species Chroicocephalus ridibundus. The sequence continues at coordinate 120,998,923 of NC_086286.1, read as the reverse complement.
TTTAAAAGTATTGCATTGCTAGAAGTTGCTGAAAATCCATTTAGGAGAGTTGTGCCACGGATAATTTAAACATATTTCCATAATGACTGTGTATTTTGAGAAAAGTGCAAGTGTTCTGGTGGGAACTTAGAACGGGACACAGGTCAAAAGCCTGATACAAGTAGTTATATGATCATAGAATCACAAGATTGCTGTGAGTGGAAGGAGCTTCTGGAGATCATCTAATCTAACTCCCCTGCTCAGAGCTGGTTGCTCAACACTGTGTCCATTTGTGTTTTGAGTATCTCCAAAAATGAAGGCTCCGGAAGATCTGGGAAACCTCTTCTGGTGCTTGGCCGCTCTCACGATAATTTATTTTTCTTCCTTTTGAATTCAATGTCTTGTATTTCAGTCTGTGCCCATTACCCCTTGTCACTGGGCACTGATGAGAAGGGACTTGTTTCGCCTTCGTATGTATGTGTGTGGAAGAGGAAGCTGCCAGCAACACGCAGTTTGGTGTGTCTGACAAATCATTGCTAAGTGGTTTAGGTACACGTTAGCGCATTAAACATTAGCGTCTCTTTTAATTACTGGGATGCTGTACAGTAAAACTTTGTCCTACTGCTCTGTTTTGCCAGTAGATGGAGTATGTTGCATGTTATTTTACTGTCTAGCAGTTGCTTCCTTTAGTGTTACATATAAATAAACTGTATGGGGAAGACTTGGTTTTACATTCTTACCTTTTTTTTTTTTCAGTATTTAACAATAATATATTGTAGAGACACAATGCAGATTTTATGTTTTCATAGAGAAGGCGTCTTTTGTACCGTGTGATAAATACGATAGCTGTGAAAATGGCATTTGGAGCAAATAACAAAATTAAAATATGTTGGGTTATGTGAAGTATTAAAAATACAAGTTTTATATAAAAGTCATTTTATGAAATATGAAGTAAACACACTGCTAACTTTTCTCTATAATTGAAGTGATTAATGGTCTCTGTAGAAAGAACTGTAAGGAGATCAAGCAAGGATATAAAAAACTGATGCAGAAAATCTAGTTCTAAGATAAATAATATTTTGGGCGTCTTTTTGTGGAGTTTTGGTTTTTGGATAATTTTTTTTTTTTTGCTAAATGGCGATCTTTGCTATCTATATGAAGCTGTGTGTTTCTGCTTTACAATGCAAAGGAGGTTTTGTTTTGGCAGGATTCGTTCTAAAAAAAGATTTTTAGAAAGAAGAGGTCTTTTGTTTATAATCTTTCTCAGAAACCGTTTTATTCAGAGTCTTTGTCTGATTTTCATCTGTTTAGTCTCTTTTCTTTGACCTCTCTGCTACAGGGGTGTCCGTGATGGATGTACTTCAGGCATTTGTGTGACTGCAGTAATGCCTTATCAAAGGACACAGCAGACCAGATGCCGTGTGGCTTTTGTTATTTTAACGACTTTCTGCCTTTTGGACTAGTTCTGAATTGGGATTCAGTATTTGGGTACCGGCATATTAACAGTCATCTAGATGCTAACATTAAAATCCCAGTAGCTGCTGATGTTTTGTCACAAATCCTACACTTGCCACCGTTTTCTTTTCTCCTCCTGCTCTCTAGAAAAGGGATTTGACTTAGATTAATTCTTGCTTGAGATAGAGGCCAGTACTGTAACTTGACAAACACCATTAAAAATGATTTTCTGGAATTTGAGACACCGTTGGCATTTGAGGACATCAGAGCCGAGACAACTGTCTCTTTTTATTTCTTTACTGTTTTGTTCCGGACAGTGTAGGAATTAGCATTCTGGATGAGGGTATTTTGATCTCTTGTATCTGATGCTGGCTTCAAGTGGATGCTTTAAAAGGAAGTTGCAAACATTTGAGAAGTAAAAATTTTTTTTTTTGTGCCTGATTTTGAAGGAAATACCATCTTAGCTGATTCTGAGTTGGTTAACAGTTCTTTCAAAACTCACAGGCTTTGTAATTTTTCTAATTTAAAAAGCCATTTAGTGAATTTGTGGGTGTTCTAATACATCCCGACTGCCTCTTCTTTTTTGAGATCCCATCAGACTTTTGGACTCTGGTATCTAGTGGTAAAGAAATTTTCTTTCATCACTATTAAATATCTGCCTCTTGAATTAATTGAATGTCTTTTTTTCTCTGACAGAGGGCAAAGAGAGCCCTACAATTCACCATATCAGTGACTTTTTTGTATTCTCTTGTTATTCATCTCCTTTCTAACTCAGTAATGCAAGATTGTTCAGCCTCTCTTAAGGAGGAGCTTTTCCTGAAAGCATTATTGCCACCTTTCTTATAAACATGGTAAAAAGAGAGACTTTTTCTAAAAAGTTTTTTAATGATTTCTTCTAAAATAATTTTTTTTCCCCTTAAAGTGGTACGCACAAGTGGTGTAACAAAAAACAATTTTCAGACCTTTTAGATATATCTTACTTACTCCTTCCTCCCTTTTGAAAACTGTGACAATGTTTGCTTTAAATTGTTTAAAGACTTGGTGTAAAGTTTCTGTCCACAAACATCTGTTGATCTTCTTGTGATTATTACTGGTTTCTTAACTTTGGTTTTCTTTGTTGTTTTTTTAATTTTGCCTCCTTGGCACAGAAGCCAACCAGCAGCCACGGGCCTTTCAGATATGTGATAGAAATGAATGCTGTAAACTCTGTTGAATATAATTTTAATTAGAGTAGGAGCCTCTTCTCTGCTGGTGAAGCTGCAGGAGAACCTTGCGTTTTGTTCATGGCTTTCTTGCATCAGGGAAGGTGTCATTCAGGAGGCCTTCAGAGCCAGTTGAACATACCAAAAATGTAAATAGCTGTAACAGTTGCTATTGTCTAAAGCTACTCAGCAGAGGGAAAATGAGCAGATCTATAGAGATGGAAAGCCTAAAACTGATCTCCACGGGTGATATTAATCTGATTGTCTCTTCCCTTTTGACTTCATTTTTCTCTTTAATTTTCTTATACAACTGTCTTGTCATGTACTTCACTAACATAATTACTCTGGTTTCATGTAAATTATATTTTTAGCTTAGTTTCCCAAGAAAATAATACCTGTGCTCTCTGTCCATCTCTGCTCCCCTAATGACTTCTGAATCATTTAGCCAGGTTCAGACAGATTTGACAGGAGTTGAGGGCTGGAAGATTAGATTCCTGCAGGTTTTGTGAAAATTGGTACCTGGATAAATCATAAATCAACACATCTACTGAAGGAAAAGGGTATAGATTGAAAATGGTAGTTATCTTTTCTGCTTGGCCTTGTTAGCTGATAGTTTAAAACATTGTACTGGCCAGGCATGGCGTGCACCCCTCAGATGTTGGGTATCTTGTGTCCTGTTCAGCAGGGGTGGGGAGGAACAGAAGCTACTGGGAGAGTTTTCATAGAATCATAGGGTTGGAAGGCACCTCTGGAGATCATCTCGTCCAACCCCCTGCCAGAGCAGGGTCACCCAGAGCAGGTGGCACAGGAACGTGTCCAGGCGGGGTTGGAATGTCTCCAGAGACGGAGACTCCACCACCTCTCTGGGCAGCCTGTTCCAGGGCTCTGCCACCCTCAAAGGAAAGAAGTTCCTCCTCATGTTGAGGTGGAACTTCCTATGCTCAAGTTTGTGCCCATTACCTCTTGTCCTGTCCCCGGGCACCACTGCGAAGAGCCTGGCCCCATCCTCCTGACACCCACCCTTGAAGTATTGATAAGTGTTGATAAGGTCCCCCCTCAGTTGTCTTTTTTCCAGACTGAAGAGACCCAAATCCCGCAGTCTTTCTTCATAAGAGAGGTGTTCCAGTCCCCTCATCATCTTGGTAGCTCTCTGCTGCACCCTCTCCAGCAGCAGAAAGTGTTTTGTGAGAAACACTGGGAAAAGCTTGAGTTGTCAGGGGAAAGCGGTTGACAAGGGTCAGAAAACTGGGATACAAACTGAAACACAGGAAATTCCATCTCAACATGAGGAGGAACTCTTTCCTTTGGGGGTGGCAGAGCCCTGGCACAGGCTGCCCAGAGAGGTGGTGGAGTCTTCGTCTCTGGAGACATTCCAAACCCGCCTGGACACGTTCCTGTGCCACCTGCTCTGGGTGACCCTGCTCTGGCAGGGGGTTGGACTAGATGGTCTCCAGAGGTCCCTTCCAACCCCACCATTCTATGATTCTGTGATACTGCAGCCAAGATTTTTATTTTTTTTTTGGAAGCATGTTTCATTTCCTCTTACGGAACTTGACGACTCCTTGTTGAGTAGAAGTGAGGTTCATCAAGTATTTGCTGACATAACATAAACTGTTATATATGCTGCTGATGGTCATAAATATGTTAGCGTGTTGCATACAATTTTTAAAATGTATTTGTCAGGTCTGTACCGTGAGTGCCTCCCATCTAGGTAAACCTTCCGTCTAGGTGAAGAAAATGACATGTCTCTTAGGGGTTAGTTCACTTGAAGCTGGTCAAACTGCAGGTTACAACTAAAGGTGCTGTCTTGCCTTTTCACTGGCTGCATATTTCCCCCATCTCCCCTGGGCCAGCACCATCATTCATGAGTTGGAAAGCTCAGTTGGGGAACTGAAGATGTTGAAAACTAACCCAGGAAAAAAAAATGTTTCAGATGGATTTAGTTCCCTTATCTGTTTTACTGCAGGAACAGTAGTGCCGGCACAAATGAGGTAGTGGAAATGCTATAGCTGGCTTTGGAGCGAGAAATGGCTTTGTCTGTGAGTGGAAGCTGGCACCTCATTTTGCTTTTTAAGCCATTGTGGAACTGCGCTCTGTTCTTTCTTGCTGCTTATCTCTGACTGCAGTTTGGGACTTTGTGACTAAAAACCCCAGAGACTTTCAAGTGGACTATTCAGTGCCCCTTGGTAAGGAACGTGGAGCTACTGGAAGCAGCTAAATTACTGTGACAGATAGATAGATATCCTGGATGCTGCATAAGAAGGTGTAAATTGCTGGTAATAAGTGCTTTCTCAAGGCTTTGAGTTACTTTATGCACAAGACATCAGAAAGAAGTTTAGGGTTTTGATCATGGAAGAAAAACTTGAAACACGTGCATTGCTTCAAGTGGTTCTTGATGATACTGCAGACACAAAATCGAGATCCATGGTGATCTTGCTTGCCATGAGAATCTCCAGTGGATTTTAATCCCTGGGAATTCTTCATGAAATAAAGGTAACAACAGAGAATCTACTGTTTGATGGATGTGAGTTTTATCGTTTAATGACAAGAGGATTCACGTTCTCTGATGGACTTTTCTGCAGCATAAAGTGAACTTGTTAGCCTCCACTGGCACTGTGCTGCGCTCAGTGTTCTGTAGTAGTCAAACTACAGGAATTCCAAGAGAAACATGCCTGCTTTGACTGCGGCATCTTCTCATTAGAATTCCTCCACGTTAAGGCAAGCAGACTTGCTTGTTAATGACTGACAATCTTTGAATCTTCTAATTATATCTGCTTCCTTTTCCAACGGTTAACTTTATTTCTATATAGTCTGCAGTTCTGTCACTGTACTACTGGATTTGGGGGACGGCAGCAGTGTATACCTCAGCTTTGATGCTTCCGTACCTTTTTGGGTTTTTTTAGATCTGTTTTCCTGAGACCATACTAAAGAGAAGGGTGACAGTTACCTCTAGATCTCAGATGAATACTTCAGCAATGTGGGAAGGATTTAGATTTTTTTTTTTGTTTGTATTGTTTTGGGGTTTTTGACCGTCACTGTTCTTTAATATCCAAGAACTGCACCCTGCTCTGGACAGGGTTGGTGTGCACCGCTAGATAAGGGTGTTTATTCCACCAGAAGATGTTGTCGTTACTTGGGGTATCTGACTTGAGAATCTTAAGGCAGAACCTGCCAGTGGGTGAGAATTTCCGAAAGTCCACTACAGGTTTCATTTTACTGACCTTTCGCCTAGAGGATGAGTCCTTCCAAAGTAAGTACAGAGTTTCTTTTTTAATCATGGGAGGCCACCTCTGCGAGAAATGCTGTCTGCCTTAAGTTCAGGGATCTTTCAGCAGACTCTTAAAGTGTCTCAACATAGGAATATCAAAATTGAGAAACCCCACTTACTGCGTGACGAAATGTAGGGTAAATTTTTATTGAGTGAGTAATTACATTGTATTACACTGCACTTTTTAAAAATGCTGTCTGCATATACTGTGGTGCTTAGGGGGAAAAAAAGAGTGGGGAATGGTTGTTTTTGATACCAACTTCATATGAACTTAAGTGAAAAGTTTTGTGGGACTCATGGTCAAACAGGTATTTATAGTCATTACAAATTCTGAATAACGATTTACAAAAAAAAGCAAACCAGAAAGAAGCTAGAACTGAAGTGAGGATCCCCTTGGCGAATCTGTAGAGGTTATGTGAAGATTATAGAGAGAAGAGTTCAGCAATTCAGAAGGCAAGTGAATGTATTCATGTGTGAATAATTGGTATTATAATAGTTTGAGTTATAGAAACTCAGTTCTATAGAGGAGGGTTCCTCTGACAATAGTATTTCTACTGCCTCTGGCACAAATACTGCCAAAAGTCTGGGTATCAATGGGTAGATTTCAGATGAGTAGTTTTAAAAGGAATAATTGAAAAGGTGTTAATGCATTAACTTGCAATTGTATATACTCTGGGTTTTGGGGTATTGTTTTTTTTCTTTTTTTACAAAGTTAACTCAGAAGTTTTTCTTCTGTAAATAGCTATCCCGTTCTGTTACTGAAAACTTCAATGCGTCACGAATCATACTGACTATAAAAGAAAGCGTGGGATTCTACTCTCACTAGTTTCCAGTCTTATAAAATATCAACATTAAGGTAGAGGAGAGCGGACTCCAGGTTAAATTTATTTTTTAGCGGCAATCCATTAACCCATTAGTTCCTGCCCATTAGCCCTTTAGTTTTGCATCATTTTTACCTTGTGGTAGCTCCTTCTTACTTTGAATCATATTCAACTGTCTTGCAGGATTCAAAGATAAATTTTACTTTTTCCTGCCTCATACGACAGCTTCTTAGGTCTGTGTTACTGCGCCTTTTTCTTTCCAGTAAATACAAAGAGAATCGATCTAGATGATGAAATCTGGTGTGGACTTCTACATTTGGTCGCATGGTTCCTTGCCCCATTAAATACTCCTGCTTGTACCACTCCCGTAGCTTTACTGGGGGAAGTGGGCAGGACAGAAAGACAGACTGGTGGCGGTTTTTGTTTTTAAATGTTGTCTTCCTTGTTCAGCTTTTCGCTCTTCCTAGAGGCTTGGCTGTCTGTATAAAAGAAAAATCTGTGTAACGGTATTATGGATGCTAAGGATCTGGAACAAAAATGTTGTTCTCCTGTCCCAAAAGACATTGCTTTGCACGGGGCAGTGCAGCCTGGTTGAGAACAAAAAGGTGGTGTTTTGAAGGGGCAGTTCAAATGTGAGGACTAGAAGTCAACTTTCTATGTGATCAAGAAGGTGAAAACAGGTGAATAAAGATGTATTGGGTAGGGGACTAAGAAACTCACTGAGGTAATGAAAGTGTGGCGGGCAGTTTTGTGTTAAATAAATTCTAACAAGAGATTTAGTTGGGTTTATGAAAATCTGAGGAGGCAAAGCTTCAGTGGCTGGGCTGGAAGGGGGTGAAAGCAGGAAGGCTTTTATCTGAATGACAGGAGAAAAAAGTTGATTCTTAGAAGTATATGGACAAAAAGAATCAGGATTTTTGAAGCGTTGATCACTTGTTGTTTACAGGTCTGGGTGGCTTATGTGATGATGGTACTGCCTTAAAGCAAGAAGTGAGAGTCTGGCATGGGAAAACTTTAGCATTGACTGAATTCTATTGACTAAATGTGGGTGAAAACCAAAAGTAGCTAGGTTATTGCTTTTGTCAGCACAAATCCTGTAAAATACTAGGAGAGCATATTCTGCAGTATCTGGTGATGAAATGCTGTTCTTCATTCCTAAGTCTCAGGGGTTGGTTGGAGGTATCGGTTTTTTATAATATCGTGACATAACATCAGTTTTATAACAATAGCAGTGTTTCAGCCAAAGCTCTGCTTTGTTTGCATACTTTGAGCTGGCTGAAAAATTTCCTGCATTTACTGGTTTTGATGCAGTGTAAACCTCAGAATTCCTGGGAGGACATCTGTAGCACTTTTGTGGTTCCTTTGTCCTAATTAAACAGCAGTAAAACCCAACCTGCACAACTTATGTTCGAATACTACTGCATGAGAGTGAGAGTTTAGCTGGACTCCCTGACCGGCATTTGGGAAGGCTTGAAATGTAACTAGATGTGTAATGTAGGATTAATTTCATTTTACTTTAACGCAATTTCTCCCACAATTAGGGATTTTAGGAATGTACCTGTGTGTTTAGGCAAATAATGGGTTCTCATCCCAGGTAGGGTTTTGCAGGGTGGTCAAAATGGATGCACTAGTAAAATGGGCATATGGAAAGTATAATTCATTGATACAATAAATGTCAAATATATTTGATATTGTATCTGACTCCTAGAGCAAAGTCAACCTGAAAAGCCAGAATCAATGTATCGTTAAAATTTTCAACTTTCTCGTTAATTTATACAGTTTAGGACATATTAAATTTCCTTTAAAAGAGTTCTACTCCCCTCCTGTCTTTGACTTACCCACCTTTGGAGTTGACCTGAGGCTAAACCCATTGGCTAATAGGGCAATTTTTTGTTTGTAAGTTTATATTTCCCTGTTTAGCTTCAGATTTGCTGCTTCTGTTGTTAATGAAAATCTCTTGCACAAGGGAAAGATTACATGAGCTCTTGAAAAATTATCTGGGCAGGTTGTAGTTTGCCATCAAGAAAACAGTGAAACTGTGGAAACTGCTGTCAAATCTACAAAATAGCTGGAGAAAGGGGATTTTCCCCTCAAATCTCACAGTTCTCAGTAAGGATTATTTGTAACAATGAATACATACTCCAGGTGAGACTGTATTTTTATTCCAATGTGACTGTATCTTTAGATAGGTTTGAAAACTAAAAGGTTATGATTTATTCGTAACGTTGTGGTTAAACTACCTGCTTACATACGCCACTCATGGGGAGGAAATTCTGAAGTACAATTGTGCTTCTCTGAGCTTCTTTGATTTAATTCTCAACACTTGTACCTGCATAGTGCCTGTATCTTCAAAGCAACTTAATAAACAGCGATCTTTGTCACTCAGGGTGAGTTGGCAGAGACAGATCTGGAACTTAATATCCCATAAATCAAAGCGGCCTAGAAATACCAAGAACATTATGGAGGTGCTCAACACAGGAGTTCATTTCAAAATGGAGGAAAATTTGTTAATTTCTGTTGGCTGTGATTTTCAATTATTAGCACTTGGCTACAACTTCAGCAATTTTGCAAAAAAGTGAGCAGTCTGCATTATTACTTGAATTCGAATGTAGGAGTTTCCATTTTTCCTAATCTTTCCTTAGTCTTCTGAGCTGTGTCATATTAGTGCTCTTGAAAACGATGTTGACAACATTATTAGGTTTGAATGGTCTTCCTTATGTATTTGCTTGATCATATTGCAAATGTATGTATAGTAAGGAAAAAAGGATCCCATGCCCGTGTTGCTTCGAGTTGAGTTGCGTAATATGAGGGGAAGGTATTGGTGATGAGGCCAGTCTGAGGAGCTATGATTCCCTTTCTGGTTACAGGCTCATCGCACGAATGCCGATGTTTGTGAGGTCTTGCTGTAGCCAGGGTTGCTAAAATGGTCCGGATCTAAAATAAAAGATTCTGATTTTTTTAAAACCACATGTTGTCAATGCAGTGAACTTCAGTACAGAGGTGGGAATTAATGGAAAACTGAGGAGCTTTAGCTGATTGAAAACAGTGCAGATGTATTTGAATTGACAATGGACGTAAATTTAAATGAGAGGTGCTGTCTGGATATAGGGCAAAAAGCCTTTTCATTGTTACGACCATTATGCATTGGTATGGGATGCCCATGAAGGTCATATAGTCCACATCTATGGAGGTTTTCAATCCATGGCTGGATAAATCCCTGAACAACCTGGTCTGCCCTCATAGCTGACGCTGTTTTGAGTGGTAGGTTGGACTAGAGACTTCCTTAATGCCCCTTCCAACCTGAATTATTCTATAATTATTCTATAATTATTCTATGAATCTATGGATTGTACTTCCATTTGCTTCGTTGTATGGCAATGTCAAATTGCTGAGGCTCTAAAAAGGGAAAATGAGAATAACTGTCTTCAGAGTCTGCATTACCCAAGTGAGAATGACTGTCTGAGTTCTACATCATTGCCCAGCTGTTTTCTTTTAGTGTTTTACCTACAAACAGGTATATATAAAAATACAGTAAGTAGGAGAGGCTAGCAAGTCTTTTTTGTTTTCATAGTTTAGAGAAGGAATTGTGTACGCGACTGAGTGTTCACTCCCTATACTTCTAAAAGTCCTTTGTGTCTGTAATTTGCTCACATTGAAATCAACAGACAGCTTGCATTTTTCCTTGAAATGTGAACACGTTTGATTGCCTCACACACTCCAGCATATTCTTATCTCCTAGTCTGTTTACTGAGGGCTACCCGTGCATCTAAAAGTTTCCTTTTTTTTTTTTTTTTTATTACGATTCAGTTCGAATAAGGAGAAAATCAAGACGGCGCTCGCAATGGGGCAAAGGCATTATTAAGAAGAGAAAAGTCAATAATTTAAAGAAAGATGAAGATGATGCCAAGTTTGCTGATGATGAAAATCATGGAGAGGACAGTAAATTGCTGGAAAATGGAGAGCTAGAGATCAGCGCTGACTGCATTGAGGAGAATGGAGAGGAAACAGGAGATCTCTCTATGACAAATGATGAATCCTCTTGCGATATTATGGATATAGATGCAGAGCAGAGGCTTAACAATGGGACATCAGGAAAGGAAAACAATTTTGCATCCACCGAAGAAGAGAGCTCAAATGAATCTCTGTTAATCGCCGACAGCGTTACCCTGAGTGCTGAAAAGGAATTAAGGAAGGACTCTACATCAAAAGGGGAGTGTGTGAATGGAGAGACATCTGTACACAGCTCAGAGGGTATACCTGTTCCAGCATGTCATAATGGTAAAATGGAATCCGTTGATGCTGTTTCACCCTGTGACAACAGGGATGGGTCTAGTAACAAGCAAAAATCTTCATCTGAAGATCAGCCAAAAGAGAAAACAGAAGCTTCCAGTGAAAGTCAAGGAGCTGATCTAGTGAAAGCTGAGTTACCACATTGCAGCAATAATGAAAAAACACTACAGAGCACAGACATTGAAACTAAAGATGCTGAAGCAGATAAAGAAGGTAGGTATACCTTGATTTCAGTGTTTCTGTCCTTTTCTTCGTGTCCAAGTTAATATGTGTCTATTTTTAATTGTCATATCTTATGTTGCAATTATTATTATATAATAGTATCTTATGAACTGCTGTATATTTATTTGAAACTTTTAGTATGCCTACAACATTTAATTCCACATAGATAAATTAGAAGTCCATCTGTGACTTGCTGTAATGTTATCTTAGGCAAGTAAGTGTATCTCCATACTTAAAATATTCTGTTTACTTTTGTAGGCTGTATTGGAAATATTGTAAATACTGAGATAACATTTAAACAATAATTAAAGATTTAAAAAATACTATCAATGCAGATAAATTTATATGTTTTGGTCTGTATGTTCTATCTGCTCTGTATTTTGATCTATCTATCTTATTGTCTTATTTTGTTAGAGATTTGTGATAAAATATCATTGTCATTGGATGAAAGACCCTAGAAATCCAGAATGTATTCCTTTAAAAACATTTGCTCATAGCAAAAGTTAAAGCAGTTTAACTCCGAGCAAAAGCCAGATAAACTGTTGTTTGTCTAATGGAGAAGGTATCTGGCTTTGGAGTTACAGTCAACACAGCAACAGTGCCCCAAAAAGATAAGACAAGGAGAAGGGAAATCCTGGTGGTGCATAAAAGAAGGGGCCATGTCCTTTGAAGACAAGAGACATAGTTTCCTCAGGGAAGAGAAATAAAAGCCTCATGCATGATTGCCTTTTTAATTAGTGTTTCAAAATTAGCTACAAGAATGAAATCTTTACTTCAGAAGTTAGTGCTGAGATTTACAAAGTAAATGAGCTTTAATGAGATATCTGGATTACGAGAATATCACTATGTACATGTTGGCTGTGTTTGTGCAAACGTATTTTCTCTAAGTGTAAGGAGAATAGTAGAAGAAAGGTCCTAAGAATATCAAAAGAAGAGTATGGTCTGTGTTAAGAGTCTCCACATTTCTAAATTTCGTAGTTGAATTTTGTGTACATTGGGGACGGTTGTAATAACAAGGGGTCCTCAGAAAAAAAACCCAACATTTTAAATAGTTGAGGAGGAGAAAAACAGGGAATGAGTGTAGGGAGAGAAGAGGATTGGACAGCAGCTTTAATACAGAGGTGGAAGAAAACAGAAATGTGTCACAAAAGCATGAAGTTTTAGGAGCAGAGCAGATGTTAAGAGTCACCGTGGTGATGAAGACATGAGATGCTTTGGAGAGAAAAATGAGGATTTGATTCACTTAGGCAGAAAGATTTTGAGCATTAACTTAATATCTGAACTTCACTTAGAAGCTGTATAATTTGACGTTGCTAAGTAGAAATGATACAATGGAAGAACTCTTTCAGTGACATTCAGTTTTCTGTTGGGACTTTGCACTTCAGTTTTCAAGATGACCAGTTTCATGTGTGTTTTCTGAACTGTGGTTTTGTGCAGCTGTAAACATTCAGAATTTCCCAAAGGTGGTGAATAACGCGCGCTGCTACAGTCCTGCTTGTTTGGTTCAAAAAAACCCAACAAACCAACCACGCAAAATCAAACCGAAGTGAAAGAAACAAGCTGTTCATTTTGAGAGACTGATGGTGCTGATAATTGTTTTTCAAATTACAGGTATATTCAAAAGCAAGAAAACTCGAAAAGTTGCTACGGAGCAGTCAAAGCCCACAAGTTTGGAGCAGGTCCCAGAGGAACCATTGGACCCCTTACCTTCTGTAGTCGTTGACCATGACAGACTAAAGGTAATGGAACTGAAAAACAAGTTGATCTATTAATGAAACTGTCCATGAAAAATGCTTCCTTCCTGTTATGAAGTAACATTTCCTTTATTTCTGACTGCAAACCAATATTATGGCAGCAGTAACTTTTGAAGATGATTTGTCGATCAGTGGGTTTTGGATGAAAAGTTAATAATAAAACTACTGAATCCTTACTGTCCCACCATTACTAACTTCAGAAATCCAGTAATGGCACAGCAGTCCACTATTTTAATTGCAGTTTTTGCAGGTACTCTTATGTGTTAATTGGACATGCTGGTTACTGAGGAACTGCTGGGTGCCTAGTAATTAGGAGTTAACATCGTCTTTTCCCTTCCCGTGTACATATACTTGGTGGAAAGAACTGTTAGCGGATTGGCAAACAAATTGGAATTTGTGTTGATGTTTCGGCGTCATTGTCTGAACCCCTGCTAGTTAATTTTCTTTCAGTTTTGTCTCTTTTAAAGCAAAGTTACAACAAAATTTGCTGTCTTGTGTTGTAGAAAAACTAGCTTGACCTACTATGAAATTTAGATCCCACTTGCTGTGTAGTACAGATGATAATCTCTTTGGAAACAATAGAAGTGTTATGAGAGGAAAAAAAATCTTAAAATTTAGTATCTGCTGCTACAGAAAATACACACTTTCACCTTTTCTTTATGAAGAGAATGTTTTACATGTGTTGCCCCCCCCCCCCCCCCCCTATTTTATAGTACAGTTTTCCAAGATTTGTGGAATTCCAAATGTGTTTCCATTTGGTACTTAAAATTTCATGCCAATGCAAGTTTTTCAAAATGTCTGCTTTAGCTATTTAGGCAGTTTTTGTGGTATGCTTTGTCACGATTATTGACTAAGGTGAAACAGGATGAAGTATCATTCAAACAGAACAAACGCTGCCGTAGCTACGCTGAGTATAAGATCTAAGATCAGAGGATAAAAGTGTGGGAATTTAGACATTGGGTCCTTTTGGATCTATATGGAAGCAGGGGCCTTACTGATAGCCAGGGATGGTCCATTTTATTTGTATGTGTCTCTCCAAAATAGGGCTTCAGAAGGAGATTGTGTTTCTGATTTCTCCTTCAAAAAAAATCGAAAAGAGTGATTATAAAAAGCCTCTAAACTTTTACCTTTCGTTGTTCCAACAGAAACTGCTTGATTTGGTGGTTAAGAAAAGTGACAACCTGACTGTTGACCAACTTGAGAGATTGTATTCACTCCTCAGTCAGTGCATCTACAGACATCGTAGAGACTATGACAAATCACAACTTATAGAGGTGATGTTACAGTTCCTTTTATTCTTTATCTGAATTTTGTGAGACTCTTTCTTCAAGAACTAAGTTAATCTATCAGTTTATTGTTGTACTAGGTGGTAAAAGCTTTGAATAGACCTGGAGGAAGGTGTCTATAAGCAGAAAAAAGTTTAGTGTGTTAATGACTTAAAAAACAGAGGTTCTTTCTAATAATACTTTCCTCGGAAAAGGATTAAGAATTTAACCTAAAAGAATGGAGGAAGAAGAGGAGAGGATACAGCAGATGCAGAAGCACACGCTAGCAGATTAAAAATGGAGTAGAAGCAGTTTCCACATTTGTGGCGTGAATAACAGTGGACATAGTGGCTACTTCATGGGCAGACTGAGACAGCTTGGCTGCGGTTGCCCCTGCTTGCATTTGTGTAACTAGGCCAAAAACATTTACGTGTTTCTGCTCCATGCAGTTTGCTGATTGTGGCTTTCATAGAAGACCTTAAGAGTTTGCAAACTTTCTCTAGATGGGTAGGTATACCCTTGGGAAAGTCCAATCCAGCAAGATGCAAGCCAGTTGTCTGCTTTGCTGCCATCCTTTGCCTCTGAAAGAGTTTGCTGTCAAAGGCCTTCTGTCTGCAAACACAATAAGTTGGTCATTTCACCATTGGTGTAAGCTGATTTGACACTCATTCCCTCCAGCATCGTTGCTGTAGCCGTAGAGGGCTTTGGATCAACTTGCTTATTCAGCTGATAACCAACACTGCTGAAAAAAGGACAATTGCTAGTTTCCAGTTGGATAACTGAACACTAAATGTTTTTCTCCATTAATGTTTTACAACAAAACCTGGAAAAGACTTAACAGGAGATATCGTAGAGTTCTTGCGAAATGCTTTTGAAACCATTTCCACGCTATTCCTCTGCCATCTTCACTTAAAAATATGTTGAAAGTCTGTGCCAAATGTTAGGTAGATTAAAAAGACATTTATCCAGCAGGAGTATGTAGAAACTGATCTTTACTTTGATTTTCCAAACTGTGCAGATATGTTTTGCAGCTGGGTCACCAATAGCATAAGTGTGCAGTAAGACTTGAATTCGTGCCATGTGCCATTGCGATGCTTTCTTAATACATATGGAGTACGTTAATTATATGTGACCCTACTACACTTGGATTTTCCCGTAGACCGTCAGAGTGGAGCTCTTTTCTGCATTAATACTTGGTTAATTAGTTTCCTCTTTTACCATATTTTGCTAGGAGATAGCAGCTAATAAACAGACATTTTTACTTTCCTATTATTTATTTGTTCAGATTTAAAAAAAAAAATAGGCCAGTAAATACGATTATGTATTGTAACTTTATTTTTTGTCTCTGTGTGTTTATGTATAATTGATGTCTCTTGCAGGAGATGGAAAGAACAGTTCATGTGTTTGAAACATTCCTGTGAACTCGTCAAGATGGGTGGGTTTATCCTCTCAAACTGCTCATGGGAGAGCAGTCCTCTGAGCCATTCAGTTTCCATTTGCACCAAGTATGTGCAGAGCCTTGGTCTTAAGTGCTCTCTCTTTTTTGTTCTGTTGAATTTGGTGCTATCGTCTCAGGTACCTGAAACCAACCAGCCTACAAGAACCAAACGGAACTTCATATAGTTGTATCTGATATAAATAAAGAATACAATGCCACAGCTTGGAGATTTTTGGTGCTACAGAAACTGTTCTGGTTTCTGCTCTTGTTCACTCTACATGCATTATCTTTGGGGAAACTTCAGGCAAAGTGGAGACCAACACATACAAGAGAACTGGAAAGAGCAGATCTGAGTTGAATATTTTTAAACAGGCAAACTTTTTTTAATTTTTTTTTCCAATTTTTCTCTTCTCTGGGGTAACGGACAAAAAAAAAAACACAACCTGTTCTAAAGAAGGCAATGATGCATTGTGGTAGGAATCTTGAGTAACTGGATGTACAGTAATTAGAAGATGAGGCTCTCTAGAACTGCCTTTAATGTGCCTTTTAGTCAATTGAGAAAGATAAGGCTAATCATTTGGTTTGGATTCTAGCAAATGGCAATGTTAGAAAGCTGTCTTCAGAATGAAGATCTCCAAAAGGATGATTTGTATTCTCTTCATTGGATGGCAACTAGTATTATGGTTCTATAATGCCTGTCTTACTCTACAGAACTAAGACACACTGAAAAAGCCACATACTTTACCAAAATGGTGAAATTACTTTTTCATTGGTATTTATTTGTTTTAGAAACAAGTTACACAGTGAAACTCTTCTGTGTTGCTAAAAGTGAAGCATTTTCCCACCATGTCCTTGTTTTCCATTTGGGGTTCTTTAAGAAAACCAAGTGTAATACTGGCAGGTTTCTTTCCGAAGTTCCGTGTTTGTAACATAGCTTGGACCGTGCAGTGCAGGTAAGAAGACACTATAGTCGGTCAAAGTCCTGAAGCCCAAGCTCACTTGAAAATAAAACTTAAACTAGGCTTCGCAACTCGGTCCATGCAAAGCATTGTTAACGTGGGGGGACTGGAGGGACAGCCTTTCCAATCCATCTGTTCGGACCAAAGTTCTCTGGGTCTGAATTGCGTAGTTCAAAACCTTTCCTTTCTGGCACCTGGAGAGACCAGTCTAGGCAGTTTCGAGAAAAAACATGTTTTGTCACAAGCTCAGTATTAAAACGTGACCTGGGCTGATTGATTTCAAACCTACGTGGAAAGTCTTTTTAGAGAAGTTGGTTCGTGTTACCATCGTTAACCATTCATTGTGACTGTCCCTGCGTAGCGGCGGAAGTGTCTTTCCGGAAATATGCAATACAGTGTGCTTAGTTTTTAATTAGAGCAAACAGTCTTGGACTACTGCAGAGATACCGAGCTACCTCAGCTTTTTGTATTTTAGTTACCAACAGTGTTTATGGAGGACTGAAATCACTCTGCTCCCATTTACAAGCTGAAGCTAAGGTACTTGTCTCCACCTCCACGGCTAAGAGTAGTACAGCGCCGCAGAGAAACCCAGCGTGGGCCCTGGGCTACTGCAGTAATCCAAAGTGCTTTGTATATTATGGTTCAACATAATTCTGTCTTAGGTCTTTTTCTCCCCCGAACGCCACTGTTTTCCTTTATAGCTAATGGCAGCAAAAGGTTTTAAGCGTTCGCGTACATCTAGTTACACCTTCTAAATGCAACCCATGCAGAAACACTGTATTTTTTAGGTGGGAAAGTGCGATTAAAAACAACAAAAACAAGCAGAAAACACACTTTAAATGAGATTCTTTGATCTCAGATTTGGTTATGGGATTTTTTTCCATGGTTCATTTAGTATTTATTAGCATCATACCTGTTTGAGATATTTTTGTGTCTGGTACATTAACAGCATTTTGTATTTTGATGGAAATTGTTACAAACTTTAAGATTTGATTAAATAAAATGTAGCAGATTTTTTGTAGCAAGTTTCTGATAAAAGGGTTTTTTGCAAGTCTCAGGTTCTTGCTGCAGAATTTTTTAAAAATATTTATTCCAGTTTCACTTACTCAAAGAAGTTTTTGTTCAAGTAACAGCAGCACTTGTGGAAGATAAAACTGCATACGTTTTTAAGAAGATAATAAATTTATATAAATTAAAAGAGTTGAGAATTTTAGTCACCAGTGAGTGTGAAAAGCAAGTTTAAGCTAATGCCTAGCATTAAAAATGGTTCTAAAAGGTCAGGTTTCTAAAGGAAAATTTTTACTGTCAGTTGTTGATTGGGAAAAATCGTAAGAGGCAACTTTACGAGTTGAGGAGCTGCCATGTTGTCGTAGAGAAAAGTAGCTGATATCAGATGTTCTAGCGGACAGCTTACCGAAAACGATATACTCGCCTTCCTAGCCCAAATAACCACACTTCAGTTTTTGTTTTCCTTTACAGATGTCTGGTGGTTATAGAGTTAAAACAGCTGTTAATCTATCCATGTGGTCTAAACTTGTTTACTCTTTGTACGTTTTTAATTTTTTTTTAATTTTATTTTATTTTTTGCCACATAGCATTGGCAAGAGTTTGTACAAATTGACCTCTCTTCCTTGTTTCTTGTTGTGAAAATTGCAAATAAACTCCTGCGTGATGAGTCCTCGTGCTGGGGCCCATGAGATGTGGCCGGCCAGAAGGAAGGAGGTTTCTCTCTGGGGCTGGTGGGGGCTGTCGTGGAGATATTAGAGTTGCTCTTGGGTGAAGTTGATGGCTATGGAGTTAATTGTATTTGCAAGCTTGAATCTCACCTGTGATTAAATTTTTTCGTTTTGTTTTGTGTCCTCTGTATTGTTACTTGATTTCCTCATATGCCAATGTATTTATAGGATTAATGTTTTTTGTAATATCTTGTCTTCCCTTTTTTTTTTTTTTTTAAGTTGGTGGGTCAGCTCTGGTTTTACCTTCAGTCTCCTGAATGGCAGGTCCTGCAGCTGATAGTCATTTATTTTGTTTTTATTTTATTTTGTAATCACAACATAAGCTTGAATTTGGGCTTGTACTTGCATCTTTTGTATCTTGTACATTGGGTTATTTAGACATCGGGGAGTCCTGTTTGGTTTCATTAACGTGTGTCTACTTTGTGGATTAAGTAGACTTCCTTCATCAACTATGGTATATTTTGGATTCTATAGTTTTATTCAGAACTGTGTTTAAATTGATGTTTTGCATTTTGACTTCATTTTACGTTAGTTTGAAGTAAGTTATTTAATTTTTTTGAACTTCCGGAAATTTTGAACATTTTACTGTAATTTGTAATATAACTGCTGTGAAATACTTGAATAAAGATGACAAGAAAACACAGTGTTAGCTCCTTCAAAAATGTATGTAAAAGAAATGCTGCCTCCTAACTGATTTTGGTCTTTTTCTTACCACACCTCCTTGATTTCACAGTTCAGATGTTTTACTCTGGGATCCTGCTGTTTAGCTATTTTGAGCAGTTTCACTTTTGCTTTCAGTGTTTTTCCATTAAAGAAAAAAAAAAACCTTCTAGTATTAATTTTGACAGAAGAAGTGAAATTAGCATCGCCCAGTGGTGAGTGAGTAACGTAATTGTTATGAAGTTATGCTCGGTGCTTAGGAAATATTTTATGTTCGGTTGCAGGGTACCACCCAGCACTGTGTATAGTACATCAGCATCCAAGTGATACCGGAATTTCTCATTAGATGTTTTTTTTTTTTTTTTTTTTTTTTTTTTTTGTAAAGAAACACTCTCTCTCTTCCCTTTTTATCGAAGTTGTTCTTACTTTTTGTAGGGTGTTTTTGTTTGTTTTTTAAAGTTAAACTTCTACTATATCTAGGAATTCCTTTAGTTCCCTCCCACCCCGGAGAATTCACGCACAGGGGAACGAGCTGCTAGAGGTTGTGCAAATGAAGAATCAACCCACATCTTACTCCCTGGCAGTTTATCCAGAGCTAACAAACTGCGTGTGACGCGTGTAACGTGGAACAGAGGATGAGAAACGGTTCTATAGATCTGTTACGGCCTCTCTTGAGGTGTAGGACATAGAATACACCTGCTCGTTTTCCTCTTTTCCTTTCTGGGTACCTAAAGCTATAGGGCTCCTGGGCAAAAGACTTAGTTGAGGAAGAGCGTAAGTAGTAACTTGTCTCACGTTTTACTCCAATTGTGCTTTTATACGCAGCTTTGAAAGCACAATTAGATATTAAATAAAGTAAGTATAATATAAATAATACAGAAAATATTATAAAATACATAAATATAATACATTAATATATGATATATAAATAATATAGAAAATATGTAAATAATGTAGAGGTTGGTCAGGGAGAGGCGAGGCTCATTTTGTATCGGGATGGTCAGATGTGTCGTTTCGATGTGAACGGCTTTGCCCACCCCAGCATCACCATTAACACCGTCCCGGGGGTTTGCGGTCCGTGAATAAAGAATGCAGGGGACGAGGTGTTGCCTGTCCGTTTCTGTCTTTCAGGCGTGGTGATAGCCGTGTTAACGCAGAGAATAGTTTCAGGCCTGATTTCTGGTAGTGTCTGTGAAAACGATCAGTCAAAAGGGACAAAACTCGGCTTTGCTTGGGCGTGGACAAAAGGATCCGTGTAAAAATACCTGGTGAACTTTGAGTAGTACATCAGCAGCGTGAATTAGTGAGGAATACTTGGATTGCGTCGCGTGGTGTTAATAAAGCCTTAGTGAAAGCTTGGGCAATGCTCACTTGTCAGGCGTTCACTGCTTAACGCTGCCGCCTTCTGCTCTTCGTTACTGCCTTGAATGTTCTTCTGAAATTTCCCATATTTCCTTAAATTTGCGGTGTTGCACATTCTCTGTTTCTTCCTTTAAGCCCCTCAGCTAATGTATTCAAATAAATTAAAAATGAGATCCTTTTGTTCTGTACCTCGGGCAGGATTTGGATTTGGACCTGTAATATAGGGGGTTTTAAGCTAACACCGCATGTGAATAAATTCTGCAAGCTAAATCAGTAAACTGATTAATGAAGCCAAACACTTCATTTTTTATTTTTTTTTTTTTCCTCCTCCTTTTATGCATCACTTGTGGTCATGTAACTATTATGTAAAAATGAGGGATTATAAACTTTAACACTAATTAATTCAGCCTCATTGCATTTGTAGGTGAGGGATTTTTTCACAGTGGGATCATTTGCGTAGGGAGTATATTTCAGTTGAACCCGCTGCCAGTAAATGGCTGTGACTACTACTAAATGCCATTTACTTTAGGGATGCATTTGAGTTGTGCTATATTGAGCCTTTCTTTAAATAGTAGGGAAAATCCTTTTCCTTTAAAAATATAAGCTCCTAAAATTGGGGCCTACAGGAAAGCTGGGGAGGGGCTGTTTGCAAGGGCATGTAGCGATAGGACGAGGGGCAATGGTTTTAAACTAGAGCAGGGCAGGGTTAGATTAGACATTAGGAAGAAGTTCTTTACACTGAGGGTGGTGAGACACTGGCCCAGGTTGCCCAGAGAGGTGGTGGAGGCCCCATCCCTGGAGACATTCAAGGCCAGGCTGGATGAGGCTCTGAGCAACCTGATCTAGTTGAAGATGTCCCTGCTGACTGCAGGGGGGTTGGACGAGATGACCTTTAGAGGTCCCTTCCAACCCATATGATTCTATTCTATGATTTAGAATGGATTCACCAATTTTAGTGGAGTGTTAGTGTAAACCTGGCCCTCCGCAGTAAAGCTTGCTGATACGTGGATGCTGGTTTGGAATAAAGGTGCTTTCAAGTTGCAGGTGCGAAAGGTATTTTCGAGTTAAGCTGTGTCAGAAGCCTCCTCACGCTCAATTACAAGAGCGGGGCAGGTTGGGAGCAGAGGAGGAGGAGGAGGTGGTTTGGGCTCCGCGTTTGGGGCATCGCTGCTGCGGCACGTAGGTGTGTTCATAGGGTCAGAGGATTGCCGGGGTTGGAAGGCACCTTTCAGATCATAGAGTCCAGCCATCGACCTAACACTGATACTGCACAAGCTGAGTCGGTTCTGCGGCCGTGGACTCCTCTCCGTGTTGTGTTTTGTTTTGTTTATTTCTGTCTCTGGGCAATCGGGAATTTGGCAGAGTATGCGTGAGAAACATGCAGGTCCCCGAGCCTGGGTGGCTGCTGGGAACGCTCGCGCCATTTGTCATCCTGGTGTTTTGTGGAGGTGAATTATGTCGTGATGAAAGCCCCTTTGCGTCAATGTAAAATTTGAATTTTGAATTGAACCCAGAGGTGTTCGACTGTGTCTGTGTGGAAGGAGGAGCCTGTAAAGGTGACCTGTCAGCTGTGGGACTGTGGATTGGGAGGAAGGAGAGACTTGGGGAAATTTCAAAAGGGCTCCCTTTGAAATATTTCTTCAGCAAAGGAAGTAGAGCAGAGACCACGATATTCATCCTAGAGAATGTGTTACATTTGGACTAAATTAATTTGCTAAGAAATTGAGTCTTTCTGCTGTTTTAGTTAAGGAGCTATTTCTCATCTCCAAAACCCCAGCTCTAGTTCTGTCATGAAGGCCTTGCGTTCTCTTCCCGACGTTGTTACACCTTGTAGAATCCCTCCTGTGCGTGGAGGCTCCCTGGCAGAGCACCCATACCTGGTTTTGGTGATGGGGAAGGACAAACTGCCAATCGCTTCCAGGTTTCTAATGAATATAATTCTGAAATGAGTTCTGAAGTGGTGCCTGCTGCGTTATCTGTCTGTGACATTACAAAAGGTTTCGTGAGAGAAAGGAAATAAAATGTGAATAGTCGCATGTTGTATGTGACCATTAACATCAGTTTAGTAATAAATTTTGTTTTGTGTAGACATTTTAAGTGTCGGAAATGGAAGCGTGTCAGACTACATTTTCACGAAGCACTGGAGATGTAACGGGTTTAAAATTAATGCCTACCCTTTATATTGGGGTTAAAGTGCTCCAGAGTCTTGCTCTAAAGTTTAAAGCATGTTCTGAAGGCAGAAAGCTTTTTTTTTTTTATTATTTTAAATTAAAAGCTTCCTTTTCACAAAAATCAGAGGACAGCCACAAAAGTACGAACTGAGCATAAATCTTACAGCGTTAATCCTTTCAATACATCAGAATAAATTTTGGAAATGGCAGTGAGCTGACACCTAACGATGATTTAAACGTTTAGCAATTGGTCACAAAAATTCGGGTTTATTCACGGAGAATAAAGTCAGCAGAAAGCAGTGCTGAGCCTGATGCCGTGGCGCGTGTGATCTAATCTCCCGCATGCGCGGGGTCTGCTGACTTCGGTGTGGCTGGAGTGTCTCTTCAAGAAAGGTATGGGGTCTCGAGCTGCGGGGTTCGGGCGTCTGCCAGGTCTTTGAGCTTTTCATCCAGTGGTTAAACTTGGGTTTAAACACATGGGGAGAGAGACGTGCCTTATTCCTCATTTGTTTCGGTCTGGCTTCTACTTCCAGGCACCGCTTCTTGCCTTCTCTTTATGTTCTAGACTCTTCATACGTAGATATTTTTTTTTCTCCCCCCCAAAGATACTAATGCACTGTGATCAAGTAGCCTCTCAGTCGTCTTTTTGCTGAGCGGAACGAGCTCTTTACGGCTTTCACTGCATTTTCTCCAGCCTTTAAGTCAATTTTGCAGCTCTTTTCTGCAGTAGGTCGATTTTTCAACATCTTCTGAAACATTTGTTCACAGAGGAAATTGATGTGATATTCCAGCGTTGGTCCCACCAGTGCCATATATAGAGCTAAAAATCGCTGATTCCTACTCACTCTTCCCCTTTTTGCACGTCCGAAGATCAATTTAGTCCTTTTATGCCACGAAATTGGGCTGGGAGCTCTCGTTGCTTGACTCTTCTCAGACTTGCAGCATTTCATGATGCTGTTCTCCATCCTGAATGTCAGCCCCTTCCTCATTCCCGCCTCTCTGAGGTCCCGCTTACCTTCATTAAAAGTTTTGTGCTGGTGGTCCCAGGCGGCCAGAGGAGCCAGCCCAGTACGTGCCACTTGTTCAGCCCTCGTTACCTTCTGCTCTGCTAATCTGTTTCTGCAGGGCTGTGACTAGTGAATTATGTCAACATTTTCCTTCAAGAGCCGTGGAAGAGGAGGATCCTCCATTAGAAATACCCTAATAATACCAAAATGAGAATTGCTCAAACAGATTAGATATTCCTCAATTAATCTGCCAATTTTTGGCCTGTTTAATATTTGCTGAGTACTGTGCAGTCAGGAAGTTGAAGTATTTTGTCACATGCTGTTGAAAATCTATTCCCTTATCAATCAAATGTGTAATCCTGTTGGAGAATGAGATCAGGTTTGTGTGATACAGCTGATTTTCTAGAAAATCGTCGTATTTATTCTTATCTCTTTGATTCATGATCAGTTTAGTTAGATATCATCTTCCCATTTTTACTTGGGATTGATGTCAGGCGAATGCCCTATAATTACCCACTCATTTCACTTGCCCTTTTGATAACTGTCACATTATCAGCACTCTTTCTGAAATACCCACGTGTTAGTAAAAATGAGTATCAGCAGGGCAGAGTGTTCAGTTACCTCCTGAATTATGAAACCCCTACCCACGAGGGAAAGTCTAATATCCTCTGCAGGCAGTATGCGGTTTGGACGTCTTCGTTCCCATGGGATATCTCTTGCCAAATAGGAAACGGAACCGTGAGCCATTGCCACGCACTCCCTGCCGCATTTCCACTCTTCATTTTCCCTGCGAAGGCCCTGCGAAATGCCCTGTTGCCATTTATATGTTTCGATACGTAAATGGGCAGCCTGCAGAAAAGCTGCCCGCAAATTGAAGCAGGTAAAATTGAACTCGGTGACAAGAAGTAACAGAGTGCTGTGTTGGCCAGGCATGAAAGTAAATAACTTATTGAAAGAAAATCTCTTTTAATGGAAACGGCGTGGCTGCAGAAATTCCAGTGGGCTCGGAAATTTTAGGCTTGCTTTGTGAGAGCTGATTTGGGTTGCCACTGGCACAGGTTGCCCAGAGAGGTGGTGGAAGCCCCATCCCTGGAAGTTTTTAAGGCCAGGCTGGATGGGGCTCTGAGCAACCTGATCTAGTGGGAGGTGTCCCTGCCCAGGGCAGGGGGGTTGGACGAGATGGCCTTTAGAGGTCCCTTCCAACCCAAACCATTGTATGATTCTATGATTTTTTTTACTTGGGTGGAGGGACAGCTTTTCTGGTAGAGCATAATGCTCTGTGTACGCTTAAGGTTGGAAGCATTGGTGTGATACCTTCGCTATTCAGTTCAGCGATCCCTCCTCTGACGCTGCCCGCCAACACAAGGACATCGTGCTACAAATTAGGGACTGATTTGAGTTCCCAAGACGTGGAGAGGAATTGGTTCCTTTCTACCTGTAAAATGTGTATTTTTTTTAATGAGACAGGAAGCGGGAGCTTATGTAGGAGTGTCACTGGTGACCTCATAGAATCTTCATGGTTGGAAGGGACCTTTGAGATCATCGAGTCCAGCCATACGCACACCAAAAAACCAAACCAAACCAAAACAAAAAACATACAGTCTCTGCCACTAGAGCATGCCCTGAAGTGCCACATCTAGACGTTTCTTAAACACCTCTAGGGATGGTGACTCAACCCCCTCCCTGGGCAGGCTGTGCCAGTGCCTGACCACTCTTTCAGTAAAGGAATTCTTCCCAATATCTAACCTAAACCTCCCCTGCCGCAGCTTCAGACCATTTCCTCTGGTCCTGTCATTATTCACCTGGGAGAAGAGGCCAACACCCACCTCTCTCCAACCTCCTTTCAGGGAGTTGTAGAGGGCAATGAGGTCTCCCCTCAGCCTCCTCTTCTCCAAGCTAAACATGCCCAGCTCCCTCAGCCTCTCCTCATATGCCCTGGTCTCCAGACCCCTCACCAGCCTGGTAGCTCTCCTCTGGACACACTCCAGCACTTCAATGTCCCTCTTGTCCAGAGGGGCCCAGATCTGAACACAGCACTCGAGGTGAGGCCTCACCAGTGCCGAGTACAGAGGCACCATCACTTCCCTGCTCCTGCTGGCCACGCTATTCCTGGTACAGGCCAGGATGCTAACCTCAGTTAGGTTGGCTGCTCTTTAGCCACAAAAACGTGGAAAAAGGTCACAATGCTGGACGATGGAGACCGTGTGCGTATTGCTTGTGGTGCGAGGCATGACTTTAAGCAATCTTCAGCTTCCTCCCAGTTGTCATCACAATTCCTAGTTCTGTATCAATTTGCTTGCAAGCTACGTGCTGAAGTTGCCTGTCGCGCTATTGGAACCCCTGGGATACCAGCGCTGTTCTCTGGGCACGTCGCGAAGGCGTTTCGTACCGTTGCCGGTATGAATCTTGCCGTGTAAGATCTGGGATACGAACTCCAAAGGCAGAAGAGAATGCCGATCCAAAATTACAGATGACGAAATTAAAACCAGCAGGCGGCCTTTCAAACCTTCATTGTATAGACCACCGCTCATGAAAAATTCAGAGGCAGTTTTGGCTCGACGACAGCGCTGGAGCTTCCTTGTCCCAGGTAGTAACTGAGCCAAAACGTTTAATTCTGTGCGTAAAGCTGTTACGGATTGAAGTAGAATTTGTTTAGATAAAGAAAACGGCAATTTTTTACTCTTTAAGAAATCCGCTAGCTAAACAGGAATTACTAAGAGTGTGTTATCAAAAGAAAAAACGCTGGGGACTAGCAAAGGGAGAGTGGTTTCTCAAGGTTCTCTGCCACTTTCTTCTTGTTTCCAGTCTCCAGCAGCTGCGGACGGCGCTGGGCTGTTGTCGTGCTTGCGCAGCTCAGCAAAGGAGCCCGCGACGGCAGCTCTTGCTTCCATGAATTCTAACCTCAGCCAGTGTCTAATCACGCCTCGAACAGATTGGCTTTTTGGAGGAAAAACGGCTGTTTCTGTTCTGGTGTCACTGTCCAGCTTAATGTGATGAGTGATGGAATCGCCCTGCCTGAGACACGTCCATCTGCTCCCATCCCGACCATTTTCTTCCCGGCTTTTCCTGCAGCCTTAAGTTGTCATCCCAAAACACTTGCCGACGATGGGAACTTACTGCTGCCTATCCTGGCATCTCTGCTTCAGCCGAAAGCCTGCTTCAGCTCCTGGTTTGGAGCCGACTGGAAATAGGAGGGAAGGCATTAAGGGCTGAGCTTAAGGGTCTCCTCCAATTTGAAAAGCTTCTATTAGCGTGAAAAGTTGTAAAAATGTCAAAGTGGCTACAGAGTCAGCGTCTTCCCATGGACCTGGCGCAGGGCGCAGCCTGCCAGCACCCGACTGCGTGCGCTGGTTGTGGGTTTGTCCCCTGCTCCGATATTGTCACCTTTTTCAGTGGGTGATGGGGAGGCAGAATGGTCCCGAGACCTCGCCCTCGCGTTTGAGACAGCGGAAAAAAGCTTTGGGATCGGTTCCAACGTTCAGAGACATCCTTCGCGAGCAGCCGGGCGGGTGGGCAAGGACTCGAAGCCGTCGGTGCCTTTGCCGATGAAACAGGGCGTCACTCGTCACGTCGGGCTGCGGCTCCTCTCCCGGCTCCTCCCCGCAGCCGCGCAAAGCCGGGGCTCCTGCCGGCGCTCGGATTGCCGGGACTCCACCGAGGGCGAGCTGAAGTGTAACGAATGCTCTAATTAGCTTGCTCCGCTTGCACTGTGCTAAGCTCAGCCTTAACACCTAGCCACGGTTAATTAAAAGACAGGGTTGCTGAGGTTTTATTAGTACAGTGTGTTTGCCGCTAGATGAAACGGCGGGAGGAGGGTGGATGAGTTGTGTAAATTGGCAGGGGCGGGTGATCACCTGAACGCGGTGAACAGCCCCATTTGGAGATCTCTCGCCTTCCCAGGTGAGCCCGGGGAGAGTCAAACCAGGCAACAAAAGCGTTTTTATCGTTCTCGGGCTGCTGAGCCAGCGCGTCCCCTCAATTTCTTAAAGCTTTTTAGAAGAAAAATCTCCGAGCAGGTATGTGGCGCATGATTCATTTGGCAAATGCGCTCAGCCAACTTCCCGGAGGGGAACTAAAATAATTTCCACACACAAGTAAAGCAAATACCTGTGTCTTGTTCATCCTACCAAGTATTATTGACTAGCGCTGAGTAAGAGATCTCTGCAGAGCCTTGATGAAAAGGTTGGCAACTCATTCCGCTTGGTCTGGATTCCTGCCGCATATGGAATTGCCAGGCTTTGAGTAATCTTCACAGGCTGTTCAACCTCAGCCACTAAGCCTAAACTAAAATGGTTAAAAGCTGCCGCTCATGCTCGTAACTACTCACATAGACGCACTCTGTAAGAACCGGAGATGATTTCAATGTATGTTCCATTCTTCCCGTTAATGTGTAGAACAGATACTGCCTCCTCAGATCCAGCTGCAACGTTCCACTGCGGTGGTATTTGAGACTAGTTATATTTGGCTCATCTTTGTTCCATATCCAGTTTTACAACTACCAGATGATGCCCTAATGAAACATCAAAGAAACCAGGAACGGTTGCACTTAAGTGCTCTCTGAAAGATGTGGCCGGTGAGGCGCAGAGCTCCCGCTCTGGATACGAAGGAATTTTGACCACAGGGCAAAAGCGACCTTCATCTTTTAGACACGGCAGCAGCATTGTAGCACACATCCTAACTTCCATTCAAAACAAAACACCAAAAAAAGAAGAAAAAAAAAAAAAAGGAAAAAGCTGTTTATCAGTGCTTTTTTTTTAATACAGTTTCCCCAACTATCGTGAGCCCTCTTGTTCTTTACTTAATTTACGTCTGGGGAAAAAGATGAAGAAGAAACAGCCTGGCTGAATAAAACCCAAAAATCACTTCCGAGAAATTTTTCCGAAACGAGAATGGAAGCGCTTTGGAAGCTACTGAGCGCTTCAGTATTAGCAGTAAATGTTGTGGCGTTGCGAGAGAAGCACGCTGGAGGGAACGCGCACACTTTCATCCCCGGCTGGGCCGAGCCCTGGGGCGACTGGTGGTGCCGCGTTGTTTCTTGGTCAGTCGTGACACAATTAATCCAATCTGGATGCTGAATCTAGATCTATAAATATATTTATTATAATATAACAAGAACTTAACAGTAAACATAAACTATATACAATACCATTACAGAGAACCCTGTTTTTATATTATTCACAGAAATAGCCAGTTTTGTTCCAGTGTGAGAAATGAGGAAGTAAGCTAAATTGGAAATGTTGACTGTGTTTCGGCCTTGTTGACAGGTAGCACCTCCTTTGGAGGCAGACACACACCAACACTAAAATTAGTCCTGCCCCAGGCAGTTAGAAACTTGTGCTCCAATCTGTAGGTTCACACTTGCACCCTGTTTGACATAAATACTTTAAATGACATACTAGTATATAATTTCGTTGTGCTTATTTATTTATTTTTTTTTTCCTTTAAAGAATAAATAAAACAACTGCATAACAAAGGCTGGATCCTCACTGTCAAAATGAGAGACTTGAGTCACCCTAGAGCTTGACTCAGCTGACGTGAGCGCTTTTTCTTTAAATACTGCAAGATACAAATTTCATTTTTTTTTATTTTATAAACGATTATTAATAAAATAAGATGATCAGCTAACCACCTGCATTGATTTCCCCGAAGCTGTAGGCAGACCTCCCTCCGTATAAAAAGGCTAGCGTATTTGGTATGAAATTCAACCAGATATTGACGGCAAGATCTCGCCCTCGCCCTGTATAGGACCCTCCTTCTTGAATTACCGGCGTGGCATCTGGGACTTGAGTCTGCAAAGGCAAGTATGGCAACTTTTTTCCCTCTACTTGGAAAGAAATCGGGCAATCCTTAGCTTGGGGTTACTTCCTCCTTGTGAATTTTAAGATTCTTTCCCCTGCCCCCTCTACGTTACCCGGTCCATCTCCCATTTGATCCTTTTCTGTATAAATTTATAAAGAATTTCCACATCACAACGCTCTCTGGATAGACAATATTTTAATATATATAAAAATATAACCCCTGTGCTGTGCATATACTTACAACTCTACGTAGTAATCACTTTAAGTCTCTTATACTGGGCTTAAGTCTATGCATTTTTCTACCATGGGATTTAAACTCGTGTGTTTAAAATCTGTAAATAAGAGAAGTATAAGGCTTCCACGCCTATGGGGAAACTTGAAAAATAAAATAATAAAAAAAAACCTTCTCAGACTTTACATAAAAGATAGTGGCGTAAATCCCGAGGTAAGGGATTTTGGTTGAGAGCCAAAACCGAGTGCGTACCCACAGCAGGAGGCGTCTTCTCCGGTTGTTGAAAACGTGGAAATCCCACACCGCGCCGTGTGTTTTAACGTGATCCCAATCAGAAGAAGTGAAGAGCAGTTTTGTCAGGAGAACACCTCTGGAATCGAAACCATTTTCATTTTGCGTTACGGGAATCGAGCACTGCCAAGTTCGCTCACCAGCGGAAACCGGGAGGAAGAGGTGAGGAGCCCCCCCCCCGACCTGTGGGCATGGCCACACGTGCCCACACAAGTGTCACCGGGAGCAGAAACTCATCCAGCCCAACAGACCTTTTTTTTTTTTTTTTTTCTCTTTCATCATTTTACACGGAATTTATTACCAATGGCTACTCTTCTTCCCCCCAGTCCCCACCTCACCCCCCCTTCTGGGCTCTGCTCTCGAGAACTGAAAGATTCCTTTGATCTGATGGAAGACTGACACCAACGTAAGCCATCTGTCACACAAGATTTCTCTCAGGCATTGGTATTGAAAAGCATGTATTTGTTAAAAACAAATGTCGGAATCAAAGTGGTAAGGACACTTTGACCTTTCAAATAGATTGACGCCTAAAGTGTAATAGTAAAACTAATCTGCACGGTTATTTTAAGAATCAAGCTTGAGCTCTAGAAGTAAAATGCAGATTTTTTTTTTTTTTTTCCTCTCTTCCCCAGCTTAAAAAATATGTGAAATTCTATTGCACCTGGGCTGACCAAAAGCCGACGTCCAGAACAAGTGCCACTATAACATCTAGTGACACCCTCGTATTATTAAGTTACAATATCTTACATAGCACGGAGCTCTCTGCTCCTTGTTCACCAAAAGGTGAGGATGATTTTTCTACATTCAATGTAGACACTATTCAAGACTTTAGAGCAATATGTTCACTGGCTGGCTTTGCTGCTTTTGTTTCGTAAGTCGTAGTAATCTTCTTGCCCGCTTTCAACAGGTACAAAGAGTTCTCCATCCAACTCCCGGGTAACATCAGCCGCTCTGAATGTACTTCTTGATTACTACGCAGCCGTGTCGGAAAACAGGGCAGGGCATATTTGGTAGAAGTGTCCACGTATTCGTCTTAGGATCGTAGGCTTCCATGTTTCCCAGGGCAGGTCCTTCGCTGCTAACGATCCCACCGGTGGCGTAAATTTTCCCATCCAGAACCACAGCGCTGTATTTTTTCAAAAAAAGAAAGTTTTAGTTAGTCTTCTCACCCAACAATTTTCTTTTTCGGCTGAAAACAAACCCAGTCTTCCGTAACAAGGGGTAAACAATGAATATACCCTTTATTATTACCTATATAAAGGTGTGTGGGCATTTCTCTTCCCTCTCCCTTTCTCTTCCCCCTCCCTTTCTCTTCCCCCAAATTAATCCTTTTTGTGTTCCTGCCAGGTAGGTAAATGTTGTCTCTAATTTAAGCAACAGAAATTAGTCCAAGTGAGGTGTTTCTCCAGCCCACGTACGGGATCTGCAGCAAACGTAGCAGGACGACGTGTCCCTGCAACACCACGCACACGCAGAAGCAATCCAAGCAATTTGGGGTCCCCACCACCTCAGCCGGAATAAACCCTTGCTTCAAGTCACTCCTCTAATTATCAACGAAGGGGGGAATAAAAACCCTTCCCAAAAATGCTCTGTTGCTTCAGCCCCCTCCGTGGTGGCAGCGCCCAGGGGTCCTGCTGACCTGTCCTCCTTGCCACCAGGAGGGCTGGTGCGAGAAGCCCACCCGTGGCGCAGGATCTGGTGGCTGGGGATGTGCAGCTGAGGGTTTGCACGGGCGCGGTATGGTGGCCGCTGAAGAAGACAACAAAACCTTACTGCTTTTTAAAAAGGGAAGTGTTCAACTTTGGACGCCTCTTGCAAATCAAGGATAACGAGGCTGGGCTAATCTCATGGTCCGTAGGCTCTCGACAGGAGGGAAGGTGCACAGGTGTGAAAGGTACTTGAAAGAAAAATTGCCCTTCAGCCTCGTCTCTTCCTCCTCCCTCCTTCCACTTAATCCCTCGGCCTCTCCGATAATGCTGTCGCTCGCTTTGGGCTAGTGAAGACGGACAACGAGGGACTGGGCTCCGGGGTGTGTATTTGGGAAGGGCAGACGGACAACGGAGGCAGCTGGGTGGGAAAAGCCTCTGCAGGGCTGCCGCGTTCTCCATGCTGCCTTCCCTCTGCTTTTCTGCCCGAGTTTGTCCCCCAACATTTAAAGATGTTGCTAAGATGAACGGGGCTGGCAGTGGTTTTACTGGTGGTTGGGGTCCCTTCCAAGAGGTCTTCTGGTGGTTGGGTCCCTTCTAAGAGCAGCTGGGGGACGGCCGTGTCGGAAGGAAGAGGGACTTGGAGAGTGTGTGCCAGAGGACAGCAGGGACAAAAAGAAGGAGGGGAAGGAAATTAATTGCAGCCAAGAAGGTGGCCTAGATCTAAGAAGCTGGAGAAGGGTAGCAACCCTGTAGGCTTGGTAAAAGCAAAGTCATTTCTTTAGCTAATTTTGGAGTAGCGGGAAAAAGAATAACAAGAAGTGATAAAGGCAAAAGACAGAGAGCGCTGGAAGACCCAGGATTAACCGAGACTAAAACGGCACCGACAAAGTAACATGTTTCTGAAGACCACAAAACTCTGATGTCCTTGTGGAGAAGCAGAGCCTGAGGTTAAAAATAAACCCACAATGACAACAGTGAGGACTCAAATAAGCCTAGTCCCTGGGTACCGCCAGGAAATAGGAAATAATGAGAATCTTGTCAAAATAACTGTTAATCTGAAAGGAGGAGGAAGGAGAGAGAGACTTGAAACACTTGATTAGAGCCTATCCACAAATCAGCAGGGCTGGATGATACATAGCCCAGGGTCCTGAGGGAGTTTGCTAATGAACTTACTGAACCACTGGTAATTATTTTTGAAACGTCAGGGAGAAATGGGGAAGAACGAGGACTTGAGTAAAGCAAGTGTCATCCTGAAAGACGGCTCTGAAAGAGAACGGGCCCACCTCCAAAGGGGCCGGAGCTGGAGGCGGAGAGGCGCTGCCCGGCAGGGACTCCTGCCAGGAGGGAGCAGAGATGGCAGGACCAGCCGCCCCAGTAAATGGGACAAACGTGTAAATTAAACCACAGTTTAGGGCTTAAGGTATTTGTTGGGGGGTGGAAACCCCATCTCTGTATTGGAGCGAGTAACTATTTAAAAGCAAACCAGGCCGGGACTTAGAGTTTGCAAAATACAGCATGGGGATGGGGGGGAGGATGGTCCCACCCCATGCTGAGACAGTCCCGACGTGGTGGAGGGGCTGCTGGAACCAGCAGGGTGAGAGTTGAGAAATGAGGCCACGGGGTAGTGGTTGCTGTTCGTGTTTCACTTTTTATTAATGGTGAAGCTGAAGCAGACAGAAGCTTATTCGAATTGGGATATGGTTCGGGATGCGTCGGGCAGAAGAGGGTCCAGTGTCAGAGATGGAGTGTGGTAGCTTTGCTGCCTCGGTCCTCTAACGAAATGCTGCTTGGTCATTAGAAAAGCACCCCTACTCAAAAAGTGACCCAAAAAATAAGGCAAATGGATTAATTCAGCAAATTTTTGGGGGTGAAGTGGGAAAACCCAAACAAACTGCCAAACGAAGAAAAGATTTCCCCAAGAAAGATCTGGCTGCAAAACTATCGATAACAGGCAATTATATGAAATACTGGTGTGGAGCGTGGAGCCTGGGGCTGGTTCCATCAGTGTTGATGATCGAGGCCCACTGCCCATGAATGGCCTCAGGTAAGTTTTAATTTTTTGGTGTGGACGAGAGTACCTCTCACCAGCACAGGAGAGGACCTTCATGTCTGTTACCATGTAAATACGGGGTCTGTCTAATACTGCTCGTTACCCGAGGAGACCGCTCTGCATGGAGCGATTGCTCTGGATGGGAAGAAGGGGATGGACAGAGGGAGGACCCTGTGCAAAGACCTTTCCATCTGTGCTGTAGGTGACCCTGGGAACAGCAGCCAAGCGACCTCCTGCCCTTCCCAGCTGGCTGTGCGCTGCGTGGCTGAAGTCTGGCCTTAAGTGCCTGGTATCCCTTAGGCGTGTAGTGTTAGGTCTCTAAAAGGGGACGTGGGTGCTTCACAAATTCCTCCTTAGTATCTTAGCTGCCCACATTTCTTCTAGTTAAGTCTCCTCTGTGGCATGTCTGGTAGCAGCTACTCTAAGCCGCAGCTGCTGCCACTACAGCAGCTGAATAGCCAAGCGCACGTTCCCGAACGGCTCCGGGTTCCTCCCCAGCCCATGCTCTGGATCAGGGGTTGCAGCGGGTGGGCAAACGCTGCTCTTGTTCTCCGGCACCTGGGCTACGGCACTGAGAGAAATTCATGGCCAGCGGCTGAGACAAGCAGCTCAGTACTGTAACCTCCCACCGTGATGCCGATGCGCCGGGGAAGAATCTGGAAGACTGTATGAATTTTAAATGGTAATTAGATTAGCTTCTGCCCCCTCCGTATGCAATTCCCGTAGATAAGACCGGCATAACGCTTAGCTCCTGAGTCATGCCTGAGGTTATGAAAAACAGCGAGCTGCTCCTGCTATGAAGAAACAGGCAGCTCTAAGCCCGCAGCGGGTACTTACGTGTGCAGGGGACTTTGGAGACATTCTGGCATCTCCGGGGCTAAAGTGGTAGGTAGCTACTTAAGATCAATTAGGAGTTTAGTCCTGGACAATCACTGCTAATTTCTGGGACCTCAGGGAATAGGAAACTCAAGTGGTCTCTCAAACCTTGAGGAAAGTGAGTGGAAAGGAGGGTGCTCATTGCTCTCTCTTCATTACTGTGACAATATTTCTTTTCTCCCCTCCCTTCCATCCCATCAGCTGTAAAAACATCGTTACCAAGGCTGATGTACAAAGAAAGGAATAATTACAATAATTAGGATGCGAGTTTATTGCTCGGTGCCATTAATCCTGAGAGATAAAATGATTACAGGCTGTCAGAGCCTGGGAATGAAGGAAGCTCCGCGATGCAGAGCCTGGCTGCCGGGACGCCAACCCTCCCCAGCTCCGGGGGCAGCGGGACCCCCGCCTCTCCGGCAGCACGCCGGGGGGGAAGGTGATCGGCATTGAAACGGAGGTCACTTCATCCACTCTTTCCAGGAAAATACGTTTCAGTATTTTGAAAATTATTAGCCGGCAGGCTAACGGCCCTGCTTGCCACTCCCCGGGTAACTACCGCCATTTCTGAGAGGCCTCACCTACAGCCCTGCAGCTGAGACACCCGAGGTGCCAGGGCATCCTTCACTGCCCAAACCATGAGTGGTCTCAGAGGATCACACCGTGTCCCCCAGCACTGCCACCACGAGTCCGGTCCATCTGCTGACCTCCACAGAGCTATGAATCATGGTCCTAAGAAAATCCCAACGAGGCTGAGGCGCACCAGGGCTGGTGGGGACCTGGTTGCCCACAGCTGGAGTGCTTGTGTAACCTGAATACCCTCTAAATCTCCTCTCTGCCTATCCACCTTGCAGTTCTTCCCCAGCTTGAGCTAACAGTTGGCAGAGAAGATCCCTCTCTGACAGCTGGCCATTAAGTGACTTGATGGACAAAGCCAAACACTGAATCATAGACTCATAGAACAGCCCAGGCTGGAAGGGACCTCAAAAGAGCATCTGGTCCATCCTCTCGTAGGAAAGGGAGCCTTGATGAGATTGTCTAGCACTCTGTCCAGTCCCATCTTGAAAACCTCCAGCAATGGGGACTCCACCATGTCCCTGGGGAGGTTGTCACAGTGACTGACTGTTCGCGTTGTAAAAAATGTCTTCCTTATATTGAGATGAAACTTCTCCTTGTGTAACTTGTACCTGTTACCCCTTGTCTCCTCCACGTGGCTTCTTGTGAAGAGAGAGCCTCCTTCCTCCTTGTAGCCACCTTTTAAGGACTTGCACACTGTGATGAGGTGCCCCCTGAACCTTCTCTTCTCCAGGGAGAAGAGAATCTTTCCTCATAGGGCAGGTTCTCCAGCCCTTTGATCATCTTCGTGGCCCTTCTTTGGACCTTTTCCAGTTTGTCCACATCTTTTTTGAATTGTGGGGACCAAAACTGGACACAGTACTCCAGGTGCGGGCTGACAAGCGCCAACTGGGATGATCACATCTCCACCTCTGCTAGTAACACCCCCACAGATGCAGCTCAGGACCTGATTTGCCTTTGTTGCCGCATTTGACGTTGCACTGCTTTTTAATCAACTTTTAAGCACATGTGAGCAAACCTAGTCATGCTCCAGCTCAGGTGTGGGGCACCAGGGCTCAGCACACACCAGCTGGGGGTGCTTTCAGCTGGGGCCCTGCTCAGGCAGCTCAGCTGCCGTTGCTTTGGTGGCCACCTTCCCACCAAGACTGTTATTGACCCTCCACTTTTTGTTCAGAAGCATCTTACATCTCCTGATGGGCAGTAGGCTGGACGCAACCCAAAGCAGAGGATGTCAGCGCCTCTTTTCTGTAGTGTTTGAGAGCCCAGTGCCTCGCAGCTCCTGCTCCAGCCCTTCTCTCTCCCAGTCGTGATGGCCAGACATAGCGCCAAGCAGTGGCCCTACCAGCAACATTCGTTAATTTTGATTATTATTATTTAAAAATTTCCTGCTTAGTCCTAAAGATCACGTCAGCCTTATCAGGGAACGTTATAAAAGAAAAAAATAAATTCCTATATTGTAATGCCTAGGGTTGCAGAAGAGATTTGAAACAGCTGAATTGGCATGTTGTTTTGATTCCCTGAAACTTAATATCTTCTGAGTCCACAAACAAAGCTCCTCTCCCCCCTCACTCCTGCCCATGCAGGCACACGTGCCCACCAATTTATTTGGAGCAGTTCCATAAAGGTTATTAAATATGATCAGTTAGATAGACACAGACTCTGCTTAGAAGAGGAAAAAAAAAATTCCCTGCGTTTAGAAGTGGATGAATTTCCTTCCTGCCCTAAGATTTCAGGAGGGTTTTCCTGGAGGTGGAACTGAATGATGCTCGTCACCTGGGTGGGGTGAGCACTAGGACAAGAGAAGCCTCAGGGTGCCAGGTACGGTGGGAAGCGGCTCCGTGCGGTGCCGGGCAGAGCTGCCACGCGCCCCAGAAGCTTTTGCTTAAACTGGGGACTTTTTAAGGAAAGCTGCAGGGTGGTTTGCAGCGCCGAAGGGAAAGGCACGGCTGCTAACTCCATGGGTGGTGGTGCTCAGGGTGCCAAAGCGTCGTCCCGAGTTTGGGAGGGGTGCCAGGGGTGCCTGGCTGTTTTGCGGCCGGGGTGGCAGCCAGGTTGTTCTGTTCGAGAGGGCTGGAGCTCGGGTGGCCGTGCTGTGCTGCCAGAGGTGTCATCTTTACAATGAGATGGATAAATGAGGGTCCAGATTAGTCATGGTCAATTAGGAGGCTATCATGCCACTTCTTGGAGCGGGATTATTAGTGTGGGTGTTTTGGCCAAGCTCCAGTTGTATTCTCCCATACTCCGCGAGCACTTTCCCTTGCTAATGATCCACAACCATCATGTGGCATTGTTACTTATTGCTGAAAACCAGCAATGTTTTATTCCAAAGTCCGTCGCACATCAGTAACGGCCCAAGTGCTCTGTATCAGTTACGCTTTAATGCACAGCAAAATCCTTCATGTCATAAACCGCTACAGAAATTATTGCTATTAGTCTGGTGCGGCAGTTCTCATCCGCTGGCCGTGGAGCATAGTCCCGGCCACACGGCTCCTTCCAGATATGCTGGAAGATTTTGGTTTTCCCTTCTGGACCGCAAACACTTCCAGCTGCAAATGCTGCCTGCTGAACAGACAGGCCTTTACGTCTGCGGGCTCGAGAAGCGCGCGGCCATTAAGGAACCGCGCTCTGTAATAGCTTCACCTGGGAATATCCGTCCAAACAAGCCGTGCTCCAACCCCTTCCAGTGCCTGGAGTTACCGCGAACTTTGCAACGAGGAAAGGAATCAGCTGGGGGAGTCTGCGGCTGGTGCCGTGCATTAGCAATGCCTGGTAGTTAAGCACAGGAGTCACCATGCTTCACTGTTCAAGAACAAGGGCTTATTTAAAAAGAAGAGGGGAAAAAAAAAGAAAAAAGAAAAAAAATCCACAAACCGACCCTGGTTTTGTGCTGTTCAGCCCGAGTCGAAGTTTTATTAAAGATTTCCATTCGGCAGAACCATCTAATAAATCTTACTGGTTAACAGTCAGAGGAGGAGGAAGAAAATGCTTTTCTGGTGTCTGTTGGGAATTGCTGGTACTAAATTAGCTGCTCTGGAATTATTGCTGGCACCATCACGCTGCCGCGGTTGCCCCGTGGAGGCTCTCTGTAGCACACGCCTGTTTGCACGCCGCCTGCATCCTAAACGAGCAGAATATGGAATTTTTAATCATGCACAGAAACGCATTCAGTATTCTTTTTGCTCGTGGAAAAATAGACTCTTGAAGGGCACGGCGGGAAGGGAGAGCGCCCGCCCGCAAAGGGAGGACTCTCCAGCGCTGGAGGGGAGGGATGTCTTTGCAAGTCCTTCTGGAGGTAGGTGTCCGGCGGAGCAAGGTGTGACCGTCCCGGCTCTTCATCCCTGCCGGCTGCTGTCTGCTGCCGCCACCACCCTCCAAGGTACCGCAAATGGACAGGGGCTGCCAAACTGAGGGGTCCACGTGGCAAACAGGACACACTTGCCTCATGTTTGGGAAATGCCAAATATTTCCCTCACGTGTCACGTGGAAGATGCTCAAGATCTGCACGTGCACTCTCAGTGAATTTTAAAACACCTCAGGCCCATTATAGCTCTTCGCCCATTCGGTACCATCCCTCAAAGGGTTAATTCTAGGTCAACACAAATTTCTTATTGACTTCCCTCAGGCCAGGCTTAATCTGAAAATGATGCTCAGTTTGCTCTTCCCTTGATTGTGAGCTGGAGACCCGAACTGTTTCTTTTTCGTTTTTCATTAAGAGTAGTTCAACTTGATCTTTAAACCATTTGAATGGACCTTGAATTTTTCACACATGGGAACGTCACACACATTTCTTTTCCCCGTGCTCGAAGCCATCACGCTCCCTACTCACGACGACGTAGAAACAGTGCAGATAAAAATAGAAGTGATGCGGGCAAGATTTTTCCCAGCAAATTTGGTATCGAGTGCTTCCTGGTGAGAGGAGATCAATAGCATGCGGTTAATTTTTAAGTTGTTTATGTTGCTGCTTTTAAACCATGTTTTTTGTGATCCATGCTAATGAGTGGAATGAGGAATTTATAGATTCACAGACTAAGGTCAGAAGGGATCTCTGTGCTTAGTTAATCTGAGCTTGTGTATACGGAGGCCATGCACTTCTCCCCAGGCAGTATCTCTCTTGGAAACGTATCTAATCGCCTCTTACAAACACCCAGTGTTGGTGAGTTCGCCCCCTCCCTTGCTGCTTCACTGTTTAATTATCCTTGCTGTTGGGAAAGCGCCTCGCTCCAAGGCTGAGATGCGTAACTTGACGTTCTAAGCCCTTGTAACCCGCTACGCCTCTGTCTGCCAGACTGAAAGCTTTTCCACTTGCTCCCAGTGATCGAGTCACCTCTCAGCTTTTCTTTGATAAACTCCTGAAATTTCACGTCCAAGATCTGATTTGCAACCCGGGGTCATTTTTGCAGCTTCCCTTTGAACTTCTGCTGATGTTTCCACACGTCGACGCGTGGACCCGAGACCTGCACTCCTCTCGCAGCAGCACTCTCTCTTCCCAGCTTCAACTTGTTTGCGTTCCCGTGTTAGGGCTCATATTATATATCCACCATTGCACTGACCTTTTATCCGCCGCACTGCGATGAGAGCTCACGTTGTGTAGCTCTGAGTGGCCGCCTTTACGTCCTCCTCTGAGTCCCTGGCTTTCTGAGGGGAGCAGGGCTGCTATGCAGGTCCAGCTCGTGATTGTGCTTCCTCCATCTATTACTTTGCACTTAAAAGACGGCTGCTACCTTGAGACCGTCTAACCGAGACATGCAGGTAACTGGCTGGAATAGCTCCTTCTGCAGTATTTTTTACCCGCCAAGTGTTACACCACCTGCAACCTTTACCAGGGGAGATTTTCTATTACTTGGATTGTTGGTAGATGTATTAAATAGCATTGAAGAAGAATCAGTGCTTGCTACCGGTGGCCTTGCTCAATGATATCTTCTCATTAACAGCTACATTTTGAGATCTGTCAGTGAAGCAGATTTAATCTCTCTAACGTGTGCCTTGTTAATTCCATATAATACCAGCCAAATACCTTGGAGAAATCGCAGTATATTATAGCATCACAGTTGTCTTTAGCAGTCAGGTGTGTTTTATTAAAAACCAAAACAAAGAGCCAAATCCCACCCCCCCCCAAAAAAAAAGCAAAAGACAACAGGTTGGTTTAACCAGACCCATTTTCCAGGAAAGTGCATTAATTGCTCTTCATTATATTATTAGTATCTAGTTATTTGTTGATGAAATCCCAAATTAACCACTCTGGTATTTTGCAGAGGACCAACATCAGGCTAAGTGAGACCACTTAGCCTGATGTTGGTACTTTGCAAAATTAATTGCTGCACTAAAATTCTCCCTCTCACCTTTTCAAAATACGGAAACACTTTGGCAGTGCCCTGAACCATCCTGAACTGTAAGAGTTATTAAAAATCAACATTAGTGGTTCAAACAGCTTCTCAGCGAAGTCTCTAAAGACGCCTGCATCCAAGACGGCCGGGTTGCCTGATTTGAGAACTTAATTTCTGACCTTTTCCGTTCCCATTTTTCCTTGCTGCCAACGGTGACCGCTTCTGGTCCCCTCGCAGCAGAACGTGGGACCAAACCTTCTTGCGCCCTTCCGAATACAGATGAGAAATACCCATCCGATCGGTTTGTGCTACACTTTGCTACCTCATCAGCCTCATCAGCAATGGTTTGATAACCGATTAAAATTACAGATTTCATCCCAGATGGTTTAAAATGCCATTCTTAGCCATTAGGACTTCCCCGTTCCCTCGGCCTCCTGTAGCAGCAGCCAGTTTTTCATCTATTTGTTACTGCTAACCTCCCGTCTTCCCTATTTCCATACATACTGCTTTATTTAGTTTTTGTCTAGGTTTTACATTTCCTTTTGGCTGAAATATTTTCCCCAGCACATTTAAGAATTTTTGAAAGTGTGCCTTTTTTGGCATCCAATTGGGAGGTACTGAACTATTCCTTTTTTTGGTGACTATCCCACTATAAATGTAGGTTTCCAGACCACTGTTGCTTTAGGCTTTGGGAAAAAAAAAATAAATTTAAAAGTTTGACGTTACTGCTTACTGATGGATGTCATATTCTACTTCAGCAAAGCCAGTTTATTACAGTGCCTAAGCAGCAGCTAATATTTAAGTCACCAGTTTACTCTCCTTGGTCCACCACAAGGTCTCCCACTGGATTCCCTTCTGCGGGGTGCAGCACAAAGCATCCCTTCACACTAAAAACCTTGGGAATTTTTCGGGTGAGATGCTCAGCCAACGGCCCCGGGTTGAAATCGCCCACGA
The DNA here is from genome assembly GCF_963924245.1 of Chroicocephalus ridibundus. NCBI lineage: Eukaryota > Metazoa > Chordata > Aves > Charadriiformes > Laridae > Chroicocephalus > Chroicocephalus ridibundus. Next base: position 120,957,587 of record NC_086286.1, on the reverse strand, counting down.
CTGTGCAATTTCCCTTGTAGCGTATTGCAGATGCACCATTAACAGATTTTCATTATGGTTTGTAAAAGAGAGATGTTCGAAGGGCGGTTCATCTCTCTCTATGGGACCATACGGGAACGTATCAAATGCACAAGTCCCTCGTGTTCCGTTTTACTGGTTAGGGCTCTAATCCTGAGCTGCGTTGGCCCCTTTATTTGTGGTTTGCAGGAGAAAACCAGCCTCAGCAGCTGCCTGAGCGCTGCAGGCTCCTCATCCTGCTTTGCCTCCCGCTAGAGCAGAGGGCCAAGGACGACTGGACCTTAGCGCAGGACGCACACGGCCGCCCGGGATGGAGCCGGCTGCTCCCCGTCCTTTACTTACAACAAAATATGCTTCAGCAGCCAAGAGAGGGCGCTCCTTAAATTAATAAAAGAAAGGGAAAAAAAGGAGAAAACCAGAAAAAAGCAGCAAAAAAGAGAGAAACCGAACATGCTTTCTCAAGAAGGAATTTTTTCCGCCAAAGCCAAAGGTTAAATGCAACAACTTAAAACACGGAGGTGTTTTTCAACCGCAGGATGGGGAGCAGGGATGCCCCTGGGGCAAGGAGCAGAGCTGCTGGCTGAACGTTTTGGAGATGCGGGTCTGTTGTGGCCCCATCTGCTGCTCTGTGGCTGCTATTCCTCCCACCCCGGCCAGTGTTTTGCGCCGGCACTTGCCCAGCACAACCCCTCTGTCCCGGTTTTGCGCAGTGCCTGAAGACGCTGCTGCACTGGGCACTGATAACAAACCCTCACCCAGGGCCCGTCGTGCCGCGCGTGGACCAGCGATGGCTTTTCCCCATGAAACCAACAGCTCGGCCAGTCTCCAGCACAGGGACCCGCTCTGCGAGGGGCTGGCGCTGTACAAAGCCTGAAACAAGCCCGTCTTTCTGTAACAGCCATGTAATACTTTTTAAAAGGCCTTTAAGTGCTGCCAGTACCTGCCATGGGTGCCAAGTTTTATTTTTGTCAGCCAATTTGGGAAGTTTGTTAAAACCTGTGATCAGGATCGGGGAAGCGAGCCCAAAAAGCAATCAAAAGCACGTAATAAATAATAATTAATATCAGTGTGTGGTGCTTACTCAGTATTTTTTTTCTTCCAGGGATCTTTTAGCTAGTTAGCAACATCACGTTCCACATTACGGTGGCCTCTCCTACAGCAGGTATTTATCATCCTCCGGTTACACGTGGCAAACTGAGGAAAACAGCGTTCCTGCAGTCTGCTGGGGGAGCCCAACACACATCCCTCCCCACGATCCGTTGCGCCTGAATGTGAAGAGAACCATAGTAGGGTCCTAAATGTGCACTTTGGGAGGTGCTGCGTCCCTGAACGCGTATAAAAAAAGAGATGAGGCAAACCCCCAGATGGCACACACCTCCCTTCCCCTCTCCCCTTCACTGTTAGGTAGTGTTTGCTTATTTATCACCAGAAAATGTTAAAGCACCGGTAATTCAGTTTTAATGGTTTTTCTCACCTGCAGAACTGCCTGGAGTGGTTCATGTTGGGACCTGCTTTAATATTGCCTTTTTCTGGGTCATAGATGGTGGTTGCTCGTGCATAAGCTCCTCCAAGAATAAAGATGAACCCATTGAGAGTGACTGCAGGAGCGTATTTGTTATCTGTCAATGGAAAGCAACACTGAGATCAGTTTTAGGCTCAGGTTTGGAGACTGTTTTTTTTTTATTTATACATTCCCCTTATTTATAGATAAGTCACGTTTCTCTAAACCTCCAAGGCTAGGGAAAGAAAAATGAGGAAGCCTTTCCTGGTTTTGTTCTTCTCTCTCCCAAGTTCTCAAAGGCACTTTTAAAGTTCATCAGTCCTTCACGCCCCAGTACGCACCTCCCTCTAAACTGGTAAAGTACAATTATCCTCTCCCAAAGCCTAATGGAGTCACCGTGAAAGCTCCACTCTTACATATGAAATTAAGATGTCAAGTTGTTTCAGAATTTTGAATTGCTTCAAATTTTAACTCAGATGCTTCCCATGCCTGTGCAGCAGCTAAGTACGGGAGAAACCCACAGCGCAGAGACACCCTTAATAACATCCAATAGTTGATTCTCTTTCGTATTCTGCTTTTGCTTGTGGGAAGGTCACCCACATAATCCAGAAGATTTTCTGAGACCCAGGTTTTTTTTCCCCTTCATCTGTCTTGTAAATTCACCCGCATTTTTATTTTCAGACGCGTGCGCACCTCCAAGCAGTCCTGCATTTTAGCAACGAACCGTGTGAGGTTGGGGTTTGAAATTACACAAGTCCCTTATCCTAAGTCAAGTCCAATCAGAGTTTCCAAGGATGCTTTAAAGTTCGTGTGTTAGCTGCGGCATTATTAGAAATACTGGTAAAACTAACCATAAATTATCAACTAAAATAACTCTAATTTAATTAGCTGACTTGTCCCTTATGCTACTAGCACGCCATATGCACATTATTAAATATGAGCCAGTTGGGCTGAAATTTCTCATGATGGTGTCTGTCTTGATGCTAATACAGGTTTTTTTAATCAACATTTCAGCGAAACCAATCAGAAGTGTCTGGGAACAAAAGACGGGAAAATACATTGCTTGACTTGAGTTAAAATAAGCCTCACAACCAGTTCTCTAAGAAGCCCGGGCCCTTTGGGGCGTGAAGCAGACGTGGCCTGGGTGGGTTACTCTGGTGTCAGGGGACACTTCTATAAAAATCATCCATATGTAGCTGTATGTTAAAGCCTCTCCAAAATCTGCGGTTTTATACGCTCAGGAAAGGGTGATTCTCTTGCACCTCCAGTGCGAGCCCTGCCGGCGTCAGCCCCTGCAATGCTCCTCCTGAGCGCGGGGAGTCAGGGCAGCGCGCTGGCGAGGAGGCTCGATATCATCTTTATTACGCTCTTACACCTCTGGTAACGGCCTCTACATAACGTTGAAGGGCTCTGCCTGTTCCTCCCAGATCCATAACCCTCTGACTGTGTCCTTTTAGGAACACAGAAAGAGATGGGCTTAACCCAGCCCCCGCAGCTTTACTTTTGGCATTTGCTTACCTCTCGCGCAGCTGGCGTTTGTAACCCTGACATTCTTGTAAAACCACCTTATTCCATTACATATTTAACAAGAGATGTAATTTGACATGAGTTAAGCAACAGCTGATGAATTTCTCCAGAAGAGAGATCACCTCCCTAACTGGGGTTTGAACTGGTTAAGTTGGAAGGAAAATAACGGTTTTGTGGTGTCTGCTTCTGCTCCAGCATGGCCGTGGGGTGGTCTGGCACAGGTCATCTCACCCCGTGGGGTGGTCTGGCACAGGCCATCTCAGCCCAGGTCGGTGGGCGCCCAGGGGGATGGACAGGGGTGCAGCACCCAGCATGAAAACAGACAAAACACGTTAGGGGTTAAAGTCAGGCTCCTATTACGCTGAGTATCTACAGGCTTATGTCAAAAAACCACCGATGTATTAGGAAAATGTCACTGATCCTTGGGAACAGATGGGAAGAAACTAATTCATCCAGAAAATAGAACAAGGAGTATTCAGTTTCTTCTCGGTGCCACTAAGCCACTATAATTCATCAGAAAGACTTATCTGTCCTAACAACCCGTCTCGCATCCCTTTCCAAATCAGACTTGCATATGTGACATTTTTTCCAGTTAAGACACTCATCAGAAATTTTCCATATTTAATTATCACATCTTCCTGTTTTTTTTTTTTTCTTTCTTTGACTAGCACTGTTTTGCAGGAGAATGGAACTCGCGCATAAAAAAAGAACTCCGCTCCCAAATCTCACAGGGAAATTATATGGGGCTCCCTCAAGGCAGAAACAGTGACTTTTCAGGAGACTGAATCACTGACTTCACGTTCCTCTTTGTTAAAGAAAGAGAGGGAAACCCCTTGGTTATTTTTATAGTGATATTTTTTTCCTTTCTTTCAAACAGGCAGACAGTCTGATACTCTGTTTCTTTTTTTAAGAGGCAATTGTGTTTGATTCTCATCAATTTTTCAATACATCACCTTTCTGTTGTCTTTCTACTGCTTTTGGTTTTAGCTACAATTTAATAAATTGGTAGAAAGTAAGCCTGAGATAGAGAAACAGAGAAATCACTGCTGTTTCTTTCAGGAAGGGAGAAGTTCACAGTGAACGGTATCCCGATCTTGATGAAGATATGGCAGAAAGGCACGAGGAACACCCCTCCAGAGACAGGTAGCGAGAAAACAGTGTGTTTTATTTTTGTTTTGTTACCATGGAGGTAGAAGTTGTTCGTGGATACAGGGAGCTTGGAATACTCAAGCCATCGTTCCTACTGCCTAGGTGTGGATGACCACCTTCGGTCTTTCCCCTTACTTCATCTCCGGTGCTATCCACACTCTTCCCCTGTTGTTGTCCTTTCCAGGGCTTGGTAATCTCATGCAAACACGCAGGAGACTCCAACTTCTGTCACTGCTTTAAGTCCTTAACATGCTCATAGTGCCAGGCGGGTGGCTGGGGAGCCCAATGCTGCAAAAGCGTGTTCTGGTTGGGCTTTTTGGTCAACGCTACTGGGCGTGAACATGAGCTCCTATGGGTCAGAGGCTTGCTGTGGGATACGGCGGGGACACTGGTTATTTCAAAAGTCTGCCGGAGTGAAGGAAGAGAGGGGAGAGGAAGCACGGAAACAGAGAAACAGCCTCCTTTCCCCTCCAAAATTCAAGTGTTGGGGCTGTTGGATATAGTCATCCATTTCAGGCTGGAAAATCTTAAATGGGGTAAGTCCAGGACAGCGAGCACACTTGAGATTAAAAGGCAGAATAAATGTAAAGGAAAGAATAGATAAAAGGTACTCTTCTCTCCAAATGGATAACATCATAACATCATTCTCCTTTGCTGTTGCCATAGGAAAATATGCAAGTATTTCTATCCTAGTGACAGGTCATTGCGGGAAGGGGTATGCACTCAACGACAATCCTTGAGCCAAGGTGTACTTCACATGGAGTTGCTAATTTAACCTACTGGCGTTCTCCTCGCTGAACAATGACAGCGTGCTGTCTGTGATGTGTTTCATGGCTCTCCTATCTCTCGGTACATAATATGGTCAAGTAGCACCGTTCTGCTTTCCCTTTCATGATTGCTTAAAGATCTTATGTTGCCTTCCAGTAAAGCACTCGGTCAGAGACTGAAGTGGCATTACAATGAATGGCAGCAGCACTTCATATGGAAAAAGGTTATTAAAACCAAGCTAGTCAAGCATTTTTGTCAGATGGAAGAAATGTGGGCACGCCACCAGTCCAGATATAAAGCCAACCGAAAGGTCTCCCTGCAGGCACGGGTGGCCGGCGGGAGGGGGGGTGGCTGATGCACGTGATGAAGCAGATTGGAGAAAGGAGACTAGTTAATAGAAACTAAATCTATTTTAATAGTAAGTGCCTCTTCCCCCCCCGAATACTATGCAGACAAGCTCAAGAATGGCATAGTAATGGATAAGATAACGCCCCTCGGCCGCCAGAAGACTGCGGTCTGATCCTTAACATAGCTTGTGAGGCCGAAGTGCAGATATTGCAATTAACAGCAGGCTCTCGGATGTCAGCCCTTCTGGCACGGTGCTCTCCTGTTAGCTGAGTTCTCATAACTACACAACCCGCCGCAGGGCTCTACGGTCGCCCCAATGACCCTTGAGCAAATCGTCCTCAGAGACCCCAAAGCTGAGCATCCTCACTCGCAAACGCTGCATTTTGCGTCAGCATGGCGGGGGATGACCCATGCCAAGGCGGAAGGCTCCACCTGCCGTCGTGGGGCAATTTCAGCATCAAGTTTACAGGCAAAATGTTGTTGATGAACTGGAGGGAGTTGGACAAAGCATGGCCCCGCAGATGAAGCAAAGGTAGGAAGTGAAAGGGAGGACATCTGCTAAAGGGCAAACACAAAAATACTGACTGTGTTGGGGAGAGGGCGGAGTAAGTATGGGCGAGGGGAACACATCAAGGAGTGGAAAAAACCATTCTGAATAGAGGATATGGCAAATATGGAGGAGAAGTGGGTGAGACAAAGGAAAGAGAAATTCTAGCTCACTAGTGGGAAAAACACTAAGAAAAATACATTGAAGGATGAGAATTAACACTCATTGCTTTGAGACTTCTAGGTGAGAGCTGGCCAAACCCACACACGGCTATTGAACTATTGGCCTTGGGCAGAGACACAGGCCAAGACATGAATCTGGTTTTTCTTGTAAAGTCTAAAAATCAATTCATGGGAATCATTATGCATTTTAACCAAAATAAGCTATGGGCCAGTGCAGTAAAATGCACAGATGCTGCTAATGTTGTTTTCCAGATACTTCTTGCATTCTTAGTTCTGTGATTGTCCCACTTTGGTCAGACATATCACTGCGGGAGTAAACGGTATGGTGAGGAACTAGATACTCGGACTAGATGCCAGAAACGCACACAGACCTTTGACCTCTGTGTTCCTGGAGTTCTCACCAGATTTTAAAATTTAATAGCGGTGATGATTAAACACTGGTTTTCTTACAGTCCAGAAACATTAATAAAAACTTGTAATTCCACCACTACAGGCACTGACTGTTCAGGGTATCAAAAAAGGTGTATTTTAGTGCCCTGGCATGAAGGCACAAAGTGAACTAAAAGGCACTGACAAGATAATTAGGCTTACTTACAATCATTGACTTCAGCATGTCTATGGTCATCTTGTTAAATAAGACAAACTTCAGGACGCTGGGCATGAAATACATTTTTAGCAGAGCTATGTAGGACAGCCTGGCAAGAAATGGAAAGGCGGGTGCTGCAAGTACGTAGCCTGGGTTCATTTACTGTTGTAGGACTTTGGCTCGACAGTAGCAGACTTCTTGCAGCTCAAAACACTGGAAGGGGAAGTGCAAAGTGCTTTATCAAAAACATGCGGTGTGAAAGCCCCAGGAAGCTCCATTACTCCAGTAACAAGCTGTGGGCTGTGCTGCTGCAGGAACATCCTGGCAGGAACATCCTGCAGGAACATCCGCCGGCTCCAAAGGCGGGGAAGACTGAAGCAGGGCAAAGGATAGGGAACATCTTGGAATGTTGGAATGGAATCTCCAAACATGGACGTGTGTAATCAACACCTGCCCGAAGGCTACCACAGCATCCATGTGCAACGTGTTGGTGAGCCCAGTGTCATGCCTACTGCACACAGGCATCCACGTCCCAACACCTCCTGGCAGGTGAAGGCTAAGGAACAAATGGAAACTGGGAGTGAATTCACTGCTTACGCCTAGAAGAAACCCAGGCAGAAGAGAGCAGGGGTTGAGCTGTGTGGACTTGCTATCGGTCCCCATTCCTCATCTCCTCTGCACAGGTAGGGTGTCAGTATGCAGCCTGCTTCACCTCCCTTCAGATTAGCCAAAAAATGACCTTCCCCCTTGCCATGGCTGATGCCAGTGTTGCCTTGGGTTAGGTTGGTGCATGACGCTTTGGAAGAGATGGACCTGTTGGGTTCAGATGCGTGCCACGCTGCATTCAACTCACTATCGTAAAATACCACAGTCACTTGGGACAGGTACTACTAGTCGAAAAGTCTCCAGAGGCCCTGGCTGCTTTCAATACCTGCATCTGCTGTTGCATATCTGAGCATGCTCGGGATGTTTTTAAATAATTCGTTGTCCTATTTGAGGTCAAACAGTTTTTACTGATCTCTGGGGTGACTTTAAACACCACAACTCTCCACCAGATATCTCAGTTGACTTAGCACAGAGGGGCACCTAAGAATTCATAGATCAACACAAGGCCCTGAGGCTGTCAAAGACAGTGACCACAGCAGTGACCACAACGGGGTTCATTTCAGCTCGATTTTGTAAAAAGCACCCCAAGACTCCTTCTACTCCCTCTCTGGTTTAGATAAATGTTGCCTATACTGCACTTGGCAGAGCAGCCAGTTCCTGGGGGACACTTCACAAATACAGGTGATACTATGGATCTTGTAGAGCTGGAGAAATTAAAGTATATTTCCAATATTCCCACAGTCTTTTTGTGAAGATCAGGCATCGCTTCAGCTCAGTTTCCCAGACGTTCTCCACCGGGGTGCAATTTTTCAGGTTCTGTGTTATTTTACTTTATTTGCAAATAAATTGACGTTATACATTTCCCAACAAAGACACACAGCAACTCTGCATTTCATTGTATATTTTATGCCTTCAGTTTAACTAATTAACTTTGCTTACAGCAAGCAAACATAAATACCATCTTTTAACTCCACCAGTGTCTTTCATGTATTTTTGTTAGGAAATAATAGTACACGTCCATTAGCACAATGGATGACGAACCCAACTCTGGATGGTTTGGATGATTTTTTCCAAGCACGCATGGTGTTGATGCCTGCTAGACAGTATAACGAGCCCAGGGAACAATTTCTTAGTTCCTGTGGCACTTGTACTATTTTGGTAAGGGAAAAGAATACCTCTTTGCATAATGCATTCATTTTTGCAACACGCTCCGAGTACAGGAAAATCTCAGACTGTCAGTCAGTGGATTAAATGAACAGCGGCAGCTGTAGCCACGTGATGGAAAACGCCAGGCAATAGGGTTGTTTGCGCCGCTGTATTACATAAACATGACTTTTGCCGGTTAACGCCCTCCCGCGGGGCGCTTCATGCTGCATCATATGCGTGTCATGTTATGTTAGGCTGGACACAAACAGCAGCAAGGGAGTCGGAAAGCAGCAGCGCTGGCTGCACAGCGGAGGCTAAAGCCGTGGCTGTACCAACTCCTCATGACCCGATCTACTAGGGAACCCCAAGAAGAGAGTCATAATAACTGTAACAAGCTACAACACAATAAAGAGCAGCTTATTTTAGCTTTCTGAATATGCCTAGGCCTTACCTGAGCACCTTGTAACTGTGCTTCTATAATGTATTACTTGCTACTCCTATTGCTCCACCAGGCTCAATGACGAGACCATGATTTTTTTTCTAAAATGAAGCACCTTATGTCACAGCTTCAACGTGACTAAGAGGTTTAGGATGGCGAAATAGTGGAACAGGTTGCCCAGAGAGGTGGTAGATGCCCCATCCCTGGAAACATTCGAGGTCTGGTTGGACAGAGCTCCGAGCAACCTGATCTAGTCGAAGCTGTCCCTGCTCATGGCACAGGGGTTGGAATAGAAGTCCTTTAAAGGTCCCAAATCATTCTACGATTCTAGGATGGAAAAGCAAGCCGCTCCAAAGCAGCTTCTCTGCAATGATTGCGTGAGTGCTGTTTCTTTGGCCACCTGAGTACAACCAGACCGATGGGTGCCCACGGCCACCCAGCACAGAGCAGGTGGCCCAGGTCGGCTGTCACCCTGCAGTAACGTGAAGCACCCTCATGAAGCTGAATGCTAAACCTCACTTCCAAAAGCAGCCTAAGCACTCAGGGTGCAAATTGCCGCAGAAAGCAAGTAAGTTGCAAATGTCTGAGCACTATCCTAATTTTGGAAGGAAGTCTGCACCTCTGATGTTTGCTGGTCGAGTGGCACGTTTGGCCTCTCATCTTGCTCTTTATTCTATAAAATGTTCGGTGACCTCAAGGGCATCATAAACTAATAAACACAGTTTTCATACTCTACACGTTTTGGAGATTTCAGCCTCTGAAGCACATATGCCTTTGGACACCACTGAAAAACCCCAGTTAAGAATGACCGCCGCTTCCCACAGGACAGACGACATCCTAGCAGACCCATGAGTAATAATCCATTAACTGAGCAGCGCTGCAGAACCGCGTGGAGCAACGCATGATGCCAGGATTAAGTTTCACTGCACTTTGCGATTTTTTGGATCTAAAATTACCACTTGTCCATATCTAATAACCGCTTTCCTTTCTCCTCTACTTTGAACTCATCACTTCTAGCTGATAACTAGCTGTATTAATGAGTGACAATTGCCTTCAGTAAAGATCCAGATAATTGCCTCTGGTATAATGTACCAAGCATTCCTGCCAATCTGTTGTAAACATATCTCCCCTCACCCCCCCAACTCATTTGCTTTCTGCAAAGGTATTAAAATACCTGTAGCACAGAGATTTCTGTCGTAATACGGGTTTACTCTGCCACCACGCATCTCTTACCGATCATTGGAGACTCTATAAAACTCCATGAATTAGTCTGAGGGATGTAGGACTGCAAGACCCCCGCAGCTCGGCCGGCTTCGTTCACCCCACCGAAGACGTAGATCTTCCCACCGCAAACGGTCGCAGCGGCCGAATGGACAGCCTTTGGCAGAGGAGCGATGGTCTCCCACTGGTTGGTTATCGTATCGTACCTAGGGCGACAGCAACCGGAGTGAGCCGAGCTAACGCAACGCAACGCTGGGCAGGACAGACAGGCAGAGAAAGCGGGCTGGGATAGAGCAGAAAGGCAGGCTGACAAGCAGAAGAAAAGCAGAGGTGGAAACATGTTTTTTTAACATCCTACAAATTCAGCCACTTGGTGAACAGTGTAATTAATGCTTTTTCTAAGCTTTTAAAACATTAAGGAAAGCCCAGGGAAAGCTGGTTCTACTTTCTGTATATGCCTCTCAAATCTCATTATAGTCCAAGCTAAAGAAACTTGAGGACACCTTTGTTGAGATGTCTTCCACTAATTAATTTCTATTAATGAGTATACAATGAGATTATTCTTGCAAATCAGCGCAGTGATATCCAATAGTAACCGGAGGCAGGGAACTGATAATATACTTCAGTGCTTCGGCTTGTGGAACACACCTCACCTACAGCGTAATGCAACACGGTAGGTCGTCTTACTCTAGTTAACTGACCAGCGACGCACATTATGCACCAGAGTAAGTTGCTTCCATTTAATTTTCATTGTGCAAACCAAACTACGCGCTTCATTTTGCAGGATGCTGCAAACGTTAATGCTGGAATAAGATTTCACCATCGCATCCATATTTGACATGAAGCAAACAGAAAAGAGTATGCATGAAAGTGCTAAATTAGTTTTAAGGTCATCAGTATCTGATTTAATTAAGCCGTTGACCATAAGGGATGTGCAGTTAATAATCCATGGATGAAGATTCATTTTAGACAATGTCACAAGTACAGACGTCAATTTTTTTTTTTAAAGATAATGTGGCAGGGATCCAAATAGCTGCTCTAAAATGAGTCTTGGAGACAGTGGAAAATAATGCGATTTTTAGGCTTCTGTATTTCCATGTAATGGCATAATCAGTCAAACAGGAGTTTCCTACGTAGTGATTATTCAAAATTGTTGACTGCAAGAACAGAAGCCTCATCACCCATTCAGGGCTTTTGCTCTTAGTATTAGTGATATGCAATACGCAAACATGAAATGAATCCCGGGCCATCAATCCATCTGTAAAGAAAGACTTAGTGACAGGGGAATTCTCCTTTGCAACACGTTCCTCAAATTCTCACTGCACAAACTTGGGGAAAATAAAAGGGACAAAAGATATAAGCGGCGGAAACAGCACAAAATAATGTGCTTAATGAAAACGCATTAATGAGTTTCCAAGTAATATAACTGAAAGTAATTAACACACCCATAAAAATGAAGCAAGAGCAAGAGGGAGGCAAACTTTAACTAAAAAAAATATATGGAAAGCCCCTTATAATGAGCATGGAGAACCGCCATTTACAATGCTGTAAATTAGCTACTGAGAAATTAAATTCCTCTACAAAGAAGTTATCAAAGAGGAAAAATATAACGAGATTAAACAACACGGTGCTGGGAGCATTCAAGGCGACACACCTATATTGGGCTGATTCTCAACATTTGGTACCGAACTGGAGCCTGCAGATGGATGTCTGACTGCACAAGCAGCTCCTCCAGGTACGGCACCACGTGCTGCAGCTCCTGCGTCTGCCCACAGCGCTCGGGGCAGCACTCGTGTCCACCCTAGCAGATGTCCAAAAATCTCGCAGAATATAACAAGTTTCATACACGGCTTTTGGGTTACGCTTTGCTTGCTGTAGTAAACTGAGGCTTGGTAATTTAATCGTTGATGTCTTACTGTATAATAAAAGCTGGTTAAGAAATCGGTTAGAATTGGTTCAAACTGGGCACAGAAACTGGAGCTGAGAAAAACTGACCCCATGTGCCTGTCCAGTTCCTTGGCTTCCAAGATATAAATTATTTGTGTCACCTGACACGTATTGTCTCACACCATCCACTCTGACTCGGCACCAGGAACATCTGTGGCCAGTCGAAGTGGCCTGAGATGGGACGGTGAGCAGCCGCGCTGCCTTTCCCAGCGCTGGCACAAGTACCTGGCAGACCACAGCTGCCAAGACAGATGCGTTCCTGCCATCAGCTGATCCTTCTAATACATTTTTGGGAAGGAGGGGTTATACCCTTCACATTTGCTGTGGGTTGGCTATGGTTGAGGACTGCGTCTATAGGAATACTGGAGAAAGGTTCAAATTACAAAGACAACAGTCCCTTTTCTAGATGAATTTCACTATTGGGACCTCAGGTCCCCTAGACCCCATTTTTCACTGCTCTCTCTTTATGCTCTACAGCAACAGAACTGATCTTTGTGTTTTCTACCCTCCTTTATCTGCCACCAGGAAACCAAAAATGACCAAATGATGAAAGCCACAGGCTGCAAATCTACTGGATGCAGGTGCAAGTGGGGCAGCTTAAAAAACACTCTTGTCTTGAGGGTCATTTGGTTTAAAAACCAGTCAACACAGGCATCTAACATGGGTTTTGCATGGGCTGCTCAGTGAAGCAAACCTCTTAAGTAAGTTCCTAACTTACCCCTGGAGCTGAAGAATAGAAGTTGGTGCCTTCAAGTCCTCCTGACGTCTGTCCAGCAAGCCCCACCATCCCTTGGGAATTTATTCCTCTGGCTCAATCCCTCCTTACAAAACTGCAGACCTGATTTCTAGTCTCTGTTTTGCAAGGTGTTTTTTATTTTTTTATTTTTCCTGTTGGATTATAAAGCTGTCTGCTATCAAATCTCTCTCTTTCATGTGTGGACTTGCAGAAAATAATAAAGTCACCTCTTCACCTTCTATGGAATAAACTAAGTAGTCTAAGCTCCTTAAGCCTCCCACTGCAAGGCAGGTTTCCATCATTTTGGTCTATCTCAAGTCAGCTCCTAATGTGTTCACACAAGGATTTGCACCAGATTAACTGAATTGGTTTAAAAATTAATAAAGTTGAATCTTTGTAACCTTCCAGGACAGGAAATAATGACACCTGCTTTACCTCTCTGCCCTAGGGCCTTTCCATCTGTGGCGGCATCTCCGGCGTTGCCATTGCTCCACCACCACTAGTGCTAGTGGGGCTCCTTAGCGGCCTTTAACACCGGCTCTGCTCAAGGGCCAGCAGGGAGGGAACTGATTTAAAGAATAATCACTTTGATCTCTTTCCATTAGTCAAGCTTTGCACTTGATTCCCCTGTTTGAAGCCGTAGATGGAGACTTAATGGGAGCTGGCTTCGAGCCAGGCAACGATTTTTCTTCCCTCTCCTGCACTGCTCTCTCCAGTTCTGGTGTGTCCATCCCTGTCCTTGGCTATGGGCCTGCCAAGCCCATCCAATTTGATGAACTTGGAACTTCAAGGACATCTCCTTTCACATGACTGGTATCTGTTTTTGCAGTCTTTGCATGCCATGGACTCACGTGCGGTTTTACACGGATGCCCTTGCAGGCCTTCCTCTGCCCCCAGAGCGGTCCCTGCAACCCCGTGGTCCACGGCCCTGCCGTGCTCCGGGCATCGGGCTTTCCACGCGCGCAGGACGTGTCTGTCCCCGCCTGTCTCTTCACGTGCACCGAGCACTGTCGTCTCACCTGACCCTTGCGCGGTCGCTACCCTCTGCTTTCTGTATTATTTATATACCCATGATATGGCAAATGACCTGAACTGAAAAAAACCTGAACCCAGCAGAAAATACAGCCCAGGCCTGAACGAGCAGAGGCAGAAACGACCTTGCTGGTTTTCACAACTCTCCACTCTGAGGATCCCATCCGTGGGGCTGATCCTCCTCTTGCTTTGCTCATTTTGTTCAGCGCCCCCTTACATCACGGTCAGTCGCTTACAGACATGCACCCTCCAGTTTCTCATACATTATTTCATTCTGTTTGCAGGAAAGCTGCTATTTAAAATAAAGCCGTATGGTGTCATATTGATCTGCTCTTCAGATGATTCACATGTTGTTTAAAATCACATTAATGGATTACTATTTTTTGCCTTTTTTATTTTCTTCTGACTGTTCTGAGGGGCTTAAGAAAGTATCCTTGGACAAGGCTATATATTTAATTTTCTTAAGATGTCAATAAAACAGTAGGTTCTGAAGCGGTTTCTAAAGCTTATAAAGCTTATATTTTACATTGAATTTTTTAGACTGCCTTCCAAGTACACAGTGCCAGCCGAAGTAATCTCCCAATTTTAGACAACCCTATTGTAAAAGTGCTGTCAGGTCAAGGGGATTCATCTTCTTCTGTCCTTCAAACAGATAATAACCACAAAGCACCCACATTTCCACACTTTTAGTCGCATACATTGTCTTGTCAGCATACGCAGTCTTCTCGGCTCTCAAACTGCATATATTACAGGGCCCATCCATTATCTAAGAACCTAGTTCGTGGATCCATTTCATTTCGCCGCCTCCCAACTCAACTCATCTCTCAGAAGAAGACAGAAAGCGTAATACCCTCTCGCCTAACACCTAATGACTCACTCCCTGTCACACAGGAACTTGCCAGAAGGGCTTGATGGAGAACTGCAGTCGCACCGTTATTTCCCTAAACACTCATTCCAAAAACATAACTCTCCCTGAACATATACCCGTGTACAGCCACAAAAATGGACTTATAACTCAGACCCTCTGGCACATGCATATTGTTTTAAGATGAGTAACGAAGGACTCCTACCCGTCTGTTTGTGATAGTCCTGTAATATTCTCCACCGAGTCGGAATTTTTACTGCCTCTTTGCAGACAAATGGCAGATAAAGGGTAAAAAATCTCAGCCCTGTTGAAGTTGATGGGAAAACACCCACTGATTTAAGTGGCACCAGAATTTCTGATTGAGGCTGCACCCTTCAGCATCAATGGCACAACCGAAAGCACGGGGAGAGGAGCACAGGAGCTGATGCCAGAAATCACCACGAGTCCGGTGGTCCCGACTTGCTTTAATGCTTTTTAACGGTGCAGCAGATGAATTAGGTGCAGTCAGGTGGTAGCATGTACAGCTAAGATGGCCTGACATCTGTTTTTAATAAACGGAATGCAATAAAAACATCTTTGTAAGTTTTTAACCATTTAGGATGAAATATTCCAAGAATTCCAGGAAAAACAGGTGGAGAACAAGAAGCAAATTGGGAGAAAAATGTTATTTTCTCCATCTTCTATGTGACACCATGCAGTCTCCATGTTCTGGGGCTGCTAACTGTTGAGGTGAGGGTAGGTCACTTTGGACCGGAGATGTGCCCTCTATCCCGCCAGCAAAACGCATCGAAACCTGCCGAAAGCTGGGCACAGTCATGCTTGAGGTAACTGAGCAAGCAGAATGTGGGATTGGAATTGGGAAAGATAAGCTGCATGTGGGCGAGGGGATGGGGTAGATGACCCAGAGGGGGAGGGTTTCCAGTGCGTTGTCCCTCACGCTGGTGGCACAGCCCAGGACCGCACGGTGCATCGGGCCTCCATCCGGGTGGGTAACAGGGCTATAACCTCAGATGTCTCCTTTGGGGTGAAAAACTAACCAAAACGCAAGAGTGCGTGACCCTGAAATTCAACACCGAGGGGAACAATGTTAACCTCAGAGGTAAATGTCATTTTTGGCATCACCTGACTTGGAGCATATGATCACGTCTCCTTATTTTTTTAATATAGTCCTTTTGCAAGACCTGCCGGAATGACAGAGAGGTTTCCACCCTCCTGAGAGATCGTATCTCAGTGTCCCATCCAAAGCAACAAAATATTTGAAGAGGAACGTGCAGCCCGCACGGAAGTACGGTGGGAGAGGGCCAGTTGCTTGGAGCTCTTGGGGGGTTGAAAGAAAGAGAGGGCAAAGTCACGAAGTGAGGATTAACTGCGCTGATGACCTCAGACAACTGAGCAATTAAAGTGGCTTTACTTTGTATTTTAATGCAGGTTTTTTAAAGTTGCAATGCAAATTCAGAAAGCCTCATTGCTTGCAAAAGTGGGGACAGTGATTTGAATTCCTGAACCCTTGCACAAATTAGCTGCCTGGTCCAAATGGGAAACGCTTTTGCCTGAAAAGGCACGACTTTGCTCAGTATAGCTACCGGGGTCGGCTTTTTCCCACCTGCATTTCTAACTGCCGACCCCTGGATCATCCTTTCCGAAACAGACAGTTTCAGCCATGACATACTTTGCTTCTGTCATCCCCCGCTGTCATTTTAATACAAAGAATAAAAAAGGAAACATCCCCAAACCTCCCTCATTTCTTGGCATAACCCAAAAGAGTCCATGTAGCACTTTTTCCATAGCTGCGTCTCACAAGTCACTTTATAGACAATAGCAGATTAATTATAACCATGGGTTTAGCAAATCCCCATGACAAGACATCCTTATTGTGGTCGGGACAGTGTGCGCTGAAATGATAGGGAGGAAATCAGCTCCTTTCCCACATAAAAGTCTCTTGGTGGGCTTGTTACTACTGAAAACCAGCGCGGCCACTCTCCCTGAGCCGTGCAGGGTACGGCGGGGGGCTGAGCGCGACTTTGCAGCTGCAATGTCATTCGTGGCAAGGGCCTGGGTGACTGAGATGAGAAGGAAGGAGAGGAGGAGACTTCGCTTGATTTGGGGTTCGTTCAACTGACCGATGTTTTGGGTGCTTTGTTAAAGAGAGACTGCAAGAATCAGCGCAGAGAAAGAAATGAGACTCTGGGAAAAATAAAACGAGATCATTCAACCAACGACGTCTATCAAGACACCTAGCCGCGATAGCGTTATTTCGATGTTCCTCTTTATCAAGAGATGGAATGAAAGACTGCATCTCTTTCCTGGGCTCTCTCCTTCCCACGTTCACAAAAACATTCCTGCTAGTTAAAAATGTGCTGACTCAAACGACAGTACGAATACCTTCAGAAATCAAAAATAAATCTGCATAGGATGGTGAGATTTTCTTCAAAGCCAGTCCCAAGGGCAGCGCCCACCTTAAGCTCAGAGTAAGGAGGGAAGCAACGCTCAGGTGTTGCCCTCACGGCTATGATTTATCATCCAGCCTTCCCTGACTTGCCGAGAGCACCAGCACCAACCTCAGTTCTTCAGCCCATGCCCGGGCTGGGAGGGAAGGCTACCCGCAGACCTTGTCCCACAGCACACCTCCTTTCCTTTTCCCGCATCCTTGTCTCCTAGTGCCAAATTTGTGCACACAGAGGAACACAGAACTACACGTGAGCGGTGATCACTCAGCACCAGCCAGGATCTCCCTGGCCGGGCGCACGTGCCCCAAGCTGCTCTGCCCCATGCGCTGAACTAGGCAGAAATCCTTCGGGAAATAAGAAGTCATCGCATGATTAAAGATTGTATCAAAAAGCGGATCTGCAGAAGGAAACTTGATTTTTTGGCATTTCCTAATTTCCCAAGCGTTTGAAACATTAATAAACTTTTAATGCAGGTTTTGGCATTCAGTATTTACAGTATCTACCTAAATGAAAAAATAAACACCCCCTGCATAAACGCAGCATAAACGTTGCAACACCAAAATCCAGAAATAACAGATTGAAAGCAAATCTTTCTTAGTGACCTATCCCTATTCTGGATTGCCTGTTAAAGCAACTTTTACTAGGAACTGCTTGCTTCAAAATGTTGCCGAAGAAATATTCAAATTCAGCACTTAAAACTGAAAAAAACCCCACCACACTCGTATTTTTGGTTGCCAGATTCACTAAGGAAAAATATTTCACAAAAAAACCGTATCATTACTCTATTGTCACAATGTATTTTTAAGTGGTTGGGTAAGGCTAGGGCTGTGTTCATCTTTTTGGAATGGAATATTCTTGTACTGCATTTCAAAGCGGTTTCTATTTTTTGATGAAAATGTTAATATTCATATAAAATTTATGGGTTTATTGAACGTTATGGTTGACATGAAATTA